>NC_069708.1:13430126-14058042 GCF_023699985.2 Odocoileus virginianus
AACAAATGGGACCTAATGAAACTTAAAAGCTTTTGCACAACAAAGGAAACTATAAGCAAAGTGATAAGACAGCCCTCAGATTGGGAGAAAATAATAGCAAATGAAGCAACAGACAAAGGATTAATCTCAAAAATATACAAGCAACTCCTCCAGCTCAACTCCAGAAAAATAAATGACCCAATAAAAAATGGGCCAAAGAACTAAACAGACATTTCTCCAAGGAAGACATACAGATGGCTAACAAACACATGAAAAGATGCTCAACATCACTCATTATTAGAGAAATGCAAATCAAAACCACAATGAGGTACCATTATACGCCAGTCAGGATGGCTGCTATCCAAAAGTCTACAAGCAATAAATGCTGGAGAGGGTGTGGAGAAAAGGGAACCCTCTTACACTGTTGGTGGGAATGCAAACTAGTACAGCCACTATGGAAAACAGTGTGGAGATTTCTTAAAAAGCTGGAAATAGAACTGCCATATGACCCAGCAATCCCACTTCTGGGCATACACACCAAGGAAACCAGATCTGAAAGAGACACGTGCACCCCAATGTTCATCGCAGCACTGTTTATAATAGCCAGGACATGGAAGTAACCCAGATGCCCATCAGCAGACGAATGGATGAGAAAGCTGTGGTACATATACACCATGGAATATTACTCAGCCATTAAAAAGAATTCATTTGAATCAGTTCTAATGAGATGGATGAAACTGGAGACCATTATACAGAGAGAAGTAAGCCAGAAAGATAAAGACCATTACAGTATACTAACACATATATATGGACTTTAGAAAGATGGTAACGATAACCCTATATGCAAAACAGAAAAAGAGACTCAGATGTATAGAACAGACTTGTGGACTCTGGGAGAAGGCGAGGGTGGGATGTTTCAAGAGAACAGCATTGAAACATGTATATTATCTATAGTGAAACAGATCACCAGCCCAGGTTGGGTGCATGAGACAAGTGCTCGGGCCTGGTGCACTGGGAAGACCCAGAGGGATCGGGTGGAGAGGGAGGTGAGAGGGGGGACCGGGATGGGGAATACATGTAAATCCATGGCTAATTCATTTCAATGTATGACAAAAACTACTGTAATGATGTAAAGTAATTAGCCTCCAACTACTAAAAATAAATGGAAAAAAAAAAAAAGAAAATACAGACAAGTACAAAGGAGAAAAAAAAAGTCACCCATAATTGCACCACTCAGGTACCACATTTCACATATATTGGTTGTACCGTGTACTGTACTGTGTTTAGTTTCTCAGTCACGTCTGACTCTTTTGTGATCCCATAGACTGTAGCCTGCTAGGTTCCTCTGTCCATGGGATTCTGCAGGCAAGAATACTGGAGTGGGTTGCCATTTCCTCCTCCAGGGGTATTCCCTACCCAGGGATTGAACCCACGTTATCTGCATCTCCTGCATTTCAGGCAGCTTCTTTACCACTAAACCAGCAGGGAAGCCATAAATACATTAGTTAATATGGTTTTAATGTTTCTTCTTGCACACATATAGATATGCACATATTACCTACATAAGTAGGATCCCATTAAGCATGCTGTTTTGAAACCCGCTTCTCTCATTCAACAAATATGTGCCCTTGTCATCATTTCTATTGTCTCCATTAAAAAGAAGCATTATTAACCTACTTAATCACTCTCTCACTGTCAGACATCCAAGCTGTCTCCCAATCTTTATTAGTATTTAAAAAAAAAAATGCTGCTAAGGACCTGCCCGTACATATGTCCTTGCTCACTTTTCAGTTTATATTTGCTACCCAGGTGACCCCAGGCCCTCCAGCATGCACAGTTTAATCTTTCCCTTTAATATCTAAATAAAATGCTAACGACTCCATCCCACAAACCAAGAGAAATCCAGAGGCTCTTCCAAGATCTCCAAGGAGCCTCAGGGGGTTCCGTTTCTCCTGGTCACCTCTCACTCTGTTTTTCCTGTTTATCCCATGTATTTCACCTTCTTGGGCAGCTGCAGCCTTTCAACATGACTGTCTCTCTTCTTCTTACATCTGCGCAAAATGCCGCTACTGCACACCACCCAAAGATAGCTGAGTTATGTGGAGGTTTGGAGGAAATGAAAGTCAATCACAACATAGCAGGAAATAACTTCAAACTCATACCAAGTAATATTGTCCCTAGGAAGTCGCTGGCCATTCTCCAACATATGGGGACTTTTCACTGATGACGTGCCTTCATGGACCATGATGTCTTGCCATGTTCTTGAGACCTTCAGCTGTCTCCATTGACTTCATGTCTTCTCCTTCTCTGTACCTAAACTCCCCACCTCCTCACCCCAGTAAGCCCTGAAAATTTCAAATGCTTCTTAAACTGTATTATTTACCTCCTCCCACACCGCAAGCAACCGCTTCCTCCTCAAGATGTTTCCTTCATTTGGCTTCCAGGACACAACATTCTCCTGGTCTTCTTCCTTCTTCACTGGCCACTCCTTCTCGGCCCCTTAACTGGTTCATTGACCTCTCCCTGACTTGTAAACATTGACGTGTCCCAGAATCCAGACTTTAGACCTCTTTTTAAAATATTTGTTTATTTCACTGCATCAGGTCTTAGCTGTGGCACTTGGGCTCTTCACTGTCTCTCATACGAGACAGTGTCTCATTGTCTCATATGAGTCTGTTGTGGTGCACGAATTCTCTAGTCGTGGCACATGGACTTTAGTTACTCCATGGCATGTAGGATTTTAGCTCCCCCACCAGGGATCAAATCTACATCCCTTGCATTGAAAGGCAGATTCTTAACCACTGAACCACCAGGGAAGTCCCTAGACCTCTCTTCTATCTTTATTCACTCCTGGGTGATCTCATCCAGTCTAATGGCTTTAAATATCATCTCTAATGACTCTTGAATTTACATCTTCTGTCCCGACCTCCAGACTCGTATGTTCAACTGTCTACTTCACATCCTCACTTGGATGGTTGATATGCACCGCAAACTTAATCGTTGAAAAGCTAAATTGTGCATTCCTCCCAAATTCATTCCTCGCCCGGCAGTCCCCATCTCAGGAAGTGCAGCTCCATGTATCCACCTGCTTAGGCCAAAACTTTGAAGTCATCCTTGACCCTTGTCTTTTTATCAGCACCTTGCATTTGGCCTGGTAGCAAATCCTATCAGCTCTTTCTTCAGAGTACATTCTGACAACTCTCACCAACTCTACCACTAACCTCCCCTGGTCCCAGCCTCCTATTGTCTCCTTCCTTTATGGACCACTGCAAGAGAACCTACAAGGCCTGTTTCCTTTCTTGCCCTTCTATGACTTATTCTCCATGAATATCCCTTCAATATTTAAGCCAGCAAATGTGACACTCCAGTTCAAAGCTTTCTAACTGCTTCCCATCTGACTTGTCTCAAATCAAAAGCGAATGTGGTCCATCACCTGTCTCCTTCTCCAACCTCACCTACTACCACCTTCCCCTCTTGCTCACTACAGTACAGCCACACTGGTGTTCCTACTGTCCCTCGACTAAAGAAGCTCTTTCTCATTTTGGAGCCTGTGTACCTGTTTGTCCCCCTCCTGAAATGTCCTGATATCTCCCAGAGATATCAGCATAGTTGCCTCCCTCCATTCAATCACGTCGCTGAGCCAATAGCACCACCTCAAAGAGGCCTTCCTCGGACCTCCCTGGTGGTCCAGTGGTTGAGAATTCATCTGCCAACGCAGGGGACATGGTTCGATCCCTAGTCTGGGAAGATCCCACATGCCGCAGAGCAACTAAGCCCGAGCACCACAACTTCTGAGCCTGCGCACTCTAGAGCCCAGGCCCCACAACAAGAGAAACCACCGAAATGAGAAGCCCACGCACTGTAACTGCAGAGTAGCCTCTACTCACTGTAACTAGAGAAAGCTTGTGTGCAGCAATGAAGACACAACGCAGCCAAAAAATAAAAATAAATAAAGGAGGCCTTCCTTGACCACCATATCTAAAAATGGCACCCACATCATTCTGTAATCCTTGACACTACTTTATTTCCCTTCACGGTACTTAACCTGACATTCGATTACACTGTTCATTTTTGGATTGCCTCTCTCCTGCATGAGGGCAGGAGCTTGGTCTGTTTTGTTCACGGCTGTCTTCCTATCATCTGGATGAGGGGTGGAGGAACTCCACGTGCTCTTGTTTATTCTTTGTTTACCTATGCCCATCCAAGTTCTTGCCAATTAGAATGTACCATCAAGGTTCGTACAGGTGCTGTCTTCAACACAAGACACAGTCACCTCTGAGATGAAGTATGCTCACCTCTAGAACTCAAGGGCCCAGCAGTTACACATTTATACATATTAGGCCACTTCTTTCAGATGAACCCAGAGAAGTGGAATTACTAGGTCATGAGCCAAACTTCCCAATTACCCTCCAGAGAGAGCAATACTAAACCCTCTCCCATCAGCAGTGTTGTGTTTCAGTATATTCTGGGGCTTCAGGCAAATGACGATAATGATAATGATGATGGAGACAACAATGATGTCTCCCTTACTCTCTGTTAACTAGAAAATACATATATATTTCTAGGGGCAGGGAAACTCCTGGGTCATCATCTCACCGATGAGGATTCATGGGGTGTGCTGACTTTGGAGAGTAAAGATGTTCCCTGACAATTTCCATATCTGACATAATGTCCTCACCAACACTTTCAATTTTTTCCAATGGTGCCAAGTCAGGTTCATTCATTAATTCATTTACTTCAAAATGATTTTTCATCACCTACTTTGTACGTAATCTCTAACATCTGCCAAACTGAAGGATATTCCTTCAGTTTGAAATAACAGGACTTACAACCATCATGGTATTTAGCACTAAAGGTGCAAAGACATTCCTTTGCCAACAAAGGTCCATCTGGTTTTTCCAGTAGTCATGTAGGGATGTAAGAATTGGACCATAAAGAAGGCTGAGCACCAAAGAATTGATGCTTTTAAACTATGGTGTTAGAGAAGACTCTTGAGGGTCCCTTGGACTGCAAGGAGATCAAACCAGTCCATCCTAAAGGAAATCAATCCTGAATATTCACTGGAAGGACTGATGCCGAAGCTGAAGCTCCAATACTTTGGCCACCTGATGCGAAGTACTGACTCATTAGAAAAGACCCTAATGCTGGGAAGGTTGAAGGCAGGAGGAGAAGGGGATGACAGAGGATAAGACGGTTGGATGGCATCACCCACTCAATGGACATAAGTTTGAGCAAGCTCCAGGAGATGGTGAAGGACAAAGAAGCCTGGCGTGCTGCAGTCCATGGAGTCACAAAGAGTCAGACATGACTGAGCCACTGAACAACAACAATAATAACAAAGGTGCTTTCACTTCCCTTATCTTATTTGGATACTGGTACCAAACCAACTGGGTACAATTCAGCCCATTTCTGCCATTTCATAGGAGAAAACAAGAGGCACAGAGGGGAAGGATTTGGCCAGGGTTACGTATTCGTCAGAATCACAAGTGGGAATCCTGTGAGTTTCTCAGCATGTGCCACCCCCTCCATACTCCAATGTCCTGCCAGGTTCAACACCACTGAAAGCAGATTTACTGGGCCATCGTATTAAAAAGGGTGACATATTTATGCATTCTGAATTCTAAGCTGAGGGACAGTAGAATGGAAGAATAATTTTAAAAAGGCTTTTGCTACATGGAAATCAATGAAGTTAAAACACACCCTCTCACCATACATAAAGATAAACTCAAAATGGCTTAAACACTTAAACATGAGACATGACACCATAGAACTCTTATAAGACATCATAGGTAAAACATTCTCGTACGAAAGTTTTCTTAGGTCAGTCTCCCAAAGTAATAGAAATCAAAATAAAAAACAAACAAATGGAACCTAATCAAACATAAGCTTTTGCATAACAAAGAAAACCATAAACAAAATGAAAAGACAACCTACAGAATGGAAGAAAATATCTGCAAACAATGTGACTGACAAGGTCTTAATTTCCAAAATATACAAACAGCTCGTACAACTCAACAACAAAAACAAACAATCCAATCAAAAAATGAGCAGACGATCTGAATAAACATTTCTCCAAAGAAGAAATATAGATGGCCAATAGGCACATGCTCAACATCACTAATTATTAGATAAATGCAAATCAAAACTACATGAGGTAGCACCTCACACAGGTCAGAATGGCCATCATTAAAAATTCTACAAACAGTAAATGTAGGAGGGAACCCTTCTACACTGTTGGTGGGAATGTAAGTTGGTGCAGCCACTGTGGAAAACAGTATGGTGGTTCCTCAGAAAACTAAAAATAGAACTGCCATATAATCTAGCAATCCTATTCCTGGGCAAATATCCATACAAAACTAAAATTCAAAAAGAAACATGCATCCTTAGGTTCATAACAGAACTATTCATAATACGTGAGACATGGAAGCAACCTAGATGTCTGTCAACAGATGAATGGATAAGGAAGACATGGTATGTACAATGGAAAACTGCTGCTGCTAAGTCACTTCAGTTGTATCCGACTCTGTGTGATCCCATAGACAGCAGCCCACCAGGCTCCCCCATCCCTAAGATTCTCCAGGCAAGAACCCTGGAGTGGGTTGCCATTTCCTTCTCCAATGTGTGAAAGTGAAAAGTGAAAGTGAAGTCGCTTAGTCGTGTCCGACTCTTAGCGATCCCATGGACCACAGCCTACCAGGCTCCTCCATTCATGGGATTTTCCAGGCAAGAGTACTGCAGTGGGGTGCCAATGCCTTCTCCACAATGGAATACTATTCAGTCATAAAAAAGAATGAAACAATGCCATTTGGAGCAACATGTATGCAACTAGAGATTATCATATTAATACTAAGTGAAGTAAATCATAAATAGACACATCACGTAAATGATATCACTTATATATGGAATCTAAAATAGGATACAAATGAAACTATCCATGAAACCAAATAGAATCACAGACTTTGAGAACAGACTGGTGGTTGCCAAGGGGGAGGGGGTTGGAGGAGGGATGGAGTGAGAGATTGGGGTTAGCCAATGTAAGCTTTTATACATAGAATGGATAAACAACAAGGTCCTACTGTATATCACTTTCAATATCCAAGAACATTTTTTAAAGAATATATATAATACAAACACGTATGACTGAATCACTGCTGTAACAGCAGAAATATACACAACAATGTACCTCAACTATACTTCAATTATTTTTTAATCTATTGAGTTTTTTTTTCCATTTATTTTTATTAGTATTGAGTTTTTTTAAGTGGCTTTTGTTTTGATGTCATTTCCGTTATCATGATAGTGGGGGCTGGGCTGAATTGTGCTATAGAAGCTTGATTAAGAGAGGAGAATCCATAGTTTCCTAGAAGCTCATTTGCTTGTATGATTCCAGATTAGAGTTTACTAAAAGTGGAACTTGTGTGAGAATTAACTGTAGGGCAGAAGGTAAGCAGTAGTCACTACCTTTGGCAGCCACCACCCCAACAGATGTAGTGATGGACAGAAACAGAGGTGCCCTGCAGAGGCTAGCTTATCCGACTCTCCCCTGCTCCACCTCAAGGTTGCATTTCCTACCACTGGCTCCACTAGCCAACGGCTGACTCAGTCCCACCACCAGGGGCTTGTCTGTGGCCCCACACAGGCAGGTGTTACACAGAGGCCCCAGCTTCCCATAAACCTCTCCACCAACTCTCCCTTCACCACCACACTTGGACAGCTGGATGCGCCTGACTTCTTGAACTTTCCCAAAACCTCTGATTTGTCCAGTTCAACCAATGCTTCTGGTAGTGGCTAATGACTCTCTGATCTGACTCCCAGCTTCTAGACATTCACTACCCCCGTGCCTCCCACATCAGCAAAAGGATTCATTCTTAGAATATCCATGATGGCTCTGCTTCCCTGTCTAAATCTTGACAACACAATATGGATTTTGCCTTACTTTAAACAAAAACTAACATAAGAAAAGAAATATTCCAGATTATATGGCAGAATTCCACCTTCTATTTAGAATCCCTATGGCCCATGGGTATAGGGGGTAAAGGGACATTATTAAATGACTAGTGGAGTCATATAATATATAATGTATATGATATATAATATCACATATAATATATAATATAATGTATATGATATATAACATATAATATATAATATATATGGGCTTACCAGGAGGTACAGTGGTAAAGAATCCATTTGCCAAAGCAGGAGACACAAGAGATGAGGGTTTGATCCCTGGGTCAGAAAGATCCCTTTCAGTAGGAAATGGCAACTCATTCCAGTAGTCTTGCCTGGAAAATCCCATGGACAGAGGAGCCTGGTGGGCTACAGTCCATGGGATCACAAAGAGTCGGACATGACTGAGCACTCAGACACACACAAATAATATACATAATAGTGTCCCTGAAAGATAGACTGAAGTGAGAAACACTATAGAAAGGAACAACTGAGAAAATACAACTTTATCTTGCTTTTATGAGATGAAACAGATGGAAGAGTGGAAGGGATTGGCAGAGAAGTTGTTTCTGTAGTCCAGAAATTTTCAGTCAAGTTTTACCATAATTCTTTAGGATACAGTAAAAGAAAATAATCAGTCCAGTCTCCATTCTCTAAGTAACTATCATCTGTGAATTGAAAGAGAAGGGGGCCGCTGCCGTCGCTACCGCCATTAGAGTCGGCGCCTAGTCAGTACGTTCCGTCCCGCTAGCCGCCTCGCGCCCGCCCACGAGCGGCCCGCGCGCCCGGCAGCCGCCGCCGCCGCCGCCGCCCGGCTGGCCGGCGCCTGGGGAGGAGGCAGCGGGCCCGGGGCCGCGAGAGCTCGGGTGACAGGCCCGGCCTCGCGGGGAGGCCCGAGCCGGCGGGCGCCCTGGCCCCGCACCGCGCCGGTTGTTCATGAAGCATGTCGGCCACCAGCGTGGACCCCCCAGAGAACAAAGGGACAAGATAATAAAGTACAAAATGGATCTTTGCATCAGAAGGATACCGTTCACGACAATGACTTTGAGCCCTACCTTTCCGGACAGTCAAACCAGAGTAACAGCTACCCCTCCATGGCAGACCCCTACCTGTCCAGCTATTACCCACCATCCATCAGATTCCCCTGTTCCCTCAACGAGGCACCATGGTCTACAGGAGGGACCCTCCAATCCCCTACCTCACCACCTACGGACAGCTCAGTAACGGAGACCACCACTTCGTGCACGATGCCGTTTTCGGGCAGCCTGGGGGACTGGGGAATAACATCTACCAGCACAGGTTCAATTTTTTCCCTGAAAATCCTGCCTTTTCAGCCTGGGGGACGAGTGGGTCTCAGGGTCAACAGGCTCAGAGTTCAGCGTATGGAAACAGCTACATCTACCCGCCGAGTTCCTTGGGTGGCACAATTGTGGACGGACAGACAGGCTTTCACGGTGATACTCTCAACAAGGCACCAGGAATGAACAGCCTGGAGCAGGGCATGGTGGGCCTAGAGATTGGGGACGTCACCACCTCTGCGGTCAAGACGGTAGGGTCAGTCGTCAGCAGTGTGGCCATGACGGGCATCCTTTCCGGCAATGGTGGGACCAATGTGCCCCTGCCGGTATCAAAGCCGACCTCATGGGCTGCCATTGCCAGCAAACCTGCCAAACCACAACCGAAAATGAAGGCCAAGAGTGGGCCTGCCATCGGGGGGGCGCTGCCCCCGCCACCTATTAAACATAATATGGACATTGGTACTTGGGACAACAAGGGGTCTGTGCCCAAAGCCCCGGCCCCCCAGCAGGTGCCAGCCTCCTCGGCGGCCCCCCAGCCCCAGCCGGCCATGCAGCCGCTTCCCGCCCAACCTCCCCTTCCAGCCCCACCACAACACACGGCCCCCCCAGCAGCTGCCCCAGACCCGCTGGGTCGCCCCTCGCAGCAGAAATGCGGCGTTTGGGCAGACCGGGGGCCCCAGCAGTGACAGTAACTCCCCTGGGAGCGCCCAGCCCAGCACGACCCCGAGCGCAGAGTCCCACCCCGTCTTAGAAAAACTGAAAGCCGCCCACAGCTACAACCCCAAGGAGTTTGACTGGAACCTGAAGAGCGGGCGCGTGTTACTCGGAGGATGACGTGCACCGCTCTATCAAGTATTCGCTCTGGTGTAGCACGGAACATGGCAACCGGCGCCTGGACAGTGCCTTCCGTGCCCTGGGCAGTAAGGGGCCTGTCTACCTGCTCTTCAGCGTCAATGGCAGTGGCCATTTCTGCGGGGTGGCTGAGATGAAGTCGCCTGTGGACTACGGCACCAGCGCCGGGGTCTGGTCCCAGGACAAGTGGAAGGGCAAGTTCGACGTGAAGTGGATCTTCGTGAAGGACGTGCCCAACAGTCAGCTGCGGCACATCTGACTGGAAAACAACGACAACAAGCCGGTCACCAACTCGCGTGACACCCAAGAGGTACCCCTGGAGAAGGCGCGCCTGGTGCTGCGGCTCACCGCCTCCTACAGGCACAGCACTTCGACGACTTTTCCCACTCTGAGAGGCGCCAGGAGGGGGAGGAGGTGGTGCGCAAGCAACGGCAGAGTCGAAGCAAGCAGTGAGGGCGCAGCAGGCTCTCGTGCCTCTGACGTCAGGCTGCGCGGCTGAGGGCGTGAGGCTGCGCGGCTGAGGGCGTGAGGCTGCGCGGCTGAGGGCGTGAGGCTGCGCGGCTGAGGGCGCGTGCCTCGTGCTGTCTCCTGGCGGCGGCTCTGCAGGCCTCGTGCAGTGCTCGCCTGCTCACATCTTTATGTCCTTTGTAGTTTATTTTTGCCCAGATGAATCTGCATTCATTTGTATTTTTTCTATGTATCATATAATATTGTAGAACTCACTAATAAAGGACTATGTTTTTGTCAGCTTATCAATCACACTGACCTAACACGAAATGTAAGTATCCTTAAAAACAAAAACCTAATTCATCCCAAAGATTTATTATTTTGGGGGAACGTTATGTTCCTATTCTTATATTCACAGTCATTTAACATTTTTATGTGAGACCTTTTGTCTCTCACCCCTTTTGCTTTAATACTGAACATAAGACACCATGAGTTGTCTGCCATTTTGTGTGTTGTGTTTTAATTTTGCTTCCCTTCAGGATGCTGAAGTCCCCAGGCTGATGACCAACTTGTTTGGCTGCTTTGCCATTTCTTTCGTTATCTGTCTGAGATGCTCATCTGCCCACTTGATATCTACTAGGCAGAGGATAAATTTCAGTTTTTCGAAAAGTTTGGTGAACCTGCTCTCTCCTTGGAGCACCTGCCTCCTCCCTCCGTGTGCACCTGGGGTCTGCTGCGTTCCTGGTCGGAGGTGACCACAGGCCAGGTGCGGAGGGGTTCCTTCTGTGTGCAGACCATTTTACTTCCCCCTTTTTTTCACTGGAGAGTCCTCGAGCTGTTTCACGTTTTTATATCAATAATACTGAGCTTTAAACGTGAGATCTGGTAGTCCAGAGCAGTGTGATGGATGATGCTCCTGGTTGTAAAGTTCAGTGTGTGGGGTCTATAGTTTCTTTTATCCTGTTGAATGGGTAAAACAAAAAAAATCTTTTAGAAATTTAATTTGCTGTCATGTTTTGTGGAATGAGGGGCCGCTGAAGAACTTGCCATGGGAGTTAGAGCATGAATGTGGTGTGCATGCCTGCCTCACGCTCACCGCACACGATTCGAGCAGAGGGCCTCCCAGGCAGAGTGCAGGTGCTTCTGAAAACTGTGCTCGACAGGCCCTCCAAGTCACAGTGCAAACAGTTTTATTTAGACTTGTATTTAGAATGTGTCACTTTCTTTGAACCGTTACCGCCTGTGCAGAGTCTCGGACGACATCGGATAACTTTCTTTAGAAGAATACAAGCCTTAATAAACAATAGCCGTTCAAAAAAAAAAAAAGAGAGAGAGAAGGGAATGATTCTTACCTAGGAAACCAAGGTCTTTAAACATAAAGTATGAAATTACATGTGAATAAAAGCAAAGACAATGTCCAAGGATTTTAAACATTGTAAAACCCTACAGCCTCCTGGTACTGCTAAGGCGTATAGTCAAGGCTTTAAATGTTAAATAGGTAAGTATGTCAAAGAGCCTCTCCTTTCTCCTCTCAATTCTACCTCCCTCTCTGCAACAATCAGAGAAAGGAAGTTTTAAAATTTTTCAATAAGAATTTTGAAATTCAACGTCCTTCTCTTAGGAACACTGCATGTATGATGAATAAACACTTGGCTGCATTGTTCTTTCAAAATCAAACTCTCTCCCTCCCTCCTTCCATCTTCACACAGTGAACATTTATCACCCAGTGTCTTTAAAACATGCCCGCTTCAGGTGGCTGGTCACTTGATCAAATAAAAGGTGACAGACTTTGCCAATTTCCTTTCCCTACTCCGAATTAATAAACCGAGCTCACAGAGCAGTAAAATTTTATTTCCACGAAGCAAATATAGATTGCTTTCTCTTTGAGTGTTGTTTTAAAGTCTTCACACTCTTACTTGTGACAAGCACCTACCTGTATTCTTGCAGTGTTAATGCTGACAGGCCAAAAAATACGAAATGCTGTGAGCCAGTCAGCCTGTGAATGCCTCATTTGCTGTCGGCCACATGAGTGCATACAGGGGCCAATATACAAGCCAGATGACCATCAGCTCATCCTCACAGACACAAAGGGGATTTGGGGATCTCCTCCACTCCTGGGACTCCCAAGGACCCAAACTCTCGACCTTGTGTGTGGCTTTTTCTCCAACTTGTTGGGTTTATCACTGGAGACCTGAATTAGTTTCCTGGGGCTTCTGTAACATATTACCACAAACTTGGTGGCTTCAAACAACAGAAATTTATGCTCTCACAGCCTGGAGGCCAGAAGGTCAAAATCAAGGTGTCCACAGGCAGGGCCAAACACTTCCAAGTCTCTGGTGGTTGCTGGCCTTCCTTGGCTTGTGGCCACGTCATTCCAATCTCTCCCTCCACTATTACACCTTCAACTCTGTCTTCTTTTCTTCTGTCTGTCTCAAATCTCCCTCTGCCTTTCTTTTCTAGGGACACCTGTTATTGGAATGTAACTCCCCCCCACCAGAAAATCCAGGGAGATCTCTGCATCTTAAGATTCTTAATTTCATGTGCAAAGACCTTTTGCCAAATAAGGCCACATTCACAGATTCCAGGGATTAGAAAATGAACATATCTTTTGGGGACCACCAGTCAAACCACTATAAAGCCTTGTCTCCCTAGATTCAGAAGTCTTTCTTTTAAGAGATTTCCAACCAATTAATACAGCATTGTAAATTAATTATACTTCAGTTTTAAAAAAAAAAAAAACACCATGTATACAATAGACAACAAAGATTTACTGTATAACACAGGGAATAATATTCAGTATCTTGTAATAACCTATAATGAACAAAAACCTGAAAAAGAATTTATATATATATATAACTGACTCACTTTGCTGTACATGTGAAACTAACACACTATTGCAAATCAACTACTGTTCAATGAAAAAAAGAAGTTAAAAAAAGTCTTCGAACCAGTCTCCATAGTGCTGTATTCATTAATGTTACCTATTGTATTCAGAGGGCTTCCTTGGTGGCTCAGTGGTAAAGAATCCACCTGCCAGTACAGGAGATGTTAAGAGTCAGGGTTTGATCCCCAGGTCAGGAAAACCCCTTGAAGAAGGGCATGGCAATCTACTCCAGTATTCTTGCCTGGAGAATCCCATGGACAGAGGAGTCTGGAGGGCTACAGTCCATGGGGTCGCAAAGAGTTGGACACAACTGAAGCGACTGAACACCCACGCATGCTTTGTATTCAGAAACGATCCCTAACACCACAAAGGGCTTCATTTCTCTCGAGAAACCCTTTAAAGTGGTTCATCCCAAGTTTCTTTTCTCAGCATTGTCACCTCCGTATCTTTTTCTCCATCCTCATCTACCTTCGCTCAACTTTGCTGGCTCCCATCTTCCAACTCCCATGGCTAGAAATCCTCCCTCCTCTCCCTACACAGAGTACTGTAGCCTAGGCCACTTCCTCCAAATTTTTCCCTACATACCCATCACCTTTCTCAAATAAAGAATCCTACAGTCACCAGCATCCACTTTTTCTGGTGGTGAAGAAAATGTGTTCAGCAAATTTAGTCCCTCTGAGGATTTTTTAATATTTGCTTTATTGAGGTGAAATTCACATAAAAGAAAATGAGGGACTTCCCTGGTGGTCCAGTGGCTAAGACTCTGCACTCTCAATACAAGGGGCCCAAGTTCAATCCCTGGTGAGGGAACTAGATCCCACGTGCCACAACTAAAGATCCCACATGCTGCAATGAAGATTGAAGATCCTGTGTGCCACTAAGGCACAAAGACTTGGAACAAATAAATATTTTTTTAAAAGAAAGAAAAAATAAACCATCTTTAAGTATACAATTCAGTAGCACTGAGTACATTCACAGTGTTATGCAGCCATCACCTTTATTTAGTTCCAAAACATTTTCATACCTCCAGAGAAAACACTTACCCACTAAACAGCCATTCCAATTTCCCCCTCCTCCAGCCCTAGGCAACCACTAATCTACTTCCTGTCTCTATAGACTTGCCTGTTTTGGACATTGCATATAAATGGAATCATACAGTATGTGGTTCTTTGTGTTTAGCTTCTTTCATTTAGCATCCTTGTTTCCAAGGTTTAGCCATATTGTAGCAGGTATCCTTCATTCCTTTTTATGGCTGAATAATTTCATTGTATGGTTAGACCACATTTTCTTTGCCCATTCATCTGTTGAAGGTTAGACTCATTTTTAAGCATTTCTAGTCCACCACCTCAACCACTCGGCCACATTTTTTAGCATTTCTTATTGCAGAGTTTCATCCATTCATTTCACAAATATTGACTGAGTGATAACAATGTGCTAGATACAGGTCAAGGAGCTGGGGATATAGCATTTAACAAAACAGAACACAAATGTCTGCCCTCATGAAGCTTATATTCCAGTGGGGGAGATAGATTACAAATAAGATAACTAAAATATGTAACATGCTAGAGAAAGTGCTACACAGGGAGAAAGGGTTGAACAGTGACTGGGAAGGATCAGAAGAGGAACTTTTGGGGGTCACTGGTCATTTTCTGTTTCTGATCTAGGTGTTGGCTGCATGGGTGAGCTCAGTTTGCTCAGTGAGCTCGCACTAAACATTTGTGCACTTTTTATTTAAGATTTTTTTTTAATGTGGACTATTTTTAAAGTCTTTACTGAATTTGTTCCGCCCCGCCCCCCCCCCCCCCCACTGGTTGTCAAATGATTCTTTATTTTTCTTTTTCCTTTGCAGTTCTTAACTAGCTGGGCACTCCACTGCACCACTGTTGATATCATCTATGATGTCATGAAGGTGGCAGCCATCAACATTGCAGCCCACAGAGTGGGCGGTCCCCAGGATCTCTTTAATGGTTCCAGAAAGTTCTCTAGCTAGAGACCGATGCCGCATCTGCGGGGCAATGTTGACGATCTCATCAAAAGTGATGTTTCCACTGTGCTTAATGTTTTACTGCTTCTTTCTGTCCCTTGGTGGTTCCTTGAGGGCTTTGAGGATCAGGGCAGGAGCGGAAGGTACCACCTCAATCTGGGCTTGTCTGTTCTGAATGGTCAGTTTCACTGTAATCCTCAGACCCTTCCAATCACCAGTTGCCTTGGTGATGTCATCACCGACCTTTTTTGGAGACAGGCCCAAGGGGCCGATCTTGGGGGCCAGTGCAGACGTGGCACCGACTTCCCGACTGGTGCACCTCAGGTATAGGACTTTGATCTCATTGGAGTCGAACTTAGGCGGCATGGTGGAGGCGGCTGGTGTCGGATGAACCCGGATTCGGGACGACCAAGAAAGTTGCACCTTCGCCTCCTCCGAGCCGAAAGCTGAATTTGTTACAATACTGCTTCTGTTTCATGTTTTGGCTACAAGACATGTGGGATCTCAGCTCCCTGACCAGGGATTGAACCCGCACCACCTGCATTGGAAGGCCATGTTTTTAACCACTGGACCGCCAGGGAAGTCCCCACTTTTCTGTACATATATGACACTTCAACAAAAAGGTTTTTTTTTAAGCCAATGTGCTTCCATTTCCTTTACAAAGGGGCTTATTGCACCTGTCTGTGGTGCTGATGCTAACAAAACGCCTGTGTGAAACCAGATGGTTTTGCTAAATCACTGACCCTGTTCTTGAGTGGGTTTAGAATGCGAGGTGCTGGTTTCAGCACTCTGCCATTCACATATGCCCTTCAGGTTTCTGGATCATTCTAGCTCTGTCTAACCATAACTGTCCATGAACAGCCAAGGTTTACCATGACCTTGTTGGCAACTTATTACCTTATTTGTTTAAAGCACATCTCTGCCACTGTCTTGAGCCCAGTTTGGCTCTTTTTTTCATTGTGACCTTCACAGGAACAAAAATGTTATGTTTAGGGGGAGAATGGCTAAGGAAACACAAGAGTGGAGAAGAGCAACAGGTTTAATAAGAGGTAGTAATGTTCAGAGGGGAAAGGGTCACCCTTGGAGATCAATTAAGGAAAACAGTTGAGAGTTCAGTGTTCTGTCCAGTACAACTCAAGCTAAATCAAGAAGTTGCCCCTCACACACAGTTAAATTGAACTGATTTCGGGAAAAGATGGGTAAATAATAAAAACTGACTTTAAGGACAGTCCATACCTCCTAAACACGTAGAACACCTCAGAATTCGAGCCAAAATTCTGTGGCCACAGACGCAAGGTAACTTTGCTTTCTCACAATGTGATGAAGGACTCTTCATTCACTGCATGAATTATTACTGATTGAAATCACCTCTTTAAGGTGCTCCTCATTAGAGAAGACGCCCATACCCTTTCTCTTCAGGTGGGCATTTCTGCCTTACTTTTGTCATAAACTATTTCTGTGTGCTCTCCCACATGTTATACTGAGTCTCTAATAATAAACTTTGTATACTTGTTTTTCCAGTTTTCACCTCCTTGAAACATTCTTGCTTTCAAAGGAGGGGAAAGAGTCAGGGCCATTTTGCTTCTTGCCTCAAGCCCCTGGTGGTCTAGCAGCTAGGATTCCTGATTTTCATTCAGGCTACCCAGATTCAATCCCTGGGCAGGGAACTAAGCTCTCTCTTCAGGGTGGCTCACTGCTGTATCTCTCATCATGACTGAGATGAGTTTGGGCTGTAAAGGTAACAATGACATATACTGACTGAGAGGCTGCTGGACAATGGGGTGGGAGCATGTCCTAGAGGATGACATTTCAGAGAAGAAGGGGAGGGCATGGAGCTTAGAAAAGTCTGAACCAGGGGGGACACTGATTAATACAAATAGGAAGGAAGTTAGCCAAGGCAGTCAGGAAGAGGAGGGTGGGATTCAGTTAAGAGAGGAGACTACAGAAACCCTTGATCTCCTTGCAAAATGGAGAGAAATGTTTCTTGAGAGATATCTGCTAGCTCCAGGGACCGGGTTGTCAAAAAAGTTGAATTCTGGCCTGGGGCCAGTGCCAAAAAGGGTGAGATATCTAAGATGTCTCCCAGAGCCAGTCAGACAGCCTGAGGGAAAAAGAAGTCAGAAATGGAAATGTCTGAAGTACATATTAAATTGTAGCAAACTGTCTTCAGAGATATGGCAAAGCCCCCCAGATTCACAGACCAAGAAGATCTAGCTCGTCGATCAAACTGCCTCACCTTTTGGAAAGAGAGATGTGTTGGTGACCAAAACAGAGCAGGCAGAGCCCTCAGTGAGATTGTGGGGCTGCAGGCTTTAGAAGAGATAGGCCTTGAAATTCCTCACATCATGTGGTAGAAGAGATAAAAGGCCTCCATAGGGACCCATTGCATAGAACACAGATCCTCAGAACATTCCTTTCTCAGGTTCTCAGTGAGGGGAGGGAGGTACCATTTTGATAGATTGGGTTTTGAAATTATAATCCCAATATCTAAATAGGTGAACATCAGCTTCCCAGCTGGCTCAGTGGGAAAGAATCCGCCTGCCAACACTGGAGCCGCAGGTTTGCTGCCTGGGTTGGGAAGATTCCCTGGAGAAGGAAATGGCGACACGCTACAGTATTCTTGTCTGGAGAATCTCCAAGGACAGAAAAGCCTGGCAGACTACAGTCCATGGGGTCACAAAAGAGCTGGTCACGACTGATGCAACTGACCACGCACACACACAAGGTAAACATCACAGATTCCCAGATATTTTTCCTACAGTCATTTTTTCACCTGTGAGGGTTTGGTCACCTCCTAGTAAAAATAAAACCCTACAGTAATCACAGTGCTTTACAGTCAACAATGTTCTCTAGATAGTATTTCATTGGATCATCTCCCCAAGACCTTGTGAAGAAAGACACCCCAAAGGTCCAAGCCTATGAGAAGTAAGGAGCCCACCAAGAAGGAGGTCATTCTGGAAGCTCCCAGTTACACCAGTTAGGGTCAATGCAGTACCCTGAGACTGTGTTCACTCCTAGCTCCAAAGATGGAAGAGATAGACTTCTCATTGGAACCCAAAAGGGAGAAGTCCCATAGAGAGGGCTGCCTTAAGAAGAGCTATGACCTCCTGACTAGGAACATAGGCAGAGTAAGGTGACTCTGTTGGGACTGAGTCAGGGAAATAGATCTCTGACTTCATTCTGCCTCCATCCTTTGTGCTCTTGCTGGGGCTCGCCAATGGCCAAACCCAAGAAGAAGTCAGGCAGATGAGAACAGGGTGGGAAGAGTGGGTCTAAAGGGGTAGCAAGAGCAGTCTGGTACTACTTGAGTGACCAGAATTTTCTTCATTCATTGAACCCTCTTTCCATGACTTTCTTCACTAATTGAACCCTTCTTATGTGATTTTCTTCATTCATTAAACACCTTTTATATGCCATGTCATCTTAGTATTTTATCCTCATAAGCCCCAGAGGTAAGTGGTATTATCTCTATGGTGGAGGTAAAAAATGGCGACAAAGAGAGGTTAAGTGACTTGGTCGAGGTCACTCAGTTAATAGGTAGGAGGGCCAGGATGGGACCCAAAGTTGCTGACACCAGAGCCTGCTCTCTCAGCCACCACCCTGAGCTGCCTCCACAACACCCTCCAAGCCTCCGTATGATTAAAACAGTTGGAAGAGTCAAATGAGAGAGGATGGGGATGCTCTTCCATTACAGGAGGCCTTGCCCTTGTCATCCTTTGAAACCCTGGAAACCAAAACAGATTGGCTTCAGGGCTCTAAAGAAAGCAGGAGCTGAGGAACGTGGCCAATTGCTTTGGAAGCAGCTACAGGAGAAGAAAGGAAAGCTGAGCTGGGAACAAGGGAAGAACCAGGTACCAGAGACTGACCTGCTTGGAGCAGCAGAGGAGAGGCAGGATGAGTCCCCCGGAGCAGCCCGGGACGTCATCAGGGGGACGGGGGCTGGGGTGGGGAGACCAGCCAAGGTGTGGCCTCCGCAAGCTGCCCACGGGGCCACCAGGCCAACGGCTCTGACTTTGTCAAAAGCAGAACTGAACAAGCAAGAGAGAGAACTATACTTCAAAGACACACTGCAGGTTTTTCAGCAGAGTCAGGGGAACCAGGGTGTCAGCCCAACTCTGCCTGACCCTTGGGGTGCTTATTACTGGTGGTGGGGGGTGAGAGAGGCATTCAACATAACAAATGGCTTTCCCCTGTCCTCTCAGGAACACACACAGAGAAAGGAAACAAACTTGCATCTCTAAAAGGGAAAGGTAGGGGGAGGGGAGGATAAATTAGGAGTTTGGGACTAAAATATACACACTACTATATATATTATAGTGGTAAGGAATCCTCCTGCCAATGCAGGAAACACAAGAGATGCTGGTTAGATCCCTGGGTCAGGAAGATCCCCTGGAGAAAGGAATGGCAACCCATTCCAGTATTCTTGCCTGGAGAATCCCATAGACAGAGGAGCCTGGCATGCTACAGTCCAAGGGGCCACAGAGAGTCAGACATGCTTGAGTGAGTAAGCACAGCACACAACACATGTATAAAATAGATAACCAGGATTCCCTAGTGGCCCAGTGGTTGGGAATCCACCTGCCAAGGCAGGAGACCCTGGTTCGATCCCTGATCCAGTAGGATCCCGCATGCCGTGGAGCAACTAAGCCCCTACACCACTACGATTGAGCTTGTGGTCTAGGGCCTCAGCTACTGAAGCCTATGGGCCTAGAGCCTGAGCTCTGCAATAAGAAAAGCCACCACAATGAGAAGCCTGGGCACTGCAACTAGAGAGTAGCCACCGCTCACCACAACTAAAGAAAAACCCATGCTGCAACAAAGATCCAGCACAGTCAAAAATAAAAAATCAATAAATTTTTTAAAAATAGATAACCAATAAGGACCTACTGTATAGCACAGGGAACTATATTCAATATCTTGTAATAAACTGTAATGGATAAGAATCTAAAAAAGGATACATACATATGTATAACTGAATCACTTTTCTGTACACTGGAAATTAACACAACACTGTAAATCAACTATACTTCAGTAAAAAGTGTTTGTTAAATAAAATAAAAATTAAATCCTACCTTGACCAGTTGAATGATGGAAGAGGACACTGTGCTCGCCAATTTTGCATGATTCTTCCACAACTTGAAAAGGACAGCAGCGCCAAGCTCATGTTTAGTTATGCAAGGCTGGGATATGTATTTTACCTAGATCTTCTTTTTTATCGCCAATCACCCAAAGAGCAAATATAAGTTCTCTTTTACATAGAAGAATTTGAGGCTCAGGGTTTTTGTTATTTCTCAGGGTCACCATTGCCTGAGAAAGCTGTTTTCAAGTCAGGGCCCTTAAACCCCAACACCCCAGCTCTTTGTTTCAAGGAACTTTAATATACTCTGCATTTGTGAAATTCAGAAAATGAAATTCAGCAAAAGGCGGTCCCCTTGAAGGAGAAACAAAGTGGCCACCAAAGCTACATAGGGGAGGACGGGGGCTGTGGCAATCTGAGAACACCTTGGAAATCTTGGAACAGACTGACCATGAGCCATAAAATGTAGCAATGTGCCTTTCAAAAGGTCTGCCACAACAATCCTTCTTTGTTCTTCTTGCACTGTTGGCACACCAACATTTTGAGCTGCTTATTATGCAAACTTCCAAGCAAACAGAAAAGTAAAGAGCATGACAAACCCCCAACTTGTCCCTCCTCCAGCTTCAATCACCTCTCATATCTGTTGGGGTTTCTACCACCTTTGAGAACCTGATGAAAACCATGGGCGCCCACCCCCGCCAAGACAATACTCAGACATACCATCCCTCATACCTTTTCAGAGGGGTGTGAACTCTCCAAGGTGCGTTCAAGAATTTCCTGGGACACATGGATCCCAGCTTAGGAGCCCTGCCTGCAAGGATATAGGGGTACTGCAGTATGTGGAGACCCCATCAGAAAACTCTGCTGACCCTCCATATAGATTTCCAACAGCTCTGCAACTCTTTCTTTGCTTCCACCATCATCTCCTGCCTGGATGCCTCTAAAGCCTCCTCGTGAAGCAGTGGGTAATCACAAGTCAAATCCATTTCACCTGCCTTCACTAATTAAGGTCGTTTGAAGACTTGCATATCCTCCAAGTGGCAAGTAAGCTAAACAAGGTGTTCACCAGAATTGTTTTCCCGGAACTTGGACTCAGTTGTCTAGGTTGAGCTGAGCTCATTAAGACTGAATAGGACCAGAGATGCTTAGTTTTCCTGAGTCTCTCCCATGTATAGATTATTAAATTTTTGCTTGATTTTTTCCCGTTTAAAAAAAAAAAGAAAGGAAGAGGGGATGTATGTATACATAGAGCTGATACACTTTGCTGTACAGTAGAAACACAATACCATAAAGCAACTACACTCCAATAAAAGTTTTTAAAAAATGATTGGATAGGACCACTGACCTCCCCCCCCCAAACTGGGCATGCGGACACCCGGAAGTTTTTGACTCAGTGACCTTCTGATATCAAAGGTCCAAAATTTCCACCCCCAGGTCGTGCTAAGAGCAGAAGCCTGTAGCTTAGTAGCTCAGGCCTGCGTAGAACTAGATAACAGTACCTCTTTCCAATCACCTTCCCCTCACCATCCCCTCAGTGATGCCCTGCAGGAGAAATGGCTGCGATTCCTGGGTCAGGAAGATCCCACATCCTTGGAACAACTAAGCCCGTGCGCCATGGGAACCACAACTACTGAAGCCCTCAAGCCCTAGAGCCTGTGCTCTACAAGAGAAGCCACCGCAATGAGAAGCCTGCATACTGCAATGAAGCGTAGCCCTCACTCACCACAACTAGAGAAAAGTCCACCCAACAATGAAGACCCAGCACAGCCCAAAATTAAAAAAAAAAAAAAAGCACAGGTAAGGTTCTAGGGCTGACACATGACTGCCATCTCCATTGTTGAGAGTTTCTAGAGGTTTAGTCATCCTCTTTTTCCTGGTACTGGAGAGGGCGACACCCTTACAAATGGAGATTTCCCTTACAAATGTAAATGTCTGTTACAAAAGAATAACTTCTAGTGGGTTTTCAGAGCTTTTCCTATGTCTAAAAATAACCAGCTCAAAAGAATTCTTACGCTAAAGAGGCATATTTTGAGGTGGTAAACGCTGCTTCCCTTCACCTACCACCAATTAAAACATGCCAAGCTCTTCCCCTGCTTCAGGTCCTTTGCACTTACTGTCTCCCAAGCCTATAAATCAAATTGTCCCCCTATTTCACACACAGCTGGCTCGCTTGTATCTCATCTTAGATATCACTCCTTCCCTTACCACCCTAGTCAGAGTAATTTGCACTACTCCCCCAACCCCCCCCCTCCACCAACACACACCCTGATTCTACATCACATGTTCTATTTTCTTCACAGCACTTACTATAGCTGCAATTATTTTTATAGATTCACTTAATCATTGGCCATCTCCCAAGTAGGTTCTAAGGTCAAAATAGCAGGCCCTAGATTTCTTAACCCTACTACCATCCTACACCCAGAGCAGTGCCTGCCATAGATTAGGCACTCAGTAACTATTTGCACTTATTGTTAAACTTGCCTTCTATCAAGATTAGTCATGATCAGACCCTTAGGACATTGTGTCAAGTTTGGTTTCCTGGATAAATGAAACTGGTGAAGAACCTGAAGATGTAGGAGGAGCAAAGGCAGATTAATTAGTCAGCTTGGGCTGCTATAATAAAATATCATAGATTGAGTAGCTTAAACAACAGACATTTATTTTCTCACAGTTCTGGAAACTGGAAATCTGGGATCAAGGTGGCAGCATGGTCAGGTTCTGGTGGGAGCTCTCTTCCTGGCTTGTGGATAACTGCTTTCTCAGTGAGTCCTCACGTGGTAGAGGCGGAGAGCAAGATTGGCAGAGAGAGAGAAAGGTTGCACCTCTACTCTTATAAGGGCACCAGTACCATCCTGTAGGCCCCACCCTCATGATCCCATCTAATCCTAATGATCTCCCAAAGGCCCCATCTCCAGATACCACCACATTGGTGGTTAAGGCTTCAACATATCAATTGGAGGGGTTACAGTTCAGTCCATGACAGTAGTAGAATTCATTAGAAAAGGAATGAAGTGTAGATTCATGGACTTGAGCATGGACCCAACCACCATCCCATTCATTCATTTAATAAACATCTGTTGACTGTTATGAACCAAAATTATAGTGCCGAGCCTTGGAAACATATATGCATAGAGAAGGTGGTGCTGGTACTCAAGGAGAGATGAAACTTGTAAACAGACACTGTAATAAAGTATGGTGAGCAGTAAACTGCAGATTTGAACAAAATACCTTTGGAGTACAAAAGAAGAAGTAATGGGTTCTGTCTGGGGAAGGTAGGAAAGGCTTCACTGAGGAGGTAACTTTGACTTGAAAACTGAGTAAACTGTGATCATTTCGAAGTGTATAGAGATACCAAATCACAATGCTATGTAATACGAACTAACATAGCATTGAAGGTCAATTATCCTTCAAAAACAAACTCATAGAAAATGAGATCAGATTTGTCGTTACCAGAGATAGGGGATGGGGGGAGGGGGGATGGATGAAGATAGTCAAGACATACACACTTCCAGTTACAAAATAAATAAGTACTAGAGATGCATATGGCAACCCACTCCAGTATTCTTGCCTAGAGAATCCCATGGACAAAGGAGCCTGGTGGGCTATAGTCCATGGGGTCGCAAAGAGTTGGACACAACTGAGCGACTAACACAACACACACACAGATGTATTATACAACATGATAAATATAATTAACACTGCTATATGTTATATATGAAAGTTAAGAGGGTAAATCCTGAGAGTTCCCATCACAAGGAAAAAAATGTATATTTTCTCTGTTTCTTTAATGTATCTCTTGGGTTGGCCAAAAATTTCATAAGAGTTTTTCTGCTAGATGGGATGGGAAAACCGAATGAACTTTTTGGCCAACCCAATATATGCAATGATGGATGTTCACTAAACTTACTGTAGTAATCATTTCATGATGTTATATGTCAATTTTATCTCAATAAAACTGGAAGAAAAAATTTTTTAAAGAAAGATAAATATGAGTTCACCAACTGGAAATGCAGGGTAAAGCATTCCACACAACAGGAACAGAAGTCCATGGGTTGCTTCTCCCTTTCTTTTCCTTGCAATTTATTCATTGAAGAAATGGAGTCATATCTCCTATGGAAAGACCTGTTATGCTAGGTTTTGCTTTTCATATACCCAGTGTGACCTTAACAGGTTCATCTTGCCCTTCTATTTTATATATAATAAATATATAAAATTGTATATAAAAATTTTATATATAAATTTATATATTTTATATAAACTGGTAGTAGAACCTAGAGTTTTATCAGAGACAGATTTTTTAAAAAGAATATTTCATAGATAATGTTGTAAATATCTATCAGGAAGTATATAATATCACCTTTTTTGTGATATGGCGACCATCGATCAATTCCTAGATCCATCACTTCATTAATTATTATTATGTGGAAAATAATGATGTTCTAATTCAAAAGTTCTCAAATTTTAGACTCAGAATTCTTAATAGTTATTAAGGATCCCAAAGAGCTT
Organism: Odocoileus virginianus; assembly: GCF_023699985.2. Taxonomy (NCBI): domain Eukaryota; kingdom Metazoa; phylum Chordata; class Mammalia; order Artiodactyla; family Cervidae; genus Odocoileus; species Odocoileus virginianus. Next base: position 13,455,104 of record NC_069708.1, read on the forward strand.
TTGTTTATGTAGGTTATAGCTTCTAGTATTTACCATGTGCAATATTCAAACTGAGAAATTTTAGAATGTTTGTATTAGTGCATTTAAAAATAATGTAATAAGTAGAACATAAATAGCATATTTTATGGAAAATAACCATATTTTGTTTCTTTTTCTAAAAGAAAGATAATTAGTAAAAAAAGTGGCACTGTATATTTGTGTAAATTGTTTTAATGTCTGGCTTACTAGAAGAGAGTTAGATTCTCATATTTCCTATATTCAATCTGCTGTAATATGTTGCTTTGGTTGAAGTATATTTGGTGGAAGAATACCCAGCCTCATACCAATCTGTAGTTTAGAAAAGACCGGAGCATTTCAATAGCCTTTACAGATAATCATGGATGTACTTTTTAGAAAGAAATGGTAATTTCTTCAAGGGTAGTTGCAATGGGGAATCTTAAACCACATCAATGTACTTTTCATAACCTGTTTCATTAAAATCTATCTCGTACTTTGAGTGGATCTTTTACCCATCCATGATTTTGTAACAGCATGCATTAGTCATTTCAAAAATGTTGGTTCACTGAGTTATGCAAATATTACAAATGTTGACATATCTCATTGCACAATATCCCCCAATCACATTTGTTAATATCACCAAGAGTCTCATCTGAAAAGTTTTTAAATATTGACAAGATATTAAACTCACAGGGGTGGATACAAGTTTCCAAAATTCCAATTTTCACTTGAAAGCTTGAATTTTATCATTGGCAATAAATACTGTCAAGTTGTTTTTCTTGAACTGACAAGGTCCACATCTTAATTTTCAAGATGTCTGCCAGATACCTCTGTCTGAATACCCATAGTTTGCCTGTCAGTAAAAATAGCTTTCCACCAAAAAAAAAAAAAAAAAAGTGGCTAGTTCAGCTCTCCACTCAAATAATTGCACAATCGCTTTTCCTGGAGACAGCCATCATATTTCAGAGTGTAGCAGAAATGCCTGGTGCAGACTTCCCATTTCATCACACAGAATATTATAAAGACACGTATTCAAGGGTTGATTTAATAAAATTAATAATTTTTACTACTTCAGCAAAGACATCCTTAAGTGAAACTTGTGATTTTTTTTTTTAACATTGCAGTAAAAATAAGTGACCACTAAGACAATGAGTACAACTGCCTTAACTCATGCTAAAGCACTAGCAGTTTTAGCTTTTCCACCATCAATGCAGTGTCAACCTAGTGAAAAAGGTAAATAAAATCTTATGAAAATAGTTTTGACTTCATGCATCCCTGAAATGATCCAAGGGTCCATACTTTGAGAATCACTGTTCTAATCCTATCATTCCTTCTTCATTTTTGTTTATATATATATATATATACATATATATATATATGTATATATTTAAGTTGCTGATCTCTTAAAATTCAAACATATTTTAACAACCCTGCATTATTCCTTGCCCTCCCCCAACATTTATTGGTTTTGACATCACATTTTGCATCATTTTTTTAATACACCCCTTAACTACTTATTATGGATATAGATTTTACTTTTGTCTTTTAATCTTCCTACTGGTTTTCTGTGGTTAATTTACTACCTGTGCTGTATATTTGCCTTTACCAAGGAGATTTTTTTCCTTTCATAATTTCATGTCTCTAGTTGCAGCCTTTCCTTTTTAGCTTTGAGAAGTCCCCTTAACATTTCTTATAGAGCTGGTTTGGTGTTGCTGAACTCTTTTAACTTTTGCTTACCTGTAAAACTTTTGATCTCTCCATCAAACCTGTATAAAAGCCTCGCTGGTTAGAGAATTCTTAGTTGTAGGTTTTCTCCTTTCATTATTTTAAATACATTGTGCTACCCTCTTGGCTAAAAGAGTTTCTGCTGAAAAGTCAGCTGATAGCCTTATCGGGGTTCCCTTCTACATAACATGTTGCTTTGCCCTTGCTGCTTTTACTTTATTTATTTTGGGCAGCACTGCAAAGCATGTGGGATCTTAGTTCCCTGAACAGGAATCAAACCCACATCCTCTGCATTGGAAGCAGGGAGTCTCAACCATTGGACCACCAGAGAAATCTCACCCCCCCCCCCCCACCCCGCCCCGACTCCCTGCTTCTTTTAGTGTTCTCTTTTTATCCTTAATTTTTGCCATTTTAATGACAATCTGTCTTGGTGTGGTTCTCTTTGGGGTGATCCTATTTGGGATTCTGTGCTTCTTGGACCTGGATGCCTGTTTCTTATCCATGTTAGGGAGGTTTTCAGCTATTATATCTTCAAATATGTTCTCTGCCCCTTTCTTCCTTCTGAGACCCTATTAACATTGCATTAATGGTAATGTTACTACATTTGACGTTGTCTTAAAAGCCTCTTAAACTGTCCTCATTTCTTTTTATTCTTTGTTCTTTTTTAATGTTCCACATCAGTGATTTCTGCATAGAAGATTCTAAAGACACTACCAAAAAATTTCTAGAGTTTGTCGATGACTTTGGTAAAGATGCAGGATGCAAAATTAATATATAGAAATCTAAATCATTTCTATACACTAACAATGAACTATCAGAAAGAGAAATTAGGAAAATAATCCCATGTACATTGCATCAAAAATACCTAAGAATAAATCTAAATTGGTAATCAGAAAACCGTAAGACACTGATGAAAGAAAATGAAGACACAAGCAGTTGGAAAGATATACTGTGTTCATGGATTAGATGAACTAATGTTGTTTAAATAACCCAACTACCCAAAGCTAGAGATTCATTGAAATCCTTATAAAATTACCAATGGCAGTTTTCACAGAACAAGAACGAATAATTCTAAAGAAATGGAAACAAAAAAGACCCCAAATAGTCAAAACAATCTTGAGAAAGAAGAACAAAGCTGGATGTGTCACATCCCTTGACTTCTACAAAGCTACAGTAATCAAGACAGTATGGTATTGACACAAAAACAGACAAATTAGTGCAACAGAATAGAGAGCCCAGAAATAAACCCACACACTCATGGCCCATCGACAACAAAGGAGGCAATAATAAACAATGGAGAAAAGATAGTCTCTTCAATAAGTGGTGCTTGGAAAACTGGTCAACTACATGTAAAAGAATGAAATTAGAACATTTTCTCATACCATATGCAAAAATAAACTAAAAATGGATTAAAGATCTAAATGTAAGACTAGAAATAAAACTCCTAGAAGAAAACACAGGCAGAACACTCTTGGACACAAATAATAGCATTATTTTTTTGGATCTGTCTCCTAAGGCAAAGGTAACAAAAGCAAAAATAAACAAATGGAATCTAATTAAATGTAAAAGCTTTTGCACAGCAAAAGAAACTGTCAATAAAATGAAAAGACAACCTACTGAGTGGGAGAAATATGTGCAAATGATATGACTGATAAAGGGTTAGTATCCAAAATACACAAACAATTTATACAACTCAACATCAAAAGAACAAACAGCCCAATGAGTAAATGAGCAGAAGAACTGAATAGACATTTGTCCAAAGAACATACAGACAGCTAACAGATACATAAAAAGATGCTCAACATCACTAATCACCAGGGAGATGCAAGTCAAAACCAGAACAAGATATCACCTCACACCTGTGAATGGCTGTTATTAAAAATGAAATAAATAAGTGTTGGTGAAGATGCGGAAAAAAGGGAACCCCTCGGTACTGTTGCTGGAAATGTAAATTGGTGCAGCCACTATAGTAAACAATATGGATATTTTTCAAAATATTAAAAATAGAACTACCATATGATCCAGCAATTCCACTCCTGGGTATTTATTCAAAGAAAACAAAAACACTAACTAGAAATGCCGCATCACTATGTTCATTGCAGTTTACAACAGCCAAGATACAAAGCAACAGATGAATGGATAAAGAAGATGTGGTATAAAAAATAAAGGAAAAAAAGAAAGAAGATATGGTTTATATACACAATTGAATATTACTCCACCATAAAAAAGAACAAAATCTTGCTATTTGTGACAACGTGTATAGACCTAGAGAGTATTATGCTAAGTGAAATAAGTCAAACAGAGAAAGACAAACACTTGATGATTTCACTTGTAGGGGGAATCTAAAAAACAAAACAAATTAACAAATATAACAAAACAGAAGCAGAGTTATAGATACAGAGAACAGGTGACTGCCAGAGGTGGTGAGGAGAGAAAAGAAATAGGTGAGGGACACTAAAAGGTATAAGTTTCTAGTTGCAAAATAAATGAATCACAGGTATGAAATATACAGTATGGGGAATATACTCAGTAACTATGTAATATCTTCTTAAAAATAATTTTAAAAATAAAGACCTTGATTTTATTAAATATACTTTTTCTCTTCTATGCTGAAAATCTTGGTTCCTAATGATATTACAACAATTAATTATAAGTCTTATACTACTAAATATATATAACATACATTTAATATATATTTAAATTTAATAAATAGTTATAAGTAAATACAATAAAATTTTTAAATTAAATATTTAATAACTATAATATATAAATATATAGTATTATCAGAAAAACATATATAATTTTAAATATATATTTTTACTATAAAAATATATATAACTTTCAGTTTAAGATTTTTTTAATGTATTTCCTTTTTATTAGGGTATAGCCCATTAGAAACTTAGAGTCAAATTTACTATCTTTTGAAGTTCACTTGAAAGCATTTGTCTCCACCTGATTAAGGCATTAACTTAGTACATAGATCCATTTATTTCATGTTGCTTTGGATTTTTAGATATCACATTTAAAAATTTTATTATTTAATTTTGCTTTATAATTATGTAAAATACTGACATGGTTTTAAAGTTACATCTCTAATTCAAAGTATCTTCAGAAAAAAATCTAGGTTCTATCTCTCCACTATTTCCTTCTTCCTTCCATAGGTAACAGTTTATTTATTTTATGATCTATCCTTTACATTATCTCTTAAAAATATAGATCCTGTTTGGGGAGGGGGTTGGGGTGGAGGGAAAGAAAAACATAAGTACATTCATATTTGCATTCTTCCCCCTTTCTAAGATAAACTATGATAAACTATGTTCTTTTATTTTTCCACTTTACTTTCTTTTTATTTAACATTAAATACTGGAGAATACGTTATAGCAATGCACAAAGATATTCTTTGTTTTCTCCCATATTTAAATAGTATTCATAGTTGGGGACTTCCCTGGCGGTTTGGTGGTTAAGACTCTGAGCTTCCACTGCAGGGGGCATGGTTTCATCCCATCCTTGGTCATGGAACTAAGATCCTGCATGCCAGGCAGTGCAGCCAAAAAAAATTAGTATTCATTGTGTAGATGTATCAGAATTTATTCATCGAGGCTCCCAATAGTCATTTGCATTGTTTCCAGTTTCTTGCTATTATAATTAATGTTGCAATAAATATCTGTGCTTTCATTTTTTTATAGTATACCCTTGGGATAGATTCATAGAAGAGAGAATATCAAAAGAAAATGTCAAACTTTTGGATTTTTGCTAACCTGGTAGGAGAGAAAAGATACCTCAATGTAGTTTTAATTTGCATTTCTATAATGAGCAAGACCAAGCTCTTTCCATATGGTAAAGAGACATTTGCACTTGTTTTTCTTAAATTGATCATTTTTATCTTTAGCCCGCTTTCTAGAATTGTCTTTTTCTTCCCTATTTTTAAATGTTTATCATACATTAGGAATAGTCCCCCTTTATCTGTGCTCCAATTTGCAAATATTTTTTCCCATTTTGTCATTTATGTTTTTATTCTATCTAAGCTGTTTGGGGGGTTGGTTGTTGGTTTTGCATGCAACAGTTATATTTTTATTGAAGTGTAGTTAACTTACAATGTGTTAGTTTTAAGTGTACAACAAAGTGATTCAGTTATACATATATATGCATATATATGCATGCTTTTTCATATTCTTTTCCATCATAGGTTATTACAAGATATGGAGTAGAGTTCCCTGTGCTAAACAGTAGATCCCTGTTGCTTACCTACTTTATATATAATAGTCTCTATCTGCTTGCATGCTCAGTCGTGTCTGACTCTTTGCGACCTCATGGGCTGTCACCCACCAGGCTCCTCTGTCCATGGGATTATCCCAGCAGGAATACTGGAGTGGGTTGCCATTTCCTTCTCCAGGGAATCTTCCCCACCCAGGGATCAAACCCATGTCTCCTGAGGCTCCTGCATTGGGAGGCGGGTTCTTCGGCTACCAGGGAAGCCCATATATAGTAATGTGTATATGTTAATCCCAAACTCCTAATGTAGCTCCCCCCCGTCCCCTCCCACCCTGTCCCCTTTGGTGACTATAAGTTTGTTTTCTATGTCAACAACAGTTATGTTAATGTCGCCACATTTATCTGTATTTTTCCTTATGGCAATTGTATTTTGAGTCATAGTTAAAGATTTTTATAAGGCAGCAGTGCTACTTTTAAGTGTGATCCTCAGATCAGCAGCAAAGTCTGCATTTCTAACAGATCTATTGAATCAAACTCTGCATTTTAACAAGATCTCCCTAGGTAGTTAATTTGCACATTCAAATTTGAGAAGCCCAGTTCTAGAGAATTTTACTCACTTATCTTCTAGAACTAGCGAGGTGGATGACTGGTTCTTAATTGGAAATCGTTGGTGAGCTCTCATCCACAGCTGCTGAGGAAAAACAATGAAGAGACCAACACCAGCAAAGGGTGTAAATGGAAGGCTGTCTAGATAACCAATATTATAAATTCAGATATGAGACTCTTCTATTAAAATGGCCTTTAAAAACATACCTTTTGTAGTGCTATGATTATCTGATTGACTTATCAATCTATCATTTTCTGAGATATCTGTGGACAATATACCAGTGAAAAGAGGGCTTTGGTTATTTTCCAAATGAATAGAACTGTCTCCTGCTGTTAAGCTTTTCACAATTCTCATGACCATGGACTTCACAGAGGATAAAATAAACCTCTTCAAGGCTTGCTGCACTGCACAAGCAAATTCTGTCCCCCTCCCACAAGCTGCAAAGATGGTCACGTGACATACGCTAACTATATGGGTGGATAAAAGATTCCATAGAAAGATTCTTGTCGTGCCTTTGTAACTAGCACCATAAGCTGTTTGTCAGTAATTTTCATTTCTGCCAGAATATGTTATCCCATCTCCTTTGCCAATGGGTTATGTAGAATTTACTCAATAAGAATAAACACATTGGAGAATTAGATCTTGACTCAGCCGTTTATAACAGCTTTTTGCATTTTTCATTGTCTTGGAATGCAAAAAGGGCAGGAATCAGCCATGATAATATGGTGCTGTCACTCATTTTTAATACACGGGCTTGTACTCAAGAGCCACCCAGAGTTCCAAACACTCCTAAAGAGAAAACTAACCACTTTAAAGTCCAGAACTGGGCCTGTGGACATGAGGAACATGTATCAGTTTGACAAGTGACTTCTTGCTCTAGATCTCTTTTGACTTTTGTAGTATTTCTGAGGCAAAGTTCTTAAAATTTAGTATATCAATTTAAACCTAGATTTTAAGTTCAGAGAACATTTTAAAAACTGTGTGGAAAAACACTTCATAAACTATAAAGCATCATCTTTATTTTGGTTATTGTAGTGGGATTATGTTTCACATTTCAGCTTTATAAAAGACAGGAAGCCTAATATTTCAAATAATGAACATTACTTGCTTAATGAGTCTCCCTAAATAAAGTGGCAGCTTTCCACAGCTTCATGGAAGGAATAATCAGCTTGACTCTGCCATATCTGGTGACCTACACTTGTAGGAACTATTTCCATGAAATATTTTTGTGTAGTCATAGCATCAACTTTTTCCACAGTGCAAATAGTTGCTAGTTCTTCTCTTAAAATGCTAATGGAAATATAAACTGGTATAACCCTAGAGGTTAATTTTGTAAAATTTATCAAAATTACAAATGCATACATCTTTTGATCCATCAATTCTAGTTCTAGAGATTCATCCTACAGAAATATTTACACATGCAAAATAATATATGTACAAGATTATTTCAAAGAGCAAGGATTAAAAACAACCTAAATACCCATCAGTGGGAGGCTAAGTTACATAAATCATGGTACATCCATGGAATACCATGCATCTGTGAAAAAAAAATGAAGAAGCCTTCTTTGTAGTGATTTGGAAATATATTCAAGATATATTGTTAATGGAAAAAAGTAAGGAACAAAAGAATATAGTATGCTACCACTTAGGGAAAAGGGGAACATTATATATACAAATTCAAACACCAAAGAGAAAATATGTAAACATAAAGAAATATATATCTTTATTACATATATAGATATATATACACACAAAAAGCAAATAATATTTTTATTGAAAAGAAAGCTAGATGTCTGAGGAGTGCAGAGATGTGAAGGAGACTTTTCATTACAGACTCTTTTACACTTTGAATGCAGAACTATGTGAATCCATTACTTATTCAAAATGTTTAAATGTTTGAAAAGACAATATGTACATCTGTACTTGTCTATTTCCTTTTAAAGCACAGTTGCCAATAGATAGTGGAGTCTGACCATTTGGCCATGTTGCCACCCTTTTGCTTCTTGATGGCTGGAAAATTTCTTCACCAGAGTCACTTCTCTAGGTTATGTGTGACCCAGCTGATAGCCCACCTCTTCCCACAGCTCCATCCACTTTGACCCATACACAGGCTCAGCCTGACTCCAGCCCTAGGACCAAACACCCGCCTTGGATAAAGAGGTGATGGAAGGATGCCCCTGGTGGTCTAGTGGTTAAGACTCGGGGCTTCACTGCAAGGTACCACAGGTTGGATCCCTGGTCAGGGAAGTTCCACATGCCGCACAGCGTGGCAAAAAAAAAAAGTGACAGAAGACCCCAAGCACCAAGTTGACCCAACTGTTATTTGACTCTTACATGAGGACCAGTAAGGCAATGCACATGCTGTTCCCGACATGTGGTCACTTTCCTTGTCCCGGATATCCAACCCTCACTGTTGATAATATGCCCTCCATAGGACTGCATCCTGCCAGGCTTTTGTCAGTACCAGTTCCAGGAACTGAAGCCTTTGCATCTGCTAGCAGATGTCCCTTAAATAGACTCCCTGTTGGCCTGCCTGCCTCAGTCTCAGAACACTGCCTTCTTCTAGAGCCTTGGTCACCAAGTTCTGCCCTCTGGTTGAGAAACCTCATTCCTCTGTTCCCATGTTTGGTCCTCCCATGCTTACCATTTTATTTGTTTTTCCCTGTCAGACTCTCATAATGGTAATAATACTAAAGAAACTGACAGGGGAAAACAAATAAAACTTACCATTATGACTTCCGTGCTGCGTTAGACCTGCTGGAACGAATTTTGTCTTTGCGCCTGGAACTAGGACACAAGGGCCAAGGTTCAGCCTGTCCCCTCCCAGTCTGTCTCATCTCATTGCTCAACACCAGACAGGCTGGACACTGAAGCAACTACACTGTTAAAAAAAAAAATGACCCTTACTGGAGGGTCTTCTGTGCTTCCTCTGAAATTTAGTCTGATTGAAGTTTTGTTTAAATATCTCTAATCCCTCAGTTTTTCATTGGCAATAGACACATTTAATGGAGGCTTAAGATTTCAACTTTTAAGGACAATGCCAAGAAACAGATTAACCATAATCACTCACCATCACAAGAGATTAGTAGAAACCACGGAAGGTATTACAGGGCTTAGAACACTGCTTCTCAAACTTTAGTGTTTATCAGAAGAGGGAGCTCATTAAAGCAGAGTGCTGGGCCCCATCTCCTGATGTTCTGATTTGGTTTGCCTAGGCTGGGGCCAAGAATTTGCACTTTTTCAAAGTTCCCAAGTGGTGGTTAATGCTGCTGGTGCAGGTATAGAGGTTAACATGAGAAAACTGAAATATAGAGGGATTATGTGACTTGCTCAAGGTGCCATAGCTAATACGTAGTGGAATCAGAATTTTGAACCCAGGTATTTTTACTCCAGAATCATCACTACATCATTGCAGTCTTTTTGGAGAAAACATACAAAAAATACAACACAAACAAACTTCAAATCTAAAGCAAAACATCATAATTTCATAAGGATCATTGTGATTTAATACTATTAAATATACTGATTTTTTTGGCAGCATCTATTTTTTCAACAGCCTGATATTCTCTAATGCTATTAACCGTTAAACATGTTTCCTCAAGAGTTTTAATTATTTTCAACTTAGAAGAAAAATATTTATTGAGCATCTGGTATAGTATCCATGGATAGTAATCATCAACAATGCAATTCAGAGAAGCCTCTATTCCACTCAGCAAAATAGCAAGTAATTTAAATTGTCTCTGGTTGAATTTTTAACAGTTTAATGCAAAGCTATAATTTCATTAGCAATGATTCTATTGAACCGAAAATGTTCCACGGGATCTTTTCTACATCTCTCACAATGGAATCTATATGCATTTGTAAAATTTGAAGTAAGACATGCAAATAAGTCAGCAACTGTCCTTACACTTAAAATCATGAGTCTAGCCAGGTACTTTATCAATTACAAGACTAGAAATAGTCAACTACAATTCCTTCCCCTAAAAAAGTGCAGGGGTATGACACTATCATAAAGCAGAGGAAAAATCTTTAATGTATCACTAAATTTTGCTGACATGTGACCAAAAGAGTCATCTACACAGATAATGTGAAAAAAAATCTAATTATCACTTGTTTTAAGATAATCTCTTATCTATTGACATACAATAAATCTTATAATGTGTAATTTCAACTGACTTCCTCATCCTTGACACTAAGAAATGGTTCTGCCTCTGCCACAGCATTTTATCTTTACTTTACAATAAAAGCATCACAATCATTTAGAATGAAAAGCTAGTAAGCTTAGAAGGCAAAGAGAAATGCTCTTGACACACCAGTGAACTATAGATAGGCAGGCTCTCTAGGTGCCTGCAAACTTTGCTCCATTTCAACAAGGGGCATCAGTAACAAATTTAGCAAGTGTCCTCATTGGTAAAATGGAGATTCTGAATTATTCAAGGTAGTTTTCCCGATAAAGTGATCTATTGTGATACCAATTATATGTGTGTGTTCATATTTTCATCATACTATGTAACTGAGTCTAGTAATACTTAGAATATTAGACTTCAATGAAACTGCAAAACAAACAGAATGCTTTATTACTGGATAAACCATTGGAATAGAGCTTAATAGTTTAGAACATATATGCAATTTCATTCTCACTGTTGTTCAGGACACAAAGCTGCAAAGTAAAATTTGTGGCTATGTACCATGATACAGTAGACAGAATTCTAAGAGTTGCAGAAATCTGAATTGATATCCCAAGCACATAGAATGAAATGCTATTCAATATATGGCTGGGCAAACAACAACTTCTGATGAAAGAACTTCCAAAAGTTGTATTCAATCAATTTCCAGAGTTTACACAGGATCAGGGATCTTCAAGTTCTTACCAGTCTGAGTAGAGAAACTTTGATTCCAGAAATATCATATCTTAGGAGTATAGCTAATCTAGCCCTAAAGAAAAGGCTATTCTAGACCAACCCTAAAAATTCTTAAAAGAAAGTCTGGAAGGGATCAAGCTGACCTACAAATAAAATAACTATCTGACAAAACAAGTCCAATAGTATTTAAAGTAATATGGCAAATTCTAAGACTCAATGATGTAAAATTCATAATGCCTAAAATCCAATCAGAAACTACTTAGCATGCAAAGAAATAGAAAACATGACCCATAAGGAGAAAAGTCAATAGAAACAGAAAGAGGAATTACAGAATGATAGGGCTAATGGACAAAAATGATAAAACAGCTATTGTAAGTATTCCCCATATAGTAAAATAAAAATAGGAAGTATAGTAAAGGAAAATATAAACAGAATAAAAATAGAAATGGAAGATAAATGGAAATTCTAGATATGAAAAACACAATACTTAAATTTACAATTCCACTAGATGAGATTAACAGCAGATTACACAACACAGAAGACCAAAGGACTTAAAGATGTAGCAATAGAAACTATCAAAATGAAGATAAAGAGAAAATAGCCAAGAAACAACCCACAGAGCCTCAATGATCTATAGGAAAACATCAAGCAGTTTAACACATACACAACTGAAATCCCAGAAGACAAAGAAAAAGAACATGAAAATACTTGAAGAAGTAAGGGCCAACCTTTTTCCAAAATCGATTTTTAAAATCTGTTAGTGCTCACTTCAACAGCACATATACTAAAATTGGAACGATACAGAGAAGATTAGCATGGCCCCTGCGCAAGGATGACAGGCAAAAAAAAAAAAAAATTTAAATTAAATAACATCTGTTAAATTTTAGTAGGTGAATAAATAAATAAATTGTGGTACATCCAGACAAAGGACTACAGTATTATTCAATGCTAAGAAGAAATGAGTTATCGACCCATGAGAAGATATGGAGGAATCTTAAATGTGCATTACTATGTTAAATCTGAGAATGCTACATATTGCCTGATTCTAACTATATAACAGGGCTTCCCTGGTGGCTCAGTTGTAAAGAATCCGCATGCCAAGCAGGAGACACTGGCTCGATCCCTGGGTCAGGAAGATCCCCTGAAGAAGGAAATGGCAACCCACTCCAGTATTCTTGCCTGTGAAACCTCATGGACAGAGGAGACTGGCGGGCTACAGTCCATGGGGTTGCAAAAGAGACAGACATGACTTGGTGACCAAACAACAGCAACAACAACTATATGACATTCTGGAAAAGGTAACACCATGGAGATAGTGAAAAGATCAACGGTTGTCAGGCAGGGGCTGGGGTTGGAGTGGAGATGGGGATGAATGGCACAGAGCACAGAAGATTTTTAGGACAGTGAAAATATTTTGTGTTTATTATAATGGTGGATATATGTCATTATACGTTTATCCAAAGTCACTGAATATACACCACCAGGAGTGAACTCTAACGTAAACTATGGACTTTGGATGATTATAATGAATCAGTGTATGCTCATCTTTGTTAAAAAAAAAAAAGGTCTACTATTCCCATGAATGATGTTGATAAATGGGAGAGGCTATGCATATATGGGAACAAAGGGCATATGGGAAATCTCCGTATCTCCTTCTCAATTTTAGTGTTAACCTAAAACTTCTCTTAAAAAGATCTTTTAAAAAGTAATATTCTTTTCTTTTTCTGTTTTGCATATAGGGTTATCATTACCATCTTTCTAAATTTCATATATATGTGTTAGTATGCTGTAATGTTCTTTATCTTTCTGGCTTACTTCACTCTGTATAATGGGCTCCAGTTTCATCCATCTCGTTAGAACTGATTCAAATGAATTCTTTTTAATGGCTGAGTAATATTCCATGGTGTATATGTACCACAGCTTCCTCATCCATTCGTCTGCTGATGGGCATCTAGGTTGCTTCCATGTCCTGGCTATTATAAACAGTTCTGCGATGAACATTGGGGTGCACACGTCTCTTTTGGATCTGGTTTCCTCTGTGTGTATGCCCAGAAGTGGGATTGCTGGGTCATATGGCAGTTCTATTTCCAGTTTTTTAAGAAATCTCCACACTGTTCTCCATAGTGGCTGTACTAGTTTGCATTCCCACCAACAGATCACCAGCCCAGGTTGGATGCATGAGACAAGTGCTTGGGCCTGGTGCACTGGGAAGACCCAGAGGAATCGGGTGGAGAGGGAGGTGGGAGGGGGGATCGGGATGGGAAATACATGTAACTCCATGGCTGATTCATGTCAATGTATGACAAAACCCACTACAATATTGTAAAGTAATTAGCCTCCAACTAATAAAAATAAATGAAAAAAAAAGTAATATTCTTTTCTTTAAAAAAAAAACCTATAAACAAACGTATCTGTATGCTCAAGGAGCCCCAAACATGATAAACACAAAGAAAACTACATGAAGACACATCCAAATCAAAATGTTAGAAAACAAAGATCAAGAGAAAATCTCGGCACCTCTCCACTTCAAGATCTTTTCTTTTGGCCACATCAGGTCTTAGTGGTGGCACACAAAATCTTCCCTTGTGACACATCATTCCCTAGAAGTAGCATGCGGGCTCCGTTGCTCCTTGGCATGTGGGATCTTAGTTCCCCAGTCAGGGATTGATCTCACATCCCTTACATTGCAAAGCAGTTTCTTAACCACCGAACCACCAGGGAAGTCTCATGAAGTGTTAAATCAAGTTGTATATATCATTCAAAATTAGAGAGAGAGAGAATCTTAAAAGCAGCCAGAGAAGAAAGGCACATTATGTACAAATGTAAAAATCACTGTAGACCTTTCTTTAGAAACTGTGAAAGGCATAGAAGGTCTTTACAGAGCTGAAAGATAAAAAAGATATGTTGACTTAGAATTCTCTACTCAGGAAATATATCTCCTTCAAAGATGAAGGTGAATTAAAACAGTTTTCAGACTAACAAAAGCTGAGAGGATTTGGCACCAGCACGCATGCACTACAAGAAATGTTAAAAGTTCTTCCAAGCATGTAACACCATGAAAGTTAGATTTACACAAAGGAATGAAGAGTGCTGAAATGGTATATATGGGGTTAAATATATTAAAAGTTATTTTCTTAATTTTCCAATTATCTTACAAGATAACTATTTAAAGCAAAAATACAACATGAATGGGTCTAGAGATTGTCATACTGACTGAAGTCAGACAGAGAAGGAGAAATACTATATGACATCTCTTATATGTGGAATCTAAAAAAGAAATGATACAAATGAACTTACAAGACAATAAGAGACTCACAGACTTAGAGGACAAACATAACTGCCAGGGGAAAGGAAAGGGGGAAGGGATAGTTAAAGAGGTGGGGATGGACATGTACATACCGCTATATTTAAAACTGATGACCAGCCAGAACCTACTGTATAGTACATGGAACTCTGCTCAATTTTATGTGGCAGCCTAGAAGGGAAGGGGGTTTGTCGGAGAATAAATACATGTGTGTGTATATATATATATATATATATATATGGCTGAGTCCTTTCACTGTTCACCTAAACTATCACAATATTGTTAATTGGCTATACCCCAAAACAAAATTAAAAGTTTTTTAAAAAATTAAACATTTCAGTTCAGTTCAGTCGCTCAGTTGTGTCAAAATGTTTGTGACCACATGGACTGCAGCATGCCAGGCTTCCTGTCCAACAAGAACTCCCGAAGCTTATTCAAACTCATGCCCATCGAGTCGGTGATGCCATTCAACCGTCTCATCCTCTATCATCCCCTTCTCCTGCCTTCAATCTTTCCCAGCATCAGGGTCTTTTCCAATGAGTCTTCATATCAGGTGGCCAAAGTATTGGAGTTTCAGCTTCAGCATCAGTCCTTCTAATCAATATTCAGTACTGATTTCCTTTAGGATGGACTGGTTGGATCTCCTTGCAGTCCAAGGCACTCTCAAGAGTCTTCTCCAACACCACAGTTCGAAAGCATCAGTTCTTCAGCACTCAGCCTTTTTTATGGTCCAAATCTCACATCCATACATGACCACTGGAAAACCACAGCTTTGACTAGATGGACTTTTGTTAGCAAAGTAAAGTCTCTGCTTTTCAATATGGTGTCTAGGTTGGCCATAGCTTTTCTTCCAAGGAGCGAGCATCTTAAAATTTCATGGCTGCAGTCACCATCTGCAGTGATTTTGGAGCCCAAGAAAATAAAGTCTGACACTGTTTCCACTGTTTCCCCATCTATTTGCCATGAAGTGATGGGACCAGGTGCCGTGATCTTAGTTTTCTGAATGCTGAGTTTTAAGTCAACTTTTTCACTCTCCTCTTTCACTTTCATCAAGAGGCTCTTTAGTTCTTCTTCGCTTTCTGCCATAAGGGTGCTGTCATCTGCATATCTGAAGTAACTGATATTTCTCCTGGCAGTCTTGATTCCAGCTTGTGCTTCTTCCAGTCCAGCATTTTGCATGATGTACTCTGCATATAAGTTATATAACCAGGTGACAATATACAGCTTTGACGTACTCCTTTCCTGATTTAGAACCAGTCTCTTGTTCCATGTCCAGTTCTAACTGTTGCTTCTTGACCTGCATACAGATTTCTCAGGAGGCAGGTCAGGTGGTCTGGTATTCCCATCTGTTCAAGAATTTTCCACAATTTGTTGTGATCCACACAGTCAAAGCCTTTGGCATAGTCAATAAAGCAGAAATAGATGTTTTTCTGGAACTTTCTTGCTTTTTCGATGATCCAGTGGATGTTGGCAATTTGATCGCTGGCTCCTCTGCCTTTTCTAAAAGCAGCTTGAACATCTGGGAGTGCTCAGTTCATGTATTGCTGAAGCCTGGCTTGGAGAATTTTGAGCATTACTTTGCTAGTGTGTGAGATGAGATTGTGCGATAGTCTGAACATTCTTTGGCATTGCCTTTCTTTGGAATTGGGATGAAAACTGACCTTTTCCAGTCCTGTGGCCACTGCTGAGTTTTCCAAATTTGCTGGCACATTGAGTGCAGCACTTGCACAGCATCAGTTTTTAGGGTTTGAAATAGCTCAACTAACTACCGCACAATTGCACTCATCTCACACGCTAGTAAAGTAATGCTCAAAATTCTCCAAGCCAGACTTCAGCAATATGTGAACCGTGACCTTCCAGATGTTCAAGCTGGTTTTAGAAAAGGCAGAGGATGGAGAAGGAAATGGCAACCCACTCCAGTACTCTGGCCTGGAAAATCCCATGGACCGAGGAGCCTAGTAGGCTACAGTCCATGGGGTCACAAAGAGTTGGACACGACTGAGCAACTTCACTTCACTTCATGGCAAAATGTCTTGTGTGAAACATGTTTATCTTAATTTCCATGAAACAACATTCTGCAGTCTAATAAAACTTTTATCTACTGTACATAGAAAACACAAGCCTAACTTTTAAGTGTCTTTTAAAGTTATATAACAATGTCTTTATATCAGATGACTATCAAGTGAATGAGCTGTTCATGTCCTGTCAGTTTATTAGAAAACCATGTTTTTTAAAAATGTATTTAGATTAACATCTATGTGCATTCCTGCCCAGATCTGCTTATTACCCTTCTGCAGTATTAAATGGTCTTCACTAATAAAAAAAAAAAAAAAGAAAAGGCAGAGGAACCAGAGATCAAATTGCCAACATCTGCTGGATCATCGAAAAAGCAAGAGAGTTCCAGAAAAACATCTATTTCTGCTTTATTGACTATGCCAAAGGCTTTGACTGTGTGGATCACAATAAACTGTGGAAAATTCTGAAAGAGATGGGAATACCAGACCACCTGACCTGCCTCCTGAGAAATCTGTGTGCAGGTCAAGAAGCAATAGTTAGAACTGGACATGGAACAACAGACTGGTTCCAAATAGGAAAAGGAGGACATCAAGGCTGTATATTGTCACCCTGCTTATTTAACTTATATGCAGAGTACATCATGAGAAAAATTGGGCTGGAGGAAGTACAAGCTGGAATCAAGATTGCCTGGAGAAATATCAATAGCCTCAGATATGCAGATGACATCACCCTTATGGCAGAAAGTGAAGAGGAACTGAAAAGCCTCTTGATGAAAGTGAAAGAGGAGAGTGAAAATGTTGGCTTAAAGCCCAACATTCAGAAAACTAAGATCATGGCATCTGGTCCCATCACCTCATGGGAAATAGATGGGGAAACAGTCAGACTTTATTTTCTTGGGCTCCAAAATCACTGCAGATGGTGATTGCAGCCTTGAAATTAAAAGACACTTACTCCTTGGAAGGAAAGTGATGACCAACCTAGATAGCATATTAAAAAGCAGAGACATTACTTTGCCAACAAAGGTCTGTCTAGTCAAGGTTATCGTTTTTCCAGTGGTCATGTATAGATGTGAGAGTTGGACTGTGAAGAGAGCTGAGCGCTGAAGAATTGATGCTTTCGAACTGTGGTGTTGGCGAAGACTCTTGAGAGTGTCTTGGACTTTAAGGAGATCCAACCGATCCATCCTAAAGGAAATCAGTCCTGGGTGTTCATTGGAAGGACTGATGCTGAAGCTGTAACTCCAATACTTTGGCCACCTCATGCGAAGAGTTGACTCATTGGATAAGACCCTGATGCTGGGAAAGATTGAAGGCAGTAGGAGAAGGGGACAACAGAGGATGAGATGGCTGGATGGCATCACCAACTCCATGGACATGAGTTTGAGTAAACTCCGGAAGTTGGTGATGGACAGGGAGGCCTGGCGTGCTGCAATTCATGGGGTCGAAAAGAGTCGGACATGACTGAGTGACTGAACTGAACTGAACTGACCTGGAATTCCATCACCCTCACTAGCTTTGTTCATAGTGATGCTTCCTAAGGTCTACTTGACTTCGCATTCCAGGATGTCTGGCTCTAGGTGAGTGATCACACCATCGTGGTTATCTGGGTCATGAAGATCTTTTTCGTATAGTTCTTCTGTGTATTCTTGCCACCTCTTCTTAATATCTTCTGCTTCTGTTAGGTCCATACCATTTCTGTTTTTTATTGTGCCCATCTTGGCATGAAGTGTTCCCTTGGTTTCTCTAATTTTCTTGAAGAGATCTCTAGTCTTTCCCATTCTGTTGTTTTCCTCTATTTATTTGCACTGATCACTGTGGAAGGCTTTCTTACTCTCCTTGCTATTCTTTGGAACTCTGCATTCAAATGCGCATATCTTTCCTTTTCTCCTTTGCCTTTCACTTCTCTTCTTTTCTTAGCTATTTGTAAGGCCTCCTCAGACAACCATTTTACCTTTTTGCATTTCTTTTTCTTGGGGTTGGTCTGATCACTGCCTTCTGTACAATATCACAAACCTCTGTCCATAGTTCTTTGGGCACTCTATCAGATATAATCCCTTGAATCTGTTTGTCACTTTCACTGTGTAATTGTAAGGGATTTGATTTAGGTCATACCTAAATGGTCTATTGCTTTTCCCTACTTTCTTCAATTTAAGTCTGAATTGGCAATAAGGACTTCATGATCTGAGCCACAGTCAGTTCCCAGTCTTGTTTTTGCTGACTGTATAGAGCTTCTCCATCTTTGGCTGCAAAGAATGTAATCAATCTGATTTCAGTGTTGGCCATCTGGTAATGTCAATTGTAGAGTCTTCTCTTGTGCTGTTGGAAAAGGGTGTTTGCTATGACCAGTGCATTCTCTTGGCAAAGCTCTATTAGCCTGTGCCCTGCTTCATTTTGTACTCCAAGGCCAAATTTGCATGTTATTCCAAATATCTCTTGACTTCCTACTTTTGCATTCCAGTCCCCTATAATGAAAAGGACATCTTTTTTGGGTGTTAGTTCTAGAAGGTCTTGTAGGTCTTCATAGAACCATTCAACTTCAGTTTCTTCAGCATTACTGGTTGGGGCATAGACTTGGATTACCTTGATATTGAATGGTTTGCCTTGGAAACGGACAGAGATCACTCTGTTGTTTTTGAGGTTACATCCAAGTACTGCATTTTGGACTCTTTTTTGAGTATGAGGACTACTCCATTTCTTCCAAGGAATTCTTGCCCACAAACATTTAAGTACAAAAAAAGTAATAAATAAGGCAAAAATAATTATGATGTACTGTGGGGTTTATAACATATGTAGAAATTAACACAAAGACCAGGAGAGGAGAAAGGAAACACTGTTGTAGGGTTCTTATACAATATGTGAAATGATATAGTATCTGAAAACAAATTGTGATAGGATAAACAAGCATTTTGTAAACTTTAGAGCAAATACCTCAAAACAAAGAAGTGTGGAAAGTAAGCCAACAGTGGAGCTGAAAAGGAGTACAAAAGTACTCAACCAATCCAAAAGAAGACAGGAAAAGAGGGGAAAGGAAGTGAAGAGCAGATGAATAAGAAATGAAACAAAGAGCAAATGTTAGATTTAATCATACTGATACATTAAATGTAAATGGTCCAAATGCTTCAATTCAAAAGAAAAATTAGCAGGCAGGGTTTGAAAAAATTAAAATGTGAGACCTACTGGTATGTCTACAAGAAGTAAAAACAGGAAAGAAAGCCAAAATTATTATTGGAGATTTCAAAACAATCCCTATAGAAATAGATAGAAAAGCAGACAAGAAATTGATAGGAGTAAGGAACACAACATAATCGTTCAACTTGACCTAATTAAATTTAGATTTAATATTTAAGTTAAAATTAAAATACTTCATACAGCTACAGAATATATGTTCTATTCAAGTGCGTATGGTTCATTCACCAAAATAGACCATATGGGGAGCCATAAATCAATAAATTTAAGATTATAATCATACA
Organism: Odocoileus virginianus; assembly: GCF_023699985.2. Classification (NCBI taxonomy): domain Eukaryota; kingdom Metazoa; phylum Chordata; class Mammalia; order Artiodactyla; family Cervidae; genus Odocoileus; species Odocoileus virginianus. Next base: position 13,475,296 of record NC_069708.1, read on the forward strand.
GAGCATGCTGTTTAACCACAACAGAATTAAATTAAACCAATAAGATCTGGAAGTGTCTGAATATTTGGAAATTAAGCCACACTTCTATAAAACACATAAGTGAAAGAAATCACAAGGAAATTTTTATAATTTTAAATATTTATCTTATAAAAGAAGAACTGTCTAAAACTAATAATCTAAGCTTCTACCTTAAGAAGCTAGAACAAAAAAATCAACTATAATTCAATTTTTAAAAAGGAAGCTAGAAAAAGAACTTATTAGACCCAAAGAGATTGCAACAAAGGGAAAAGTAAAGATAGGAACAGAAATCAATAAACTAGAAAATGGACAAACAATAAAGAAAATCAATGAAACAAAAAGTTGGTTTTTTGAAAATGTCAATAAAGTTGATAAACCTCTAGTTAGACTGATCAAGGAGAGAAAGAAGACACAAATTATCAAAATCAGAGATAAAAGAGGACACATCATATGGATCATGGAGACTATATATTTATATAATGACTTAACACCATAAGTTTAACAACTAGATGAAATGAACAAATTCCTTGAAGGACAAAAATTACCAAAATGGAGTCAACAAGAAATAGAAAAGAAGAAAAATCCTATGTCAATTACAAAAACTTAATTCACGAGTAACCATTTCAGAAAGAATATTCTAGGCCCTGATGGCTTTACTGAACTCAACCAAGCACATCAGAAAGATATAATACTAATCCAACTATACTCTTTTCAGAAAATAGAAGAGAAAGGAACACTTTACAACTCATTGTATGAGACTAACATTATCCTGATATAAGAAAATAAAACTACAGGGACTTCCCTGGTGGTCTAACAGCTAAGGCTCCTCACTCCCAGTGCAGGGGCCCTGGGCTCCATCCTTGGTCAGGGAACTAGATCCCACATACCACACCTAGCAGTTCACATGCCACAACTAAAGATTCCACATGCTGCAGTGAAGTTCAAAAATCCACGTGCCCCCCCAAAGAACACAACAAAGAAAATAAAACTACAGACCAGTATTCCTCATAAACATAGACACAAAAATTCCGAATAAAACAGCAACTCAAATCCAGCAACATATAAAAAAGATACTACACCTGACCAAGTGGTATTTATCCAAGGAATATAGGTTGGTTTACCATCTGCAAATCAACCAATAAAAAGACCATATTAACAGGTTTAAAAAAAACTGAATAGGAATTTCCTGGCAGTCCAATGGTTAGGATTCAGTGCCTTCACTGCCAGGGCCTGGACTGGATCCCTGAGGGGGCAACTAAGATACAGCAAGCTGCATAGTCCAGCCAAAACAAAAAAATTATATGATCATATCAATACAACTCCCCCACATTTGATAATATCCAACACTCATTCATAATAAGATCATTCAGAACATTAGGAATAAAAGACAATTTTCTTAATCTGATAAAGAATGTCTATGCTAAATCTACAGCTAACATCATATTTAATGTTAAAGAATAAATGTTTTCCCATTAAGAAAAGAAATGGGGCCAAAACACTGATCTTCACTATTTACACTTAATATTGTACTAACCAGCGCAATAAATCAGGGAAAAGAAATAAATGGCATACAGATTGGAAAGTAAAAAATAAAACTGAAATTATATGACATGATCATGTACATAAAACATTCTAAGGAATCTACAAAAAGCCCTAGAACTAATAGGTGAGATTAGAAAGTCTTCAAGACATATGAAACAAAAATACAAAAATTAACTATATGTCTATCTACAAGTAAAGAAGAGTGGGAAATTGAAATTTTGAAAATATCATCAGTGCTCGCTTCGGCAGCACATATACTAAAATTGGAACGAAATGGAGAAGATTAGCATGGCCCCTGCACAAGGATGACACGCAAATTCGTGAAGCGTTCCATATTTTTTATAAAACTCCTACAGGAGAACATAGGCAAAACACTCTCCGACATAAATCACAGCAGGATCCTCTATGACCCACCTCCCAAAATATTGGAAATAAAAGCAAAAATAAACAAATGGGACCTAATTAAACTTAAAAGCTTTTGCACAACAAAGGAAACTATAAGCAAGGTGAAAAGACAGCCCTCAGATTGGGAGAAAATAATAGCAAACGAAGCAACAAAGGATTAATCTCAAATATATACAAGCAACTCCTGCAGCTCAATTCCAGAAAAATAAATGACCCAATTAAAAAATGAGCCAAAGAATTAAACAGACATTTCTCCAAAGAAGACATACAGATGGCTAAAAAACACATGAAAAGATGCTCAACATCACTCATTATCAGAGAAATGCAAATCAAAACCACAATGAGGTACCATTACTGCCAGTCAGGATAGCTGCTATCCAAAAGTCTACAAGCAATAAATGCTGGAGAGGGTGTGGAGAAAAGGGAACCCTCTTACACTGTTGGTGGGAATGCAAACTAGTACAGCCACTATGGAGAACAGTGTGGAGATTTCTTAAAAAACTGGAAATAGAACTGCCATATGACCCAGCAATCCCACTTCTGGGCATACACACTGAGGAAACCAGATCTGAAAGAGACACGTGCACCCCAATGTTTATCACAGCACTGTTTATAATAGCCAGGACATGGAAGCAACCCAGATGCCCATCAGCAGACGAATGGATGAGGAAGCTGTGGTACATATACACCATGGAATATTACTCAGCCATTAAAAAGAATTCATTTGAATCAGTTCTAATGAGATGGATGAAACTGGAGCCCATCATACAGAGTGAAGTAAGCCAAAAAGATAAAGACCAATATAGTATACTAAAGCATATATATGGAATTTAGAAAGATGGTAATGATAACCCTATATGCAAAACAGAAAAAGAGACACAGATGTACAGAACAGACTTTTGGACTCTGTGGGAGAAGGCGAGGGTGGGATGTTTCGAGAGAACAGCATGTATATTATCTAGGGTGAAACAGATCACCAGCCCAGGTTGGATGCATGAGACAAGTGCTCGGGCCTGGTGCACTGGGAAGACCCAGAGGGATCCGATAGAGAGGGAGGTGGGAGGAGGGATGGGGATGGGGAATACATATAAATTCATGGCTGATTCATGTCAATGTATGACAAAACCCACTACAATATTGTAAAGTAATTAGCCTCCAACTAATAAAAATAAATGGGAAAAATAAATAAGTGGAAAAAAAAAAGAAAATATCATCAATGATACCATCCAAATACACGAAATAAATTTAACAAAATATATCCAAGACTTAGACATTGAAAACTTCAGAATACTACATAAGGAAATTAAAGAAGATCTAAATAAATGGAGAGATATAGCATATTCATGGATTGGAAGATTCAATATTATTAAGATATCTGTTCTCCCCAAATTTAATAGATTCAATGCAATCCAAATAAAAATCCTACCAGTGTTTTTTTTTAAGAAATTGACAAGCAATTTCTAAATTTATGTGGAAATGCAAAATAACTAGATTAGACTAAACAATTTTGAAAAAGAAGAACAATGTTGGAGGATTTACATAACCTAATTTCAAGACTTAGTAAACCACTGGATATCCACATGGAAAAAAAATTGTAGCTTTACCTTGCCTTACATCATACACAAATATAAGCTCAAAATGGATCTTAGTTCTAAATGTAAAACTCAAAATAAAAAACTTTTACAAGAAAACATAAGAGAAAATTTTTGTGGTCTTGGTGTAAGAAGAAATTTCTCAGATAGGACCCAAGAAATGTGAACTAGATAAGAAGAATTTAATACATTGAATCTAATCAAAACTTAAAACTACTGTTCATTGAAAATCAATAATATGAAAATTAAAAAAACAAGTCGACTGGCTGAGAGAAAATATTCCCTATATATATATATACATATATATATATACACACACACACACACACACACATATATATCTGATGAAAGATTCGTATGCATAAAGAACTCCTAAAACAATAAGACAGGGACTTCCCTGGTGGTCCAGAGGTAAAGAATCCGCCTGCCAATGCAAGGGACATGGGTTCCATTCCTGGTGTGGGAAGATCCCACATGCCTCGGGGCAACTAAGCCCATGTGCTACAAATACTGGGCCCAAGCTTAGAGCGTGTGCTCTACAACAAGAGAAGCCACTGCAACAAGTAGCCCCTGCTCATCACAACTAGAGAAAGCCCATACATAGCAGCAAAGACCCAACCATAAATAAATAAATTTAAAAAAAAAGAAAATCCCCAATATATAGGAAAAAATTTAAACAGATACTTTAGAAAAGAAGACATGGCCCATAAATACATGAAAAGATGTTCAATATCATTAGTTAATGGAAAAATGTAATTTAAAACCACCCACTTAAAAAAAAAATACCACCAACTAGATTGCTAAAACTAAAAAGGTTAACACTGCTAAGAGTTGACAAGAATATGAAGCAACTATAATTCCCATACCTTGTTATTGGGAGTAAAAATGCTATAGCTGCTTTGGGGAACAATTTTGAAGATTCAAAGTTAAACATATACTTACTATACAATCCAAAACAAATGAAAACATACGAAGATTTGTGTACAAATGTGCATAACAACTTTGTTCATAGTAGCCAAAAATTGGGAACAATATGAAAATCAATAGAAAAATGGTTAGACATATTATGGTATATCCATATGAAGTGATATTATTCAGCAATTAAAAAAACAAACAATTTATACACACAACACCAATAAATCTCAAAACATTGTGATGAGAAATATAAGCCAGACATACTATATAATTCTATTCATATGAAATTCTAGAATGAGCAAAACTCATCTATATTGATAGAGAACAGGCCAATGGTTGCCTGAAACTATGAATGAAGGTACACATTGACTGAAAAAATGACCAGGGGAACTTTATGAAAGGCTAAAAATATTCTACGTTAAAGATTGACAAACTTCACCCCCATGGGTCAAATCTGGCCCACTGTCAATTTTTGTACAGTCAGTAAGTGACAAATGTCTTATACATTTTTCTTAGAGCATTGAGATAACTCAAAAGAAGCATGTGAACATTATATGGAATTCAAATTTCAGTCACCCTAAATAAATTTAAGTGTCCCTAAATAAATTATGGCTTCCCTGGTGGCTCAGATGGTAAAGCATTTACCTGCAATGCGGGAGACCTGGGTTCGATCCCAGGGTCAGGAAGATCCCCTGGAGAAGGAAATGGCAGCCCACTCTAGTACTCTTGCCTGGAAAATTCCATGGATGGAGGAGCCTGGTAGGCTACAGTCCATGGGATAGCAAAGAGTTGGACACGACTGAGCAACTTTACTGCTACTGTTTGAAATAAATGCAGTTGATTCTCTATTCCAATACAACCATACTATTTGTTTATGTACCATCTATCGCTAATTTCATGCTACAGCAGCAGGGGCAAGAAAGAATTTACGACCTACACACCTAAACTATTTACTATCCGACCCTTTACAGAAAATTTTGCTAACCCCTGAGCTAAGCCATCCAATGCCATGCAGTTTCCACCTTGCTCACTACAATACTCTCTGAGCCCTGAGCTGCCATGTCATCAATCCAGCCACCTAGAGTTACCACCCAGTGGGCATCCAAGTCATAAGGAGAACCACATGTAAGCAGACAATCTCTGGCAGACAATCTGAGTTGAGCCCAGACTCCAGAGTATCTTATCCCAGGCACCAGACACCATAAAAGAAGTCTTTGGCCCAGCTGTTCAGCTCATCCCCAGACATTTCAGTCTCCCAGTTGAGGCCCCAGACTTCATACAACAGAGATAAACTGACCCCACCACTTCCTTCGTGAATTCCTGAACCATCTATAATAAAATACTAGCTGTTTTCTTGCCACTAAGTTTGGAGCACTTTGTTAATCAGCAATGCATTACCAAAATAGGTAAACCTACCTTAATAAGAAAAGGATGGATAATTAGGAATCTGGTTTTAAAGCAAACACAGAAAGAAAGAGAGATAAACATGCTCATACAAGAAACCAACCAGTAAATATTTTTAAAGATTTTCCCCATTTGGTTATTACCTCTTAGAGAATGAATTTTCCACAAAATTCCAGCACATAACATCAAAAATATTCAAAGCTCCAGAGGGCTGCCACTATGAGTCATCATGACGCAGTCTGGGTAGAGCTGGCAAGGTTGCCTTTTATTTTTATGAAAAGGGATATGTTTATTTCAGAAATGCAGGATTGGTGTGCAATTTGAAAGCAAATGCTACTCACTATATTAGCAGAATAAAGGAACAAAATCATGAGTATTTCAAAAGACATTAGAAGCATTTAATATAACATTCATTCATGATAAAAAAAAAATTCTTCGAAAGCTCCAAATAGAAATGGGCTTCCTTAAAGTGACACCTCCTAAAACCCTACAGCAAACATCATACAGTGATGAAATATTGAAGGTTTTGAAATTGGAACAAGACAAGGATGTCCACTCTATTTAACAGCCATCATAATGTAGCTAGGACAATAAGGCAAAAAAGAATGAATAAGAATGCATCATGTATGTGTGCTTAAGTCGCTTCAGTTGTGTCCAACTCTTTGCGACCCTATGGGCTGTAGGCCGTCAGGCTCCTCTGACCATGGGATTCTCCAGGCAAGAATACTGGAGTGTGGTACCATGCCCTCCTCCAGGGGATCTTCCTGACCCAAGGATCTAACCCACGTCTCTTACGTCTCCTGCACTGGCAGACAGGTTCTTTACCACCAGCGCATTGTGTCTAGCAAATAGAAATAAACCATCTTATTTGTTAGCAGCGTGATTGTGTACATGGAAAGTTATGTGTATTGGAAGGTCAGCAAGGTGCAGCAGCAATTGTCAAAACACACTATCAAATTTTTGTATGACATTAAAAGCGTAATTAGGGGACTTCCCTGGCGGTCCAGTGGTTAAGATTCACCTTCCAGTACAGAGGGTGCAGCTTTGGTCCCTGGTCAGGGAGCTAAGATCCCACATGCCGCGAGGCCAAAAAACCAAAACATAAAACAGAAGCAATATTGTAACAAGTTCAATAAAGACTTTAAAAAAATAGCCCACATCAAAAAAACCTTTTAAAAAAGTGTAATTAGGAAATGACACCTTAAGAGAAATATTTTATATTAGCATCAAAAACACTAAACATGTAAACTATCAGAGTTGTCCAAGAACTCTGCAGAGAAAGCTATAAAATACTATTAATATTGTTGACGGGCTTCCCTCATAGCTCAGTCGGAAAAAATCTGCCTGCAATGCAGGAAACCCAGTTCAATTTCTGAATCGGGAAGATCCCCTGGAGAAGGAAATGGCAACCCACTCCAGTATTCTTGCTTGAAGAATTCCATGGACAGAGGAGCCTGGCAGGCTACAGTCCATGGGGTCTCAAGAGTCGAACATGACTTAATGACTAAACCACCAATATTGTTAACAGAAATGCATGGAAACCTAGATTGGAAGACTTAATATTGTGAAGATAGCAATTTTCCACAAATCAGCTAAACTTAAGCACCTATATATTGTTCATAAGGGCACATTGGCTAGCTTTATTGACTACGCTAAAGCCTCTGTCTGTGTGGATCACAACAAACTGTGGAAAATTCTCGAAGAGATGAGAATAACAGACCCACCTCACTGACCTCCTGAGAAATCTGTATGCAGGTCAAGAAACAACAGTTAGAACTGGACATGAAACAAAGACTGGTTCCAAATTGGGAAAGGAGTACATCAAGGCTGTATATTGTCACCCTGCTTATTTAACTTACACGCAGAGTACATCATGCAAAATGCCGGGCTGGATGAAGCACAAGTTGGAATCAAGATTGCCAGGAGAAATATCAATAACCTCAGATATGCAGATAACACCACCCTTATGGTGGAAAGCAAAGAGGAACTAAAGCAACTGAACTGAACTGGCTAGCTTATTCTTTTTTCCTAATGTCGATTTTAATATTTAAAGTTAACAGTGCTGATCAGCAGCAAGGATATAGTGCATAGTATAGGGAAATATAGCCATTGTTTTCTAACAACTTTAAGTTGTTGTTGTTCAGTCGCTCAGTCATGTCCAACTCTCTGCCACCCCATGGACTGCAGTATACCAGGCTTCCCTGTCCATCACCAACTCCTGGAGCTTGCTCAAACTGATGTCCTTTGAGTCGGTGATGCCATTCAACCATTTCATCCTCTGTCATCCCCTTCTCCTGCCTTCAATCTTTCCCAGCCCCAGGGTCTTTTCTAATGAGTCAGCTCTTCGAATCAGATGGCCAAAGTATTGGAGTTTCAGCTTCAGCATTAGTCCTTCCAATGAGTATTCAGGACTGGTTTTCTTTAGAATGGACTGGTTGAATCTCTTTGCAGTCCAAGGGACTCTCGAGAGTCTTCTCCAACACCACAGTTCAAAAGCGTCAGTTCTTCAGCACTCAGCCTTCTTTATGGTCCAACTCTCACATCCATACATGACTACTGGAAAAACCATAGCTTTGACTAAATGGACCCTTGTTGGCAAAATGATGTCTCTGCTTTTTAATATGCTGTCTAGGTTGGTCATAGCTTTTCTTCCAAGGAGCAAGCGTCTTTTAATTTCACGGCTGCTTTCCACCATAAGGGTGGTGTTATCTGCATATCTGAGGTTATTGATATTTCTCCTGGCAATCTTGATTCCAACTTGTGCTTCATCCAGCCTGGCATTTTGCATGACGTACTCTGCATGTAAGTTAAATAAGCAGGGTGACAATATTCAGCCTTGATGTACTCCTTTCCCAATTTGGAACAAGTCTTTGTTCCATGTCCAGTTCTAACTGTTCCTTCCTGACCTTCCTGACCTGCATTCTAGGTTTCTCAGGAGGCATGTCAGGTGGTCTGTTATCCCCATCTCTTTAAGAATTTTCCACAGTTTGTTGTGATCTACACAGTCAAAGGCTTTAGTGTAGTCAATGAAGCAGAGGTAGCTATTTTTCTGAAATTCTCTTGCTATAAAAAGACTGAATCATTATGTTGTACACCTGACATTAATATATTATTGTAAATCAACTATACTTCAATTTTTTTTATACTTCAATTTAAAAAAATTTTTAAATAAAGTTACCAATTCTATTATTGAGGCTATTAAGATGGTTTCATGTTGAAATGATTAAAATAACATTTGGAATAATGAGTGATGAGTAATGTACAAATAGCCCCCAACACTTTTTTTTAAGTATAAAAAGTATAAACAACTATATATTTATTTATATGTAAAATATCTATTTATAGGTATATCTGGAAATAGATTTATATTGTATATTATATAACGGAAAGTCTACAGAGGCATTCTTCTGGAAGACTCAGAGTTGGGAGACCAGAAACACAAGGCCAGAGGGTCCTAAGAGGTGATCTACCACAAGACTTGGAGCCTTCCCACCTACCTGGAAGGATACAGAACATCCCTAGTAAAATGAAAGGCAAGTTGAATTGCTTTGGAACTCACTCTTTATCTTCTTTCTAATTGTTCAAAGACTAAAAATGCCTGTTAAAATAGGCCTTTATATTCTGCCAGGGAAAGTTTGCCAAGGTTGGCTGATTTTGAACCCAAATATTGCTTAAGCATTTAGGGCAGAGCTCCAAATGTATAGAGTTTGTTTCTCCTCCTTGCCAAAGTTGCATCAGGCCCTTTTCAAAGATATCTTAATTTCATTTTTCCAGCAGCATAGGTCACCCACAAAGTGATGCTTTTGGCTTTGGCCATCAGTACACAAAGGTATCATCCTGCTCCAGGAGGGAACCGCTATGGTGATGAAGGTTAGCTGAGCCCAAGCCTTGGCAAGGAGCCGCTTCTTGTGTGATGGCAGCTTGGCCTGCTGGCCTGGAGAAGAACCTTCCTTAAGTACCACTATAAACAGTTCACTAACCAGTTGGAACTCCCAAGGCAAAGCTCCATGGAAGAACTCGGCAGGTTCTTTTCCCTGTCCCCACCTTCAATGCACTGCAAGGCAGTAGGATGGACTATCAATCTTTGGGCAAAAGAATCTGGGTTAGTTCTGGAATAACCCTGACAGTAAAGGCAGAGATACCATCACTTCGGCACCCAGCCTCCTCACCCTCGAAGCCTCTCATGTGCCACCAGAATGACCTTTCTCCTGCCTTCCTGTGGGCTGCTTGATCATTTTTTATAATTCCATTTTAATTTACCTGTAGTGTTCTTTGAGTGTGTCTTTTTTTTTTTTTTTAGCTGTGCTGAGTCATTGTTGCTCAAGGGTTTTCTCCAGTTGCAGCAAGCGGGGGCTGCTCTCTAGTTGCAGTTCATGGGCTTCTCACTGCGGTGGCTTTTCTGGTTGCAGAGCATGGCTCAGGAATTGTGAGCCTCATAACCTTCATGGGTTTAGTTGCTCCACAGCTTGTGAGATCTTCCCGGAGCAGGAATTGAACCCGTGTCACCTGCGTTGGTGGCGGATTCTTAACCACTGGACTACCAGGAATGTCCTGGGTGTATCTCTTTGTACAGCATTTTTAGTGGCTGTGCTAAGTTTTATACATACATAATTTACTAGTCTACTGATGTCAGCATTTTACCAGTTGGAGTAAAGTGCAGAAATTTTACTTCCTTTTAAGACTCTTTACCCTCCCCCATTCATAATATAATTGTTTTTATTATTTTCCTCTACATACATTGAGGAGTTTTGCAGGCTGCAGTCCATAGGGTCGAACAGAGTTGGACATGACTGAAGCAACTTAGCACACATGTGTGCACATACACTGAGAACTACATAAGCCAGTGTTATAATTTTTGTTTCAACCAGGAAACATAATTTTAAAATTCTCTCAATAAAGAGAATGGAAGTCTATTGTATTTACCCACACTTTTACTCTGCTATTTTTCTTCCTTTCTGATGAGCCAAGATTTCCTCTTTTATCATTTTCATTCGATTTAGAGAATTTGTTAGCCGTTCGTTTACAAGAGTAGGTCTGCAGGCAACAAATTCTCTTAGTTTTTTTGTCATGGGAGAATGTCTTGATTTCCCCTTCACTCTCTAAGGATATATTTGCTAGCTATACAATTCTGCATTGAAAGTTCTTTTCTTTCAGCACTTGAAAAATGTGCCATTTCCTTCTATCCTCCATGGTTTTGGATGAGAAGAAATCCACCATCACTCAAACTGTTTTCCCCCATAGGTAGTGTCCTTTCTCCTGGCTACTTTCAAGATCATTTCTTTGCTTTAGTTTTCAGAAGTTTGACTATGGTGACCTTGGCATGCATTTCTTGAGGTTTATCCTGTTTGAGGTTTGCTTCAGTATCTTGAATCTGTAGGTTTATGCATGCATGCGTGCTAAGTCACTTCAGTTGTGTCCAACTCTATGGGAGCCTATGGACCGTAGCCTGCCAGGCTCCTCTGTCCATGGGGTTCTCTAGGCAAGAATACTGAAGTAGGTTGCCATGACCTCCTCCAGGGGATCGTCCCAACCCAGGGATCAAACCTGTGTCCCTTATGTCTCCTGCATTGGCAGGCAGGTTCTTTACCACTAGTGCCAACAGGAAAGCCCCCCTGTAGGTTTATATCTTTTGCCAAATTTGGGGGAATTTTAGCCATTATTTCTTCTAATGCTATTTCAGCTCCACCTTCTTACTCTTCTCCTTCTGAGACATCCATGATCTGAATATTGGTTTTTTCTTATAGTCTTATATGTTCCTGAAGTGTTGTTCTTGTTTTTTCTTTTCTTTTTTTAGTCTGTTTTCTCTCTATTGTTCAGATTGGGTAATTTCTATTCTATCCTCAAATTCTCTCTTTCCTCTGTTCTTTATATTCTGCTGTTGAGTCTATGCATTGATTTTTTAAATTTCAGTTATTGCAATTCTTAGATCTAAAACTTCTATTTGGTTCTTCCTTATATCTTGAATTTCTTCCCTGAGATTTTTTAAAAATTTCTTTCAAGCCTCTTTGTAGTTGTTCACTGAAACATTTTTCCGGCAGCTGCTTTAAAACCCTTGTCAGGTCATTCTAACAATTCTGTCATCTTGGTTATCTCTTCTCATGCAGATTGAAACCTTCCTGGTTCTTGGTATGATCAGCGATTTTTGACTGAAACCGGCACATCTAGGGCAGTACAGTGTTATAAGAGTTCAAATATTATCTAAATCTTGTGTTAGCTGACCTCTTCTGAAGCTGCTCAGGCAGAGGAAGTGAGGACACTGCCCAGCCAGATGAGGGTGAAAGTCCAGTTGCTCCTTTGTTGACAAGTGTGGGGGTGCGCTCCTTGTTACTGCTGGACAGAGACGGGAGTTCAGGCTCTCCATAGGCCTCTACTGATCCCACCCTTCCTGGGAAGGTCAAAGGTGCTTCATGACTGCTGTCACTGACGCTGTGGTGGGGGGTGGCCCCATAACCTCTGAACCTTGGTGAAAGTCTTGGTCCTGCATTGGATCTCCTCTGACACCACCCCCAAGAGAGGGGGTGGGGTACCTTGTTACTGCAGGGTGACGGAGCTGTGAAAGCTCAGGCTTCCAGGTGGCTTCCATTGGCATCAAGGGGTACAGGGCTCCTTACTACCCAACAAGGGGTAGAAGTCCCACCTTCCCATTCAGCCTTCTCCGATACCACTTGGTTGGAGGGTGGGTGGGAAGGGATGGTTTGAGGACACTTCCTTACAGGATGGCAAAGATGGAGGTCCCCACTTGGTCTTTGCTGGCAGAGTAGGACCCCAGTTTTTGTTCTGTGGTGTTTGCCTGAAGTAGAGAGAGTATTGTCTAAAAGTTTCACTAGGTTGTCTTTTTCCTGGTCTTTTGGTTAGAAAGGGTAGGCTTTTCTTAGAATCCTTCTTTTTCTTTTTTTGAGCTGTGAGCTTCTCCAGCACCCAGTCAAGGAGATATGAGACAAAATGAAAACTCTAGGAATTTACCACCATGCTGTTGCTTGGGTTCTGAGGTTCCTAACCAGTCTGCCTTTTTCTCGCCACCTCTTAGAGTCTTCCTATGCTCTAGGGCTTCCCTGGCGGCTCAGTGGTAAAGAATGCGTCCTGCCAAAGCAGGAGACATGGGTTTAATCCCTGGGTCAGGAAGATCCCCTGGAGAAGGAAATGGCAACCCATTCCAGTAGTCTTGCCTGGAAAATTCCACGGACATAGGAGCGGGTGGGCTATAGTCCATGGGGTCACAAAGAGTTGGACATGAGTTAGCAACTAAACAACACCACCAACAATGCTTATTGTACATATAAACTCTAGAGAAAAGTACATTTACTCCATATTCCCAGAAGTAGAAGCCTCAAAGGTTGCCTTTTGGTGTTCAGCCACAGCCAGTATATGATTGTACCATTGCTCTGTATGTGGATTTGGTGGGTCCTTTCTACTGTATGAGAATCCATGTGTAAATGGGGAACAGTCTTAAAGAATCAATTATTGGATTAAAAAAATTTTGAAAAAGTAAGCACTTGCCAAAATTTTTCTGTCTCCCTGCTGTCAAGATTATGTAAGATAACAGAGATCCACTGTTGGGGGAGTGGTGAACCCAAGTTTGGGAGTTTCTTTGCAAGTCTTTATTGAGGTATAATTGATATACAAAATCTGTACCTATACACATTTAAACTATACAATTTGAAAACTATATATATAGTTTTATACATAATATAACTATATTATACATTATATATTATATATATTATATATATAACTATATTATACATAATATAACATATATATATGTATGTCTGTATGTTTATATTTCCATGAAATGATCACTGCAATATAGTGAACCTACCATCATTCTCAGAATTTTCCTGGTGCTCCTCTGTAATTCTTCCTTCCAGTCCCTCCCCACCCACTCTTGCTCTAAGCAACCACTGATCTGCTTTAAGTCACTATAGGTTATTTTGCATTTTTTTATAATTTTATATGAATGGAATATATACAGTATACTCTCATTATTGTCTGGTTTCTTTTACACATAATTAGGTTGCAATTCACCCATGTTGTTGCATATATCAATAACTTGTCCCTTTTTAAAAAATTTATTTTTTAACTGAAGGATAATTGCTTTATAGAATTTTGTTGTTTTCTGTCAAACCTCAACATGAATCAGCCATAGGTATACACATGTCTCCTCCCTCTTGAACCTCCCTCTCATCTCCCTCCCCATCCAACCCCTCTAGGTTGATACAGAGCCCCTGTTTGAGTTCCCTGAGACATAGAGGAAATTGCCATTGGCTAGCTATTTTACATATGGTAATGTAAGTTTCCATGTTACTCTCTCCATACATCTCACCCTCTCCTCCCCTCTACCCATGTTCATAAGTCTGTTCTCTATGTCTGTTTCTCCATTGCTGCCTTGCAAATAAATTCTTTGGTACCATCTTTCTACATTCCATATATATGCGTTAGTATACGATATTTATCTTTCTCTTTCTGACTTACTTCACTCTGTATAATAGGCTCTAGGTTCATCCACCTCATTAGAACTGACTCAAATGTATTCCTTTTTATGGCTGAGTAATATTCCATTGTGTATATGTACCACAACTTCTCTATCCATATTTCTGTTGATGGACATCTAGGTTGCTTCCATGTTCTAGCTATTGTAAATAGTGCTGAAATGAGCATTGGGGTACGTGGGTCTTTTTCAATTTTGGTTTCCTCGGGGTATATGCCTAGGAGTGGGGTTGCTGGTTCATATGGTGGTTTTATTCCTAGCTTTTTGAGGAATCTCCATACTGTCTTCCATAGTGGTGTATCAATTTACATTCCCACCAACAGTGTAAAAGGGTTCCTTTTTCTCCATACTCTCTCCAGCATTTATTGTTTGTAGACTTTTTGATGATGGCCATACTGACCCATGTGAGGTGATATCTCATTGTAGTTTTGATTTGCATTTTTTTAATAATGAGCAATGTTGAGCATCTTTTCATGTGTTTGTTAGCCATCTGTATGTCTTCTTTGGAGAAATATCTGTTTAGGTCTTTTCCCCACTTTTTGATTGGGTTGTTTGTTTTTCTGGTATTGAGTTGTATGAGCTGCTTGTATATTTTGGAAATTAATCCTTTGTCAGTTGTTTCACTTGCTATTATTTTCTCCCATTCTGAGGGTTGTCTTTTCACCTTGCTTAGTTTTATTGAGTAGTATTCCATTCTACAGCTGCATCATAATTTGTTTATCCATTCACCTGTTGATGGACATCTGGTTTGTTTCCAATTTGGAGCTATTACAGATAAAGCTGCTATGAACTTTTGTGTATAACTCTTTGTATAGATATATGCTTTCTTTTCTTTCTTTTCTCTTAGGTAAATACATAGGGGTAGAATAGTTGGATCATAAAGTAAAGTGAAGTGAAGTCACTCAGTTGTGTCTGACTCTTTGCGACCCCATGGACTGTAGCCTACCAGGATCCTCAGTCCATGGGATTTTCCAGGCAAGAATACTGGAGTGGGTTGCCATTTCCTTCTCCAGGGGATCTTCCCGACCCAAGAACCGAACCTGGGTCTCCTGCATTGTAGGCAGACACTTTACCGTGTGAGATATCAGGGATAAAGTAGGTATATGTTTAACTCTTAAGAACCTGCCAGGCATTTTACAAAATGGTTTTACCATTTTACATTTCTACCAGCAATTTAAGGAAGTCCCCCCAGAAAAAAAAAAAAGGAAGTCCCATTTCCTCTGCATCCTTGCCAATACATGATACAGTCAGTCTTTTTAACTTCTGCCATTTTAATAGGTATGTAGTGTTTTCTGGTGGTTCTAATTTACATTTCCCTAAAGGGAATACTGACATTGAGCATCTTTTTAAGTGCTCTTTTGCCATCCATATATCTTTTTTAGTGAAGTATCTATTCAAATCACTTGCTAAAATTGTATTGGGTTGTTTGTTTCCTTACTACTGAGTTTTGAGAGTTATTTATATCTCTTAAACACAAATCCCTTGTAAAACATATGCTTCGTGCTTAGAAATAGAATTACCATATAACCCAGCAATTCCATTTCTAGGTTTAGACTCCCCAGAATTGAAAGCAGGGACTTAAAGAGATCATTTGTACACCTGTGTTCCTTAGCAGCATTATTCACAATAGCTGAAAAGTGAAAGCAACTCAAGTGTCCTTCAATAGATAACAGATAAGTAAAATGTGGTATATCCATACAATGGAATAATACTCAACTTTATAAAGGAAGGAAATTCTGACACTTGTTATAACATAGATGAATCTTAAAGACATTATACTACATAGAATAAGCCAATCACAAAATGATGAGTACTGTATGTTTCTACTTACATGATGAAGTGCCTAGAGTAGTCAAACCCACCGAGATAGAAAGTAGGATGGTGATTCCCTAGGGACTGGAGGAGGGAAGAATGGGAGTTTAATGGGTATAGAAGTTTAGTTTTACAAGATAGAAAGAGTTCTGGAGATTGGTTGTACAATGTCATGAATGTACTTAACACTGATTAAACTGTACACTTAAAATGGTTAAGATGGTGAATTTTATGTTATATAAAAATTGCCACAACTAAAATATCTTAAATATGTTTTATAAATATGTTTCCCAGTTTGTGGCTTGTCTTTTCATTCTCTTGTGTCATTCAAAGGACAGAAGTTTTTCATTTCGATAAAGTTCGGTTTATCACTTAGGGAGGGATGGCACTTTTGGTATTGTATCTAAAAAGCCTTTGCCTAATCCCAGGGCACATTTTCCTGCCTCTTTACATGCCTGGTAATCTTTATTTTTCTTTTACACGCCACCCCCTAGCCTGGTCATCTTTGATTCAATGATAAACATTGTAAATCTTATCTTGTAAGGTGCCAGATATTTCTGTATACCTATAAATATTTTTAACCTTTGTCTGGGATGCAGTTCAACTATGTGGACATAGATTTATCCTTTTGACTCTTGCTTTCCTGATATTTGTTAGGTGGGTCTGGAGCAGTCTAGGACTAATTATTCCCCATTACTGAGGCAAGATCTTCCTGAGTACTTCTAGCTTTGCCTGTTAATTGAGGTGTTTAACCGTTCACATGTAATGTAATTTTTTTTAGATGGTTAGGTTTGAGTCTAACATCTTGCTATTTGTTTTCTGTCTGCCCCACACGCTCTTTGTTCCCTTTTTTCTCTTTCACTAACTTTTTTTTGGGGGGTCTTAATTGAGTATTTTGTATAATAAAGTTTTATCACATTTGTTAGCTAATAGCAGAAGAGGAAGTCAAAGAATCAAAACCCAAGAAGATTTAATAATGTTGTTGCTGCCTTCAAGATGGAGGGGGCAATGTGTCAAAGGTGGTGGGCAACCTCTAGGAGCTGAAGGGCAGCTAGTGGACACCTGGCAAGGAAACATAGACCTCAGTTCAACACAAACAGGGAACTGAAGTATAACAACAAAAGAACTTGGAAGTGCATTTTTCCCCATAAAACTGCCAAACAAGAACTCTACCAGGCCAACAATTTGATTTCAGCCTCTGACACCCTCATGAGAGAACTAAGCCACACTGTGCCTGGCTTCTGACCTATATAACTATGAGCTAATAAACAGATGTTGTCTTAAGCTGCCAAATTTGTGATAATTTGTTATACAGCAATAGATAATAAATTACAGATATTTTTAAATTTTAGTAGCTGTCTTAGGGTTTATAGTACACATAGCTAACTTATTAGTCTACATCTAAGTGACATTTTAACACTTCATTTATAGTATAAGAAACCTTACAATAGGATCCTTCCATTTCTCTCTCTTGGCCTTTAAGCTGCCGTTCAGTTCAGTTCAGTTGTGTCTGACTCTTTGTCACCCCATGGACTGCAGCATGCCAGGCTTCCCTGTCCATCACCAACTCCCAGAGCTTACTCAAACTCATGTCCATCAAGTCGGTGATACCATCCAAACATCTCATTCTCTGTCATCCCCTTCTCTTCTTGCCTTCAATCTTTCCCAGCATCAGGGTCTTTTCTAATGAGTCAGCTCTTCACATCAGGTGGCCAAAGTATTGGCGCTTCAGCTTCAGCATCAGTCCTTCCAATGAATATTCAGGGTTGATTTCCTTTAGGATGCACTGGTTGGATCTCCTTGCAGTCCAAGGGACTCTCTAGAGTCTTCTCCAGCACCACAGTTTAAAAGCATCAATTCTTTGTGCTAAGCTTTCTTTATAGTCCAACTCTCACATCCATACATGACTACTGGAAAAACTACAGCTAGACGGACTAGACAGACCTTTGTTGGCAAAGAATGTCTCTGCTTTTTAATATGCTATCTAAGTTGGTCATAGCTTTTCTCCCATATTCCATAGCAATTGTTGTTTAACCTTAACTTTCACATCTGTCACAAATCCCATAATACAGTATGATTATTTTTGTTTAGTCAATTTAAAGTTGTTTTGTTTAGTCAATTTAGTCCTTTAAAGAGATTTACATAATTAGAAAAAGTCTTATATATTTATCTATGTAGTTAACTTTTTGTGGTGCTCTTCATTCCTTTGTGTAGATCCAGATTTCCATCTGGTATCACTTTCCTTCTGCCTAAAGGACATCTTTTAACATTTCTTGTACTGCTTGGGTGCTGGTTATGAATTCTTTCAGCTTTCAAGGGACTGAAAATGACTTTTTATTGCTTTACATTATGAAGTATATTTTCCCCAGGTGTAGAATGCTAGTTTTCTTCTCATTTCTTGTGTTTGTTGAATTTCTAGGATCTGTGGGTTTATAATTTCCATGAAGTCTAGAATGTTTTGTCCAATATTTCTTCAAATACTTTTTTCTGTCCTTCTCCCTTTTCAGGGGCACCAGTTATCACATACTAGACCTCTTAAAGTTATCAAACATCTCACTTATGCTTTTTTAATTTTTAAAAAATTTAAACAGTTTCAATTACTATATCTACAAATTCACTATTTTTTTCTCCTCCAAAATTATAAAGGGCACCTACCAAAAAATCTATGTCTAACATTAGAGTTTATAGTAAAATATTGAACATTTTCTCCTTAAAAGCAGGGGCAAAGTAAGAATTCCATTCTCATCACTTCTATTCAACACGATACTTAGAAGCCTCAACCAGTGCAACAGGGAAGAAAAATAAAAGGCATAGAGAGGTCTGTTTGCAATTGACAGAACTGTTTATTTAGAAAATCTTAAGGAATATACACAACTATAACCTAATTTTTAAATTCACAGATGACAGCGTTAATTTTTTAAAACTCGATTGCATTTTTATGTGCTACTAACAAACAATTGTAAACTAAAACTAAAATGAATTTCATGTATGTTGCTGCTGCTGCTGTTAAGTCGTTTCAGTCGTGTACAACTCTCTGCGACCCCATAGACGGCAGCCCACCAGGCTCCTTCGTCCCAGGGATTCTCCAGGCAAGAATACTGGAGAGGGTTGCCATTTCCTTCTCCAATGCATGCATGCCTGCTAAGTCGCTTCAGTCGTGTACAACTCTCTGCAACCCCATAGATGGCAGCCCACCATGCTCCTCTGTCCACAGAATTCTCTAGGCAAGAATACTGGAAGGGGTTGCCATTTCCTTCTCCAATTTCATGTATAATAACATCATAAACAAAATACTTAGGGATAAATTTAATATATAAAAATCTCTATACTATGTAATAATTTTGAGAGAAATTAAAGAAAAACTAAGTAAATGGGAGGATAGATTAAGTTCATGAGTTGGAAGACAATATTGTTAATCTGTCAATTCTCCCTAAATTGGTCAATAGAGTCAATGCAATCTATATCCAAACACTAGCAGTTATTTTTATAGGTATTGAAAATCTAGTTCTAAACTTCATATGGAAATATAAAGGACCAAAAACATGCAAAGAATTTGAAAAAGAACAAATTTTGAGAACTTACACCACACAACTTTAAGCCTTAATGTAAACCTACACTAATCAAGACAGTATAGATCATAAATTAACAAATAGAATAGAGAGCTAGAAATAGACCCACACTTACACACAGTTGTTTGATTTTTTTACAAAAACACTAAGCATTCCAATAGGGAAAGGAAAGTTTATGCCACAAATGATGCTATAATAACTGGCTATCCATATGCAAAGGTATGAATGTCAACCTCTACATCACACCATATACAAAAATTAATTTGAAATGGATCATACACCTAAATGTAAGTAGTAAAACTGTATATTTTAGGATGACTTCCCTGGTGGTGCTGTGGTTAAGACTCCAGTCTCCCACTCCCACTGCAGGGGGCTTGGGTTATATCCCTTGTCAGAGAACTACAATCCCTTATGCCACATGACATGGCCCCGAAAAAAACAAACAAAAAACAAATATTTTACACTTGATCTTAACCAAAAGGTCAAGAAGTGTTTAAAAAATATAAAACATATAATTTAAAAAGAAAACCTTAGAAGAATATCTTGCTGATTTGGGATAGGTAAAGTTGGCTAGCAGATCACAGATATCAATACCATAAAAGAAAACACTGATAAATTAGATTTCATCAAAATAAAAAACTCTATCCCTATGCTAGACAGTTCCTGTTGTAGAATAAGTACTGAATAAATAAATTTGTATTGAATGAAAAAACAAAAACTCTGCTTATCAAAAGACACTATTAAAGAGAATTCCCTCACAGACCAGTGGTTAGTATTCCACACGTTCACTGCCAAGGGCCTGGGTTGAAGCCCTAGTCAGGGAACTAAGATCCCTCAAGCCATGTAGCGTGACCAGGAAGAAAAAAAAAAGACACCATTAAGAATATTGAAAAGCAATCTACAGACTGGGGAAAGAAATATGCAGAGAACATACATCTGACAAAGGACTGGTATGCAAAAAATGAAAAGAACTCTATAACATTGGTAATAAAAAGACAAACAACTAAACTTAAAATGGACAAAAAATTTGAACAGTTACTTCTCAAAAGAAAATAAACAAGTGGTCAATTATCACACTAAAAAGTGATCAAGATCACTGATAATTTAATATAAATTAGTCACAGTGAAATACCACTATACACGTATTATAGTGGTTAAATTAAAATGACTGACAACGCCAAAGTTTGATGAGGATGTAGAGAAACTCCAACACTCAAGCTCTGTTGGTGAGAATGCAAAATTGTGTAATGACTTCGGAAAAAGATCTGGCAGTTTCTTGTAAAACCAAATGTTCAGTACCCTGAAAACCAGCGATTACATTGCTAGCTACACAGAAGAAATGAAAACATATGCCTACACAAAGATGTGTATATGAATGTTCATAGCAGCTTTATTCATAATAAAGATGAGGAAATATCAATAGGACAGTCAACGATTCTAGGAGAATGGATAAAACAAGCTCTCCTATGGTCATACACTGGAATACTACTCAGAAGGAATGAACTGATACATGCAACATCATGAAGAATCTCAAAAGCATGTCAATGAGTGAAAGAAGCCTTACAAAAAGAATGCATACTGTATGATTTCATTTATATGAAATTTTAGAAAGAGCAAAATTCATCTGTAGTGGAAAAAGCCAAAACATTGTTTGCCTCTGGCAGATAGGGTTGGGGAATTATAGGAAAGAACATAAGGAAACTTTTGTTACTGAGTCCAAGTTCATAGTGCCATACTCTTTGCAGTACACAGGCCAATAAATTGAGAGATTAGTTGTTGGGACAAAAAATAGCAACTTTATTTGGAAAGCTAGCAGCCTGAGAAGGTACTGATCAACTGTCCCAAACAACCATCTTATCAGTTAGAACTCAGACTTCTTTTCTATTAAAAGGGGAGGGAGTATGGTTTGTTTTTGCAAACTTGGTGTTGCAATCTTTTGTTCTAGCAGCTGTCCATGTAGATCTGGTCATAATGTTGCTATAAAGTTCCCTCAGGAGGTTATTTTCTGTTCTGCAACTTTTTGTTTTTGCATGAAAGGAGAAGAAGTATTATACCTTTAAAGGTATGAGATTGGGCTCTCATTCTTTCACAAAGGTGCAGAGCCAACGTGACTCAGCACAGCCAACAGAGCATAAGGATTAGAGCTAAAGGAATAGACCCAATATGGAGTCTAGTTTGTTCTTCTCTGTTCCACTTTCATGAGTGATGGAAGTGCTCTATATCTTGGTAGGGGTTTAGGTCACTAGTCATTGGGCAAAATTCGGTGAATGTATTCTTAAAATTTGTGTCTCGTTATATGTAGATTTTATATTAAAAGAACTGTAAACAAATGTTCTAATTAATTATCTGCCTGCTGAAGTATTTGAGGGGACATGTACTGATGTCCACAATTTAAAGTACATTAAAAATGAGATAGATTAATGGATGGAGGGATGGATCAAGAAATTTATGATAAAACAATTTAGTAAAAAGTTAATGGTAAAATCAAGATGGGGTATATCAGTGTTCACTATAAAATTCAGTTTTGCTGTATGTTTGAAATTTTAGTATTAAAATACTGAGAAAAAATTAAAAGAACACAGAAAAGCATGTTGTAAAAAGTAAAAATCCCCCTTTCTCCACCTCAACTTTTGCCCTTTTCCAGAAGTAACCACTATTATTAACAGTTTGGTAGATATTATTGGGAATCCTTTTTCTTTGAATGTGCATAAATGTAAAGGTTGAAATATATAGTGATCTTTTTAAAACACAAAGGGGGTTGTACTAGTCATGCATTGAGTCATCTGCTTTATTCACTTGATATTTTATCTTGGAGATCATTCTACATCAGCACAAATGTTACTGACTTTTTTTGCTGTTGAAAAAATAAACCTCTCCAAAGCAGCTGGGTAGGGCTGGGTTTGTTTTTTTTTTTTTTAATATTTATATCAATGCCTGATTCCCCACACTCTTGCCAACACTGAACATTATCAGTCTTTTTCATTTTTGCCTGTCCAATGGGTGAAAAATGTTTTGCATTTTCCTGAAAGTTGGTGAGTTTCTGACTCAGTATTTTATTGGCCATGTATGGTTTTTCTTTTGTGACTTGCCTTTTCATATTCTTTGTCCTCTTCTCTATTAGGTTTCACTCCTTCTAATTCTTCATATATTCTGGATATATTCCTTTGTCAGTTATCATGCTGAAAATATAAAAATATGGTCTTCTAGTGTGTGGATCATGGTTTCACTTTCTTTATAGTGTCCTTCGATTAACAAGTTTTAAGTGTATTAGTCGCTCAGTCGTGTCCGACTCTTTTTGATCCATGGACTAGAGCCCACCAGTCTCCTCTGTCCATGGAATTCTCCAGGCAGGAATACTGGAGTGGATAGCCATTCCCTTCTCCTAGGGATCTTCCCAATCCAGAGATGGAACCCTGGTCTTCTACACAGCAAGCAGATTATTTACCACGTGAGCCACCAGGGAAGCCCATTCAAATGTATAAGCCTTTCTTCATGGTTTGTCCTAAGAAATTTTCTGCTATCACAAGATCATCAAGATATTCTCTTATATCATCTTCTAAAAAGTTTTCCAGATATTTTTTTCTCTGCATATTTATAGTCTGGATAATAAGAAAACAAGATGACATCATGCATAGTGTTTTACAGTCTGCGGTTTTGTCATTTAGCAATAGATTTTGAACATCTTTTCATATGAATAAATGTGTTGGTAATGTTGTGGGTGGGGTTTCCCAGGAAACAGACCCAGAGACAAAGATTTGTGTGCAGGAAGTTTATTAGGCAGTGCTTTCAAGTTCAACATGTATGGGGGAAGGGAGTGAAGTAGGATCAGACAGGAGGGCAAGCTAGGTAATGGTGCAGGAGCAGCAAGGGCTCCAACTTTGGAGCTTAAAGGGTCCTGTAAAGCTGTCTCTAATTGAAGAAAGAAGGCTAGGACTTTATACTCCTGGGTTGTTAGATGTGGGCTACCCCCACCCTGGGAAGAGGGCGTGACACTGGGCAAGGTAGCTGACTTCCTCAAGAGAGATGACAGATGAAGGCTGTCAGCCAGTAGTACTTGCAATAGTTGGGCTTCCTGAAGAGGTATCTATGCAGCATATCACATGGTCCTAACCATGGTTAGGGCCGCTTTTGACTCTGAAGAGCAGAAAACCTCACCGACCCTTGCTGAATAAACAGGAGTCGGTCTGACTTAACAGAAGGTCTGCAGTAGGTGAGCGCTGGCATCAATCGTATCTGTCCTTTTTATCAGGAAAGCAACATTTTTTCTCAGAAGTCCCCAGAAGATTTCCCCTTCTATTCAATTGGCCAGAACTGGATCACAGGACCATCCCTAGGGGCAGAGGAAGATGGAAAAGTGGGAATAGGATTGTCTGGATTCTGTGCCTGGAGCAGTGAACATTCATTGCTAAGTGACAAATCTCTGGGTTCTGTTAGCAGAGAAGAGGAGGGGAAAGGATATTAGACCCAAAAGTAACAAGGCCTGCCACAAATAGACCCCTACAAAATTATTTTGGAATAATTGCATACAGATATTATAACTTATTGAAATGATCTCCCTGGTAAAGGGAATGGCTACCCACTCCAGTATTCTTGCCTGGAGAATCCCATGGACAGAGGAGCCTGGCAGGCTACAGTCCATGGGGTTGCAGAGTTGGACGTGACTGAGCAACTAACACTTTTACTGTAGTATAATAAATGTCTTTGTAATTTTTCCCTGCCCATATCCTCATTTATTTCTTCAGGACGAAATGTTCTATATGTAATTGCTAGGCAGAGGTAATGTACCTTCAAAAAATGTTTGATGCAGATTGCCAAGATGTACCTTAGAAAGGCTCAACAAATTTATGTTTTACTTGAGCAGTGAATGAAGAAGCCTGTCCTTACTGACACTAGATATTAACATCCTCATTAATTTTCACCATTTTTATACACTTTAAAAAGTAACCTAGTTTGGGCTTTCCCAGTGGCTCAGTGGCAAAGAATCCACCTGCCAATGGAGGAGACATGGGTTCGATTCCTGGCCCTGGAAGATCCCACAGCCACAGAGCAACTAAACCCGTGAGCCACAACTCTCAAGCGAACGCTCTAGAGCCTGAGAATCTCAACTACTGAGCCCATGTGCTGCAACTACTGAAATCCATACACCTGGAGCCCATGCTCCGCAACAAAAGTAGCCACTGCAATGAGAAGCCCACGCACTGCAACTAGAGAGTAGCCCCTGACTCTGCAACTAGAGAAAAGCCCTCCCAGCAACGAAGACCCAGCGCAATGAAAAGTAAATAAATAAATGAATTTTTAAAATACCTAGTTTTGATTTGCACTTTGCTTTGATTTTTATTAACCATTTCTACTAATATTTTCATCGTGCTCTAAAAGACAAAAATGTGCTTTGGACTGTAGCTTTCTGGAAAATAATGAGATATAATCAGTGTTTCATTTTCATGCTCTGGGGGTTAATTCCAGCTGGACTGAGTTGTTTTGCTGGTCAAGACATGAAACATAGTAATTAACAGTTTTCTTTTTAACCTCAGGCCCAAGGAATTTCAGGGCATTTTGACCCAGTTTGTGAACATTGTTTATCAATAACAGTGAAACTGATGATTTGCAGGTGGTCTTGATGTTACCCATTCCTGCCTCCACACCCAGAGGGCTCTTGTCTGGTTACATTTCAAGAAAATGTCTAGGTGTTATAAATACCTAAATATATGTTCATGACTGTTCATAGTATTCACAGTGGCAGCAGTAGAGCTACACATATGAATATTTATATGACCTATAAGTTGATTACACTGAGCAAGGTAAAAGGAGAAAAAAATCATTTTGCCAATTCCTCCAGTGAGGATTGACTTGTGAATTTAGAAACATATGCCATAGCTATCTTATTGGGAAATATGGCAGAGCTGTTTTAAAAACATTTACTGAATATGTAGCTCATGAATAATAGATCTCAAACTCCAGATTGTATTTTCTTAGTGAAAAAGGGTTAACAGTTATCATTAGAGCAAAAATAAAACCATAGTGCTATAAATCTGAAAAAAATCACATGAATATTTTAATGGCTTTAAATATATGAATATCTTGTACTAAAATTGCTAGAATAATTTTTATTGCATTTTATATGACTTTTGTATAATCATTGCTGTATTTTATAATTTTTGCACATGTTATAGTCTTGCATGTAAGTACTCAGTATTTACTGGCTCAGAAAAATATTAAGTCTACATGCACTTAAAAGATATAGAAATATAAATTTAAATAGTCAAAAAGATATTTGATATATTTAGTTTGTAAATTAATAAGAGTTATGTCTGAAATACAGAGTAATAAACGAACAGTACTGAAGCATGATGTGAAATTACATGGCCACTACAAGAATATACCTAGATATAATTGTCAAAATAGTATAGATTAAAAACAATTAGACTACTCAATTCAGATTAGATATAGAGAAAATGTAATATAGTGTAGTTCTTTTCTGAACCAATTTAGTAATACATAAATAGAGCATAAGAACTGTTCATAATTTTGATTTAATAAATATGCATCTGTAGTAGTCTAATATAATAATCCTACAGCCAGAAAAACCTGTATACACAAAGATATCCATTGCAGCACTGTCTGTAGTGATGAAAATTATAAGCAATTTAGACGTCCAAAAGTTGGAGAAGAATTAATAAATGATGAAACCAGTAAGATATATAATGGAGTTTTTGTTGTTATTCTTGTTTTGGGGCCACACAAAGCAACATCCTAAATCTTAGTTTCCCAACCAGGGATCAAATCTATGCACCCTGCATTGGGAGTGTGGATGGAGTCTTTAGCCCTGCACCACCAGCGAAGTTCCTATAAAGGAGTTTAATGAAACTATAAAATGGAGTAATGTAGAGCCCTGTGTGTTGCTATTAGCTGATTCAGTGGGAGATGACGCTAACTGAAAATAAGCAAGATGCAGAAAAGCTGAATAGTAGGGAATATGTTTTGAGAGTATGAATATAGGTACATATTTCCGGATGTTTTTCAAAACAGAGCAATGGAAAGATAAAGCAAAAACTAATATAATTAAAGTAGTTTTGTAAAGTGAGAGGAAAGGAATGTGGAAAGCACAAAGATGGAAGCTTGTAAAAGATGGCCTCCAAAGATCCCCACCTTCTGGTATTCACATCCTTGTAAAGTTCTCTTAACATTGTGCCAGGATTGGTCTGTGTAGCCAAAAGAATTTGGCAGAAATGATATGTGACTTCCAAGATTATGTTCTTAAAAGACAATGTGGCTTCCGTTTTATTCTTTCATTTCTTCTGCATCACTTGTTCTGGGGGAAGGCAGTTGCCCTGTTGAGCGGTCACTCCCACAGGGTGAGGGTCTGAGGTCTGCCCACAGTCACATGTGTGAACCAACCATCTTGGAAGCAGATCAGTTAGCCCCAGTTTAGCCTTGAAATGACTGCAGCCCTGGCTGGCATCTAGACTGTATTTCATGAGAGACCCTGAGCTAGAACCATCCAGCTAAGTCATCCTAGATTTCTGACCTTCCAAAACTCTGAGATAATGAACATTTGTTATTTTGAATTGTTTAGTCTAATTTGTTAGGCAGCAGTAGATCATGAATACACGTTGGAGCCATAAAATTGTTTTAAATAATTAAAAACCTGAATATAAATAAAAAGAAAAAAAAGCAGTCCTTAAAAATTCAAGACAAAGGGAAACAAACTGAACTATCAAGCCGGTGGCAAAACTACACAGACAATAATTGCTTCAAGTGACTTGCAAACAATACTTTTTACTGGACATCCCTAATGTGCTAGATCCTAAGGACAAAAAGAACTGCAAATAAATCTTAAATGACATTCAGTTGTTTAATTGTAAGCAATGACATTGGTATTGCTGCCCTGACACTATTCTATCTATATAGAAGTAAAGCAAAGTCATTATGTTAACATCACTAAGAACCAAGATTTTATATGAGTCAGAAAAGAGACACAAACACAAAATCAAAGAAGTAAGTAAAAATCCTTTGCTCTTTAATTTGGATTGGAGATAGCAGTATAGATTCATTATTTTTCTGTCTCCAAAAATATGTCTTTCTAGCTCTGTGCACTGAAAGACCTAAAAGAAATAACAACATGATAGCAATAAATATCCATCCAGACTGTGATGACTAAATATAATTTAAAACAAATAAACATGCAGAATTCCTTAGGGAAATGGCTAATTTCAATTTTGAGACTGGAAATAGAAAAGATGAACCTGGAATATTCTGTCTTACTAGAAATTAAGAGCTACAAGAGTCAAATTAAAGGACTAAGGAGCCAACTTTTTGAGGGGTTCTCACTGACCCAAGATAGGGCCTTTGAGCATCCAAAAACTATAATGACTACAAAGTAGCATATGTTTTTATACACCAAATATTTTAAAACTCTGTGAGTTCATAATTATGTGTGTTAGTGGCTCAATTGTGTCCAACTCTATGTGACCCCGTGGACTGTAGCCCACCAGGCACCTCTGTCCATGGAATTCTCCAGGCAATGATACTGGAGTGGGTTGCCATGCCTTTCTCCAGAGGGTCTTCCCCACCTAGGGATCAAATCTAGGTCTCCTGCACTGCAGGCAGATTCTTTATCATCTGAGGCACCAATGATACTAAAATATAAGTAAAACCTCAATGTTCACTTTTTGGAGGTTGCTTGGACACCAACTTATTAATCATAAAATTGACAAAGGAAAAAAATGTAAACATTTTTTACCGCCTGTCTGTGTTTCAGAGCATCCAGAATTAATGGGAAAGTTCTTCAGCTTATAATTCAAGCTCTTGAAGAATGTCAGAATTAGAAAATCACCATTTCATGAAGGAATGGTCTGGGTTATAAAAATGCTTTAATATCTTGATCGAAGTGGTAGCTACATGACTGGATCATTTATAAATATTTTTTCAGCTATCCATTTAATTTTTATGCATTTTATTGCAAGTATACTTCAATTTAATAATTTTACCTCAATTATAAAAAATTCCCATTATGTTTTCCCATGTAGTGTAATAGGAAGTACACAGCACCCTATGAAATATCATTGCCAAAAAATTGAACTTGAATCTAAACAGGGCTCCAGATATAACTACCAGCTCACAGAAAATAAAGAGAACAGAGGAACATGTTAAATGATACCAACAGGATACAACCAGACAAATGGAGAATATGGAACGTTCTATAGAACAAATGTGGTTTCCCTGGTGGCTCAGCTGGTAAAGAATCCACCTGCAATGCGGGAGACCTGGGTTAGGAAGATCCCTTGGAGAAGGGAAAGGCTACCCACTCCAGGATTCTGGCCTGGAGAATTCCATGGACTCTATAGTCCATGGGGTCGCAAAGAGTCGGCCATGACTGAGCGACTTTCACTTTTCACTTTCATAGAATAAATGTCCATGGAGTAGCCAAGAGTTAGACATGACTGAGTGACTGAATACACATCTGTGCACAGGACAAATGATGTGACTTCTTCAGTAAATTCATCATATAAAAGGGAAAGAGAAGGGGAAAGGATGAGTCATAGATTGAAAGATACTTAAGTGTTAGTCACTCAGTCGTGCCCGACTCTGCAACCCATGGACTGCAGCCCACCAGGCTCCTCTGTCCATGAGATTTTCCAAGCAAGGATACTAGAGTCGGTCGCCATTTCCTTCTCCAGGGGATATTCCCAACCCAGGGATCAAACCTGGGTCTCCTGCACTGCAGGCAGATTCTTTACTGACTGAGCTACAAGGGAAGCCCAAAAGAGACTTAAGAGACATATTAATCAAAAAAAAAAAAGAGACATATTAATCAAAACAATACCTGGACATTGTTTGGGTCTTGATTGAAATGCTGCTGCTGCTAAGTCGCTTCAGTCGTGTCCAACTCTGTGTGACCCCATAGACGGCAGCCCACCAGGCTCTGCCATCCCTAAGATTTTCCAGGCAAGAACACTGGAGTGCGTTGCCATTTCTTTCTCCAGTGCATGAAAGTGAAAAGTGAAAGTGAAGTCTCTCAGTCATGTCCGACTCTTTGTGACCCCATGGACTGCAGCCTACCAGGCTCCTCCGTCCATGGGATTTTCCAGGCAAGAGTACTGGAGTGGGGTGCCATTGCCTTCTTGATTGAAACGAACCAATATAAAAAGCCATTTTTGAGACTATCAGAATCATTTGAATACAGATGATATTAAGGGATTAGTGTTCATTTTATTAGATGTGATGGTGGTATTGTGTTCTTAATGTCTGTATTGGTAGATAGCTAAGTATTTATGGGTGAAATTATACGATTTGCTTTAAAATATTGTTGGGGAGAAATACAGAGAAGAATAAATGACTCAAGAAAGCCACAAGGGTAATAACTGTTGAAGTTGTATGATAGATAAATTGGGGCTTGTTAAACTTGTTTTCTTTATTTTTCTGTATGTTAAGAAGTTCTTCAGTTATTGAGCTTCAATTCACCCTTCTATACCTTTTGATTCTGGGGATGGAATTTGACCATCCACATTTCTGCTTTGCCAACTGTTCCCCATCAGATTCTGACTATAGGGGGTTGATAGAGGGAGACTGCAGGACTGGAGGAGAAAAAGGAATTTAAACTCCTTTCTGCTCTTCCTTGTTCCCTCCTCCCAGCTTCCTGCCTCCCTCAGCATCCCCCCACCCAGGAGCATTTCTTCACCCCTGAACCCGCAGCGCCATTCATGTCAACAGCTGATTGCAGTTTGCAGTTTTCCAACATTCACAGAATGAGCCTCATCAAACCCACATCAGAAACACCAGCATGAGGTGAGCAGCAGCCCCTCTTCAGAGGTCTGAGTCCCAGCCCACAGAGCCCTTCCTCTAAGCTTCTAAGTTGTAATGATTCCATTCTCTTTCCCTGGTAATCAAGCCTTGGGGCGGGGGTGGTAGCAATTTTCTGTTTCCTACTCCAAGATATCTTACAGTTCTCTGCACCATTTGAGTTAATCTATTGATACTTCACTTTATGACTACTTCACGCTTTTTACATGAAATTCTGCCTGTTCAGATAACTAATGTGGCTTCTGCCTCCTGACTGGGCCCTGACTGAAAGGTACACCCATCTGTCATTGGTTGGAGGCTGCTTCCAGGGAGGTTCATTACCCAGCATTTACTATCAGTCACAGGGGAAGTAAAGTCGACACCTGCAGCAGGGCAGTCTCCAGTGGCAAGACACAACACTCAGGCAAAGTACTGCAGGAGCTAGCTTTGAAGTCGGGCCGGTGTGTACTAAAGTGATAAGGGAGAGGGAACAAGGGCGGGGTGTGACAATGTTCGCTACATGGCCTAATGCTCTTTATAAAAAATTAATGTCTCATTACACAAGCATTCATTATCTTTGAAAGACTCTTAGTCATTAAGCATAAGGCAAAAGTCCTCTCAATCACCATTCCCCATCTAGATTCCCTTTTCTTCCTTCCTCCCTAGAGGTAATCACTGTTATCAGTTATCATTTACATGTGTTTTTCTACATATATATGTATATAAAACATACAGGGCATTATTTTGTAGGTTTTGGTTTTTATTTCAGAGTATACATTGTTTCTTGCAATTTGCTTTATTTACAAAACAATTTGTCTTGGAACTCATTCCATATTATGACACATAGAGCCACCTATTTCTTTTTAACTGCTGCATAATATTCCCTAATGTCCATATGCCATTGTTTATTTTGCTTGTGATCTATGTTCACAATTAAAAAAATTCTATGATTAATATCCATGTCTGTGTGTCTTTGTACCAGTTTAGGAGGGTTTTTCCAGGTTAAATACAGAGCAATAGAAATGCCGGGTCAGAGAGAATGCAGTTTTAAATGTGCATTAGATGTTAAAAATATGTCTTCTAAAATGTGGTTCTAATGTACAAGCTGTGATATTGCAGCTTATAATAAGAAATATATACAGTAAGTCCCCTACATACAAATGAATTCCATTCTAAGAGTGCATTTGTAAGTCCAATTCGTTTGTAAGTCCAACATAGTTAGCCTAGGTACCCAACTAACACAATAGGTTATATACTACTGTACAGTAATAGGTTTGTAATATTTTTCACACAAATCATACATAGAAAAACAACACAAAAAATAAGGAAAACATTTTTAATCTTATAGTATAGTGCCTTGAAAAGTACAGTACTATAGTACAATAGCTGGCATATAGAGGCTGATAGCAGTACAAAGTACAGCTTTTACGCTTGTTTCCGGGCATCCTGAGCTTGAAATAAAGATACTGTACTACTGGACTCTATACAGTACTGTACAGTAAGTTACGCAAAAGCACAGCCACTTATAGAGGATGCACGCACAAGACAATGTACGCCAGACCTGTCAACTATTATGTGATTGGATGTGCAAACACACATTTGCATCTTTGCTAGTTCACCACTTGAACGTTCCTATGTAGGAGACATACTGTAGTTGGCCTACATCCACATTTCTGGCAGAGTTCCTAAAACCCTTGGAATTTCCTAAGCGAAGAGAGCAACAAAGGTGTCTTTGTGATGTGAATAAGGTGATTCCCCAACTGCACCTAAGGATGGGGGCTGGTTGCCAGGGGAATCAACACTGTGATTAGAGGGTTGCAACTTTCGGTCCCACCTTCTAACCTTGGGGGAGGGGATAGGACGAGAGCTGGAGGTTGAATCAGTCAACCAATGGCCAATGATTGAATCAATCTTGACTAAGTAATGAAGCCTCCTTCAAAACCCAAACCTATAGGATTCAGAGAGCCTGGATTGGTGAACTCGTGCTTATCGGGGGGAAATGGGACTACTGGAGGGGTCATGGACGCGCCTCATCCTTTCCCCACACCTTGTCCTAAGGATCCTTTCCGTCTGGCTGTTCCTGAGTTATATCCTTTTATAACAAACCGATGATCTAGTAAGTAAATCGTTTCTCTGAGTTTTTTGAGCCGCTTTAGCAAACTAACTGAACCCAGGAGGGGAATCTTTGGAACTTAACCAGTCGGTCAGAAATACAGTGTCAGGATTGAGTTGAATTCTTGGACAGCCCACTGGTGTCTGAAAATTGGGGTTGTATGGGAAGCACCTCCGCTCCCACCAAAAAAAACCCTCCACATTCGAATTGGGTTTGGGAACTCAAGAGTTGGTGTCAGTGAAATAGGATTTGCTAGAACGGCCCAGGCTCAAAGAAACTTGTAGTTTGGGAAGGGAAAGGATGAATGGGGGTGGGGAGGTACATATAACCTTATTACAAAATTTTAAACTTGTTCGGGAAGTCTTAACATAATTTGCTCTTCTGCTTCCCCTCAAGGGTCTTACAGATGCTAATTAAAAACATTAGGTTAATTAACAAGACAATGAGAAGACACTGAGAGGCAATTCTTCTTCCCCACTAGGTGGAACTTTTAAAACTGTTTTTAAGGCATAAGGTGGATAAAATGAATATTGACTGGGGTGAAACAAAGAAGAATCTGGAGAGAGCCTTGGGGACTTGTACCAGTAGAGTGGAAATCTTTAGATGGTTGTTAAGAAATAGGATGAAATAAAAATGGGACATTGGTGGGGTTAAAACAAAGGTTTCTTTTAAAAAATAATTTCTTTTGGCCATGCTGTGCGGTTTGGGGCAATTCCCTGACCAGGGATTCAGCCTGGGCTGCGGCAGTGAAAGAGTCCTATCCAATAGACCACCAGGGAACTCACCAAAGCAAAGGGGTCCTAAGGATGGGTGGGCAAAAGGACCCCTTGTTGACTCCCAATATTAAAGGACCCCAAACAAGTCCACTCTATTTACCCTGGTGGAGAAATTAAAAGCTGGAAAGCAAACTTTGCGATGAGAAACATGACCAGTATAGTAATTGCTTGGGGTCATGCTTAGGCCTGTTAATCAAAACAGAGATTGACAAAAGGATTGGGGTCCCTAGGCTTGACCCCTCGCTGGAGACCTAAAGCCTTTTACACTAAAGTGGATAAAATGGGGAGGGGGTGAAGAAGAGAAGTTGCCAGTACTCACTGATAGAATCCATTGAACCCACTAGTGAAGCCCTTACTTAGGTTACAGCTAGATCGAGAGAAAGTAAAACTGGAATGGTTGATAGAATCATGAAAGCTGAAATGTCTAAGCAGGGATTATGTAAAAAGTTGTGTCAGTGTTACCGGAATGTTTTGTGGGAATGGCTGTTATGTCTGGCTGGGGAACACCTCCCCTACCTAGTGCTGTAAAATCCAAACCTGTGGATGAGGTCCTGAGGAAGGCTACACTTAGGACCGTAATGGATGGTACTAAGGTAAAGTTTTGTGGGAGAAGCCGTATGTTGGAACAGGCTTTCTGTGAAGTGGTGATGTCTCTTTTACCTGTCATGGGGACGGACATGCTATCTGACCAGGGAATGTTTCTCCCACTGAGGATTGTAAAACAGAGGACACGTGACTCCACCCCTCAAGCAACATTAATGGGACTTGCTAAACGGGAACCGGTAAGACCACCTAAGCCCACACAGTGGAATAGAAGCTGGGGTACCAGTAGGGACAAAGTCTCTGTGCCATAGCCCAACATGGAATGTAGCTTGGACTTAGGGCAGGAGCCTGTCAGCGTTCCCCCTGACAACTGGGATTTGCAACTAGAGAATTCCCATTTGAGGGCTATTTGCTATCTTGTTATTGTACATTATTAATTGAAGCTACGCTTATGACTGAAGGACTTAAAGTGCTCTTAAATCTGAAATGGTTATAATGTCAAGGACAACATTTGAGAAATGCCCTAATAGGAATGGCAGCACCCAGAACAGTTCCTTAACAATGTGGGAATGGGTTATACAGGATTTTGTTATTGGGAGAAAGAAAGCGAGGAGACGGGCAGGAGCAGGGAGCCTCTTTTCTCCTAGGACTGACTCTAGAACTGTGTGAGTAGCGGCTAGATTCTATTGTCATTTGAACAGTGTCCTATAAACAGCTCTCTACCAACAGAGAAAGAGCCGCTTGGTTTGTGGACAGCAGTTCCACGGTAAATGAACATCCCCGATCGAAGAAGGTGAAAACAAATTAGCTCAGTGGGCTGAGTTGCATGCTGTTTGCCTAGCAGTGATGAAAGAATTGAATAGTGGTAAAGCCCCTGTCTCTGAGTTTTTACTGACTCATGGGCAGCGGCCGTTGGCCATACAGTCAGGCAGAGGGCAAGGGAAACCTGGATTATTTAAGGATATATATATTATTCCATATCCCGTATGGAAGTCACTGTGGGAATTTGAGGGGGGCGTGAAGGTAGGATGTGTCAATGCTCATTGGCAGAACCCCCTTCCAGCTTTGGGAGGTGACTGGAATCAACAAGCAGATATCCATCCCCACGCACTTGCCGGAGGTGGTCACCTGGGTCCATAAAGTGAGTGGATATGGGGGTGCTGCAGCATCGCAGAGACGGGACTGATCCGGACGTGGTCCTCTTGTTCCCTCTGAGATGCAAGATGCCAAATAAGAGCTGTTCTGTCAGTGAGACAGACAGGGGTGCGGTGGGCTATGTGGAAGATTCTGGTGGGAAGACCTTGACTGTAGCTGCCAAGTGAGGCCAAGGCTGGAGGCTCAGGGCTCCAAATGGGTCCTGGGTCCTGATAGGAGCAGTGTTGAACCCAGCTTGGGCTTTACTTGCCTGGTGGTTGATGCCAGTTCTCAGGGTGTTAGGAAAGGACCTGAACACAGGAGAGGGCACCAATTTGAACATCTGATAATCATTTCTTCAGACCAAGGAACACACTTCACCAGCTCGTAATGTCCAAGGACGTATGTTTGTGCTAAGTCACTCAGTCATGTCAGACTCTTTGCAACCCCACGGACTATAGCCTGCCAGGCTCCTCTGTCCATGGGATTTTCCAAGGATGGACTGCAATATATCCTCTTCAGAGTGTGATGGAATCTGAAGGGGCAGTTAGAACAATGGTTGTCTATAACAGGGGATAGAAGCATGAAGGGCCAGCTTCCATGCCTTCAACACTCACATGAGTGGGGCTAAAGGGTTTCCTCGCTGGGTAGATTTCTCTGTGTCTCTGGTGGATCTGAAGGAAAGGGGGAGTGAAAGGCGTTGGTATTTTTTCTTCCCCACATCACTTTGGCTTTTTTTTCCTCCCTACTTGATGCAGGGGTCACAAGACCAGGGCTAGAAACAGGGATGGTTCCTGAGCAAGAAACTGTAGCTGTGTTTTTAACCTTTGTGTCAGAATTCCTAAGAGCCTGATGGGGCAGGATGTGCCTTCACCCACCTGACAAAATCGGGATCAACAGCAAAAGCAGCTATATTGCCTGGAGGTAAAGATAGCCTGCTAGTTCTGAGTCTGTGTAACCTTATCTGACTAGAGGAGCACTCAGGGGGAGGTGCTTGCTTGACTAGTATTGCTGCCTGCCATCTAGACCAGCACCGAGGCCGAACCTAAAGTCCCTCCCAGAAGTAGGAAAATTTGGATATAGATAGAGGGAAGGGAAAATGGTAGCCGAGGGTAAATAGGAATGAATAAATAAATTGGTTCGGTAATGAGGGACATCCAATATTATGTTAACATCTCCCAGGAGGCTCAAAGCACGATACCTGAAAGGGTGAAGCCACATGTTGCTGACCCCACTCCTGCTTTTAGAACCTGACAAGATCAAATTGAAGCTTGCAAACCTGAGTGGACCTGGCCCTGGGAGACATTTTCATACGATCTGATGCTGGGTTGGAAATTTATTAATGACTGAGTGGGATTCTAGTCATGGGCCGGTATCTTTTGACTTTTAGGATTATTTTGCTGTAAGGGATCCATATTTGAAGATCAGGGAGTGACTGGGATATTTTGACTTATAATAAGAAATATATGTCGTTGGTCCCCGATTCTGGCAGTTACTAAAATCCTTGGAACTTCCGAAGTGAAGAGAGCAACAAAGGTGGCTTTTGCTATGTTAACAAAGTGGCTTTTGGACTGTACCTAAGAATGGGGGTTGGTTGCCAGGGGGGCCAACGTGTTGATTAGAAGGTTGGAACTTTTAGAAGTAGAGGGGAGCTGTAAGTTGAATCTGTCACCCATGGCCAATGACTTAGTCAATCGTGCCTGTGTAACAAAGCCTACATAAACACCTAAAAGTACAGAGTTCAGAGAGCTTCCAGGCTGGTGAACACGTGGAGATGTGGGGAGAGTGGTGAGCCCAGGTAGGGCATGGAAGCATGAGCCCAGGGGAGTCCTATCCCCCCACCTTACTCTATGAATCTCTTCCCTCTGGCTTCCTGAGTTGTAGCCTTTTATAATGAACCAGTGATCTAGTGCCTAAAATGTTTGAGTTCTTTGAGCTGCTCTAGCAAATTAACAACAAATTAACAACAAGTTAACAACCCAAGGAGTGGGTTGTTAGAACAAAGTCAACTGCTCCAAAGTACAGGTCATAGCCGGGGCTTGTGACTGGCATCTGAAGTCAGGGTGAGGTAGAGGGCAGTCCTGTAGGATTGAACCTTCAACCTATGGAATCTGATGCTGTCTCTGGGTAGATGGTATCAGAATTGATACGACCTGAGTTGAATTCTTGGACACCTGCTGGTGTCTGAGAATTGTTTATTTGCTTGGGGAAACCTCCCCGCCCCCAACATACCTTGGAAATTGGATCTCAGAACACCTAAAAGACAAGGGTACTAGGAAGGTGCCAATTTTCTTCTTGTTACAGGACTCGCTATAGCTGTCTTAGCCTTCATTTCCCATCTGGCACTGCTCTGGGCCCCCTTAGTAGAGGATAACCCAGTGGGGAGAAAGTTCACCCCAACCATCCACAAGCCACCTGGCATCTTCTGCATTCTACTGTCCACGGGGCCACCAGGGCAGGACTAACTTGAATGTCACAGCAGACACCAAAGGGGAGTCTTCAGGCTGGCAGCAATGTCTGTGGTGTCCCCTGAGAACAGAGTCTCATAGAGATTGTTGGAATGGGCTTGTTCCTGGGCCTCTGTGACAGTCCTTAGCAACTCCTGGAAATAATTTCAGTAATTACATATGAGTGAGTTCCATCTGGAGAGTGCATTCATTAGGTCCAATAGGTCCAATTTGTTTGGAAGTCCAACAAAGTTTGCCCAGGTACTCAACTAACACAATCGGCTATACTGTAATAGATTTATAATACTTTTCACACAAATAATCTATCAGTGCAGTTCAGTTCAGTTGCTCAGTCATGTCTGACTCTCTGCCACCCCATGGACTGCAGCATGCCAGGCTTCCCTGTCCATCACCAACTCCCGGAGCTTACTCAAACTCTTGTCCATTGAGTCGGTAATGCCATTCAACCATTTCATCCTCTGTCATCCCCTTCTCCTCCTGCCTTCAATCTTTCCCAGCATCAGGATCTTTTCCAGTGAATCACTTCTTCACATCAGATGGCCAAATATTGGAGTTTCAGCTTCAGCATCAGTCCTTCTAATGAATATTCAGGAATGATTTCCTTTAGGATGGACTGGTTGGATATCCTTGCAGTCCAAGAGACTCGCAACAGTCTTCTCCAACACCACAGTTCAAAAGCATCAATTCTTTGGCGCTCAGCTTTCTTTATGGTCCAACTCTCACATCCATACATGACTACTGGAAAAACCATAGCTTTGACTAGACAGACTTTTGTTGGCAAACTTATGTCTCTGCTTTTTAATATGGTGTCTAGGTTGGTCATAGCTTTTCTTCCAAGGAGCAAGTGTCTTGTAATTTCATGGCTGCATGAAATAATACATAAACAAACACAAAAAATAAAACATTTTTAATCTTACAGGACAGTACTGGTGGCTCAGCAAGTAAAGAATCGGCCTGCCAATGCAGAAGATGCCAAAGATGCGGGTTTGATCCCTGGGTCAGGAAGATCCCCTGGAGAAGGGAATGGCAACCCACTCCAGTCTTCTTGCCTGGAGGATCCCATGGACAGAGGAGCCTGATGGGCTACAGTCCATGGGGTTGCAAAGAGTTGGGCATGACTGGGCAACTGAGCAAGGCACACACTACTGTACTCTATACAGTACTGTGCAGTAAAGTGCACAAAAGTACAACCACTCGTAGAAGATGCACATATATGACAATGTACGCCAGACACTTGAACTAACTTACATGATTGACATTCGAAGAAGTGTTAGTTGCTCAGTAGTGTCTGACTGTTTGCAACACCATGGACTAGAGTCCGCCAGGCACCTCTGTCCATTGGCTTCTCCATGCAAAAAGACTGGAGTGGGTTGCCATGCCCTTCTCCAGGGGATCTTCCTGACCCAGGGACTGAACCCAGGTCTCCCGAATTGCAGACAGATTCTTTACTGTCTGAGCTACCAGCGAAGCCCCTGACATGCAAACAAATGTTCGTATCTGTGAAAATTTGAAATTTAAAGTTTCATATGTAGGAGACTTACTGTAGTTGCATTTGAAGGGCTCTGAAGTCCTTGCCTGACCCTGGGGCAGAGTGAGTAGCTTACCATAGCCTTCCTTTTATGTCACTAACCCTGGACCCAGTGCCCGTGGGAGTGGCATCAGGTCCATGGGCACTGGGTTCAGTGTTAGTGGCATCTGCATGAGAAAGGCTGGTTGGTTTCTTTCAGTTACCCCTAAGCATACCTGGGATTGGGATCCACAGTGTACTTGGCCATGTCAGTATGTGGAAAAACATTTTTCAGGCAGAGGAAACACAGAGTCCTAGGATCTGAAGTGAGGACATGCTTATCATGTTGACGGAATGGTCCAGGGTCTGGTTGGAATAGAGTGAGGAGGACAAATGGGATACGGAGTCAGAGGCAATGATGGGGATTGGAGACTACATCAGCTCTCCAGCTCACT
This sequence comes from Odocoileus virginianus, assembly GCF_023699985.2. Taxonomy (NCBI): domain Eukaryota; kingdom Metazoa; phylum Chordata; class Mammalia; order Artiodactyla; family Cervidae; genus Odocoileus; species Odocoileus virginianus. The sequence continues at coordinate 13,514,816 of NC_069708.1, forward strand.
CCTGCCCAAGGGTTGTTTTAAACCTCCCAGTCTTTCCAGACTGGGCTCTTGGTTTCTTTGGCAATTCAATTCCCTCAGACCTGAATAGCCCTCTGATCTTTTTGCTTCTAGGCAGTTTTGAGTTTTGTAACCATAGTCACATTTCTTTCCTAGACATAGTTGTTAAGTCTGCTTTGTGTTTTTACCTCCTTCCCATGCTTTTCCTTTTTCAAGTGACTGGTGGCTACCTCGATGTTGTCACAAAAAAACAGGCTCAGATAAGAAGGATGGACACCACCCTCAATCTGATTTTTTTTCTTGAAGTATGGTTGATTTACAATGTTGTGTTAGTTCCAGGTGTACACAAAGTGATTCAGTTAGACATATATATATATTTTTTTTCAGATTCTTTTCCCTTATGCGAATGTGCTCAGTCATGTCTGACTCTTTGCTACCCCAAGGACTGTAGCCCTCCAGGCTCCTCTGTCCACGGGATTTTCCAATTAAGAATACTGGAGTGTGTTGCCATTTCCTCCCCCAGGGGATCTTCCCAACCTGGAGAATGAACCTTCATCTCCTACATTGACAGGCGGATTCTTTAGCACTGAACCACCAGGGAAGCTCTTTTCCCGTATACGTTTTTATAAAACATTGACTATAGTTCCCTGTGCGATACAGTAGGTCCTTGCTGGTTATCTATTTTATACTCAGTCTGATTTTTGCTTCAGGGCAGACTCCCTGTGTTTAACTGAGGAGTCTTTTCTTTCTTTCTTTTTTTAACCTGAAGAGTCTTAACGTGCCTTGTGTCAAGCGCTTAAGCAGTCCCTAAGCTGGGGCCTGGTGGCTGACACGATTGCAGCTGTTAGGCTGGGGAGAGAAAATGAGGCCGAATGCATTTAGATTATATATTACAGAGACCACATAGGCGAGATCAGCATGGTCTCCGCTCCCCAGGTCCCTCGCCCCACAGCATCATACTGAACAAGAGGAGCTAAATGACTGAACACCAGTGTGCTAAGTCGTTTTGCTGGGGGGAGGCCAATTCTAAACTACAGTCAAGCAGTTTTCTAGATAGCCATGGAAGTTGGCAGCTGTAGCCTGGCGGGTACTGGGGTGGGTAGAAAGGGTTGCCCTCCCCAGAACCAGGGAGATGGGTGAGAAATGGCCTCTGGCAGTCTCCTACAAGATAGTGAGGGGAAACTGCTTTGTAGCAGCTCCCTGTCCGTATCTCCCTTTGTTCCAGGAGGAATCACAGAGCTTTCTGCCAAGTCTGGTCAGACTACCGACAAGCCCTGCTTCTGTGACCTATATGGAGATGTGCAAGGCCACCAGTGTGTCCTGATACAGCTTGTCCCTTACACTCTGTCACACAAAGCCTCTTTCAGGTTTCTCTCTTGTCGTTGGGGATTCAAAAGCAGGCAGCTTTTCTAACCCTGTGTTCCCCAATTTTTTCCCTCTTTTCCTTTTTGTCCTTGAATCTGCCAATTCTGGCCTGAGCTTTTCATTTTCTTGGAAAAATACCTTGTTAAACACACCAAGTAACCATCAATACACACTATTAACATTTCCTTCTATCCTCTTTCCCTAAAGCCATTGGCTCAGTCACATGTAGAATCATCATTGTGGCATGTCAGCTCTTAGTTGGGCCACATGGGATCTTTAGGTGGCATGCAGAATCTAGTTCCCTGACCAGAGACTGAACCTGGGCTTCCTGCATTGGGTGCTTGGAATCTTAACCACTGGACCACCAGAGATATCCCCTGACATCTTTTTTAATACAGGCGTTACCTTAATCAAGCCTTTTGCACCATTTAATAAGACTCTCCATCTTTCCATCGGAGAAGGCAATGGCACCCCACTCCAGTACCCTTGCCTGGAAAATCCCATGGACGGAGGAGCCTGGTAGGCTGCAGTCCATAGGATGGCTAAGAGTCAGACAAGACTGAGCGACTTCTTTCACTTTTCACTTTTCACTTTCATGCATTGGAGAAGGAAATGGCAACCCACTCCAGTGTTCTTGCCTGGAGAATCCCAGGGACGGGGGAGCCTGGTGGGCTGCCGTCTATGGGATTGCACAGAGTCAGACACGACTGAAGCGACTTAGCAGCTGCAGCAGCAGCAAACAAGGTCATCCATAGGTTAAGGTACAGAGCCATCTCTGTTGTAGCAAGCTGGAAACGTTGTAGCAAGCTGGACCGTTGTAGCGAGCTGGAAACGTTGTAGCAAGCTGGAACGTTGTAGCAAGCTGGAAACGTTGTAGCGAGCTGGAGACGTTGTAGCAAGCTGGAAACGTTGTAGCAAGGCGAAAACATGTAGGCGTATGCTCCGGGGGTTATATAAGCAGGCTGAAAGTGGCCATGCAGTTTCTTCTCACATTCCTTTGCTCTCATTTCATTGCCTGGCCATACCTAACTGCAAAGGAGGCTTCGGAAATGTGTCCCCAAGAAGACAGAGAAAACCTGGATTAGGTAAGCAGCTATCCATCTCTGTCAAGGGGTGCTGTGGAACAGTGTGTTGGCAGTGTGAGGGTGGTGAGAAGTGGTTTGATGTCTGTCATTAATATTGGAAAATACTCAGCAATTGTTAGTTCAAATATTTATTCATTTCCTTTTTCTCTTTCTTCACCTTCTCTTATTCCCATTATGTATACATTATACCATTTATAATTGTGCCCCTCTCCCAGTTCTTGGATATTCTATCCTGTCTTTTTCATCCTTTTTTTCCTCTTTACATTTCAGTTTTAGAAGTTCCCACTAACATATATTCCAACTCACTTATTCTTTTCTTGGGCATGTCCAGTCTACTGATAAAGCCACCAAAGGCACTCATTTCTGTTATAGTGTTTTTTATTTCTAGCAATTCTTTTAAATTATTTCTTAAAGTTTCCAACCCTTTGCTTACGTTATTTGTCTGTTCTTACGTGTTTTCCATTGTTCCCACCAGAAGTTTTAGGATATTAATCACAGATTTTTTAAAAAATTTCTTGTATGATAATTCTAACATCTTTTCTGTATCTGAGTTTAGTTCTGATACTGCTGTCTCTTGAAACTTTTTGACTTTTGGTATGCCTTGTAATTTTTGGTTGAAAGTCTGGGACATGATGTACTGGGAAAAGGAAACTGTAGCAAATGGCCCTTTCGTGATGTGGTGGTAATGTGTGGGGGAGGGGAAGCATTCTATAGTTTATGTCTTTTTTTTTTTTATGCATTTTATAGTTTATGTCTTAGTCTTTTTCTGAGCCTGGGTCCTTGAACCGTGACCTTCACAAGTACTTCTCATCCTTTCCCCCTTCCTCATGATAGATGAAATAGGAAGGCTAGTGGGGACTGGAGTTGAGTATTTCTCTTACTGTTTGCAAAAGGCTACAGAGACCAACCTCCCAGCCCACATCTTTTAGGCTCTAGTGATACCCATCATAGTTCAGCAATGTTAAAATGTTTCCCTTGGGACTTCCCTGGTGGTCCAGTGGATAAGAATCTGCCTGCCAATGCAGGGGACATGGGTTCAATTCCTGGTCCAGAAAGATTTCACATGCTGTGAAGCAACTAAGCCTGTGTGCCATAAGTACTGAGCTCACCAACCTAGAGCCTGTGCTGCCCAACAAAAGGCACCACAGTGAGAAACCCAGGTATCACAACTAGAGAGCAACCTCACTCTCTGCAGCTAGAGGAAGTCTGCGCAGCAAAGAAGACGCAGCACAGCCAAAAAAAAAGTTTCCCTTGAAGGCAGGTCTTTATTAAGGAGAACAGAATACTCTGGGCATATTTCACAAAATTATTTTTCCCTCTCCCTGCTGAGAAGTAGGAGGGGATTTTTCTTCAGTCTGCACAAAATATGGTGGAACTCTTAGAGGTAAAACTTAGAAAATTATGGGGGCCCTCCTAAGATGGGACAGCCCCACCCCCAACCTCGAGTATTTAGCTCTCTAGTTTTTCCACACTGAATCTCCAGTGATTTATTGATTACAATTTAAGTTTTCCTATCCTGGTACTGGCTCCAGCTGCAGGCTTCTGTTCCAAGGCTTCTGCTCTAGTAAACTATAATTTTCTGTAATTGCCTGTCTCTCCCATTTGAGGGGCAGTTAACTGTGAGATCTCAATTTTCTGATGGATTTAAAAGGAGTTGTTGATTTTCAATCTATTTACCTTTCTTCTTGTGAGGATGGGAGTGATGAATTCCAAACTCCTTACATGCTGGATGGGAAACTGGAAGACAGCATTTTCTTATAATAGCAAAAGATTAAAAACATATCAAATGGATGCATCAATAAATGACTGGCTATCCTTCCCTGATAGCTCAGCTGGTAAAGAATTCGCCTGCAATGCAGGAGACCCCAGTTCAATTCCTGGGTGGCGAAGAGCCCTTGGAGAAGGGAGGCTACCCACTCCAGTATTCTGGCCTGGAGAATTCCATGAACTGTATAGTTCATGGGGTCACAAAGAGTTGGACACAACTGAGTGACTTTCACTTTCATGCAAATTATGCTGCATTCACCATCTGCTGTGATTTTGGAGCCCCCCAAAATAAAGTTTGTCACTGTTTCCATTGTTTCCCCATCTATTTGCCACGACGTGATGGGACCAGATGCCATGATTTAGTTTTCTGAATGCTGAGTTTTAAGCCAACTTTTTCACTCTTCTCTTTCACTTTCATTAAGAGGCTCTTTAGTTCTTCGATTTCTGCTATAAGGGTGGTGTCATCTGCATATCTGAGATTATTGATATTTATCTCAGCAATCTTGATTCCAGCTTGTGCTTCATCCAGCCCAGCGTTTCTCATGATGTACTCTGCATATAAGTTAAATAAGCAGGGTGACAATATACAGCCTTGACATACTCCTTTTCCTATTTGGAACCAGTCTGTTGTTCCACGTCCAGTTCTAACTGTTGCTTCTTGACCTGCATACAGATTTCTCAGGAGGCAGGTCAGGTGGTCTGGTATTCCCACAGTTTGTTGTGATCCACACAGTCAAAGGCTTTGGCATAGTCAATAAAGCAGAAATAGATGTTTTTCTGGAACTTTCTTGCTTTTTTGGTGATCCAACGGATGTTGGCAATTTGATCTCTGGTTCCTCTGCCTTTTCTAAATCCAGCTTGAACATCTGTAAGTTCATGGTTCACATACTGTTGAAGCCTGGCTTGAAGAATTTTGAGCATTACTTTGCTAGCGTGTGAGATGAGTGCAATTGTGCGGTAGTCTGAGCATTCTTTGGGATTGCCTTTCTTTGGGATTGGAATGAAAACTGACCTTTTCCAGTCCTGTGGCCACTGCTGAGTTTTCCAAATTTCCTGGCATATTGAGTGCAGCACCTTCACAGCATCATCTTTTAGGATTTGAAATAGCTCAATTGGAATTCCATCACCTCTGCTAGCTTTGTTCGTAGTGATGCTTCCTGAGGCCCACTTGACTTTGCATTCCAGGATGTCTGGCTCTAGGTCAGTGATCACACCATCATGATTATCTGGGTCCTGAAGATCTTTTTTGTATAGTTCTTCTGTGTATTCTTGCCACCTCTTCTTAATATCTTCTGCTTCTGTTAGATCCATACCATTTCTGTCCTCTATTGTGCCCATCTTTGCATGAAATGTTCCCTTGGAATCTCTAATTTTCTTGAGATAGATCTCTAGTCTTTCCCATTCTATTGTTTTCCTCTATTTCTATGCATTGATTGCTGAGGAAGGCTTTCTTATCTCTCCTTGCTATTCTTTGGAACTCTGCATTCAAATGAGTATATCTTTCCTTTTCTCCTGTATCTTCTCTTTTTTTCTCAGCTATTCGTAAGGCCTCCTCAGACAACCATTTTGCCTTTTTGTATTTCATTTTCTTGGGGATAGTCTTGATCTCCACCTCCTGTACAATGTCACAAACCTCCGTCTGTAGTTCTTCAGGCACTCTATTAGATCTAATCTCTTGAATCTATTTGTCACTTCCACTATATAGTCACAAGGGATTTGATTTAGGTCATACCTGAATGGTCTAGTGGTTTTCCCTACTTTCTTCAATTTAAGTCTGAATTTGGCAATAAGAAGTTCATGATCTGAGCCACAGTCAGCTCCCGGTCTTGTTTTTGCTGACTGTATAGAGCTTCTCCATCTTTGGCTGCAAAGAATATAATCAATTTGATTTCGGTGTTAACCATCTGGTGATGTCCATGTGTAGAGTCTTCTCTTGTGTTCTCTTGGCAAAACTCTGTTAGCCTTTGCCCTGCTTCATTCTGTACTCCAAGGCCAAATTTGCCTGTTACTCCAGGTGTTTCTTGACTTCCTACTTTTGCATTCCAGTCCCCTATAATGAGAGGGACATCTTTTTAGGGTAGTAGTTTTAGAAGATCTTATAGGTCTTCATAGAGTCATTCAACTTCAGCTTTTTCAGCATTACAGGTCGGGACATAGACTTGGATTACCTTGATATTTTTTTTTCATTTATTTTTATTAGTTGGAGGCTAATTACTTTACATCATTACAGTAGTTTTTGTTATACATTGAAATAAATTAGCCATGGATTTACATGTATTCCCCATCCCGGTCCCCCCTCCCACCTCCCTCTCCACCCGATCCCTCTGGGTCTACCTTGATATTGAATGGTTTGCCTTGGAAATGAACAGAGATCATTCTGTCATTTTTGAGACTGTGGTAGTTGAGTCGCTAAGTTGTGTCTGACTCTTGAGACTCCATGGACTGTAGCCTGCCAGGTTCCTCTGTCTATGGGATTCTCCAGGCAAGAATACTACAGTGGGTTGCCATTTCCTTCTCCATGGGATCTTCCCGACCCAGGAACCGAACCCAGGTCTCCTGTGTTGCAGGCAGATTCTTTACCAACTGAGCTACAAGGGAAGCTATTCTTCAGGCCATAATACTCCGGGTACCTGGTTAACATTTGGGCATCTCAAAGGCTTAATGGATGACTGCGGATTGGCCTTTGGCTCTAATTAGAAAATCCATAACATTTATCCAGAAAAATGTGTTTTAAGGCCCAGACTTCCAATCTATAGCTTCTTGGTTTCAGCCTGACCCCTGTGCAGAGTGCAGATAGCTTCTCCTGCCTTGGAACTTTCCACTATGATTTGGCGTACCGTAGCAGCTAAATGAGGGCTTCCCAGGTGGTGCCCTCAGAACCAGCCTGCCAATGCAGGTGATGTTCAATGCAGGTGGGTTCAATCCCTGGGTGGGGCAGATCCCCTGGAGGTGGGCGTGGCAACCTACTATAGTATTCTTGCCTGGAGAATCCCATGGACAGAGGAGCCTGGTGGGCTACAGTCTATAGGGTTGCAAAGAGTCACACATGACTGAAGTGACTTAGCACGCACGCACAGCAGCTAAATGGTAGCATCTTGGTGGCAGGGTAACTGTAGTGCTGTTTTGATTGTGAAAATGGTTGAGAAGATCAGGTCGACTCTGCACTTCCACATTTAAATCATGAGGCATATACTTTGGCTAAGTAAGACTTGGAAAATTTGGAATCTTCTGGACAGATACATGGACAGAGCCTTGCTATACCACTGTTGAGGAGCTCTCAGTTTATTAGAACTAGCATAAGGGCAGGAGGGAGGCCTAATTAGCACTGGGAAGTCATGCTCAAGCAGCTCACCTGTGCCACAAACTGGTGAAAGGAAGATCCAGGCTTCTCTAGACTCACAGTTGTTATTCTCCAACTGGGAAAATATGTACTTCCCTCGCTTAGATGAAATAGCAAGACTGTGCTAGTAAAAACACATTTAAAGGATCGGATTATTTTGCACTGTGGTTTATGTGAAATATATGAAATAGAATTCTTCAAAATTTAAGTAAAACCCAAGAGAACCAAAAATTCTAGAGTAAAATAAGTCAAATAATAACCTGGACTGTAACCAAGTGCTTGACTGGGAATAAGTCCGTTTCAGAGAGATCCTCTCAGAGCAGGATGGACGGACTATTTTTAAGCATGTCTGTTCTAGGCACTGGTGTCTAAAATTCAATTGAATATCCTTGAGCACTAGCATATTATCGGCTGTGATCTTTTATGTTGTACCTTTTCTCCCTGGCTTCATTCTCTGCTTGATGTCACAAAGGAAGATGAAATGGGGCCATGTCCTCAGATTCTTAGTTCTCATTTTTTTATGTTAAAATACCCAGTCACTGTGGACTTTCTTCATTCCATTCAAATCACAAAGCCTTCTCTGGGGGGCATATTATCAAAGATCCCTCCTTTTTTATATTTGCTTGGACATTAACCTAGAAGACACTTCTGCAGGGGTGAAGCATTTAACACTTTGCCTATAGAACTTTGAAATGTGTAGCCCTGAAAGTATTAAATAATAACAATTTGTTCAGGAAATTCTATTCTTTTTTTCTGTCTATTCTTTAAGTAAAGTGTACTAGGAAGTAATGAGTAAACTTACCAAGGTTTTCTGGGGGTCATGGAAATAAGAGTATATTGGGAAATTTTATGAGGAAATGTGATATAATAAGGCTTTGCTCTACCAAGGCAGAACTAGGAAGTAAAAAATTATAGTTTTAAACCTAAAGGACAGGTGTCAGAAAAGAGAAACCAAAATAAAAGACCTAAGAAGGAAGCCCTGGACTATATGGATTTTAAGGAGCTGCACTGTGACACTGAACCTATTCTTTAAAGTTGTGCTCAGTCATTCGGTCCTATTGGACTCTTTGTGACCCAGTGGACTGTAGCCTGCCAGGCTCCTCTGTCCATGAGGATTCTCCAGGCAAGAGTACTGCAGTTGGTTGCCATTTCCTCCTCCAGGGGATCTTCCCGATCCAGGGATTGAACCCGAGTGTCTTGTGTCTCCTGCGTTGGCAGGCGAATTCTTTACCACTGGGCCACCTGAGAAGCTCTATGCTTTAAATTTAAAACTGTTCATTTTCTATCCCATTAACTGAGTGGTGGTGGTTGAGTCGCTAAGTCGTGTCCAACTCTTGTGACCCCATGGACTGTAACCTGCCAGGCTCCTCTGTCCATGGGATTCTCCAGGCGTGAATACTGGAGTGGGTTGCCATTTCCTTTCCCAGGGGATCTTCCTGACCCAGGGATCAAACCTGGGTCTCCTGAACTGCAGGCAGATTCTTTACCAGCAGAACTTCGAGGGAAGCAAGTGGAAGGTGTCAAAAGAGGGCAGTCTTATAGGCCACACCCACCCTGGGAGCCGCGTTGCACACTGGGTAGCTCCAAAGAGCAGAGAAAGGAATGAGTTGCTGCTGACTTGGTGGACTAAGTCCCGCTAGAATTACTGATGGGGATGTAGTTTAGGCTAAAGCATATGACATTGATTTTTTTCCTACTTGCACAACATTGCGGGTAGGAAAAAACTGGTAAAATGTATATAACATAAAATTTTAAAATGTGTACCATTCATTGGCTTAACGTGCATTCACAGTGCTGTGCAACTTCCACCACTTTCGATTTCCACCACTTTTGTTTTCATCACTGCAAACAAACACTGTACCTGTTAAACAATTACTGTTCATTCTCTCCTTCCCCCAACCCAGGTAACCTCTATCCTACTTGTTGTCTCTTTGTGTGTGCTTCGTTGCTCAGTTGTGTCCAACTTTTTACCATTCCATGGACTGTAGCTTGCCAGGCTCCTCTGTTCACGGGAATTCTTCAGGCAAGAATACTGGAGTGGGTTGCCATTCCCTTCTCCAGGGGAGCCTCCCAACCTAGGCAGCAAACCTGCATTGTAGATGGATTCTTTACCTTCTGAGCCACCAGGAAGCCCTGTTGTCTCTATGAATTTGTTTATTATAGGTACCTCATTAAGTGGAATCATCTGATATGTGACCTTTTATGTCTGACTTCTTTCACTGAGCACAATGTTTTCAAGGTCCATCCATTTGTAGCATGTATTGAAATGTCATTCCTTTTCAAGTCTAATAGTCCATTGTATGTTTATACCACATTTTGTTTTTCCACTAATCTGCTGATGAACATCTGAATCGTGTCCACATTTTGGCTATTGTGAACAATGCTGATGTAAATATGGGTGAACAGGTATTTGTTTGAGTCCCTGCTTTCAATTCTTGTGGGTATATACTTCGGAGTGGAATTGCGGGATCATATGATTTAAATTTAGCTATTTGAGGAATTGCCAAACTGTTTTTCCAAATTGCCAAATGTTGGCTGCATCATTTTACATTGTCCACCAGCAGTGTACAAGAGTTCCAAGTTCTCCACATCCTGGCCAACACTTGTTATTTTCCACTTTTTGATAACAGTCATCCTAATGGGTGTGAAGTGGCTTCTTCTCATGGCTTTGATTTGCAATTCCCTAATGTCTAATGCGGAGAAGGCAGTGGCACCCCACTCCAGTACTCTTGCCTGGAAAATCCCATAGACGGAGGAGCCTGGTAGGCTTCAGTCCATGAGGTCTCTAAGAGTCGGACACAACTGAGCGACTTCACTTTCACTTTTCACTTCCATGCATTGGAGAAGGAAATGGCAACCCACTCTAGTGTTCTTGCCTGCAGAATCCCAGGGACGGGAGCCTGGTGGGCTGCCGTCTGTGGGGTCGCACAGAGTCAGACACAACTGAAGCGACTTAGCAGCAGCAGCAGCAGCAATGTCTAATGATGTTAAGCATCTTTTCATTGTGCATATTGCAAAAAAGCCAGCTGGGATTTTGGTAAGGAGTGGGTTGACTCTGTAGATATATTTGGGGAGTACTCCTATCTTAACAATATTAAATCTTCTAATTGTTGAACACTGGCTGTTTTTCCATTTCTTTTGGTCTTTAATTTTTGAATGATGTTTTGTAGTTTTCAGTATACCAATCTTGTCCTTTACTTAAATTCATTCATTAGTATTTTATTCTTTTTGATACTATTGGAAGTAGAATTGTTTTCTTAATTTATCTTCAGACTGTTGATTGCTGGCATATAAAAATATAATTGAGTTTTAAAATATTGACCTTATATACTGCAATCTTGCTAAACTCATTTATTAGCTCTAATAGTTTTTTTTTTTTCTGCACTGGGTCTTCATTGCTGCACCCAAGCTCTCTCTGATTTTGGCAAACGGGGGCTACTCTAGTTGTGGTGCATGGGTTTCTCATTGCAGTGACTTCGTTGTTGCGGCGCATGGGCTCTCAGATGCATGGGCTTCAATAGTTAGTAGGCACTAGAGTGTGTGCTCAGTAGCTGTGGCGCACGGACTTAGCTGCTCTGTGTCATGTGAGGTCATCCCTGGACCAGGGATTGAACCCGTGTCCCCTGCATTGGCAAGAGGATTCTTAACCTCTGGACCACCAGGGAAGCCCCTCTAATAATTTTTTATAGTGGATTCACCAGGATTTTCTACATACGAGAGTTATGTCATCTGCAAATAATAGTTTAATTCTTCCTTTCTTACCTGCATGCCTTGTAGTTCTTTTTCTTTCCTTGGTTTGAGCCACACGTACAATGTTGAAGAGAATCAGTGACATCCTTTTAAAGGTGCATTTTAAAACTTTTTTATTTTAAGTATTATTTAGTTGGCTGTGCTGGGTCTTAGTCGTAACTTTCAAATTCTTAGCTGCAACACGTGGGATCTAGTTCCCTGACCAGGGATCAAACTCAGACCCCGTGCATTGTGAGCTTGGAGTCTTAGTCACCGGCGAAGTCCCTAAAGGTGCAGTTTTGATAGGGGTAAAAGACCTATGTTCCATTTACCAATCCTGTCTGGTGACCTTGTAAGAATCACTTATCCTTTTTGCTATCTAACATCAATAGTAATAAATGTTCTGGCTATCTCATGCGGTTCTGAGGATTAAATAAAACAACCATTCACTTCGGAGTGTACGTGGATGGCAGTCTACTCTTTAGGAGCTCATACACTAGTGGAAGACAATCCATTCATGGAAATAATTACAAAAATAAGATTAAATGTGGTGTCAGTTATTAGGCCTATGAATTTTGTGTCTTGGACACTTTATTAGATGATTTTTATGGTGAAACTGTGTAGTTTACTACTGCATACGGAAATAGTTAAAAATTATTTTTAATATTTGTTTTTCGCTACACTAGGTCTTCATTGCTGGGCATGGGTTTTCTCGAGCAGCAGAAAACGGGGGCTACTCTCTAGGTGCCCTGCCTGGGCTTCTTACTGGGTGACTTCTCTTGCTGTGGAGCACATGCTCCAGGGCACTCAGGCTCCGTAGTTGTGGCTCATGGATTAGCTGCCTCCTGGCATGCGGCATCTTCTCGGATCAGGGCTTGGACCGGTGTCCACTGCATTGGGACACGGATTCTTAACCAACGGACCACCAGGGAAGCCCTGAAAATTTAACGTACTAATAACATTATGCTCTTCTAGTGTCATCCTAGTTTGGACTCCATCTTAACAAGCGTTTATTAAAAAGGAACTTAATTGTAGCCACTAAATCCAACCCTGCTCTACACAAAATGTAATTTTAGTTTTTAGAGTTTTGCTATAATTTTGCATACAGTTTGGTGTCCACAGCATTTTTTTACGTCCAAAGAGTATCTGTGCTTAAATTAGGAGCTGCATTTCTTTTCTCTTCATCTGGGCATTCAAGACAGGCTGTATTTTCCTTGCACTCCATTTATTTGAGATTAGCCTGATAGGCTTCACATTGGACTATAAACAAAAGTAGAAAATAATGCATGACATGGATGACATAGGTTCTTAAGGCCCTTCCGGGTTCTAACACTGAATTGTGCTGATGATTTGGTATGAGGCTAATCTTGGTACATTCGCTGTGCCACCAGTGGCACCTAACAGTGTTCTCTTTGATGTTTCAAGGCTCCAAAGGGTGGCCAAAGGGTGGCAGGTCACGGTCAGGCTGTGAAGGAGCCCAGATGCTTTCTGGCACAGGTGCTGCAGGATCACCTGAATGAACTTCTCAGAGCACCTGCTTCTAAGATTGGGGAGAGGGCCCCCACTCCCAACTCCCCCCGGCCGCCACAGAAGATAGCCACACCTTCTCCCTATCGGCAAGGAGCAGGTGGCTGGCCCTTGGCACCTCGCACCACGGCCCCCGCAAGGTACCCGCCCCGTGGGCCTGGCCGGCTCACACGTGACGAGGGTCAGCTGTGCCACTGGGACCCCCCCCCCAACCACTGCGAGCGCGCTGCGCGCGTTCTCTGGATCCGCCACCCCTCCCCCCACAATCCCGGAAAAGGGGGGAGGTGGTGACGTCATCATCCGGGCACTCGGCGGCGGGACCTCGGTTCACAATGGAACAAAAACAAGCGGCCCAAGTGAAACTCTGAGCGACGCGACTGTGGCTTGCGCGGTTAACTCTGTCCTGTCCACGCACCCTGCCAATCCTGACATCCCAGTTCCTTCTCCGGCGTGCCAGAGCCTTTCGGGCTTCCCCGTCCCCGCTTCTGCCCGTCCTGCCACTTCTGCCCTCACACCGCCCCGGAGGCGAGGGGCATGGAACAGTTCCTGGCCGTAGTGCAACCCTGGAGGGCCCGACCGAAATAAAGGGTACTGTTTGAAAAATCTTGGCCGCATTTTCCTCCCTTCCCCACCCCGGCTCCTCGAATTCCAAGCGTCTCTCGCCTGGCCCGGCTTTCCCCGAGGCGGGAGCCATTCTTCCCCGACGGAAGACCGCCCCGGCTGGACGGGGGAGAAAAGGGAGAGCTGAAGGAGCCGCTGAGCGAGAAGGGGGGTGGGGTGAAGAAGGAGGAGGGCTCAGGGGCTGGCCCCGTGAGGGGCGGGGAACCTCGGGTCTGGGCGGTGCTGGGGCTTGTAGGAGTCTGCGCCGTCGCGCTGCTGCCTCCACCGCCGCCACTGCTGCTGCCACCGCTACCGCCGCCGCCACTGGCCGAGCGGTTTTTTTTTTTTTTTTTTGGTTTGCCGGATCCGCCATATTGAAGAGGACGGGCATCCGCGGCTGCGGAAGCTAGTCTCCGCCGCCGCCGGAGCCGCAACCTCCCTGCACCCGGCCCGTCCGGGCCTCTGCCGCGCGGAGCCCCTCCCCGTATCGCTCAGCTCACAGGCCTCGCGGGAGGCGGCTGCTTCTGCGCCCGGTGCTTCGCTGGGCGCCGGGTGCTAGGAGCCAGCCGCAGCAGAGCGAGCAGGCCCGGAGCGGGGACAGAGGCGGCGACCAGTGGAAGGTGAAGCCGCCACTGCGGGAGGAGGAGCAGGAGGAGGTGACGCAGGAGAAACGCACCGCCCGGAGCCCGTCTGCGCTCTGAAAGAGCCTCAGCCAGAAGCGAGAAGGGGGAAGAGGCCCGCTGCCGGCTGAGGAGGAGGAGGGGGAGGAGGAGGCGGCCGCGGCCACCTCTGCTGCAAGGCGGGCGCGGCGAGCAGCGAATTCCGGTGCCCCTGTGCAGCGCCCCGGTCCCTACGCCTACGGTCTCTCGACACACTTTGTCGCCCGTCACCGTTGGGCCCGGGATGCACCCAGGGTCGGCCTTGTCCCGGGACTGAGCCTTGATTGTCTCCTCCGCGTGTCTTGTTTCTTAAGAGAAGACGCCTGTTTCGTGCGGTGAGTAGCCAGCAGCGCCGGGACGACGCGCTTTTCCGGGGCCAACAGCTGGATCGAGGGGTGGGGAGAGGAGGGGAGGGGAGGGGAGGAGGGCGAGGGGGTGTGCGTGTGCGTGGTTTGTCTCGCCGCCGCCGCAGGCCGGGCCCGGGGCTTCCCGGTCCCGGTCCTGGGCCTCGGGCGGGGCGGGAGCGCGCGGCGCGGGTGGGGGCGCGGGGCCCCGTTGCACGCCGAGCCGGCGTCCCGGGAGCGTGTCTGTGTGTTTTGGACTGTAAGGGAAAATGGCTGACGGCTCCGTCCCTCCCCCCTCCTCCCCTTCCCGTCCTGTCTGGGGCCGAGTCGGAGGATGGAGTCTCCGGGCGCGGCGTGCAGCCCCCGCATCCGCAGCCCACGGCCGGGTCGGCGCCGGGGGCTCGTCGCCCCCCAGGCCTCGGGGCTTGCAGCCCAGCGCTCGGCGGGCTCGCAATCGCTCTCCTTCCCGGTCTCGTTCCACTTGACACCAAACGCCATTACTGAGGTGGAGTGATTTGGAGCCGTAGAGCTAGGCCTCGGCTACGCCTGGCTATCGGGCCCGCCGACTTGTCCACCTCCCCCCCACCCTCCCGTGATAACCCGCAGCTTCTCCTGGGCCCTGGGGTCTGGGAGCCGGAGCCGGGTTATCGGCCTCCTCCACCTCCCTCATTTACGGAGGGCTAAAGCTGCGGAAGATGTTTTGAAGCAGAAATCGCTTCCCCAGAGAGCTTGGACCCACCACCTTTTATATTTTTAACTGTTTCTGCCAAAAAAAAAAAAAAGTACTAGCATGTGCGAGTTGGTTAATGATAAAACCTTCGGATTCTTGTGACGTGAGGCTTCGGATTTGAGAAATGGTATATTTTTCATTCATTGTGAAATATTCAAGAGTTATGGAGCAGGTGTATACGTGTTTTGCAGTATTTGTATGGATTTCTGGGGCGACTGGAACTTACCCGGGGATTTTTAAACTCTTCAACAGAATCTGCTTAAATGAAGCTTGTTATTATTTGGAAGTTCCATACTTAAAATGTTAATTGGGTTTTCCGTCGTGCAGTTTACAGGTGTGTGTAATTTCTTCAGATTGTCTTTGAATGTAACTGAGCGGCTTCTTGGTTAAATAGTCACGCTTCATTTCGAGGCGAGGGAAAAGACTTTTGCAGCTTTCTCTGACCTGGAAACCCTCGAGTCCCCCTGAATCTGCCTAACATTGGTAAACCTTAACTTTTGAGGAAGAATTTGGGAGTCTTTGATTAAAGAAACTTTTCAGCAGGTACTTAAACCTCTTTTGGAGCGCATTATCCATCCTTAGTGATTATATGGTAAGGACTCCTTAACCGTGACTCGCTGGGCTTTGTTAATCCGTACACTTGAACTTAAAAATAGAGACTACAAACTTCTTTAGATCTTACTGGTGTACTGATTCGGTGGGCTGCCATTTTGGTTTTACCAAATGCCTTCATAGTTCTGAAAGATTTATGCATCAAATGTACAAAGATGTCAACATTCTCAATTTGATAACCCATGTGCTTTGTCATACTTGTAACAGCGCTTGGATTGGAGTGAAAAACATTTGGAATTGATAGACCAAGGGCGAACTCAAAATGTTTGTGATAGCTTATTATGTTTTGTTTTCTCTCATTTAAAAATGATCCTTTTGAACTATACGTGCTTTTTTTCCCTCTATCCTGTTACCTATATTTTTTTTCCTCTATCCTGTTACCTATATTTTTTGCAAGAACACGATTTGTAACTCTTAACCTGTTATCGTACTGTTCTCTTGCCGTTTCTTTTGTTTGCTGACCTTGGTAGTTTCTGAGAGAGAAGATTTCTGGAGGGATTAAATAGCAGCAAAAACCATACAAGAATCTATGAATCTAGAATCTGAGAATCTAAATTCTTAAGAAAATAACTTTGAAGGGCAAGTTTTACCTTTCATCAAATTTCTGGAATCCCTTGGTGTTACGTAGTTTTCTTGTTTTATCGATGAAAATGCTTCAGGAGGATTTACTTTGGATCTTTTTTTTTTTTAACCCAGGCTTTTGAAATAAATTTTCTGATATCTCAAGAAAACGAGATATTTTATGCATACCTCCTTAAAGATAATTTTTCTGATATGATATTAATAATGCTGCTTCGTTTTTGAAAATGAATTTTTCTCATGAATTTGCTAGTCCTCAAGTTCTTGATTAGTTGGGCACAGCAAGCATTCTTTCTTTTAGCTCATTGTTTCGTAAGCTTATTGTTTGTTTCATAACAATTTTTGTACAATTTTTATATTGTACAATTTTTATATTGTAACCAAACTTGTTTAAATCAGGTTAAAGAAAGTTTTTTTAAAGAATTAGTTCTCTTATAAATGTTTTGGACAATTACAGGGGTAGGGGAATTTTATTCTGTGGTTGTGGAGCTAGTTGGTTTTTTTTTTTTTTTTTTTTTTTTAATTTTAAACAGTATAATGCTTTTATTTAGCCTGCATTATATTTTTCCTAGTGGTGGTATGTTTTCTGAATCTTGAAATATTTTCCCCCAAAATTTGGAAAATGGGGTTTTAGTTTCTATGTAGTTCTTTGAGGAGCTGTATCTTCGAAAGGTATTGTATTTATTGCTAAATTCTCTTCTAATTTTAACATGGAGTCTAACAATGTTTAGAAAAGGTTTAATGCGTTGGACCTCAACTCTGACTGTACATTAGAATCACTTAGGGAAGTTTTTTGTTTTTAAAAACAAAACAAAAACTAATGCCTGGGTCCTGCTCCCAAAGACTTATTAATTGGTCTGATTTGGGCCCTGGGCAGTGTCTTTTAAAAGGATTGTGGGTGATTGTCACACTGTCAGGGTTGAAAAACCACTGTTATTGCTGGTAGCATGTTCTTACTGAACTTTCTAGTGGATAAATAAGATAGTTTTTTCTTCCTTAACTGTTTTCCATTATCACAACAATTGTCATTTGTTGAATTATGTGCCAGGACTATGTTAAACACTCCATTTGACACCATATGTGGATATTAAATATTATTTCCATTAAACAAAGGACTAAGGTCTGTTAGGTTCAAGTAATGGTGCTTCAACTACTCTGCCTTGTTAATAAAATGATGCCAATTATTTTTTTTTTTAATGGGACTTTTGTTTCCTGTACCAGAGAGGCTTTAGATTAAAATTTTAATAAAAATATAATAGTCTGCAATTTCGGAAATATCTTGATTGACTAAGGGAAATGCTAAAACTCTGCTGCAAATAGGTTCTTCCTTCCCTTTCCATATGTTTCCCAACACGTTCAGGTTGATCGTTTAGTTGGTGGATCTGTTTATGACTAAAATAACGTAAGGCAACTTAAGATTACTAAAAGATGCAACATCAGACATTTCCTTCCCAGCAATTTATTTAAATCATCCCATAAGTGAACATTTAGTATCATGTGAATTTCTGTTACCTCAATTTGAGAACTCTTGAGTTTTACCTAGCTTAGTTTAAAATCAGTGTAATTTTCACAAAAAGATTTTCAAAATGAAGGGTTTTATTTTGCTTTTTTTCTTTTTGCAGTATTGGTTGATAATTTTATGGGATGAATGAAATAGCAATAACACCTTTATTTGGTGTTTCTCTTAATTCCCTTGGTCCATTGTGCTAAATTCTATATGAGAAGGCTGCTAATACAGAGTCTGTGAGCATCCTTAAGGTGTCACACGATTTGTCACAGATCTGTTACTTTAATGATCACTGGCTTCCTATTTTCTATGCTGTAGGGTCCATCATAAGGAAAAAAAAATCACGAAAGGTCTGATATTGGAGTTTGAATTTATCGTTCAGTTATTACTGTTGCATATAAAGTAATGATCAATGTAATAAGCTTTTAAGGAATACGGTGTGAAAAGGCATACTGTTAAGATGAGGTACGTTACATAAATTTTTTTCTTCAAATGTGCCTATGCCAAAAAAAAAAAAAATGTGCCTATGCTAGTCTTTGGGCCTCAGCACACGCACACTCTCTCTACATGCATTTCATAGCTGGTGGGTTTCCAGTTCTACAGTCACTGTCTAACAATTTTCTAGTTGAGCTGTGTATCAGAATCACCTGTGCAGCTTTTTCAAAATGTATTTGCTTGGGTCTTACTCTCTGGAGATTATAATTGAGTAGATTTGAGGTAGCAACTGGCATTTAAAGACTAAAAATATGATTCTGATGAGCAGCTAGGTTGTTTTTTGGCAATGCATTTTAGAAAAAGGGAAAATGAGAATCTGAGTTACACATATTTATTTATTATCTCTTAATGAGCATCTTCTTAGAGTTTCAACTTTAATACTAACATTATTAATACCTGTTAAGGCATTAGTTTTCTTTTCATCAAATATTTATTTGGCATCTACCACGTGCCAGGCACTGTTCTAGAGATTACTGTTGTCTGGAAGCTTTTGTTATATGAAGTGAGGGCCATTGGACTAGCTGGTCTCTAAAGTCCTTCCTAGCTCTAATTTTGTTATTCCTTATTGTGCTTCATAGAAGGGGCCTTAGTTAAGTTGTTGTAAGAAATATGCTGAGGCTTCTCTGGTGGCTCAGCGGTAAAGAATTTGCCTGCAATGCAGGAGACATGAGTTTGATCCCTGGGTCAGGAAGATCCCCTGGAGAAGGGCATGGTAAGCCACTCCATATTCTTGCCTGGGAAGTCCCGTGAACAGAGGAGCCTGGCGGGCTACAGTCCATGGGGTCACATAGAGTTAGACACGACTGAAGCGACTGAGCACGCACGAATGTAAGGAATATGCTTAGTTATGGTTCACGCCAGTGGAACTTGCCTTTTACCCTTTATTCTCTTTAAGTAAATTAAATAGAATTTCCCTATGAATGCCAGCCTTCTCCAGTGAGCCCAAATGTCAAGTGCAGCGGACATGTATTCTTTCAGTATTGGTTTTAGAAATAGCCGTACTTAGGATGTTTTTAATTTTGGGCCAGTAACTACTACATACTCTGGTGTTAACTGTTATTTTACCATTGATGTTCTGTCAGTTATCTCTGCACTGCTTGTATTTTTTTGTTTGTCTTATTTTGTTCAGATGCTTTGATTAATTAGTTCAAATTCTTTCTGGGTTGGTGGCATCTATCTGATCAGATTCAAGATCCTAAGTCATTGACATATGCCTGGCACGCAGACTTTCAATAATTATTTGTTGGACATTTAGTTCATTTTCTTAGTATGATTCCTCTATTTCTTTGTGTGCGCCACCTCCCCTGCCCCATTCTGTTTATTACTTGGAGTCACTTAACTTGACCAAATAATCCTTTTATGATGAGCAGTCCTGGAAGGATCTAGTCAAACTCCTTGTTTTTCAGGTGTGGAACATGGCTCAACAAACTAAGTAACTTCACTAAGATAGTGTGCATAGACTAGCTTCTGTGCGAAGCTATTTCCATATCTAACAAGCCACGTTAATTACTGAATTCTTTGGATTCCATAACCTTAGTAGTCATTCAAAATTCACACTTAAAATCTCTTTTAATAATGGATAAATAAGGTCAGAGATTCTGTCCTTCATGTTTGTGTATTACAGAACACAGAATAACATTGTTTACCGGGACTTCCATGGTGGTCTGTGGTTAAAACTCTGTGCCTCCACTGCAGGGGGCATGGGTTCCATTCCTGTTGGGGAACTGTAAGATCCCACATGGCTCACCATGTGGCCAAGAGCAAACCAACCCTCCAAAACAAAAAGAAACCTCCCCCGGACATTGTAAACAATAACTTTGACTGCCTGAATGGCAAAATTTGGGGGAATGTTTGACTCCTGATGTCTAGAATGGCCTATACAAAATTGATGTATCATATTATGGCCCCTTTCTGTTTATCTTTTCTGTAACTGATCAATCATGTACGCTTTGAACACTTTAGACTAATTGGCCAACCATTACCGAAGAATTGTTTTCCTTGGGACAGCTTTGGGCTGGTTGTCTTGGATCCGATCCTCTGCTACAGAGCCTATGAAGTGGGAAGAGAAGAAAATTTAGAAAGAAAAGGAGTAGGAGAAACCTCTTTTTCCTGTCAATTTATTAATGTCCATTTCCTTCATACTGACTTTGGTGATTAAGAGTTGTAAGTTTAGGTGGTTGGTTTCCTCTCTGTGTTCTGGTCTTTTCTTTCAGCTGGCTACTTAGAACTTCCAAGTAAGTCTACCCTGTTTAACTTGGATAAGGAAATTATGTGGTATTAGACCTATGTTCTGCCTGCTGCTGCTAAGTCTCTTCAGTCGTGTCCGACTGTGCAGCCCACCAGGCTCCCCCGTCCCTGGGATTCTCCAGGCAAGAACACTCGAGTGGGTTGCCATTTCCTTCTCCGCGTGTTCTGCCTAGGTATAGTGTAGAAAGATTTGGCCTCTCCTTGATAACACTGCCTGAGTTGTTTCTTGTAAAGGGCCAGATTGTAATTATAGACTTCAGTTTTTGCATTCTATGAGGCAAAATCAAAGCTATTAGGTAAATTTTTTGTTGATAAAATTTAAACTTTAATGATAATTGAGTACAATTAATTGTAATTCTGGTCTAATGAGAGGCATAGAAATGGGGAGAAGACTAACAGTACAGTATTTTGCTTATTGGGAGTTTAAAGTTCATATGCTCTGCCATTAGGTTGACCCTGTGTGAAATCCATTCTCAAGTTTGTGGGCTGTACAAAACAGGAGGCTAGGTTTGATCTGATTGTAGTTTGGCAGCACTGGTATGGAGCATTGATTCTTAAACCTGGAGGGCTTGTTAAAACAGATTGCTGGGTCCTGCCTCCAGAGTTTGATTCAGTAAGTATGGAATGGGGCCCGAGAGCATGCATTTCTAACAACTCCCAAGCATGGAACTACTCTTGGAGAATTACTGGTTTAGAGATGAAATCCAGCATATCCTAATTTTCTTCAGGTTAATCGCTTTGTCTAATTTTTTTTAATATTTTTTATTTTGTTTTGCTTTGTACTTTAAATTCAATGATTACACATTAAATGCCTGTTGTGTAGTGTTATACCAGGTAACAGATACACAAGGTGAACAAAACAGAGTTGTCCCCATTATACATACTGGTTGGAGGGAATTTAAAAATTAATTTTCACAAACCCTTTAGAACTGGAGTCTGGGGACAAAGAGCACCATTTTAAAAGCAGTGCAGCGGTGTTTGATACTCCTGTTAAAGGAAATCTAAATTGGAAAGGTTCATTATCAAAATATTCATTAATTTGATTTCTGAGGGGATAATATTCTGTTTAAATGAATTTTTCAAAACACCAAAACTTGCTTTTAAATACTTAAAACCAATTTATTATTTGATGGAAAGCTTTCTAAAGATGTTAAATGCTTTTTTAAAAATTATCTGATTATGAAATTGCTGTTCTCTATTCTGTTTAAAAGTTTGGGTAGCATAAGAGAATGAAAGCAAGGAGCAAAACACGCAGACTCCACCCCCTGACAATGCCGTCATGTAGAAGCAACCTTATTATTAGCTGTGTGTTAAAGGTTCTCATCACATGATCAGTTTATTAAGTCGTGTTTGCTCCTGTCCTGCCTCCACTTCTGCCTCAGGACTTCAGAGTGTGCTGTTTGTTCATCCTAGAAGACGCTGTTTTGGGTCCCTCCTCACTCTGCTGCTCCTTTTTTAGATGCTGCTTTGGTAAATATTGCTCAAAAATCATGAAATTGATTTTAATATGATTTTCCAATTTTCCTGCTGTTTAAAACTTTCTTTTCCCTGTCTGTTCGTTTTGACTCAGGATTCTTGGTAAACCTTGTGTGAGTCCCCACTTCGCTTGCCTTTTCTTCAATCCCCCTTTTAGGGGCTTTCTGTTCTTTGCTAGTGGGAGTAACATCGGGAATATAATTTAACTATTTTTAGCCTGTTTCATTTTAGGTATTTCTTGCTTGTCTTCTTTGGTGGCTGTTGAAGTTTAAGGATGGTTCGCATATACACTAAAAAGGTCCCAGATGTTTTGAATTAATTTTTTTTTTTCCTTAAGCTATCTCAGTTTCTCAATGTTTATTTTCACTTTTGTCAGTCCTGGTTCCAGTCTTATTTCCTCTCCCCACCCCACCCTTTAAACTGTGCTGTGGACTGGGAAAGGAGGTAAGAGTTAATAGTCTAATTGTGTGTGTGTGTGTGTGTATGTATATAGAGTGTGAATTTCTTCCAATAACTTTGAGCTCTGCTTCCTGTTTCTGTATTTTTTCCATTGAACCATGTTAGTCCTCAACGGTGATACATAAGATTTTTGTATACTCAGTACTTTAATACACTATGTATTAACCTCCCTTCTTTTTTTCTTTTTTGGTGGGGGGAGCTGCGCTGGGTCTTTGTTGTGGTACATGGACTCTTCCTTAGTGGTACAAGGGCGTCTCTGGTCATGGTGCATGGGCTTAGTTGCCCTGAATTATGCGAAACCTTAATTACCTGATCAGGGATTGAACCCACATCTCCTGCATTGGGAGGTAGATTCTTAACCACTGGACCACCAGGGAAGTAACTTCCCTTCTTTAAGTCGCATTCAGACTTCTGTCCATTAGCTGAAATGAAGCAAATGTCTTTTTATTGCATGGTGGTAGCCTGGTGGGCTGCCGTCTATGGGGTCGCACAGAGTCGGACACGACTGAAGCGACCTAGCAGCAGCAGCATTGCCTGTCTGAGAACAGTTCTGTTTCGGCAGTTATGCTATATTTGTACAGCACTGTCTTGTATGTTAATTTGCAAGTTCAATTGTATTTTGCCCCTTTAAAAATGAGTAGGAAAACAAAAGTGCATCAGCTTGAGGGCTCAAACCTAATGTCTTTGAGGCAAGGAACTGATTGGGGATATGAATCTTTAACCTTAACTGGATTAGGTTCTGCTCATTGGTTATGTTGGTTGACTTTGTTAAGTGATGAATGAAATAATTAGGACAAAACAGGAAATTAAGTATGGTAAGTATGTAATAAAGCTTATATGTGAAAGGTGAAGTGTCATTAGGGATTTTATAATACTTTCCTTTACTCTGACAGAGTTGGAAACACCCCTATAAACATGTAAATCTGTTGTTTGGCTTTGAAAGATTTGACTTCTGTCACATTTTCAGGAATGCATTATGTATGAAAGGAGGGTACTGACATATACAGCGTTTGCCCGGACTCTTGTGAAAATGACTACAGAAAGTCTCGTTTTCTTATATTTAACCTGTGTGTATACGTTTACTGTGTTCCCTGTACATAGATATCAATCGGTTACCAAAATTCTTTTTGTTGTTGTTGTTGTCGAATGTAATTGACATACAATATTAGTATCCAATGTACAATATAGTTATCCAAAATTCTTGAGAGTTTTTAACTTGAAGCATGCTGAACTGGGGTGAGAGAGACTGTGAGTCTGGGCTGAGGTTTGGAGAAGCCCATTGGAGTCCCTGTCTTATAATGAATGTCATTATCAGAGCTACCTGTCAGCTATCTTGAATTGCTTCTACTGGAAAATCCCATGAACAGAGGAGCTTGGCACGCTGCAGTCCATGGGATTGCACAGAGTCAGACACAACTGAACACACGCACAGTACACGAGGATCACCTTAGTTATCCTCAGTGCATCATGGGAAGAAGAATCATGTCAGCAAAAGGAGACTAATGGAAAGATTCTTTGGCTTCTGTTCATGGGTCGTTGCTGTTTAGTAGCTCAGTCATGACTGACTCTTTTGCAACCCTAGGGACTGTAGCCCGCCAGGCTCCTTCCTCTGTCCATGGGGATTCTCCAGGCAAGAAGACTGGAGTGGGTTACCACTTCCTACTCCAGGGGAGCTTCCCAATCTAGGGATCGGCTCTTGTGTCATTGGCAGGCGGATTCTTTACCACTGCGCCACCTGGGGAGCCCTTTGTTCATCTACACAGCCACAAAAATCAGGTTCTTCGAGTACCTCCATTTCTCTTCCTTCTCTCTTCTCAAATACTGCTCAAAACTCTTACCAGCTTTACCCAAATAGGTCATTTTGATGTACTTGCCATCTGCTTTTCAGAGGTTACTTCTTCTTCTCCCACCTAATCAAACTATTCATAGTTGGTGTGGACCCTCTAGTCTTTGCAGTCCCCATAGCTGTACTTTTGGAACTCTATCTCCCCTTTGTGGCTAGCCTGCCACCTAGCTCACAAGCCACCTTAATGAACTGTTTTCTGATTCTCTATAGTAGGAAGTAGTATTTATTTTCTCCCTCGTAGCTCAGTCGGTAAAGAATTTGCCTACAGTGCAGGAGACCTGGGTTCAGTCCCTAGATCGGGAAGATCCCCTGGAGAAGAAAGTGGCAACCCACTCCAGTATTTTCGCCTGGAGAATCCCGTGGACCGAGGAGTCTGGCGGGCTACAATCCATGGAGTCATAGAGTCAGACACAACTGAGTGAGTGAGCATGCGTGTACGCACGCATGGCTGAAGATAAAAGTGGTTTGGGGGAGTGGAGTAAGGGAAGGAGGTACCTGAGACTTCACTTATATGAGGATGATACTTTGGCTTCTGTATCAGTGAATGGAGTGCGTGATAAGTCGCTTCGGTCGTGTCTGACTCTGCTACCCTATGGACTGTAGACTGCCAGGCTCATCTGTCCGTGTAATTTTCCAGGCAAGAATACTGGAGTGGGTTGCCATTTCCTCCGCCTGGGGGATCTTCCCAACCCAGGGATTGAACCCGTGTCTCTTTATTTCTCCTGCATTGAGAGACAGGTTCTTTACCACTAGCGCCACCTGGAAAGCCTTTAAAAAACAATCCTTAGCTAAAAAACCTTTATTATCTTCCCTTTAAACTCTTTTCCCCCACTCTCTCCACTGAGAGCTTCTTTCTGTTCAGATCTATTGAACGGTCATCAGGAGAAAGGAATCTGTATTATAGAATGACTTTCTCAATGTGGCTCCACTACTTAAACAGTGGATTCTCAAAGCACATGCCTTTTTATATATATAACCAACCCTTTCCCTCAACATGTAGGGGACTAGAATCTGACTGGCATCCAGTTAAGTGTTAACTGTAAGCTCTCCATGATTTGTATAGGTGATATTTTACAGCTTTTTAAATAGATTGATACACAAAATAGATGAATAATGTTATTGTTTAAATAGTTGCAATAACCCCACTGACTCCTGTATTGGAGAGTTTTTTGTTTTAAAAAACTTCACATATTTGAAATGAAAATGACGTAGTCCGTGAAAGTGTACTAGATTTGGAGTCAGAAGGGCTGTTGTAGTTGAGTATCCCCCTCTATATGTTAAATCACTTAACTAACCTTCTGAGTCCTCACTACACTTATCTGTAAAACCAAGGTGTTGGATAAGAGATGACTTAAGGAACTTTATTTTTTTTAAGTTAGTAAATTTTATCTGTATCCCTAGAGATGTGGAAAAAACTGGAGTCTTACAGAAGAGACATTTTCAAGTAAAGGAACATCGGAAATTTTTTTTTTTTTAAGAGTTAATAGGCCTAAGCCTATTAGTTAGCATGGGATTGATAGGTAGGGAGAGATAATGTAATTTGAATTTTTCCTCAGCTTTGTTTTTGGTTGTGCATGTGTGTGTGTGTGGAGGGCTTTATTTTATTTAGTATCCTGTGGGTTAATTGTGCTTGCCCAGCAGCTTGTAGTGTGAATTTAGCCAGAGGTATAATTTCTTGGCTGGCAGAGCAGCTTAAAAGTTTGGTTAAGTTTTCATCTGAAGTCTGCTGCTGCTTTTGCTAAGTCGCTTCAGTCGTGTCCGACTCTGTGCGACCCCACAGACGGCAGCCCACCAGGCTCCCCCGTCCCTGGGATTCTCCAGGCAAGAACACTGGAGTGGGTTGCCATTTCCTTCTCCAATGCATGAAAGTAAAAAATGAAAGTGAAGTCACTCAGTCGTGTCTGACTCTTAGCATCCCCATGGACTGCAGCCTACCAGGCTCCTCCGTCCATGGGATTTTCCAGGCGAGAGTACTGGAGTGGGGTGCCATTGCCTTCTCTGCATCTGAAGTCTAGATTAAGCTTTAAGAAAGTATGCAGATAAATATAGTAGCAGTGATTTTTGTCTGGCACAGATGGTTTCAGAGAAAATGTTGATAACCTTGGGTTTTTTTTTTTTTATCACTTTAAGTAGCAAAAGAAGCTTATCGTTTTTATTGTTTATCAGTAGGCCAGTCATTCTTAAACTTACTGATCTCAGGACCCATTTATAATTATCAAGGACCCCAAGGAGCTTTTGTTTATGTGGAGTTCTGTCCATTGATGCTTACTATATTAGAAACTAAAACAGAGACATTTAAAAACTTTGTGTGTGTTTGAAAATAAAATTCATTGCATGTTAATGTAAATAATACTTTCATGTAAAATAGCTTCCAAAACAGAAATTAAAAGTGACATTTTAAAAATGTTTTTGCAAAATTTCATATCTCACTTAATTTAAAAAAAAGAAAAAAGATGGAGTCTCTGTCTACTACTTTCTTCAATTTGTACATCATATAGACTCTGGAAGAACTCCACTGTATACTCAAGAGAGAATGACAGTGAAAATGGCAGATAATGTCATATTATTTGTGAAAACAATTTTGATCCATTGGATCTACTGAAAGGCTCTTAGCGGACCACACTTTGAAAACCAGTGCGTTAGACTCCCAAGGGAAGTTTGATATTATCTTTTGAGTGGCTTCCCTTCTATATAGGTTTACTTTTTATTTTTTGGCCTTGGGGTGCAGCATCTGGGATCTTCGTTCCCTGACCAGGGATCAAACCTGTGTCCTTTGCATTGGCAGCACAGGGTCTTAACCATTGGACTGCCTGGGAAGTCCAGTATGTGTCTTTTGATGGTCTCTTTGGTATACACCCAGAAGTGAAATTGCTGGCTTGTAGGGTATATGTGTGTTTAACTTTAGTAAATACTGCCAAATAGATTTCTCAAGTATTTGTACTAGTTTAGAATCCTACCATCAATGTAGTTGATGTTCTTCCTTAGCACTTAGTATTGTTGATCCTTTTAAGTTTGGCCATTTGGGTGGAGATTTAGAAATATCTAATTGTGGCTTCAGTATCTATCTGCCCGTGTTTAATGATGATAGAACTTTTTCCATATGCTTATTGGTCTTTTAAACTCTATTTATTGGCCCATTTAACTCTTTCTTACCTGTAAAATTGAAGCTTGGCCAGTCGATGACTTAAGTCTCTTGCGAGGGCTTCCCTGGTGGCTCAGTGGTCAAGTAGTCTGCCTGCTAATGCAGGAGACATGCGTTCGATCCCTGGTCTGGGAAGATCTTACATGCCATGGAGTAAGTAAGCCCCGTGCACCACAACTATTGAGCCTGTGCTTTAGAGCCCAGGAGCCACAACTCCTGAAGTCCACACCCCCTGGAGCCCATGCAAGAGAAACCCCCACAATGAGACTAGAGAAAACCTTCACAGCAGTGAAGATACAGCACAGCCACACCCCCCACACACACACTGTCTTGCTGCTCAAAATCACTAGTTCAGTGAATTCTCTGAAATAAGAGATTCTTTAAGATGAACTAGTAATTGATCTAGTAGTGACAAAGAGGATAAACATTCCTGTGATAATTTAAAACATAATTGTGCATTTTATGGCTTTAGAATATATCTGGAAATACGTTTGCACGTGAGAGATTGAATACTTCCAATTAAAATACGACCTTTAGAAATAAACTGAGAAGACAAGAAATCACAAGTGTTGGTGAGGTTTTGGAGAAAAAGGAGTGTGCAGTGTTGGTGGGGTGTACATTGGTGCAGCCGCTGTGGGAAATGGTATGGAGGTTCCTTAAATTACAAACAGGAACTACAATATGATGCATCAATTCTACTTCTGGTATTCTTCCTAAGAAAACGAAAACACTAGCTTGTAAAGACGTATATACCCCCATGTTTATTGCATCATTATTTCCAATAGCCAAAATATGGAAGCAACTTAAGTGTCCATTGATAGGTAAATGGATAAAGAAATTGTGGTATGTTTGTATATACTACTTGGCCATAAAGAAGAATGGAATTTTGTCATTTGTGACAACACAGATGGACTTTGTGGGCAATATGCTAAGTGAAATAGGTCAGAAAGGCAGAAACCTTATAATTTCTCTTGTATGTGGAATCTTAAACGAATTGAAGTTCACTGATATTGGGAACAGATTGGTGATTACCAGAGGTAGGGAGTAGGATGGGAGAAATGGGTGAAGGACGGGCAAAATGTAAAAATATTTAAAAAAAAAAAAAGTATGTTTGTTTTCATAAAAGCTATAAACCAGGAAGCTTATTCCATTCTCCATTTGTTCAGGACTGTCCAGGACTTTTATTTTTAATGCATCCTAATAAATGTCACTAAGCTTGTATGCATGCTCATTTGCTTCAATCATGTCCAACTCTTTGTGACCCCACGGGCTGCAGCCCGCCAGGCTCCTCTGTCTGTGGGATTTCCCAGGCAACAATACTGGAGTGGGGTTGCCATACCCTTCTCCAGGGTATCTTCTGAACCCAGGGATCGAACCTGCCTCTCCTGAGTCTCCTGCATTGCAGGTGGGTTCTTTACCACTGAGCCGCCAGGGAAGCACAGGTTGGCTATTGTTTTTTTGTGTGTGTGAAATTCAGTTATGAAATACATTTTAAAGAATTTGCTTGCTGTCTGTTCCTTTAGTGGGGAGGGAGCTAGACTAGTGAATTCCTGAAGGGCAGAAACTGTGTGTTATTAGTCTATCTTTTCAGGGTCTGGCACAGAGTTGCTATTCAGTAATGTCACCAAGATAAAACAAATTATCTTTCTCATAGATATTTATTTCACCCTGCCTTTATTTAACAAGATTTCACCTATATAAACATACTTTAAGGAATAGGCAAGGATAAAGATAACTCTTGCATACCCTTAACACTACTGATTTGTATTAATAAGACTGCATGTTTTACCACCTTTGTTATAATTTTGCATCTAGGGACTTCCCTGGCATTCTGGTGGTTAAGACTCTGTGCTTCCACTGCACAGGGCACAGATTTGATCCCTGGTCAGGGAAACTAAAGTTCTGCATGCCGTGGCATGGCCAAAAAATATATTACATCTGATGACAGGGGGAGAACCAAGGTTGTGGATGCTGCCCAGTTATGCGTGCCATCAGCCTTATTTGGTAATTGGTGCTGGCCTTTTGTTACTCTGAACTGCGTCGCCTTAGGTTCCTCTGTCCCTGCACACGTTAATTGGGCTGGCCTGCCACTCATCCTTGGGCTTCCCTGGCGGCTCAGCGGTAAAGAATCTGCCTGCCAGCTTCTGCCAGTACAGGAGATGAGGGTTCGATCCCTGCATTGGGAAGATCCCCTGGAGGAGGAGATGGCAACCCACTCCAGTATTCTTGCCTGGAAAATTCCATGGACAAAGAATCCTGGTGGGCTACAGTCCATGGGGTCACACAGAGTCAAACACGACTGCGCACACACACGCATAGCACTTATACATATGCATACAATTTCGTTATATTCTTACAGCAACTTGAAAAGATAGCTACTATTAACGTCATTTTATACGTAAGGAAAGCAAGATACAGATGTGAAGGTACTTGTCCGGTTTGGACACCTAGTAAATAACTGAGGCAGTTTGTCTTCATTCTATATTTTTAACCACTGCACTGTATCTGACTAAATGAGTTCCATTAGCATTCCCCTTGTTACTAATTTGGCCTTCTTTTGCCAACAGCATGTAGGCATGAAATGTAGTTAAAGGGCCCTTAGCATGCAGCCTCTCGTTTTAAAGATGAGGTTCCCTTGCCTTTAGCATTTATGCTTCTTATTTCATTTGTGATCTGTCAAAAATATTGCTAACCTCTGGCCTCTTTTTTAAAGGTCTCAGTATGCTAAGTGGGGGAGGTGCCATAATTGATATTAGAATGTTTTAAACTTTTTAATGTTGTTTTCATGTTCAGTGACTTTATGTAGCTTCCTCTTTTGATTTGAGTATTAGCCTTCATGGTATATTGCAGAATGTTATTTTGAACCTTTAGGATTAATTGTACACAGTCATGCAAACTTGAAAGGATAGCTTTTTTCTTATATCTCTCAGTGGAGTCTACACGTATAAAGCAGTGTCCAACTAATGAATACATAAATAAAACGTGTAACATACAGTGGAATATTTTTCAACAGCAAAGAGAAATGATATGCGGTAAAACTTGGATGAGCCTGAAAACAGTCGTGGTGAGTGAAAGAAGCCAGTCACAAGACTCCATGTTGTATGGTGTCATTTATAAGAAGTGTTCAAAATAGGCAAATCCATAAAGACAAAGAGTATCAATTAATTTGGGGCTAGGGGTGAAGCAGGAGGGAATTGGGGGTGATTGCCACTAATAGTATGGGGTTTCTTTTTGGGGTGATACTCTAAAACTCTAAACTCTAAAACTCTAAAACT
The DNA here is from genome assembly GCF_023699985.2 of Odocoileus virginianus. Lineage (NCBI taxonomy): Eukaryota > Metazoa > Chordata > Mammalia > Artiodactyla > Cervidae > Odocoileus > Odocoileus virginianus. The sequence continues at coordinate 13,545,597 of NC_069708.1, forward strand.
GATAGCTGTACAACTCTGAATAAACTAAATACAGTTGAATTATATCTCAAGACATTTAAAATTTATTATATCTAACCTCATGTAGTGAAGATAATCTCATTGACGAGAAGGAATTTCAAATTCTTGGTTTTTCAAATTCTTTACATTTGTGATTTAGTCTTGTGAAGATTCAAGCAAAAAGAGTACTTACCTACTGGATGCACATTGACGATGGTAATTATTGGCAATCTATCTGCCTTGTATAAAATTACTAAATGAAATGAAGTCTCTTTTCAATTTGTTGGATCAACATATTCATGATGGGATTAGTAACTTTTAAGTGAAAGTGTCACTCCCTCAACTTGTGTTGACTCTGCCAGCCTGCAAGTCTCCTTTGTCTGTGCAATTTCCCAGGCAAGAGTACTGGAGTAGGTAGCCATTTCCTTTCTCAGGGGATCTTTCTGACTCAGGGATCTAACCTGGGTCTCCAGCATTGCAGGCAAATTCTTTACCATCTGAGCCGCCAGGGAAGCCAAGTGTTAACTAATTTTGATAAAGATTGGTAAGAGTTGTTAATGAATAACTTTGAGTTGTTTATCTTAACCTGTCTTTTAACAAAGAGGAGACTGATAAGTAGGCATATGTTCTGTGATATTTGATATGTCACCGTGTCTAATATTTTAAGTTGGTGTTGCTCACTTGCTTTTTATGATTTGTTTAGGGACTAAAATATATTGAGACCTCGCACTCTTTTTAAGGATTTAATAAAGGAATATTTAAGGAAAAATATATCTTTTTTTGAGAAGTGATTTGAGTTTAGGTGAAGGATTATAATTTAGAAAGTGGTGAATATTTTGTTTCAGTGGGCAGAACTGTAAGCAGTAGGTGTCAGTGACAAGGGAAATAGACCTTAGACTCAATAAAAAAGAGACCTTGCTGAGAGCAGTGAGCTTTACAGTGTTATACTGAAAACCTTCAAGGGAAAATGTAAATGTAGAATTTCCTACAATTGGAGCAGTTTCCAAATCTTCGTAGTCTTTGAGCACCTCTCCCTGATGCCCTGCAAGGTTCTAGCTTTAAAACAAGTATCTCTATGGTGCCCTTTTTTTTCTGCTCAATTTAGAAGTATTTTCTTTTTAAAACAGATATTAAATATTAGTGTATGTGTTTTTGGGTACCTGGATGACTGTCTTATGAGTCAAGAACTGCCACACCATTTCAGCACTTAACGTTCCCTTTGTGTTTTTAATGTATTAACGTTCAACTGTACAGTTTGTCAGATGAGAGCAACAGAGGCAGATCTAACACACAAATGATGTGTTGATGTGAAGGAAAAGTGGTGTCACGGCAAATCCTGTATACAGACAGAGTGATGGAGTAATTTAAGTAGGAAAGCTATATCTCCCACATAGTACGTGATGGTAGTAAGATAGCCATGCAACACTCAAAGGAACCTATGCCCTAACAGTCAGCAGTGTGCTGCCATCTGTCACATATTATTAACATTAATAGTTTTGTTTGTATTTAGTTTGTAAACTTGTTCTGTAGTAGAGCAGTAAGCATAAGGAGTTGAATTCTAATTTCATTTATGCACATCTTTAAGCAGCATTAAAATAGAAAGTAATTTAGTTTTTTTTTAAAATACTGTTAAGGTAGAACCAGATTTGGCAAACTTGAGCCAGCTTAGTATATTATTGATGGAAATCTGATGCTTGGAGTCACATGACTGGGGCTCCAATTCCATGTTTACCAGGTTATTTCCCTATTTACTTAGTGAAAAATATATTTATACTTAAAAGGGCAGTTCACTTGTTCATTATTTTACTCAAAAGATAGGTTACTTACTGTGTAGTAATTTCGATGTCTTGTTACTGGTTTCTTTAGTTTTCCTATTGTAACATTTTCTTTAGAGCCAGCACAAATTCTGATAGGAATGCTGTGCTATGAATTGTCTTACAGATGGTAAGATTTGATTTGAGACTTTTCAAAAAGCAGGGCAAATTTTTGAAATATGGGATTTCTGTGTTAATGTTAACAGAATAATAAAAGCAACCACTTTAAAATTGTTGAGGCGGTTCATTTTATTAAGTTCAACCTGCACAGTTATGATACGTATATCAGGAACACAGAATCCTGGTAATTTACAGTTGGGAGAATACTTTTCCTCTGGACTGATCTAGAGATCATATTCATAGGGAGGGCCAGGAAAGTTCAGAATTAATTGTCAAGTGTGTGTAATAATCGAACTAGCATTTCAAGGGAGAAATAACCAGCGTTTGTTAAAACATTACTATTTATTGAGTGCCGCCTTTGTGCATGGCACTTCAAAGTCATTCTTCCATTAAAGTGTTTCAGGAATCTCTCAGGATGTTGAGAAGAAAGGGAACTAATGCTTAACTGGATACCTCTGACATTTAAAGATAATGATTACCTCATTTAATCATCACAACCGTAGCCTCGTGTCCTCCTCGGGTGAGGAGACCAAGTCCCAAAGAAGTTTGGGAATTTTGCCCAAGATCACACAGTTACGTACCAGAGTAGAAATTTAAGTTCATATATTTCTGGCTAGAGAATTGCTTTTGTATACCACACTGCTTCTGGCAAAATAAGTTTTGAGATCTTTAACAAAAGTGGTTGACTAACACACTTAATAGAATTGATGAAGTCCTTCTATTTATCTCCTCTATGGTCTTTCCTCCTATAGCGCTGAAATAGGAATAGCAATTGTAGCATAGCAGGGAGATGAGCAAAACTGTTGGCACCAGGGTATCTAGATTCGAAACTTAATTTGCTAGCTTTGTCCCCTATTTGTTATTTCATTTTAGTCAGATTACCTTTATGTGCCTCGTTTTTTTCCATCTGTAAAATGGTAATAATAATGAGTACTTAATTCTTGAGATTGAGTATTAAATGGGTTAATAGGTCAAAACTTTTAAATGATACCTGATGTGTAGTAACTGCTCAGTAGATGTTAACTGTTTGTCACTCCTGCCCCATTGCTTCCCTCATTTCCTTTTTGGTTCATTCTTTTTCTATGCTAATTCCATACTGTTTTCCTAATTTCTCGCTTTCCTCCCCATCTCTTCGTATCATTGATTTGAAATAGTTAAATATAGATTGTACTTATGACTATTAATTTTTCCAATACTTCCTAAGTTTTCATTAATGTTTTGGGTGTATATGTTTGAATACCTGTTGTTTGTAGGGCTGGACAGTCTTAAAAATCAGTGATTATAAGGACTCGTAATGCTTTTATTTCTTAAGGTAAGTGCTGTGCATTAGTCTAACCATTTTGTGTGCCTAAGTTTTTTGTATTTTATATACACATTAACCAAGAAAAAAATGTTAAAGTATATTTCAGTGACAAGATCTTACCTCAGTTTTATTTTATCTTTAAGGAGAATTCAGAATTTTTATTATTTGTATGTGGCAGGATTTTATACCGGGAAAATGAGCTGAGGAGCTAGTAAGTTGTTTGAATGATTATCATGCCAAAATTAATCTATTTGATTTTCACATATTTGTGAATATCCAAAGTTCCCTTTGGCTAAATTCTAATTTTATCCCACTGTGTTCAAAGAATAGACTTAACTTTCTGTCTTTAAATTTCTTGAGACTGACGACAGTCTAGCATGTATACTCAAGAAGACTATATATTTTGCTGTTGGATAGAGTGTTCTATAGATGTCTATATGACCTAGTTGATGTGTAGTTGTTAAAGTCTTTATTTGTTGACCTTTTGCTTAGTTCTATCTATTATTGAAAGTGGGGAGTGGGGGGATGTTGAAGTCTGTTTTTCGGCAGTGTCACTCCACATGTGGGATCTTAGTTCCCTGACCAGGGATTGAACTCATGCCCTCCATCTTAACCACTGGACTGCCAGGGAAGTCCCAAACAAACTTACCATAGCTGTTTGAAGCTATCTTTACTTGATGAAGACCCCCTCAAAGTCGTTTGGTTTTTGCTTGCCTTCTTCTCCCCACCCCCGGTGTATGGGGCACACTTTCCTGTTTCTTTGCATATCTGGTAATTTTATTTATTGTGAAAATCGGACCTTTCATATAATGCAGCAAATTTGTATACTGAGTCCCCAGTACCCCCATCCCCAGGGCCTTGTTACTTGCTCACCTATTTGTCTACTGACTGGCTAGACTACTTTAAAGAAGTCTGTTTTCCCTGCATTGTTCAGCCTGCGCTTTTGCTCTGCAGCGGGCACAGCTTTAGTCACACACACAGCCATCCTGGGACAACAGTGGTTTTAGGGAGGCTTTGTGATGATCTCCCTCTCAAGCTGTCTCCCGCTGTTGGCATCACCTGCAAATGTTAGTGTCCACTAAAAATGTTGGCTGATTGCTGTATTGTTTTAGGTGATATCCTGGGATTTAATTGCCCCACAGCCTTATCCACCTCAATTTCCCCTACTTTCCAAAGGGGTAATCTTTGAGGTCAGTCTTTTAGGTTTGTTCTGACCTCAGGGAGGCTCTTCTTGGCTGTTTTTTCCCCTTGTTCTTTCTGGTAAAGTTGAGCTTGTTGCTGTTATCAGACAGACAGCCCTTTAAATTGCTTATTACCTCAGCCTCCATTATGTTCAAGTGCAGCCTCAGGCATGAACTTCCCTTTACTCTGTTCCAAGTAAAGTCAGCTCACTTGGAGACAACTTCAGAGAGCCCTTCTGGCCTCCTTCTCCCCTTGAACAAAACCTTTACGCCATTGCTTCAGAATTGGGGTCGAACAGTGGCCCTGCTTCAAGGGGTGCTTGCCAGTGACACCCCTGCTTCATGAGCAGCGCTGAGGGGAGCAGCAGCCTCTAGTTTCTTGGTGTGGAACCTCAGTCATGTGCGTGAGACGGAGGGTCATTAGGACCGCGTTATTCTCGGCCTGCTGAACCTGGGGTCAAAGCTTCTGCTCTGCCAGCGGGACCTGGATGGAAGGAAGGAGCCCCACCCAGGCTTCTCAGCTGCTCTTCGCTGCAGTAGGAGCCTCTGCAGCTGAGAGTTGAGGATGATGAGGGTCTTCCTCCTCTCAAGGGGAGGGTGGGGTTGACTGGGAGTTAGGGGGCAAGAGCCCTGTGTTCCTCTCTGTACCCACCTGGAATGGAGCTTCTGTCCTGCTGAGCTGGCTCAACATGCCAGACTCTCTGTTTTTACTGAGTAGATTTTTTTAGTATTCATTTGCTGTATACCCTTAGGATGATTCCTGGAGACTTACAAAAAGTTTTTTTAATGGTTTTTACCAGTTACAGTTGATTCACTGGCGAGAGCGTCCACAGAGCTTCTGATGCCATCATTCCACAAGTCTTTTTTTTTTTTTTTTTGCCACACAGTGCAGCATACAATTCGGAAAAGGCAATGGCACCCCACTCCAGTACTCTTGCCTGGAAAATCCCATGGATGGAGGAGCCTGGTAGGCTGCAGTCCATGGAGTCGCTAGGAGTCAGACATGACTGAGCGACTTCACTTTCACTTTTCACTTTCATGCATTGGAGAAGGCAATGGCAACCCACTCCAGTGTTCTTGCCTGGAGAATCCCAGGGACGGGGGAGCCTGGTGGGCTGCTGTCTGTGGGGTCGCACAGAGTCGGACACGACTGAAGCGATGCAGCAGCAGCATACAAGGATCTTAGTCCCCCAACCAGGGATCCAGTCAGTCTCCCCTGTGTTGAGGGGAGGGAGAGTTTTAACCACTGAACTGCCAGGGAAGTCCCCTATAAGTCATTTTTAATTTATTACTCATTGCCTACAGCCACTAAAAAAATTCACATTTGAGAATGCTTTGGGAAGGATGCTAGAATTTATTGAAGCTTTTATGTACATATGAAAACTTCTTGTACCCCAGTTGTGTACGTATGGCTTGATAGACACAGTATGGAGAAGTTTTGAATAAAAAGGACCATTTACTGAGCATTTCTAAATGAATAAATTTCTGTTGCCACAGAGTTGAGAATGCAGGATGCAGTTCTGTTGTGATGACTTCTAGGAAGTACTAGTGGATGTACGTAGTGATTTGGTGACAAATTAATGGTGTGTGTGTTTAATAGTGATAATAGAATATGGACATTTAGCTTAAGTAATGTATTTAGATTTAATAAAGATTAATTAGACATCTTTGTTTGCATTAGCCTGAGTTATTGATCGAATTTGAAGCTATCTAAAACTAGCATCACACTGAAGGGGTGGGGACTCTGTTTAATATAGCTGCCTTGACTGGTTTTGTGTATAATTTATCGTAATAATGTGTGATAAGAATGATGAGTCCTGTTATAATGATAATGGCAGTGCTGGTGGAACTACGAAAAGAAAGGCCTTTACTCTTGAGTGAAGGCTACATTTTAAAATTACCTAGGGATATTTAGGTTTATAGTTATGGACATGAAATGGCATTTTCCCATTGAACTATTGTTTTTTATAACATCATTTTTGATTATGCCATGTTTCTTAGGAGTACAGCTATTGTGCTTTAGAAGAAAATATGTTGTGATATGTAGCCATTAAAGGTGAATATAGAAGAATACTTAGCATGAGGAAATTATAAATTAGGTGAAAAATCCAGTTTTATCAAATGTGCTTCTGCATCATAAATGTTTTGATACTGTATCTTGGAGGTCTGGATATGGTGAGATTAATGGTAGTTTTCTCCCTATTTGCAAGCATTATTCGTGCGTGGCCTGGTAGTTAAGACTGTAGAACCCTGGAACTTGTACTGACTCAAGTTAGAATTCTGGCCCTTCCACTTGACTGCCTCTTCACTCTGCCTCACTTTCTGAGGCTTGTCAACCTGATTGTGATAGTATTGAAATTGGGGAATGAGAGATAGACTTGGAAGGATAAGTTAGGGCTGATTGTGATTGATCTTGAACAAAATTATGTAAAAAGTAGACAGGAGGAAGCCACTAAAGGTTTCAGAGACTGAAAGTGTTGAGAGATTAATTTAGCAATAATATACTAAAAAGATTGGTAGTGTGGAGACCATCCAGGATGTTAAAATTGGAGTCTAGCCTGGAGTGGTGTGAGTGGGAGTGGAAAAAATGATGTTGGACATGTCGTAAAAGGAATTAATAGAACTGGAAAGGGAGAGGTTTGACTTGTAGTTTACCACCACCACCCCCTTTTTTTTTTGTTTGTTTTGAGTGTTTACCTATTGTGTGCCAATGAATTCTTGGGATTCAATGATGAGCAAAGCTCATACAGTTTCAGCCCTTAGAGTTTTTTTTTTTTTTTTAAACTGTTCCTTGAGGCACGTGGGATCTTTGTTCCCCTATCACGGATCAAACCCGTGGCCCCTACAGTGGAATTTCAGAGTCCTAACCACCGGACTGCCAGGGAATTCTCGCTTGTGGAGCTTTTCTGTTCTGGTAGGGAGAGAGATCATACACAGGTGCTATGAAAGAAAAGTGCAGTTTCCTCTGAGAGCCGCTGAGAGGAGTACTTGATGGATTCTGAGTAAGGAGAGTTGAGGATTGGTGAATCAGTATGGGCAAGACTAAGACCACTTTTGCAAAGGCTGCACAGTCAGCATGAGAAAGTGCATTTTGAAGGAACAAGAAGTTTTGGGTAGAGTAAGTTGCAAGATGAGCCCGAAGGTGGGTGTTCAAGAGCCACTAGACCATTAGAGAAGTATTTTGGTTTTCATCAGGTCTTTGAGGATTTTTAAGCAGGGCCATGATATTTTAGGGTTTGCATTTTAATAAAATTCAATAGTGATCATTTTTAATGCCAAAAAAAGAGAAACATAATTGGCACAGACAGGCCTGACAGTAACCATACTTTTAAGAGAAAAATCAGTCTCTTATCCTTGCCTCCCACCTTCCCCTCCCTCTTAATTCTCCCTCTTCAAATATGGAAGATTGGGGGCTGTAGAGAATCTTCATGATATATAATGGAAGAGCCAACGGCTTTGAGAATCTAAAAAGATGTTAATGCCATTTTGGACAAGCTGAAGTTACTTAATCTCTTAGCTTCTGCTTCTGTTTGTTAAATTGGACTGATAATCATGGAATAGGTATCCTGGTGATTAAATGAGATTATATAAATAAAGGACCCACTATTGTGCCTCGTACATAAGTGCTCATAACTTTTCTAGAGTAATGTACAAATTAAGATGGAACTGGAAGGGAACCTGGGATATTGTGATTTATAATAAGAAATGGTCTATATCCCAGTTATTGGCAACTGAGCTTTTAAAACTTGGCATTATCTAAGTGGTGAGGATCTGGAAGGTGTCTGTTGTTATGTTAATGAAATAACTTGAAAAGCCCCTCGATCGCCAAGGATGGGCGCTAGTTGCCAGGGAAGCCAACCCTATGAATAATGTTCTCTCTCCCTTCCTAAAGGAAGGGGAGAAAGGCTTAGAGGTCCTTAGTGGCCAGCGATCTAATCAGTTGTGCCTAGGTAATGAAGCCTTCCTAAAACCCCAAAAGGATGGGTTTCAGAGAGCTTCCAGTTTGGTGAACCCATGGAAATATGGGGCGAGTGGTGAGCCCAAAGAGGACATGGAAATTCCATGCCTTTTCTCCATACCTTGCCCTATACCATCTGGCTGTTCTAAACTTACACCCTTTTACAATAAATAAACCAACAATTTAGTAAGTAAAATGTTTCTTTGATTTCTGTGAGCTGCTCTAGCAAATTAACCCAAGGAGGGAATCTTTGGGGCCTCCATTCTGTAGCCTGTCGGTCAGAAGCACAGATTTGTGGCTGATAGGTGAAGTGGGGGGAGGGTCAATCTTGTAACACTGAGCCCATAGCAAGTGGAATCTGAAGCTGTCTGAAGATAGTGTCAGAATTGAGTTGAATTGTAGGACATCCAGCTGGTATTGATAATTACTTGGTGTGGGGCAAAAAAACACCCATTGTAAATAATGGGATACAGAATTGTAGAGCCACAGAGAAACTTTGAATGGAATAGAACCAACAACTCCACAAAAGAAAAAATTCCTTGGATAGTATAAATACTGAAATGTGTTTTGCCTTACCCACTAAAGTGGTTATGGATCATGGTGTATTAATATAATTGATTGTGAGGTCTGTCACAAGTAATAGTAATAAGTAGTTAAATAATTAGTTAAAACAAATACAACGACAATGTTTGCAAATGAGTTTATCTAAAAATTAGTCAGGATTATCCCCCAATAATTTTCACTTAACATTTCAATGTTATCTTCGAAGGGATTTTTTAAAAACCAGAAGTCCAGGTATTGTACAAATAATTAAAAGTACATACCTGTTTTTGATTGTTTGTTTTTTTTTTTAATTTCATGTTCTATTTCATACATGTTGAGGATTTTGGCAGTTTTTCTCTGTCCATGGAAGTGTGTCAAACCTGTAATACCCCATGTGTGCCATTTGTTATGTTGTAGAAGAACTGCTATGTAGGGAAGGATACTTTTTCTTCCAGACTACAATGCATAAAAAGTTTGCTTTTAAACATGTTGAATCTGTCATAGCAATAGAAATTCCAATTTAAGATTCAAGAAGATCTAAGTACTCTGGGCTTAAAATAAGCCAATACACTAAAATAGTGGTTATTTTGAAATAAAGCTTAGTACTTAAAAGATGTTTCATATTGACTTGTAATAAAGATGAGACGACTTACATATTTTGCAGTAAAATTTTAAACCAACATGTAAGTTCTTTTTCTGTTATGTGCTAGAGTATTAATTCCAAAATAATAGTTTGTCTAATTAGTTGTAATTAAGGTTTTCATTTTGTAGTGATTGGTCAGAGTAGTAAGGTCTAGTGCTAGGTATGTACAGGTTGTGTGTGTTTCACAGTTACGTCTCTCACCTCTTGAGTCAAGTATTTTAAGAGGAAAACAAGGGTAATAGATGCCAATTAAACATAGAAAGTCACTAGATGGAGAAAGATATTGAATAATTTTCCCCTTTGGTTTTCATACATAAAACCAGAATAGGTTAGGTTTTCAAGATAATTTCACGAATGTATATAAGGATGATCTGTCAGATTAGTTTTAATGAACTCATTTTGGTGATCAGTAAATAATTTGTTGGACTTGGCATTGTTGCTTGTTTATCTCTCAGCACAATGTGTAATGTTAGTTCCACAAGAGCAGAGAGATTTGCCAGCTGTGTAATGGCATGTATTTATTCCTTTAAGCTTAAAACAATATGTGGCCCACTGTAGATACTCAGCATATATTTCTTAAATGACTAAGCTTTGAGTTTTTATTTTAACGTCCTTTATATTTTGGATGAAAAGAGGAAAATTTAGAAAGAGAAGGGACTCTTTAAGTATAGTAGGATCATATATGTGGAATTGTAGAGACTTTCAGTGTGTTGTATAAAAGAGATTCTGGAATGTAGGGAAAGTTTGAGCAGAGATGGAAGAATGTAGAGAAGGACCATTCTTTGTCTTGAGGGTTTCTGTGGTATTAAGGCCCTTGCATTGGAAAGCTGCTATAGAAATTCAGTCATACAAAGTTTAAAATAAATACAAATGGTTGATGTTTATGGAATACTAGGTTATTTAGTATAATGGGTGACCAAGCTTTATCCAGGTAAACGTGATGCTGTTCCCATTTTGGAAGATGCTAAGTTTGAATACAAAAATACTGTAGGTTCTAAAGGGACTATCCTTTTCAACAAAATAACACTAAGGTAAATGGAAAAGGCCTCAGTCTGAGACCTCTCCCCAGATAAAACACCTAATATTGCCATTTTGTATTGCAGAAAATCCAAGTTGCATTCTGGTAAAATTCATATGGAAGGGAGGGAGAACAACGACCCTTGCAGTACTCTTGTTTTTCTAAAATAAAATGTTTAAGTTTCAGACTTTACTTCGTACAGTAATCACATTGTGATTTGTTGACTTTTAGTGTTCCTACAGGAAGTGGTGGGTATTGTGTCAGATTTTAAATGATTTGAATGATTATTGAGTTGCTCAGTTCTGTGTAGGATACTGCTACTTTGACTTGGTAGAAAGTTTGTTCTAACTCAGCTATGAATGAAAATGCCTAAATATCTGTGACTTGGAAGAGAAACTCCTTTAGAACCTTGAGAGTACTTCTTGTAATCAAGTAAAGGAGTGTGATAGCCATTCAAATCCCATCTGCTTGAATTGAATGGGATTTATTAAGAAAGGTACCAGTGTTCCAGGGGATTCCCTGATGGTTCAGATGGTAAAGAATCTGCCTGCAGTGCAGGAGACCCAGGTTCGATCCCTGGGTGGGGAAGATCCCCTGGAGAAGGGAATGGCTACCCACTCCAGTATTCTTGACTGGGAAATCCCATGGCAGAGGAGCCTGGCGGGCTACAGTCCATGAGGTGGCAAAGAATTGGACATGACTGAGCGACTAACATTTCACTTAAAAAAAAAATTAAGAAAGCTACCAGTGTTGGAAATTCCCTGGCTGTCAGTCGTTAGGACTGCACTCTCACTGCCGGTGACCCAGGTTCGATCCCTGTGGGGAACTAAAGTCTTGAAAGCTCTGTGGTGTAGCCCAAAAAAAAGAAGAAAAGAAAAAGGAGGAAAAAAATAGTTATTCTTGGGTGACAAAGTTGTAGCGTATCTTTGAATTTTTTTTTCCCCTCCATTCAGACTTTCCAAATTATATTTGAATACATTATTTTCAAATTTTTAGCTCAAATATTCACTAACCCTGCACAGTACACTATAGAAAAGGAAAATTAAAATTGTCACTTTGCTGACAAAGGTCCATATAGTCAAAGCTATGGTTTTTCCAGTAGTCATATATGAATGTGAGAGTTGGACCCTAAAGAAGGCTGAGCGCCAGAGAATTGACACTTTCAAAGTGTGGTGCTGGAGAAGACTCTAGAGAGTCCCTTGAACTGCATGGAGATCCAACCAGTGAATCCTAAAGGAAATAACCCTGGATATTCATTGGAAGGACTGATGCTGAAGCTGAAGCTTTGTCTGATGCAAAGAGCCAACTCATTGGAAAAGATGCTGATGCTGGGAAAAATTGAGGGCAAGAAGAGAATGGGGCAACATAATGAGATGGTTGGATGGCATCACCGACTCAATGACATGATTTTGAGCAAACTTAGGGAGATAGTGAAGGACAGAGAAGCCTGGTTCGCTTCAGTTCACGGAATCACAGAGTTGGACATGGCTTAGCGACTGAACAACAACCCATATGATGCTAACGAATCCATCTCCCACTCTTTTGTGAGCAATAGCGTTCTCTTCAAGACCCCCACCCCCAAGTTTTCCTTCAGTTTCTGACCTAAAGTCAACTGTTTAGTGGATGTTTTCACTGTTGTTTCAGCATCAAAAACTGTACTTGTCACTGATGTGACTACTATCTACTTACTATTCTCTTCCCTCCCCTTTGAAAAGAAGTGGAAAGGAAATCAAAGTTCAGGATTGTAAAAGCCGAGGAACCTCAGAGGTTCAGGTACAGACATGGGAGTAGTGGCAGCCAGTTGCGGCTAATTCTGAGAAGAGGACAGACAGGGTGAACAGCAACAGACGGTCATTTGACTATCACCTGTCAATTAGTAGAGCATTGGTCAGTGAACCAGACCTTCTTCCCCCTCCAAAGTACATATTTATAAAGATTTGCATGTAATTTGAGGGGAGTTAATCCTCAAACCTGTCCATAGACCTCAACTGAGGTCTAAGACCCACTGGCTTAAAATAGTCTTGATAGCTTAGATACAACTAGATGATGAGAGAGAATGGAAGAAAGGAAGGGGGAAGCAGAGGCATTCTTTTAAGATTTGGGGGGAAAGGGAAGGGCAGAAGTTGGTGAATTTTCATTTTGGTAATGAAGATTCAAGCACATTTTTTATAGGCTGAGAGACATCCAGGAAAAGATTGAGGGGGGTGACAATTGGGATATCATTCATTGGGGATCATGAGTAATGGGATCAAAAGGAAGAGATTGGAGCAGGGTTGAAGTAGAAAAGATTGAAGTTGAATCGGTTAGCTGATGTTTTGAGTGGTAAGAAAAAGAATAGTTAAACAATTTGCCAGCCAACCCAAAATGGCTGAAGAAAGTGATAGGTCGGTTTTTCTGTGTTTTTTAAATTGTCTACTTCATGTAAAACTTTTTTGTAGTGTAGGTTGTATAAAAATGGAAAGCAAAAGTGAGAGAGAGGCTGTTCAACCATATTACCTTTTGTTTTTCCACTTTGCGTATTAAATAAAGGTTTTTCCGTTTTTAGCCTCACCAGTACTTGATATTATCAGTCTTAAACTTTTTGTTATTCCAGTTTGATAAGTGAAAGGAAATCTTCTTAGAACTCCATCTCTGGGTTAAGTGATTGTATTTAAGTTTGAGGCAAACATGGAGTAAATGGAAATGTGGTTTCCTGAAAACTAAATACCTGTAAATCAATCAGTTGAGGTTCTCATTCTTGTGACATATTAGAATTAGTTATGGGGGAGATTTTTTTAAAAGGACTGATGCCTAGGCTTAACTCCAAATATTGTAATTTATTCATTCTGGAGAGGAGTTTAGACATCAGTGTTTTTAAAAGCACCTTGGATGATTTTACTCTGCAGCCAAGAATACAGAATTGAGGATTTGGTGGTCTTCCTCTATACACCTTTGCTGCTCAGGTAGCAAAGAAGAATTCCATTGTTAAACAGCTTGGGTCTGGAGCCCTGCCGTGGCTCTGGGAGTGCCTGTGGCCAAAACCTTCCCAAAAGGGAAAAGTCAAGGTCATTTGACAAAACAGGTTGTATTGGAGGAGTAGGATCCAATTTGAACCCTCTCCAAAGAAAAAGTCCCCCAAAGTTTTAAAGTTTCTGTTAAAACCACTTGTACATTTGTTTAGAAACCATTTTAATACCCATGTACCAGTGATAAATGTTAGTTGTACAGTTCTTCCTGAAATATTTTTAATAATCAGATTTTATTACTTGGTTTATGTCTTAAATAGGTTTGTGAAATTGTGTATATTCAAGGCATTAGCAAATTGAAGACAGTTTTTGCCACTCCATAATTGAAATAACAGCCAAGTAAATAACCTTGATAAGGTCTTTGGAATCCCAGGAGGAAACTGAAATATTATGAGGCTGTACTTGTATGTTTTCTTGATGTAACTACTGATACACTATTATCAGTTTATTTAAATACAGTATTAATGAAACTAACTTTTCACTTTGTCCTCTCTTTTATATAGCCACCTTTTCCTGACTAGATTCACTGGTAATATTGAATTTGAACAGTTCCTTGATGTTTTTTATGTCTAAAACAAATGTGCTTTTTTTTTTTTTTCTTGTAGGTTATGCAATGGTCTCTGCAAGATGGTTTATTCTTGAATTGGAGCTTTTTAAGACTGACAAATGCTGGTACTTCATCTTCTATAAGTGGACTATAATTTCTTTTTTCAAGACAACTACATAAGCAGACAAAATTGCAAAGATCTGCCCTGTGTCGAGTATGACAGCCACGACTCGTGGCTCTCCAGTAGGAGGGAATGACAGCCAGGGCCAGGCTCCTGATGGACAGTCTCAGCCCGCCCTCCAGCAGAATCAGGTAGGAAGTCTAAGATTCTAGTTAAAGCTACGTTGGCGTATCTGTTACGGATGCAGATATCCCATGTTCTGAATAATTAGGAGCATGTTCTCAATAATTTGGGAAGTAACCATAAAGCTGTTATTAAGAAAAATAAACACGTGTCCTACACAGTAACAAGAATCTCAAATGCTGTATAGGTGGTGATGCTGATGCTTGGGTCTGTAGCCCCTTTTTTCCCCTCTGGTGTCTTATTCTACCAGTAATCGTTAAAGTTAAGCCCTTTGTCAGTTCCAGAGCAAAGCATTAAGTCATTTGATGTAGCCTGTGGTGAGAGTATGGACTCAAGTCATGTTGCTATGTTCACATTTTAGCTTTGCACCATGCGATGCTAGCTTTATGACTCTGGGTAAATTATATGACCTTTTAAGCCTCAGTTTTTTCTGCTGTAAAAAGATAACAATACTGTAACTACCGCATGGGATCATTAAGAGGATCAAATGAAATAATATTTTCTAAGAGCTTAAAATAGATTTTGGTATCAAGATTTTATGCTGACCTCAAAACTCAGAGGGTAATATTCTTTTTCTGTTCTCTGGGTGAATTTGTGTAAGATTTCAGTTATTTCTGCAATAATAATTTCACCAGTAAAATTGAAACAGTCTGGCCTGGGGCTTTATTTGTGGAAAGGATATAACTGCAAATCCAGCTTTTTTTTTAACAGGGGGATTTTCTGATATGTATGTATGTATGTGTGTGTGTGTGTGTGTGAGTGAGTGTGACTTTTGGTAATGTGTTTTCTCAAGGAATTTGTCCACTGCATCTAGATTGTCAAATTTATTGAAGCAAGACTTTATAATATCCTTTTTTTATCTTTTTAATGTCTTAGGATCTGTGGTAACATCTCCTTTTTCATCCCTGATACTGCTAATTTGTGTTCTCTCTCCTGATTACCCTTTCCTAAAGGATTTACCAATTTCATCAAACCTTCCCTCAAACCAATTTTTGGCTTTAACTCTCTTCTTCCTTCCTGCTTGTATGCTTTTAACCCTTATTTCATATTCCCTTTTACTTCTTTTGAATTTGAATTGCTGTTCTTTTTCTCATTTCTTGAAATGGGAGTTTAAAGAATTAATTTTCAGCTTTCTGTTGTACTTACTTTTATATCAGGAAATATTGAATTGAATAAGACAAACATTAAAACTTGTAATGCAGCTCAAACAGCACTTAGAGGTGAATTTGTCACTGCGGGGCATGCCCGTGAATCACAAACTTGCTTACAGTTGGTGCATGTTTATGTAGAATTCTGTATGGGTAAGTTTTAGGCAAAAGTTATTGTAGAGTACTTACATCTGTCATTTGAGGGTGAGTTTTTATTGTATAGCTATTATAGGTCATTCTCTCTATTTACAAGTATGATAGGAAAGAGTTGCACGTGTGTGTGTGCGCCCATGTGCGTCGTCCTCTTTCCCGCCCTCCTTCCCCCACTTTCATCCTCTCCCTCTGTCATTTTAGAGAAGTGAGCAAGTCAGGTTTTAATAAATGTCAACTTTATTCCTTTTCCTCTCCAGTTCCCACTTTTAGGACATGTAATACTTAGGTATATGGTCACAGGTCTTGGACAGAGTTAAGTCTTTCCTATGTCATAAATTTGTTAGCCAGTACTCATGTTTCTTTAAACGTAGTCAGTTTGTGGTGGGTGCCAGAGATTTATATTTTTAAACCAGGAGCTTGTAGTTCGATTTCCAGTGTCTTTTGCCCTCTCTTTTCTGTTTCATACCTGCACTGTGCACAGACTCCTAAATCATTCGCCAGTGTTTGTGGTTTGCATGGCTTTAGGTAGAAATTAAATCTCTAATATTACTCTTAAGGTATACTAAGAGCACTTGGGTTTGTGATCTTCAGCTTAATATTATGCATCTGCATTATGTCCTCTTCCTTTAAATAGCTCTTTATATTTTTGGAGATGATAATTTAAAAAGGAACAAACAAATTGCATTCTTACCTTTTTTTGGCCTCACTGCTTGTGGGATCTTAGTTCCCTGACCAGGGATTGAACCTAGGCCCTTGGCAGTGAGAGCACGGAGTCCTGACCACTGGATCGCCAGGGAATTCCCACAAATTATATTCATAACTGCCTGTAGTATCCCTTTTTCACTTTCTTATTCTCTACTTTTTAATGTTAGGATTCTAGTTATTTCAAAAGGTTTGGCACTTAATGGACCTGGGATAAGCAACCATAGCACTAATCACTGCCCACCTTATGGCTTACCTTGAATATTTTTTTTTCATATGGCATAAAGGGAATTTCTAAAATCAATCAGATTTTTCACTTAATATATAGTAATTTTTAAAAGCGTTCCCACAGGAGAGAATTTTAAGCTGTACTACAGCTCAGTGATAAATGAAGCAGCCTTGGCAAAGGCCCTATGAGATGAACACTCTTGGGAGATGTTTATGGGGGGGTGCAAACTTTCTGGAATGGAATTTGGTAGTATGTATGTCAGCAGCCCTAAAAGAAATGATTTTTACCGTTGTTGTACTAATTATATTCCCAGGATCCTGTCCTAAGGAAAAATTGAAAATTTTTATGTAAAAGATTTATATATAAAAGTATAATTTTATGTTAGCAGTAAAAATTGCAGAATGCTAAATGTGCTTTAATTTTGTTTAATTGATTGAATGCTATGGCCATATGGCCATTAATCTTTTTTAAAGAAAAAAGATTGTTAGTGATGTGGGAAAATACTTAAATGGAAAAAGACACAAACTTAAGCAAGTATAATCCCAATTTTATTGAAAATTTATACGTTTATATGGACAGGATTTGTGGGGGTCACAGAACAAAAAATTTCAGGAAATAATTGAAAATGTCTCTGGTGCTTATCTTTGGTGTATTATTATGGGTATCTTAATTGTTATTTTTGTCTTTACAATTTCTGTGAACATATCTATAATACATATATACCAGAGGAAATGGGGGGGCTTTTAAAAAATTAATGAAGCAGACTTCCTAAGTTACATACTTAAAATGCAAATATTTCTGTTGGGCTTCTAAAACTTGAATTCTGGTCTGTAGTTTTTCTGCCTTGAAACTAGCCCTTTAGCACCTGCATAGTGTTCATCATCTTAAGTAAAGATTTGCTGTTTTCTTGCAAATTGTCTCTGAGTTCATGTATAAAGTTTGTAACTAGAATATAGTATACCCACCTATCTTCAGTACAAGCATTTATTTATGCGTCTGTTCAGTAAGTGCTAATAAAATGAAAAAGAATGGGGCCTTCTCTAAAAGGGCCGTCAACCTTCAGTGGGTAGAAAAATTCAAACACACACAAAAATCAGCTTAAAATTTAGATTAGTTTCAATTAGGAGAAAAATACCATCTGCTTTCAAAATTAATAAGGGTTTTAAAAGTTCATACACTTAGCTGTGCACAGTATTTCTACAACTAAAGTATGAGGGGGGAAGACGCACTAACAGTGAAGAGTAAAGTTAGCCTTATTAGTTGAAGATGAAGTGACTTGTTTAGAAACCACAATAAAGTTTTAACAATTGTTTCGATAGTAGTTTGAGACTAGGGTAACTATGGAATAAAAGTCATTGTTCCTCTTCAAAATGAAAAATAAAAGTTAGAAGTCAAGAGACTTTTTAATCTGTAAAATGTGTGCAATAATTTGTATCATGAAGGGCTCATATAATGGAAAATGTAAGTGGAGAAGCAGTACACATTGTAGATAAGAACTCAGACTTTAGAATCAGACCTGGATTTAAATCCTGACCACAGAATTGGAGCTTTGTGACCTTGGGCTAATTATGTATTGTTGAGGTTTTGTTTTTTTAATCTATTAAGTGAAAGAATACTTCCTTAGGCTGTTGAGGATTAAATGAAATTATGTTAAAGTGTAGTAGCCCAGAGACTGCCTGATACATCATAAATTTACAATGATCATATCTTCTTTAAAATTTTAAATTATGTCCCCCTAATCTGTTTTGGTGTTTGAATTATTAGATGTACATTTGTTATAGAAACTTAAATCTGGAATATCTAATCTTTAAGACCTCGTCGCCTGATTCTTCCAATGAAAATTCCCCGGCAACTCCTCCAGATGAGCAAGGTCAGGGTGATGCCCCATCACAGCTTGAAGATGAGGAGCCTGCATTTCCACATACTGACCTAGCAAAGTTGGATGACATGATCAATAGGTGAGTTGATTTTGTCTTGTTTTTTGATGTATGTCATACACAGGAAAAACAAGATTTTCAGCATAGTCATTAGTACTAAGAAAACAGCAAGAGTGGATAGGAATATCCTGGTTAACTATGTTGCCTGTTTAAATAACCTTAACATCTTAGTCATTGCCAAGTACTTTGCAACCTGTGGTTCTTAATGGATTTAAAAATGAAAGGAAGTAACAGTGTCAATAAAGTGTTAAGATTAATGATGATCACTCTAGCTGGTGTATTACTGAAGTAGAACCATATGTGTGATTTCCCTTTTTTCTTATGGGTGAATGGGTTACTGGATGACTTGAATACTTTTTGCATGGCCCTGAGGTAAACCAGGTCATAAGGAGATTGAGTTCCTCAGAGCCTGCCCCTTGTCAACTGATTAGTTTGAGGCATTTAAGCATCTCACCCATTTGTTTCTCCTGATCTTTATCTCATGGAGGTAGTTCAGAGTATACATTTTTTCATACTCATAATACAAACATTCACCTCCACCCACCCCCACGCTTTATTTTGAATAAGACTCAGAGATTGAAAGTTTAAGCTTGTGTATACGGAAGGAAAATATTTAAAAAGAAGATAAGGGAAGAGTGTGTCAGGGACCCTCCCCCTCGCCCCCACAGGTCTGTGGTCTTACACCAGGCTGTAAGCTCAACAAGTGAGTCCTAGGGAGGTGTGACACATCCCCTCAAAAAGAAAAGGCAAACACACACTTATAGGAACTTACTTGCTTTACTAAGTTTACTTCTTAAAAACATTCTGATTACATAACTAATATAATGTAAGTATGCACTGTTAAATATAGAAATGTATTATGTCAGTAAGGTTCACTGTAATTTCCTCCTTAGGTACACACCTCCCAACCAAAAGTTAGCACTAGCAATAAGGTGTGCGTTCTTCCAGGTTATCTTTGTGTTTATTATCATAAGTACTGCTTTCTCTACAAATAATGGAATTCTTATATGTTACTGAAATGTTTTCCTCATTTCATTTATCTTAAATATTTTTCCTATTAATATATATTTAATTCATTGTTTTTAGAGGTATATTTGAAAGAACACATTAAATGTATATAATGAGTTAGTCAAGCAAGCAAACAGTTGTATAAAGTTGTGATGTCCCTGACCATTCTCTGTAACAGAGATACAAGAGCAAAAAGTTATATTTTGCTTTTCAATTTTTGTCTGGTGGTTGCTCACTCAAGGACAAAATTGCACGTTACCAAATCTCTTGGGGAAGAGAAACATAAAATGATTGTTTTTTGCACTTTTGTATGAATTCTAACAATAGATATCCATTTAAGTGATATTTGATTATTATAGTAGTTTTATAGCTAAGTTATTAAAATAATTTATTTCCCCCTTCTCTCATTGCTATATTTTTTCTTTTTTTATATATATTTTTTTCTTGACAGTGTCTTAAAAAGTTTTTTGTTTGTAGAGACAACAGAGGACACTTAGTCAAACAAAGCAGATAGTTTGCCAACTTTGTGGTTTTAATATTTTAGTGTCATTTTAATTTTAATATTTTCATGGTGAGGTAAGTAATTAGTAACTCATTTATAGTGCCTCTTTCAGTGTTCAACCAATAAACATCTTTTTATATTATTAAAACTCTTAGGCCTCGTTGGGTGGTTCCAGTTTTGCCAAAAGGGGAATTAGAAGTGCTTTTAGAAGCTGCTATTGATCTTAGTAAAAAAGGTGAGTTTAAATGGTATGAGGCTTTCCATATAATGTATCCTACTAGAAAATAGTTTCACTTCATGCCTGAATACTTTTCCTGTATATTCCTAAACAAGAACATTTAGCAAGTTTTCTTGCTATGGCTTAAGATTTATACCTGAAGCACAGGTTCATATGCTTTGGACAACCTTCAAGGATGTTTGTGAACTCTCTGAAGTTATACATGAAATTTGTATATAATCATGTTTAAACTTTCCAGCTTATGTGTTGATTATTTTTTAATACACAGAAAGGTTTGAATTTCCTCTAAAAGAAAAAAAAGACTTGAAAGATGAGATACTGTGTTTTTTGTTTTTTACTAACCCATTTTTTAAAAACTTTTTATTTTTATCTAAAAGTAAAAGCTTAATTTTGGAAATAATTTTTTTCAATGATTGATTCTTGAGGTGCAACTGAATTCTCTTAGCAAAGGGCTACTGTTGTAATATCTACTTATTTTTAAGGCTTTGGAGATTAAAGTAAACAGCAGTAGCATTTTAGCTTCTGAAATTGGGTAGCAATGGATATGTTCCAATTATCAGTTGAAATTAATTATTGTAAAAATTGTCTTTGGTACCTTGCTTAAGTCTGTCTCATTCCATGGCAAGGGTAAAATTTCCTTTGTCTTAATTACCCTCCTTCATTTAAAGAATGTGTCTTTATACCTTATTAATCTTATAAAACCAATATAATGAGTTACGAAAATGCATTTTCAGATTACCATTGTTTTTTACTGCTCAAATTTCTTTTGTTCATTTACACACTTATTCATCAGTTCAGCAAATTTTTTGAAAACTTCTGTCCTAGGCATGTTTTAAGTCCTGACTATGCAGTGGTAAAAACACACAATGGTTATTTCATTTAATATCATTGATGTCCATGGGACATGCAGTCTCTACCCCTCCCACTCTCCCATATTTCTTTAGGACCCATGGTTTATTTTAATTTTAGACAAGGTTCAGATTTTTTAAAAGTACAGTACTAGGGTTAAATGTCATGTCTTTTTACAACCAAAATCAGATAATACTTTATATACAAATTGAATGGCTTTTCATTTTGTCATCAAGAGTTAAAGATTTTTTGTGTGTGTTTGGGGACATGTAGCACTATTGCCTTTCTGAAACCAGATGGAATTAAAGACATTAAGAAACAGATGTTAGGCCAGTAAAAGAGACTAATAATGAAGATGATAATTTATCTTTAATTGATGAAGCTCTTCTGTAGAATAATATAATAGTATTTGTCAAGTGGATAATTTACAACCAAAATGAGATTTTAAAAATAGTTGAGAAGCATCATTTTTTATTTGTTTTAAAGTTTGTTGTCAATAAAATACTATAACGTATTTAAATCTCCAACACATTGTTCTCATAACCATTGTGTTTTTAATGTTGGGCCACTGTCTAATTAGAAATATTTTCAGTTCATCTTAGTATTACTTGGCTTAATGTACTTTTATACAGTTAAGTATTTTTGAAATTCACTGTTGGTTGTTTTTATTTTTCAGTCTGTTACTTTTTTGACCTCTTAGATAATGCTGTGAATTTTTTTCCAAAACTAGTCTGCAGTTGTTAGCTGTTACTGAATATTTTACAGTTACTGCTTTTATCATGTAATTGGACATTGTAAGACAATCAGATAAATAATTTGTTTACATTAATTTTTCTCTCCTTTTCTTAGGCCTTGATGTTAAAAGCGAAGCATGTCAGCGATTTTTTCGAGATGGGCTAACAATATCTTTCACTAAAATCCTTACAGACGAGGCAGTGAGTGGCTGGAAGTTTGAAATTCATGTGAGTCTTTTATTTTAAAAATCTGATTTATGTATATATATTTGGTTACATATTTGATCACTATTTGAACTAAAGGATTTTTTAAAATGAGAAATTTTGTTATAATTTCTGTTGAAAGAAGCATAATCATTTAGAATGAGTGTGAGTTTTCAAGTTAGAAAACATTGGTTTAATCTGTTTCCTTATTTCTCGAGTGCCTTGTGACTTTTGAGATGCCACCATATTTCATTGAAAATATGACACGGTTGTGAAATGCACCAACCACTCATTTTATGTAACACTCAGGAAGGAAAATGCCCAAGATGGGGAACCTGTTATCTGGCACACAAAGGGTCAATGCAGAGAAATAAACTTTACATACAAAAAGAGACACCAAAGAAACCTGAACATTCAACTTTGGCACCTGATGGAGGGGGAGAAAATCTCTTGAAATTTTTAACCACAAGCCAATATTGAGTAGTGGTCTCAGGTTTATATGATATTATATGATTATATGATATAATCAGATTCTAAAGATCTTAAAAAGTGAAACAAAATGTGCATTTTTAGATAGAAGTACTGTAATTACTACAAGTCTCTGTTCCTTGTTTATTATAGGGAAATACGGTCACAAATTGTGAGTTTTTGAGTATGGAATGGAAGCTTTGGGAGTTGTATCAGACTTTTGCATTGAGGCTTAGATAGTAAACCTACTCCATCTTGGATATTTAGTACATTGCTTAGATTTTAGAGTTGTTGCCTCTAGTTTAAAAATTGCAGAGAGGAAGCAGTGGTACTTTGCATCTTGTCTGGGGACACAGAGCAGTGCCTACCTCATTTTGTAAGCCATTGCAAATGTTTTTTGAAAGTAGATACTATATAATTTATATAAAGTAAATGCTAATTTCTTTTTTAAAATTTATTTTTAATTGAAGGATAATTGCTTTACAATATTGTGTTGGTTTCTGCCATAGGTACACATATGTCCCTTCCCTCTTGAAACTCTTTCCCACCTCCCTAATTTCTTTTTTGATACATCGGTTTGATCCCAATATTAGTAAAGTTAAACATAACTCAAATGATCAGTATCGAACAACTGAAGGATAATTGTTAAAATATAATTAATCAAGATTGGAAGATACTTCTGTTCAGAATGTCTTTATCTCATTAATTACCCTCTCCTTTTATATAACAGAGGTGTATTATCAATAATACTCATCGCCTGGTGGAGCTATGTGTGGCCAAGTTGTCCCAGGATTGGTTTCCACTTCTAGAACTTCTCTCCATGGCCTTAAATCCTCATTGCAAATTCCATATCTACAATGGTACACGTCCGTGTGAATCCGTTTCCTCAAATGTTCAATTGCCTGAAGACGAACTCTTTGCTCGTTCTCCAGACCCTCGATCACCAAAAGTGTGTTGATTTGTTGTTTTTAAAGTTAAATGTTAACAGTTGTTCTGCTCTGCTACAGAACTTTAAATGACCTTAACCTCCTGGTAGCATGGAGTAGAGTTATTTCATATAGCTCTTAAAGGGATTTTTCATTGTTGTTGTTATTTTTTTAATTTAAAAATATTTTTGGCTTTCTCAGTATAGTTAGTCCCATTGTCTTTTACCCATTCTCTTGGGAAATAGTCATAATTTAAGTTAGTATGAAACAGAACATGTTTTTCCTTTTCAATAAGGGTGGAGTAGATTATTTCTTTGACTGAGGCCTGTCTAATGTGTCATAAAACAATAGAAAATACAAATGAAAGCAAAATAGCAAAGCTGACAAATATCAATTAAATATATTTAGTATACAAAATGTGAAAGTCCTCCAGTGTAAATTTTCTAAACCAGCATAAATAGAATGTACATTAAAAAATGAATGCCTAAAAAAAAAAAAAAAGAATGCCTAACTATACTTAATCTAATAAATATTAAATAATTAACCATATATAGTTTTTAAATTTTAGAATTTAGGAAGACATTTTTAAATTTGATGACCTTATTATTATTTTTTTTTTAAATAGGAAAATTTGAACTTAAAATGTTTGGTTTATCCTGTTAAAAGTAGAAGTCATCAAAGTATATTGATTACATTGAGCTAAGATTTTCTGATTTTTCCTAAGATTGATGTTGTTGCTGCTTCAGGCTTGTTTTTGTTTGAGTAAATCAGTATTTAAATAATGACAATCTCCAAAATATACCTTTTTTTTTTTTAATTAATTTTTTGCTCTATAGTCAACAATAATCTGCAAGAGCCTCAGAGGGGACAACTTGATTTAGGATGGCGTTGAGTTGAAGATTTTTTTATATACCTTTGAAGCCTAGTTTTTCTTGAATATTACTAGTTTTTTAGTATTTCTAATTGCTTAAATGTACATTTCAACTAAAAACATATGAGATTAACTTTAGACTGATTTTTACTTTGTGCACATATATTATAATAACTGTTGAGTGTATCAGCCTAATAGTCCCATTGCAGTTACTGGAGAAATAAAAATATATTACATAATAAAAATGTACTTTCTTTGAATTGCTGAATGCCAGAAAGGACCTGGTGAATTAAATGCTCAGATTTTTCATTGTTTTGATTTAGCCTTTTAAGGCCAAATTAAAAGGAAAATATTATAATGAACTTACACAAATCATATCAAAACTGCCATAGTGTTTCTTTAAAGCATTATCTAATACTTGGCATTTTCCCCATGTCCTGAACATTGTTTTTTTGTTTGTTTTTAAATAGTGTAGAAATGACTTTTGCTTAAGACCTAATATAGAAAGTGCCCCCCCCCCCCCACCGGCTCCCTTTGTTTTTCTTCCCTTAGGGACTTCCAAAATGTAGCCTTTTAGAAGGCAAGGAATAGAAAGCTGTTTTAGGTAGATGAGTTTTTAAATATATTTGATTCTTTTATCTATGTAAGCTATTGATTTGTTTTTAATTTTACCTATAGGCATGCTTTTAACTACACATACTGTTGCCTATCCCAGCTACATTATGCTTGTTGTCTCTTAGGGAGGAGGTTGAAAGGTAATTCATAGTATATTGCATTGTGGTACCTCTAACATGAGAGGTATTCATAAGTGGGGTATTCACAAGTGAGCACAAAGCATCAACCAGCATGTTCTAATTAGGAGCAACAAATAGGATACCAGGAATTCATTTTTAATGGATAGATCACTCTTGAGCTTTAAGATTATTGTGTTTCAAGGGTATTTGTGGTTATTCAAAGCTACAACAAAAAATAAATTTCAAACATTAGGTTACCAAATAATCTTTCTTTTCTTAAAGTCTTTTTACCCTCTTAAATTTTTAAAAATAGACCTCAGATATTAAGGTAGTCTCATGATGGGATACTTGAGATAGAAGCATGGCATGTAATTCCAGTTCACCAGTTATATTGATTCAAACAAACAGCTGTGCCCTAATGATCTGATCGGTACTACCAATTATGCTTTTCTCTTATAGACAGGATTACTGTGAGCAACATGCAATATTTTGTGTCTTTTTTTCAAAGATGGTTTTACATAATTATTTTCCTTTATTGCATTTCCTGTTTCTAATGTGTTTAAGAAATTACTTCAGATAGCATTTTCCCTCCCAAACTCGGAAGTTAACTTTTTTACTAACTGTATTACAGGGTTGGCTAGTGGATCTTCTCAACAAATTTGGC
This sequence comes from Odocoileus virginianus, assembly GCF_023699985.2. Lineage (NCBI taxonomy): Eukaryota > Metazoa > Chordata > Mammalia > Artiodactyla > Cervidae > Odocoileus > Odocoileus virginianus. Next base: position 13,571,397 of record NC_069708.1, read on the forward strand.
ACTTTAAATGGATTCCAGATTTTGCTTGATCGTTTTATCAGTGGATCAGCATTAAATGTTCAAATAATTGCAGCCCTTATTAAGTAAGTTATGTTTTAAAATGAATCTTCAGTGCATTCTAGAAATTGCTACTTAATTGCTTAGTAAAAATTGAGTTTCCTTTCTCAAATATGGTTTCTTTAGCTGGTAACTTGGATTTAAAAAAAATTAGTCTGAGTTCAGTCCTAGTTGATTGTAAGAAATTGTATATTGAAAGAAATTTCTGTCTTTCTTGTTTCAGACCATTTGGACAATGCTATGAGTTTCTCACTCTTCATACGGTGAAAAAGTACTTTCTTCCAGTAATAGAAATGGTTCCACAGTTTTTAGAAAACTTAACTGATGAAGAACTGAAAAAAGAAGCAAAGAATGAAGCCAAAAATGATGCTCTTTCAATGATTATTAAATCTTTGAAAAATTTAGCTTCAAGAGTTCCAGGACAAGAAGAAACTGTAAAAAATTTAGAAATATTTAGGTTAAAAATGATACTTAGGTAAGATATTTACCTCTTGAAATAATTTATGTTAATTTTAGAATCTTTTTTTTTTTTTTTTAGAATCATATTTAACACTTAATTTCTCTTATAGATTATTGCAAATTTCTTCTTTCAATGGAAAGATGAATGCACTTAATGAGGTGAATAAGGTGATATCGAGTGTATCATACTACACCCATCGGCACGGTAACCCTGAGGAGGAAGAATGGCTCACAGCTGAACGAATGGCGGTAAGTCCTTTGATTCTAATTTCATGAATAAGAATCTGTCTAAGGCAAAAACCGTAGCTCTACTTAAAGTTAGTGATATTAGCATTTTAAAGAAAATTTTGCAATTGGGAGATGGTTGGATCAGTTTGTGTCTGTTAATCCTGAGAACTTTTTGTAACTAACATGGTTTATTATTTGTTTTATTTTTTTTGGTGATATATAATTATTTGATAATAATGGGTAGCTTAGCACATCTTTGATACACTTACTGCTGAATGTAGGTGTTCTGAAGTAATTATTAGCTGGGTGGGAGTTGAAGTTGAGTATAGAAAGGTGATTGGGTGGTATCTGGTACCTATTGAATGAAGTCACCTATTCGTTTGATGAATTCCACTTAAAGATTTTAAAATAGGAAATACAATTACTGGAATAAGGAACACGTAAGTTAATGTTTTATCATAATTGTAAGGACTTCACTTAAGCACTTGCGTTTATATTATTTTGATGTTGAAAGTTTAGGAAATTTTACTTACCATAGATGATTGCATCCTTGCAGTTTAGAAATGAGTAAGAATGCCACTTAAACATTGGTTGCATAACCCCAGTGCATAGTGTCTGACAGTACTGAGGAGACATCTGTAAAAGAAGTGTCCTTGACCTCAAGGAGGCCTCAGTTTAATGGGGAAGACAGTGGTTAGGATGTGATAAAAGGTATGGTATGTGGAGGGTGCCTTGATTTTGGCCGTGTGTTAGGGGGTCCGGTGGTAGCCTTCTGGTTTGGGGTGTGTTATTTGTCTGTTCACCTTACGGGAGGTCTAGCACAGAGTTACTCAGTGTGGTCTGAGGTCTCATTCTGGTCCTTGAGCTGCTACAAAGCCTAGATGAATACAGAAAATGGCAGTGAGTGTTTAGGAACTTCTGTAGCAAATTGATACTGCCACATTTTAATTGTGTTCTTCAAAAATATATGCCTGTAACAGATTAGAAGTGAAAAATGGACCTTTACTAGCTGAGAAGTGTACTTCTTTCTCTAACATGTTTTGGGACTATATAGTTTTAATAAGTTGAATACTGTGAAATCATACAGTATGGGCTATTACTTTGTATAATATCATGAGTTAGTTTTCTTTTATTGGCTTAAATGTTAAATAAATGCCTGTCAAACAATATAGCATAGTGTTCAGACTTAGGAAGCTTACAGCCTTGATTCAGTTTCTGGTTCCAATACTACTGAGCCTGTTTACTTTTCTGTAATAGGGCAGTATAGCCCTCATTAGGATTGTTAAGATTAAACAAGCTAATGGATAAACAATAATAGTGTAATTGGGTAATAAATAAAAGCAAAAAATTTAAAAGTAACTTTGATCCAAATCAAAACCAGTATAAAAAAATCTAAATCTTAAAATGGGTCCTGTACCTACCATAGTTAAACCATGGTGATTGCTACATTTAAGTAATAATTTTCTGAGTAAATGCTAGAGTAAAATATTTTTTAATGATTTCACTATTTTTAATTCATGGAAGCATTTCTGTTTGTGCAAAATTAAGTTCCATGAAATTGTGATTTTTCATAATTTTGTATCAAAACACGTAAATGTGTTACATTAGTACATAATATTTTGTGAGTTTTTAAATTCCTACTAATGCTTAGAAGTGTGAGCAATACTTTACGTATATATTTTTGAAAACTTTGAGGCAAGTTTTTTAATTCTTTTTAGGAATGGATACAGCAGAACAATATTTTGTCCATAGTCTTGCGAGATAGTCTTCATCAGCCTCAGTATGTAGAAAAGCTAGAGAAGATTCTTCGTTTTGTGATTAAAGAAAAAGCTCTTACATTACAAGATCTTGATAATATCTGGGCAGCACAGGTAAGGACTTTAAGATGGTGGTTATTTGATTTGTAAAAAGAAACATACTAAAAACTAAAGAAATGAAGTAGTTGTAGTGAAATGAAATGAAGGCTTACATTGTTTGAAAGTCCTGTCAAGAATCTTTTTGAAGTAGCCAGTCATATTTTTAAAATAAAAATAGTCCATCATCTACTGTATATATTTGGTAAAAGTCAGCAGTTTGTAGGTTTTAAATAAGAGACAAAGTAAAATAATGAGAAATGTCTATTGAAAGAGTATAAGACATCTATAATTGATATCTTCATATACTTAAAGAACTCTAGTGTCAGGAGAGTTAAATCACTAAATTATTTATAAAAACCTGTAATAATCCAAAGAATTAATAGTTTTTAGAACGGTAAGTAGTCTTTGGTTTCAGAGATAGAAACTGATTCCTATGATTATCTTAATGACAAGTTTTCTGTTCATTGGAGCACTTGAGAATTATTCATGAGTTCTGTACTACAAAGCTTTGTTTATTGAGTTTGTTGTTGTTGTTTAGTCGCTCACTTGTGTCCGACTCTTTTGTGACCCCATGGACTGTAGCCCACCAGGCTCCTCTTTGCATGGGATTTCCCAGGCAAGAATACTACAGTGGGTTGCCATTTCCTTCTCCAGGGCATCTTCCCAACACAGGGATTGAACTCACATCTACTGCATTACAGGCTGATTCTTTACCACTGAGCCTACCAGGGAAGCCCTTATTTAGTCTTCACAAACTGAGAAAATGTTCAGTTTTGTCTTTGGTTCCAGTTTTGAAACAATACCACTGGTGTGCCTTATTATTTTCCTATTTGCATTGTGAAAATTAGCATGTTAAATTCAATAAACTGTACTAAAAGTTAACATGAGTTCCCAAAGTCTACATTAACCATCTACATTTAACCATCAAGAAATCAAGCTGTCAGGTTTTAGATGGCTGTTCTAAAGCATTTAAAATGTTAGGAATTTTCTTAGGTTACACAGTTAGATGGAGATGGGAACACTTGATTGATTAATTAATAGTGTTCATAGACAGCATATGCTATTTATTGCTGTTGAGATTTTAGTGTGCTCTGATTTTGTTTGTTTTTTTCCATAGGCAGGGAAGCATGAAGCCATTGTGAAGAATGTACACGATCTACTGGCAAAGTTGGCATGGGATTTTTCTCCTGAGCAACTTGATCATCTTTTTGATTGCTTTAAGGTAATAGTTAACATAGTTTAGTAGTACAGTTTTATTTTTAATAGAATTAGTTCATTAGATCTATGAATGATTCTTACCCAGTAAATACTTAAATAGAAATCATTAAATGATTTCTGGTGTAACAGAATTGACCATTGTTTTCTTTTTCAGTGAGCACTTTTTATAATAATAGCCCTTATAAATAAAGAACCTTTTTTTTTTTTCCTTCTTGTTTTTTAAACTCAGGTGGTCAATTTGGATTCCTTTCCCCTAGCAGTTTGTGTTTTTATTATAGGTTCTGTAGGACTGAAGGGAAAGATAAGTGATTACAATGAAACATCGTCAACAGCACGGACTACCTGCTGTGGATAGTCCTGGTAGTCTAGGGTGATATGCACAGGCAAGCTGGAAATGTAATTCATGGCCTTTGTGGACTTGTAGTTCATAAGGTGTAGCCCAAGAGCTCCTATGGGCATATCTGCATTAGTGCCTTCCTGCACTTTTTAAGGCCATATTGTGTAGTGGTCTCTCCAGTTACTAGTATTGGGTTTGTAAAAGCCAAGTGATGACTGAATTTGTGGATTAAGAAGACAAGACGCCATGGCAGTGTTCACAAAGGGGTATTCTGTTAATAACTGGTGTAAGATCATGAAGGTATCTTGTTAAAAATAAGTTATACTGACTGCTGATGGGAACATAAGTTCTTGCAACCCCTTAGGAAAATAGTTTGATGTTTCTGGCAAAGTGTTAAGATTTTCATGACAGTCAGTTTGACTTCTGAATATATACTCTAGAGGAACTGATGCATATGTGCACCAGTATACACATTCAACTTACCTGGTCTACTTTTTCATTGTTTGAATTCTAATTAAGTCTATGTTCTTTAAAGTGCTTATACCAGTTTACAGTCCCATCAAGATTTTCACATCCTTGCCAGCGCTTGTTTTTGTCAGAATTAGGGATTTTTGATAGTCTGCTTGGTATGAAGTGTTACCTCATTGTGGTATTGGTTTTTATATCCTTGATCACTAATGAAGTTAAACTTCTTTTCATATGTTTCTATTCTTCGTGTGTGAGTGTGTATGTGAGAGAGAGAGAGAAGCCTATTCAAGTCTTTTGCCTCATTTTTCCCTTTTGAGTTATTTATACTTTCCTTTATTGATTCATAGAAATTCTTGACACATTTTGAATGCTAGTCTTTTATCAGTTCAAGTGTTGTAAATTGTGGTTTTTTTTTTTTTTTAACTATATGGTGGCTTTGGATGAACAAATGTTCCTAATCAATTTCTCCTTTTCATATTTAATGATTTTAGTATACATCTGTTTGAGATGGGTACATGAAGAAAAAACTTTGCAGTGTCATTATCATACCTAAAAACTAATGCTTCCTTAATTGTCACATAGTGATAAAACTTCCAGTTGTCTCAGATTATACTTTGTTTGAAGTTTGTTTGAATTAGGCTCCATAGTTTGTAATCGGTTGCAAATGTTTTTTAAGGCTCTTTGAAGCTGTAGTTTCCCCCATTGTCTTTTGTTTTTCCTTGTAAATTATCTGTTGAAACTGGATTGATTATTGATTGTGAAAAGTATGAAACAAAGGCTTTTTCATTGTTCTTTTGCTAATATATATCGTAGATGGTGATGTGCTCTTCCTTTAGGAGGCACATTATGCTTGCTAGTCGCTTTAAAATATTCTTATTTGTAATATAATCTAATATTTCAGTCATATTCTTAGCAGCTTTCTGATATTCCTTTCATAATTTTAAGGGGTTTGGAGGAATTGGAAGTATGCATTCCAGTTGACTTCAAGATATCCTGTATTTACCACATTGTTAATGTCTGCATAATAATTCCATTGAAAGAGTCCTCTGTAATCACTTAATCATCCTGCTATTTGCCATTTGGTTGCTTTCAGTTTATTTTCCAATAAACAACCAGTTACCAACTTTATACATACACGTTTCCTCATGTTGTTTAGCAATGTCCCTGGCTTCTACCCACTACATGCCACTAGTGCATACACACAGACACAGACACACACACACCATTATATAAATTGGGTGTTTAGGGAGGGTGTTTTGGTTGTTTTGTTTTGTTTCGTTTCTATTTTAGAATTTTTAAACGAGTGGCCTATCATCTACTAAATTGAAATAGCATTGTATCATGCCTGTAAGTTAGAAACTACTTCTTAGATATTAACAGAGTTTGTTATAGACTTTTTTTTTAATGTGTGCAATGCACATTGCTTTTTCATTTATTATGAATATTTTTGTATATCAAGTTGTCTTTAACATCTTTTAATATAATTTTAAAGGTACAAATGACAGACTGAGTCTAAGGCACTAGTTTTCAGCAGGAGGCTCTTGTGCTTCCCAGAGTTACTTGGCAATACCTGGAGATATTTTTGGCTGTTACAGATAAAAGGAGGAGTTGGTACTGACTTCTAGTGGGGTAGAGGCCAGGGGTGCTGTTAAACTTTCTATAGTGCACAGGACAGCCCCCCACAACAGTTTTCCTAGTCCAAAATGTTGGTAATACCAAGACTGAGAAACCCCGATCTATGGTATTTAACTGTAAATGGAGATTTATTTTTATTTTTCTTGGAGTTTAAATCTATCGTATCTTACTGCTCAAATACCACTTGAATAATTCTGTGCTCAGCTGTGTTGTTTTTCTGATGAATATTGTTTATCTGGTGACACTTTTAAGCAGTGATGAATAAATAGGTGGTGGTGCCATATCGTTTACCATTTATTTTCTAGGCCAGTTGGACAAATGCGAGTAAAAAGCAGCGAGAAAAGCTACTTGAGCTGATACGTCGTCTCGCAGAAGATGACAAAGACGGTGTGATGGCACACAAGGTGTTGAACCTCCTCTGGAATCTGGCCCATAGTGACGACGTGCCTGTAGACATCATGGACCTGGCCCTCAGCGCCCACATAAAAATACTGGATTACAGCTGCTCCCAGGTGAGGCTGTGCTGGCTTGCTCACTTTTGGTGACCTTCCTCTTTCATGATGAGGATGGCTTTTAGGTAGAGAATAGTTCTAGGTTTTTCTGACATCATTTTTGAAGTGATCTTTAAGAATTGACATACATGGTTCACTGCCTTCCTCTGTCTCTTATGTCTTAAATTTTCTGCATCATCTGAAAACATTTTAGTCTTCTTGGTAGAAAGACAGTATAAGTAAGTTACAAAGTTGTGGTAATGTCAGATGCATGGTGCTAAATACCAGTTTCAAGTAGATCATACGATACTAAAGCTAATTATGGATTTCCGAGGTAAGAGAAGTTGGGTTTTCTTTGCTTCTTAGGGAAGTTAAGAAAAATTAATAGAATTTCCTAAACACTGAAACATTTAGTGCCTTCCCTGTAAGCAAGTTATACAACTTGCCTGCATTCTAACTTGTAGCATGTGTATCTTTTAATTCATGGTAAAATGAATATTGCTGAAAAACTAATTTCCTGCTTGTTAAAACTTTTTGCTACACTGATGAACTGAAATTTAGATAAAAACCAATAAGTTCAAGCAGGTGTAGGTGTTTTTTTTCCTATACTTGAGATAGTTCATTAAGTATTTGGTATATCAAATAATAAGTACCTCAAGTTTGAATTATTTCATTAAATACACAAACACAAAATAAAAGTAATCCGAACTTAAATTTTTAGGTACACAAACCTGCATTTCTGATTACTATGGACTCAGGGAAGGAGTAAAGTAAACAAAGTATGAAAAGTAAAAATATTTGAAATTTTGATTTTATAACATTAATTTTTAATTGCTTATCACTGTTTCTCTCCTTGTGGGTATGTGGAGATGTCCTTATTTTTATTTTTGGTGAATTTTTTTCACTCAGTTGCTGTACCATTGTTTCCTTGGTAAAATACAAATTTTCTGTGTTCTTTCTATGCTAAAAACAAACCCATACAGAGTCGCAATCGGAGTTACATGTTCTTGCTGGATTTTTATTATATGGTAGAATCTCTTAAAGCATTGGGTAAAGCTTAAATGCCTACCTCCTGGCAACTTTTAAAATCAAACTTTCTGTCAGTGTGCTTAATACCTTTCAGTAGATATATATGAATCCATGTCATGTTGAGTTTTTATAATAGTATTTAGGAGTTTTGGTAGTATATGTGGAATAAAAGCATATTTAAAGCAGCTTTTTTTATCATTAAATTCTTTACTGCAACGATGCTGGTATTACAAGAAGAGCTCTGTTTGGTAATTCTCAAACTATTTTGGAGGTAGAATTCTTCTGAGTATTGACCTATATAAAACACTGAAATTGTTTCTTAAGGACCGTGACACACAGAAGATACAGTGGATAGATCGCTTTATAGAAGAGCTTCGCACAAATGACAAATGGGTAATTCCCGCACTGAAACAAATTAGAGAAATTTGTAGTTTGTTTGGTGAAGCACCTCAGAATTTGAGGTAAGACTTATCAGAAAATTTCAATATTTTTAATTACATATTTTACTGAAAAGAAACATTGTTTGGTGAAAGCAGGTTTTAAAAAGAAAACTAGAGTAGGATGACAGGAAGCTTACACACTAAATTCAAAAAGAGGATTCCTTTATCACATCTACCTCTTTGATTTTATTGATGAAGAAGACAGAATTTAGTGATAAGTATCAGAATAGAGGTGATAATATTGCCTTCATGTTATCTGTTCCAGCTCATGTAACCAGAAAGTTCAAGAACAAATTATTTCAGTAACTAAAGTTTGGCATGTAAGATATTTAAAGTTGGCTATTTAACAGAAATTTAGCTAAAAAAAAATCAGAAAAGGTATTTTCAAACTATACCTTGTCATCTTTCATCATTTAAACATACGTGCAATCTAATATTTGAAATTAACTTTAAAAATTAGCTATTTAAAAAACCAGTAGATTTATTTTACTGTGAAGGCTTAACGTAGTATGACATTTCAAAGTCACTAAAACATTAACTATTTCAGAGTAAACCGATCATGGGAAGGTAACATCTGTAAGAAAAATGAACGGATTAGCGTAGATACTGGTGGAAAGGGAAACAAAGCAGGAGGGAGAAAATGGAATGAGGAACGACATTAATAGATAGAAAACACGCCGCTGAAAGTATGTTGGCGTATTTGCTAGAAATAAGAGAGAATTCTGTACTTTGGCTAATAAAATTTTAATGAAAGCCCTTTCTTTGATTAAATCCTCCACTACAATTACAACATAAATCTTCATGGTGCTAATGTTACAAGAAATGTTTCTGTTTTATAACTCTGATAATAATCATGTAAACTTAGAAGCACCTTGGTACTACTATATATAGTATAGAAGAAGACATCCGTCATTGATTTTTCCCATGGTGTGAATTGGAAAATATTAATGCGTAGTTTTTCTATAAAGTAAGAATAATGGAATTAATGTCTTATTTTTGAGGCATTGATTATTTTCTTTTAAATCGCTTAATATTATCATTAAAGTAAATGGTCAAGTTAATTCTGTTACGAAGGAAACCATTTTAAGTTTTTAAATTAGGAGCTAAGAATTTAGAATTGTATAAACTCTTTTGATTACAGCAGAGTTTAATTGCCTAATTATATTGTTAAGTTCTTCTCGTTTCAGTCAAACTCAGCGAAGTCCCCATGTATTCTATCGCCATGACTTAATCAATCAACTTCAGCACAATCATGCCCTAGTTACTTTGGTAGCAGAAAACCTTGCAACTTACATGGAAAGCATGAGGCTATATGCTAGAGGTATGTATTGTAATCTAACATGAGCTATGGGAAATCACAGCAGTTTCCCTTCCCAGTTTTTTTAAATCAGTTACCATAGAAGTGACAACAGATATATTTTTTAAAATGCAAGGTTTTATAACTTGTGATCCTTTATGAGCTTGTGATCTTCTTTTACTTCTTATCTTACACACCCTAAACTCCAGGCCAGCAGTTCAAGGCTCTTTACTAAGTGCTTGCCTTTCTTACTCTCCTTCTTAAATTGATTTCTTTTTCTTCTCTGCCTGGGAGCTCTGCCTGCCTATACTACAATTGGTTGTTACCTTTCTAGGTATGTACCTGACTCACTTCCATCCTTTGTTTCCTTCCTACCACCACCGTTATCTTTTTAAGAAAACTTTTGTCAAAGTCTGTTCTTGCAAATACCATAGTTCTTTTGTAATCTTAAGTCTGTGTTTCATAAGTTCTTCAGACTTTATGAATTGAAAGTTTATGAGATCCGAAAAAAAAAAAAAGAAAGTTTATGAGATCCGAGACTACTAGAGTCCACATATTTACATTGGATTTCAAAGTGTGAATTTGTTTTAACATGTTCTGGTAGAGATATCTGTGGCGTCAACAGTCAGTTTTTAAGCACCTGCCATATATGGAGCTCTGTTTCAGTGTGTTTTTGCCCTCTGACAATTGTGTCTGAGTGTGTGTGCTAGAGTGCAGATGGGTTGTTGGTACATATTCCTCTGTCTTACACCAAATTCATAGACTCCATAATAAACCCCCAAACTTTCTCGTAGGTTGAAGTTGGTCCCCATAGGCACAGAAAGAAAACTTTATATTACCAGAGAGATAGAATTAACAAAATGGATATTGAACATACCACTCCTTTTAACACGTTAGAGTCTGCAGAAGCCAATATATGTACTAAAAATGAGGATATTTTTCATACCTCATTATTTGAAGATTTAGACTGTTGGCATTGTTGGATAAAATTCCAACGAAGGCTCTTACACATTAAGGATATTTTTCCTTAACACTTCAGGTACATACATACATTCCCATATAAAATTCAGATAAACATAATTGAAAAATGAAGCAGCTCTCAGATACCTGAGCTGATTTTGTTGACTGTCTTCCATTTACCACTCTGAGCATAAGGAATCTAAGCATCAGGCAACTGATAGGCACCAGGCAGTGATGTTTTATCATTTCATTCCTTAGTTCCTTCTAAGTAGCATGCTAGAATAATCATGGCAGTATATGAATGCAGCCAACATTTGGGACATGTTTGCATATGTCAAACAAAATCTGAGAGAGGTATAAGCTTAGTTTAATGTAATTGATTCTTCAGTATGATGTCACCTCCTCTTTTTGGTTTAATGCCTTCAACAGAGGCTAATACAGGCCTTCCCACAATGAAGCCTTAATATAAATCACATGATTCCATTACTAATTTTTACATACTTTATTTGCATATGGTATTTCATTTAATTTCATTGGCACAGGTTGAGACTTCTGTAAAGGCTATCAGGAGATGATGCACATGCAATTCAGCCTCACTCGAATTTTCTGCTCCTTTGTAGTCAAATTCTACATGAGTCTTTGCTTCATCTCAGTTGCATGGACTTAACATCTTCAGGCTTCAGTTTCCCCTTCTTATATTATCTGTATCTTCATAAAGTAAGAGCTGTGAATCTGCACAGATTGCCTGGATTTGAAACATGGCCTAATGTGTTAGGTGTATGACCTTGAACAAGTTATATATGCTAGAATAATGCCTGGCACATAGTAAGCCCTTGAATTTTTGTTGCTATGTTCCCCTGAGTTTATTGGAACCATACCTTGTTTGTCCTAACCTTTGATATACCTTTTCTTCCTATATTATAGTACTCTTCTGATTAATACTGATCAGTCTCCAGCTAGTAAAATTCTCCTATTAAAACAGGCTTTTCACAGCATTTAGAAATTGGTGGTTGATGATACCATCAGTCACTAATTTCCAAGTCTGTAATTCTAAAATAAATTTCTTTTAGCCTCTACATAATAAAAGTGTTGCATGGATCCCATTAGATATGAGACATTATTCAGTAGGATAATATCAGGCTTCTAGTTTACTGATATTCTTAGTTTCTGATAAGTATTCCACCAATATTAAGTATTTGTCCTGCCCATGTTTCATCTCTACTAGTATCTTAAGCTATGGGGAGTAAAAAACCCTACTTCCTCAATAGTACAGTCAACTGATTCTACCTCCTGTTTTAGCATTATTTATAACTAAAATTATCTTCAGTATTTACTCATGTTCTTATTCTTACTGTCTTGGTGCTTACCAAGTTATTCTTTAAAAGTTTTTCATGTACATATACAACACAATATAAAACCATCTTTCAGTTTTTACTTAAGTTTTACCTTATTGGTAGGATAGACTGTACTGACTTGAACACTTGTAAAGGTTTTATTTACCTTTTTTCCTTGGTTTCTGGATAGAGTTGGAGGACTTGTCTTTACTGTAGATCACAGTTTTGCATTCTGTCTTCTCAGGGCTGCCACTTTCAGTTACGTCCTCATAGACGAGGAAACCCCACTAAAATTAACAACTGAGTTATCAGAACATTGAAGGCAATAGGACCACCTATTCAAAGTGCCAGGGGCGAGGGAGGGACCTGACAACTAAGAACCTTAATTCAGCAAAACTGTCTTTCAAAAATGAAAAGTAAAGACATTCTCAAACAGTGGGATAATTTGTTGTTAGCCAACTTGCCTGAGAAGAAATACTAAAGGAAGTAATTAGACTGAAAGCAAGTGACAGCAGACAGTAATTCAGAGCCACCCAAAAACATCAGAATGTATATTCTCACATATACACAGGATTCTGCAGGACAGACCATACTCTAGGCCATAAGCAAGCCTTACTAACCTTAAAAGTGTTGAAATTATACAAAGTAGGGTCTTTTTTGGTCCACAGTGAAATTAAATTATAAATTAAAAAGTAAATCTGGGAATTTCACAAGTGTGTCAAAAGAATGCATTCATTACTAACCTAGTGGGTCAAAGATGAAATGACAAGTGAAATGAGAATATGCTGAAATGAATGGGAAAAAAACGTGAAATATAAAAACTAGTGGAATGTTCCTAAATCAATGCTTAGAGGAAATTTATACTGCTGAGTTCTTACATTAAAGAAGAAAGATAGCAAATCAGTAACATTTCACCTTCAAAAAGTGGGAGAGAGAAAACTAACCTGAAAACAGAAAGAAATTAATAAAGATTAGAGTGGCGATAAGTGAAATAGAGAAGAGAAAAATCAATTAGCGTTCTTCAAAAAGATCAGCAAAATTCACAAACCTCTAGGCTCAGTTGGGAAAGTAAAAAAGAAGATATCACTGCTAACCTTACGAAAATAAGAAAAATAAGAGAATGCCAAATTACTGAAATTGACTCAAGAAGCAAATGAAAATCTGAATAGGTGTATAACATGTAAAAGGATTGAATTAGTAATCAAAAAACTTCCCACAAAGAAAAGCCCAGAACCAGGTGGCTTCATTAGTGAATTTACTGGGTATTTAAAGAAGAATTAACACTAGAATTAAACCAATTCTTTCAAAAAGATAGAGGAACTGGGGCTTCCCTGGTGGTCCAGTGGTTAAGAATCCATCTTGCAGTGCTCTTAGATCCCACATGCCTCAGAGCAGCTAAGCCCCCAGGCCACGACTATAGAGTCCATGCTCTGCAATGAAAGATCTAACATAACAACGAAGATCCTGTATGCCACAAGTAAGACCCAACACAGCCAAAGAAATAAAACAAAGAGGAGCACTTCCAGGCTCATTCTATGAAGCCACTGTTACTCTGATACCAAAATAATACAAAGACTTGTGAATATAGTTAAAAGTTCTCAAAAAACAAGCAAACAGAACCTTAACAACGTATAAGAAAGATAATCAGTGTGTCCCTGGAATACAATGTTGATTTGACACTCCAAAGTCATTTGTTAATAGAATAAAGGGCCAAAACTATGAGGTTATCTCAGTAGATGCAGAAAAAGCATTTGACAAAGTCCAACACCTTTCATTTATAAAAACATTCAGCAGACCTGGACTAGAAGGAAATTTCCTCAACCTGCTAAAGCACATCTCAAAAAAGCTACAGCTAGCATCATACTTAACAGTGAAAGGCTGACTACTTCCCTCTCGGGAACAGGAATGAGACAAGGATTTCCACTCTAGTCACTTCTGTTTAACATTCTCCTGGAGATGCTAGTGAAATTAACTAGACATGAAAAAGAAAAAGCATCCATATTGGAAAAGAAACAGTGTCTCTAATCTTAGATAACACATATGCAAAAAATTCTAAAGAATCTGCTAAAATCTGTTAAAATTAATAATAAATGAGTTCCCATAGATTGCAGGGATTAAATAAGATCAGTATACAAAAGTTGTATTTCTATACACTGGCAATGAACATTCTGAAAATGAAATCAAAATAGTTCCATTTACAATAGATAAAGTACAGTTGGCTTTTGAAAATCTCATTTGAACTGTGAAAGTCCAGTTATACATGAATATTTTTCAGTAGTAAACACTACAGTACTGAATGGTCCATGGTTGGTTTAATCTGTGTATGCAGAGAAACTGCGATTGCAGTTTGCTGAATTTGTTATACTTGGCTTTACCCCTGTGGTGTTCAAGGCTCAGCTGAAACAAAACAACATACAAATAAATCTTTGTGGTCTTGAGTTAGGCAAAGGAAAATTGTAAGGATAAAAAACAGTGATTGGACTATATCATACATTTAACTGCTACAGTTTACAGTAAAATGACAACCTGAGAAAGGGAGAAAATATCTGCAAACCATATATCTCACAAGGGACTAGTATCTTACAACCCAGCAATTAAGACATAACCCATCAGGAGCCAATAGAGAATAGGAACAACGAAGAGCTTCCCGAGTTAAAGGGTCAGTGAAAGATGGCGGCCACCGAAGGGGGTTGGTGCTTGTGCGAGTTGAGGTTGAAAATTTATCATTAGTACGATAGCATCCTCAATAGCAGTGTATATGTATTCTCTCCAGAATTCAGGCTTTTTAATTCATTATTCTTCCCTGGGCTAATTGCATGTGGAACTTTATGTGTGTGTTTACTTACTGTCCTTTGGGGAGTCCGAGTGCTGCTACAGAGAAAAAGTCTGTGTCATCTAGCAAAACTGGGAAAAATCAAACGGTGATTGCGTTTTTCATCCATACTGCAATGCTGGTGGAGGAAGGGAGAGAATGTTACGGTGTGCCTTAAGGGCTCTGCAGGAAAAGTAGGTATCCCGAAGCAGTTTATGTTGTTTATGCTGGCAATACCGATGTCAGTGGCCAACAGATACTAGAAGGCACTTTCAGAAGATTTAACATCAGGTTAACTTGCCCAGTGAAGTTTGTTTTCTTGAGGAAGCGCTGCCTTGTGGAAGATTGACTGTATCCTCATTTCACACTGCTGGGCCAAAGCCTGGGATCCATTTTTATGGGCTAGGAAGCTCTGTTGTAGTGTGTTCCCGATGTTTACATTGATGCAATGAGCCAAGCTTTCAGGCTACCTCTGTTTTAAGTATCTAGGTGGTTGCCGAGTTGGAAGCTATATTCATTACCCCACCATCAGCACTGGCATGCTCTCTGTAATCAGAATGTGGGACTTAACAACACAGCCTTCATTACCAGGAATCCTTTTCTCAGCGGTGTTTTAGGACTGGAGGTGCTTTTAAAGATTTTTTTTTTTTTTTTTTGCTCTTCCATTGCAAACACCAAGGCTCTTCCCCCCCCCCCCCCCGTATGATATATTCAAATGAAAGTAAAATTAAACAGTTTACTGAGTTTTTTTTTTTAAGTTTTTTTGTTTAAGAATTTCCCATTTAAGCTAGACCTTGTGACCAGTACCTACTCATACTCATGATAGAAGGGTAGGTTTTCTTAAATTAATCTAAGACTTTCATAACAACATGCTAATGATAATTACGGTATGATAACTTCATTATATAGAGAAGCATCTTGTGTCACTCTAATGTCCAGATGGAAGTTAGTAATATAATTTTTTATAACTATATTTTTTTTTCCATGAAGACATTTCATTATAACAGGAAATTAGAGAAAAAAGTTTGTCTTGGTGGTCAGTTCATAGACCATTCAGGTCAGTCTTACGCTATAATCAGACATTACTTCATTATGTATGAAAATTGGACAGAGGGTTGTATGAAGAATTATTTTTGACGACACATTTAACAGACCTTTTTTTTTTTTTGGTTAGAAGAAAAGGGAAGATTATTCTGGTTGGGAAAAAAGGAGATGGATAGAAACTATGACTAATAAGTAAATTTCAAGTTGCCTTTAGTGATAAAGAATTAACGATCTTTTAACTGACTTGTTTTCCTTTGATTAAGTCAACAATGATATGGGTAGCCATGTGTGTAATGCACAATTTTTCTTAATTTGCAGACCATGAAGACTATGACCCACAAACTGTGAGGCTTGGAAGTAGATACAGTCATGTTCAAGAAGTTCAAGAACGGCTTAACTTCCTTAGGTTTGTTTTAAACAATTAGTGTTGCTCTCTAAGACACAGATAAAGAATGTCAAGTTGATATGCTCTATGGCTAGGTCTTTGTCAGGTGACTCTTGTCACCTTTGATTTTTCCAATCTGGAAATCCTTACGTGAAAGTCACAGGACATTTCCCTGAGTGTTTATGATTAAATATTTTTAAATTATTGACTGGGTTTAACTTTTCTTCTTTGCAGTATTGGAAAAGAACATATTTAAACCTTTTGTATAGACTTCTGGTCTTCATATGTGTTTATATTGAGAATATATTTAGTTTTTAAAGAACAAATTTCCATATTTGACACAGCCAGCTGGAGAACCATATTAAGGAAATGGGGACAAAAGTCAGTTTGACCAGTACCCTAAAAGAGTGGTTTGAGTTCTCTGGTGCTTTGTTTATCCTAACAATGGCTGACAAAGGCAGTCTGAAATCATGTGTTAATAACATTCTGTTGGGGATGGAGAAAAGAGATTTATTCCCATAGTGAGTGAGTGAGGGCGTGAAAAGTCGCTCAGTTGTGTCCGACTCTTTGCGACTCCATGGGAATAGTCTATAGAATTCTCCAGGCCATAATGCTGGAGTGCTGCTTCCTTCTCCAGGGGATCTTCCCAACCCAGGGATTGAATCCAGGTCTTCCACATTGCAGGCAGATGCTTTACCAGCTGAGCCACCAGGGAAGCCCCTTATTCCTGTAAGCCAAAGCTAAATGTAGTCCAGGGCTTGATATACTCAGTGATTAGCTTTTAATGATTATACACTTATATATTTAAAATTGTTAAAAAATTTTGATGATGAGAGGTTTCTTGCAATTCAGAAACCCCACCATGTATTTTCAGATCATAAGCACGCTAAGGGAAATGCCCAAATGATCAGTGCTTCAGAAAATCTATTGCATGTATTATTTTGATACACTGGGGAATTTTCTCCTGGACTGCATTAATTATAGGCTTATGTTTATTGAATTATGTGCTTACTTGGAAATATTTGCATAAGTAGTTACATTAAGATTTTAACGAGGGTAAAGTCTAGACACCAGAGTTTAAGAAATTGGCCTTTGTTTAAAGCAAAATGGTTCTGTGAGTTGTAGGGGGGTGGGGGGGTGGGTGTGGGTGTGGTTTTTCAACCATCTGAATGAAAGGACCTTCCTCCCCAGATTGAGAATCATCGCCATAGTTAAGTCATTGTTATTGATTGGTGTGTGTTGTATCCTTTAGATTGCCTAGAACAGAAGAGTGATTATAAGCTCTTTTGCTAAATTAAAGTTTGGGATCAGAGAACCTGTTTTAGTCCCTGCTCTATAATACTTATCTGTATGACCTACATCAGTTCTCTGAAGGCGCAGGAACTGAACTTTACTCACTTTACATTTATTTATTTTTTTTCACTTTACATTTAAACCTCATAGCACAGGGAGACAGGTATTATCCCCATTTGATTAATATGGAAACTGAGATTCACATGGCTTAAAGCTATGTTTGGAATCACACAGCCGCGGTATATAGTTAGTTACACTACTCAACTAGGTGTATCCGACTTCAGTCTTTGCTCTTTATATTAGACAAGTGATTTTTCAAACCTACTTTGGAGCCTTAGGGCTTCTGAGGAGCTTCCTCCAAGATTTCTGGACAAGCAGTAGAAGTTTTATCTCCCTTTCTCACTTTCCTCCTTCCCAACAGTTGGAGCAGCTCTTTTATTTTTTATACAGTGCCCTTCCAAATGGAATTTTTGCTTAAAGAAAGCAAAAAAAAAGAGAAGACACACACACACACAACCCAAAAATGAAAACAGTTGTATTTTATCACATTGGACCTCAGTTTCCTATCTGTAAATTATAGACAGGGTGACAGGGTTAAGTAGGACAGGTGCTAGAAAGCCCTCTTTAAGGTCAGCAATCTTATGAAAATACCAAAGACACTAGAATTAATAACTCAAAATGCTTTGAAATGAAAAGGGAACCTTAAATACATTCACCCTACTCTGTAATTGGGTAAAGAGATACCATTAGATTAGCTAAAAACTGTGTTAAGTTTTTCAGAATAAAATGAGATATTCATTCTGTCATTCAGAGTTCCGGCAGACAGGGTGGGTGGATGAATGCTAAAAGAAAAAGAAAGCTAACTGAGGAAACTAGGTGAAACAGAGTTCACCTTTATTGTCTTTAACTAAACCTATAGTCCTCAAACTAGAAAGACCCCTGAGAATGCCATTGAATAATTGATAAGCATCCTGTTGAATTTTTACATTAAAAAGTTTAAGACATATGTAGGTTACTCAGTTCAATGTGGCCAAGTGCTGAGTGATGACTGTTAGATCATCAGCAGATGTTAAAATTTAAGGAATTTTAACTCTTCAGTGTTATGATTTATCTGTGAAAGTCACAGAATACCTCTTTGTCCAGTGATACCATATAAGCAGAATGCTAAAACTCAGATAACCTGTTAAATATACTTTCAAAATTGGCTGGTTTCAGAGATCAAATCAGGGAACAAATCTTTTTTTTTCTCCCACTGTATATCCTTTTGTTTTTATTGAAATATAGTTTATTTACAGTGTTTTCAGGTGTACAGAGAACAAAGGTTGTTTTTTTTTTTCCTAGTTTAGGTCCAATGATGTAGCAGAGTTCTTGGCACGTTGTAAATGCTTAATATGTGCTTGCTGAATGAATACCTAGTATTTTTTAGTAATAGATAAAAATTAAATGAATTATTTTAAGATGCTGATAAGAACTGACATCCTTTTACCTGTAGTTAAAATATAGTTGTGATAAGTGGGTTATTTCCCATATATACAAATAGATTGCCTTTCAGAATAAAAAATTATGTAGATCTAATTGCTAATTTTATGTTTTTCAAGATTTTTATTAAAGGATGGCCAGCTGTGGCTATGCGCTCCTCAGGCAAAACAAATATGGAAATGCTTAGCAGAGAATGCAGTTTACCTTTGTGATCGCGAAGCCTGTTTTAAGTGGTATTCCAAGTTGATGGGGGATGAACCAGACTTGGATCCTGATATTAATAAGGACTTCTTTGAAAGCAATGTGCTTCAGCTTGATCCATCCTTATTGACTGAAAATGGGATGAAATGTTTTGAACGATTCTTCAAAGCTGTGAATTGTCGGGAAGGAAAACTGGTAGCCAAAAGGAGAGCATATATGATGGATGATTTGGAGCTAATTGGACTAGACTACCTTTGGAGGGTAAGTGAGAAGTAGGAACTCGATGAACAGTGTATGTGATACAGTTTTTTCAAATAGATAAGAAATCACAATTTTATGTATAAATTACATGTATATATGCTGCTCTGATGCTTGTCCTAGGAGCTAGTGATAGTTCATCTTTATCTTACTATATCATTTGTCATTGGACTTTTTCATATCACTCTCCCTCCACCTCCCTGTCCTGCCACTGATATTCCTTTTCTCTTGGTTTAGAATCTGTCTGCCCCCGATGCGTTTAGAAGTAAGTGCACTAACCATAGAAATCTCTCATGCCTCTCCATGAAAGTTATTTTCTTCCCTTTCTTAATTTAATGTAGACCTCTGTTTCTTTTCAGTATTAATTTTAGCTTATTATGCACTTAATGCTAATATAGAAGACAGAAAAGAAGACTTTATTTAGAGAGGCTTATGGATGTATACTTTATCAGCACTATTTTAACTTGCAATATTATATATATTTTTTAGTAGAGTTATAATTGACATACAACACCATATTAGTTACAGGTGTACAACATAATGATTTGATGTGTACATATTACAGAATGATCACAATCTATTGTCATGAGTTTTTTTTTTTTTTCTCATAGTGAGAACTTTTAAGATTTACTTGGGACTTCCCTGGTGGTCCAGTGGCTAGAGCTCTGCTTTCACTGCCAGGGCCTGGATTCAGACCCTGGGCAGGGAACTAAGATCCCACAAGCTGTGTGGCGTGGTCAAAAAGAAAAATTTATTGCCTTAGCATTCACTCTTTCAAATATACAGTACAGTATTATTAAATATAGCACCATGCTATATGTTACTTTGAGCCTCTTCACTCATTTGGCAAACACCAATCTATTCTGTGTATCTATGAGTTCAATTTTTTGTTTGTGTTTCTTTGATTTTTATTTATTTTTTGTTTCTTTGATTTTTTGATTCCATATGTAAGTGAGATCATACAGTATTTCTCTCTCTGACTTACCTCACTTAGCATAATGCCCTCAGGTTCCATCCATTTTGTAGTTATTAATTACTCGTCCCATCTTTAAATATCTTTAAAAATCTGACCTGTTTGCAGCAGTTTATATTGTTTTCTGGATGTGAAATGTGTTTCTGCAAACCATAGACTAAGTTGTTTATTTTAGTATTTGATTATTCACACTTTAAGTGGTTTTCATTTTTAAACAGCAGAAACCATTTTTAAAAATCAAAGTTTACATAACACTTCAAAATGTAAAACTAGTTGAAGTGAGAAAAGAAAGCCTGGTTGTTTTTTTCTTGTGACTCAGTCTCCCTGTGCTTTACTCCCTTCCCCTTCCCCTGCCTATTACATGGTTCATCCCTAACATTCTTCATCACTCGTAGAGTTCTATACATTGTTTGAAAACCACTGATACGATTAGATGATAAAGATCTATAGTAATGGGGTGGGTAGCCTTTTATGCTAAGCTGTATTTCATGTAATCTTGATTTCCTTTAACTAATTTAAATTCCTTCTTTAATATCTCACTACTTGGTTGTTATTGTTTAGTCACTGAGTCGTGTCCAACTCTTTTGCGACCCCATGGACCATAGCCCTCTAGACTCCTCTGTCCGTGGGATTTCCCAGGCAAGAATACTGGAGTGGGTTAGCATTTCCTTCTCCAGGGGATCTTCCTGACCCAGGGATCCAACTTGCATCTCCTGCACTGGCAGGCGGGGCTTCCCTGGTGGCTCACCTGCCAATGCAGGAGACCCCAGTTCAATTCCTGGGTCAGGAAGATCCCCTGGAGAAAGGGATAGGCTACCCACTCCAGTATTCTTGGGCTGCCCTGGTGTCTCAGATGGTAAAGAATCTGCCTACAATGCGGGAGACTTGGGTTCGATCCCTGCATTGGGAAGATCCACTGGAGAAGGGCATGGCAACCCTCTCCAGTATTCTTGCCTGGAAAATCCCTATGGACAGAGGAGCCTGGTGAGCTACAGCCCATAGGGTCACAGAGTCGGACACAACTGAGCAACTAATCGGACACAACTGAGCAACTAAACACAGCACCAGGGAAGCCCACTGCTTGGTTACCAAGGTGTTGAATTGCAGGAGTAAATGATACTAATGACAGCATATTTTATTCTTAGTGAAATGTGTCTTCCTTTCTTAACTTGATTTATACAAATACTTGAGTTTTGCTTTTGTTACAGTTTTGGTCTGTTCTCTCACTTTAATTTTATTTGATTATTACAAATCGATATTCCTTTTTAAATTATTGAATGCTGTATTAAAAATACTGAAGGTATGGTTTGAATGGAAATGGCCAACTAAAATATTTCTTGAAAGATACTTACACTTGAATCTTTTTGAATCTAGGTGGTGATTCAGAGTAATGATGATATTGCCAGCAGAGCTATAGATCTCCTTAAAGAGATATACACAAACCTTGGTCCAAGGCTACAGGTCAATCAGGTGAGGATTAACATGTATTAAAGTTTTCACAAGTTTGAATTCTGATTGAAGAACTCTTAACCTTAGCTTTCTTTGACAAAACATAATGAGTGTTTGTTGTTTTTATTTTATTGAAGTAGAGTTACTTTACAATGTTTTGTTAATTTCTGCTGTGCAGCAAAGTGACTCAGTTATACATATATACAATATGTCTTTTTCATATTCTTTTCCATTATGGTTTATCACAGGATATTGAATATATTTCCCTGTGCTATGCAGTAGGACCTTGTTGTTTATCCATTCCATATATAATAGTTTACGTCTTTAATCCCAATCCTTCCCTCCCCTAACCTCTCCCCCTCTTGGCAACCACAAGTCTATTTTCAAAGATAGTGTGTTTTATTATATGTATAACCTCTTGTTAAATATGATTATGGTTAAATGAGATCTACCTTTAACTTAATTATTCCCATCTTTAATTATAGAAAACTTGAACTGTCTTTATTTGGCCCATTATTTGTAGGTGGTTATCCATGAAGACTTCATTCAGTCTTGCTTTGATCGTTTGAAAGCCTCCTATGACACTTTATGTGTTTTGGATGGTGACAAAGACAGTATTAATTGTGCAAGACAGGAAGCTGTTCGAATGGTTCGAGTATTAACTGTATTAAGGGAATACATAAATGAATGTGACAGTGATTATCATGAGGAAAGAACAATTCTACCTATGTCAAGGTTTGTAACTGATCTACTGTGCTGCTCCTTAATTATTTGACAGTCTCCTAGCCATTGGATTCTAAAAAGTGATGTACAGGAAGAAGGAGAGGAAATTTTTCATTTTTGAAAATGTTTAGCATCTTCCTTAAGAACAGTGTTTGTATCTTACAGAATCTTTTTTTAATAGTAGACCATTTTTGTTTTGTTTTCTGGATCTGTTTTTTGTTGGTTTTTGTTTAGGGCATTCAAATTAAGTCTGGTTTCTTTTTATTCTGTGGGGGGAGGGTTGTTTGGTGTTTTGTTTTTGTTTTTGCCATTGACTTTATTGGTCATTAAATGTTGCCAGGGATATTTTGCAGTTGAGGTATTTTGACACCATTCATTTCCACTTTTGAAAATAATAATACAGTCTGATTGCAGAGTTAATTAGAAAGAACTCTTAAAATAGGCTGCTTTGACAGATAGCCAATATAGTAAGAAATATTTTCAAATGATTACTAACATTTCTTTTTTCACCCAATTTTATTGAGATATAATAACTGGAAGTTTATACCTTTTAATCACCTTTATTCAATTCCTCACTCCCTGTCCTTCCCCCTGCCTGATGATCATAAGTCTGATCTCTTTTTCTATGAGTTTATTTGATCTTGAGGTATAATTGACCTACAGTACTATGTTAATTCCTGGTATACAACATAGTGGTTGAATATTTCATTACAGAGCGATCACCATGATAAGCCTAGTTACTACCTGTCCTGTGACTCTTTTATTTTGTAACTGGGAATTTATGCCTGTTAAAATTCCCCTTACCTAATTCACTCATCTTTGGGTCTATTAATATTTCTCTTAAGATTTTACCATTTAGTAGTTTCAAATAATATGTATAATTTAGAAATATTTATCGAATATGAGCCATTAGTATTTAAGAGTTCTGTTTTTGACCATGAAATTATTTAAATTGCTCCTTGAATATGTTTATTTTTTTGCTTCTTACCTGCAGAAGATAATATGCCAACATAAATATCATTGAGGGGATGAGTTTTGATCGGCTTTTATAGCATAAAAATTAGTGAAATGTTACTCATGTCTCTGTTATAATGTCTTGTAACTAGATACCTACAAACTAGGTACAAGAGTAACAACTATGATTTTTGTGTTTTGAAGATTACTTATAATATTTGTAGTTGAAAGGAGCAGTAAATACTTGTTTTAAGATCCTAAAAATCTGGGCTTCCCTGGTGGCTCAGATGGTAAAGAATCCTCCTGCAACGTGGGAGACCTGGGTTCAGTCCCTGGGTTGGGAAGATCCCCTGGAGGAGGGCATGGCAGCCCACTGGAGTATTCTTTCCTGGAGAATCCCCATGGACAGAGGAGCCTGGCACGTTACAGTCCATAGTGTTGCAAAGAGTCGGACATGACTAAGCAACTAAGCACAGCACACAAAAATAATATGTCTTTAACTCATTTTCTCTTGTTTAGTAAGAAAATGTTCCATTTTAAATTCCTAACTTTATTTTCTTAGCAAGAAATTTGAAAGCCTGCTGAATACGATGTTTTCCCTTTTTATTTCCCCAGAGCTTTCCGTGGTAAACATCTCTCTTTTATAGTTCGATTTCCAAACCAAGGCAGACAGGTTGATGATTTGGATATATGGTCTCATACGAATGATACTGTTGGTTCAGTACGACGATGTATTCTCAATCGTATTAAAGCCAATGTAGCTCATACAAAAATTGAGCTCTTTGTGGGTGGTGAACTGATAGATCCTGCAGATGATAGAAAGTTGATCGGACAATTAAACTTAAAAGATAAGTCGGTAAGTATAATTACCAAATTTTTCAAGAAAATCAAGCCTGGGACTCTCAGTTTAGTAGTTAGCATTTTAATCAATAAATGTTGATGGAGCATCCATTATATGTGTGACTGTATTAGGTGTTTGAATTACTATAACACTGAGACAGGCATATTGGTACCTACAATATAGCAGAGGAAAAGATTTCTAAAAACAAAACTGTTTAAGTGATTAGGTTAGACAATAGTTATAATCTATATTTCTAAAAAGATAGTGTGTCGTTTTTTGTTTTGATTGGTGTATCACTACTGTTTTGTGTATTTTTCCTTGTCTTTGATACTAACTTAGTATATCATTTTTAGCTAATTACAGCCAAACTTACACAGATCAGTTCCAATATGCCTTCAAGCCCTGATAGCTCTTCTGATTCCTCAACTGGGTCTCCTGGAAACCATGGTAATCATTACAGTGATGGTCCCAATCCAGAAGTGGAAAGCTGTTTGCCTGGGGTGGTGAGTAGATAGTTTTGAACTACTGTATGCAAGGCATTATGCTGGATTATTTAAGAAGAACGTGTATAGAATAGTGTTTTGGTTTTTTTTTTGAGCTTACAATTTATTGTGGCAATAAATATCAACTGTACAGTTAATCATCAACTTTCAAATGGATCCCCTTGAAAGGTGATTGTAACTTGGTTGAAATTTTAAAAACCACATTTTGTATAGATGGAGTGTCATTATATTTACATAAAACTAGCCTGTTATACAACTTAATTATAACTTGTAAGTTCACTGAGAAAAATAGCACTGTATTTTGTATTTGTGTCACAAAAAATGAATTCTTCAGAACTGTTTCTGTAGGAAAATACCCGCAGTCTTTCTCAGATCGCCAGTAATGTATTTTTGTTTCTAAAGTAACTTCTCCCTCGCTTACCTCCCCACAAAAATTTTAATGGCTACAATAATACCAGCCACTCTAGTGTCAGAAGAGTTGGCTCTCTCTATCAGTTGGATTAGGAATTTAACTGTTGGTGGGGCATGGCAGCTGTTTGTTTATACAGAATCTGACTTGTATGAATAATGGGAATAGTTTAACAAAATAGTAAAAAAGCTGTCGGACACAAAGTACTAAAGGTGGCTTTTATAATATATTCAGTCTACACTATGAAGGATTTCTAAAGGTGAGAAGATGGTGTAGGCCGACCATTTCAGGATAGAAATGACAGAAGCAACAGTATGGAGATTAGCAAACATTTATTTGGGGACTTCCTTTGTGGAGGTGTAATTTACAGATAAACATTTCGTGTATTTTGTATTCTAGATAATGTCACTGAATCCCAGATACATCTCTTTCCTTTGGCAAGTTGCAGACTTGGGTAGCAGCTTAAATATGCCACCTCTTAGAGATGGAGCAAGAGTACTTATGAAACTTATGCCACCAGGTAAGACTTTCCTTCTTAAATAATTATAGTGTTGATAAAGTACATGTTGGACAGGAATGGGTTTATTAGCAAATTCTGTTCCTCGATGGAAGATAATGGGAGTTGGCAAACTATAGCTCACTGGCCAAATCCAGTCCACAGCCTGCTTTTTGAACAGTCCAAGAGTTAAGGATGGTTTTTACATTTTCTAATGCTATAGAAAAAAATCAAAAAGAATATTTTGTGACTTATGAAAATTATATTGACATTTCAATTTTTATATCCATAAACAAAGTTTTATTGGTGTATAAGCTATGCTCATTCATGTACATGCTGTCTGTAACTGCTTTTGTCATAGCATAGCAGCAGTTATGGGAGAAACCATATGGCCTGCAAAGCCTTAAATATTTACTATCTGGCCCTTTATAGAAAACATTTTCTGACCCTTGGACTGTGTTTTGGATCATGGTCTATAGCATTGTTTCTGTTTTATTTCTGGGAAACATCCATTTTCAATTTGTTAGCTTTTATTATCTATGTTTGTATTATCAGTAAATAATACCCTCATACAACTGTCAGTTTTACATACCTACTGGTTTTCCGTTGTGTAAATGTAAACTTACTTCCACATTCTTCCAATTTTTTCTTTTTCCTTTTTTTGTCTGCACCACATGGCATTCAGGATCTTAGTTCCCTGATCTAACCTAAGCCCCCTGCAGTGAAAGGGCAGAGTCTTGACCACTGGCCCTGTAGGGAAGTCCCTCCTCCAATATTTTCTTAAAATCATATTCAGCATTTGCTTGTTCAAGAGTGTGTGAAAAATAGTTTGCTAGATTAATGGCAGCTTTTTGGGGAGGGGGGGCTTAATAATTTTCCCTTTTCATTTTCTTGATTTTCTATACACCTATCACTAATTCTTCCCACGTATTCTCTAATAATCTCTCGAAATAGTTTTCCATTATCATGGGTATTATATAATATGTCGGCTCCACTGTTCTGGAATTTTTCTTCTGCCTCCTCTCATCTGGTTGCTGTTTGTTATGCAGTTACCATTTTGGGACTTCTTTCTTCAGCCTTCCTATGGTAGATTTCTGTTCATCAGCTCCTATGTCTTGAACCTTTTTTGAGGGACTCTGTTATCATGCTGATAACCTTCGTGCATTTATTTCAGAAGGGGTACATGGGAGGTGGTTTGGTTTGTTTGTTTGTTTCCAAAATAATACTAATCTGAATATATAACATTCACATTTGATTAGTAGTTCGGCTTTGTGGTGGCATCCTTAACTTTTTCTAGCTCTTCTGTTAACTTTTTGACCCCAGGTATTCTAGTGTTAATATTTTAAGACCTTCCTCCAAGGAATCCTTTCCATAGGATTTTGTTTTTCATGAACACATTTCAGTGTTTGTGCTCTAATAGATGTTTTCGTCTAAAACCTAACATTCTACAAAGTTATGAGCTGAAAATAAGAGTTGGTGGAAAGAATTGAACCAGATCATTCAATTCTGTACAACTTTTTAAAAAATGTTTAAAAAAACTTTTTGGAAACATTTACTACCTTATAGAAAAGTTGCAAGTACAATTCAAGAACTCCAAGAACGATAAAGTAGAGCCTTGCTTCTCCCCTGTAAATTAACGTGTGATCACTATTTACTCATAGATTCTTATTTTATCCGTTGGGTTATAGCCATTACGTTGTTGCTGAGTCGTCTCCGACTCTCTCTGACCCCATGGACTGCAGGCGCTCCAGGCTTCCCTGTCCTCCACTGTCGCCTAGAGTTTGCTCAAGTTCATGTCCATTGAGTCGGTGATGCTATCTAACCACCTTATCCATTATAGCCGTTACAATCATTATTTATTTTGACGCTCAGTTGTCCCAGTTATGGTCAGTGGATGTACTCACTATGTTTCTTATATGAACCCAATACTTTTTTAGATGTAGTTTAGATACAGTTTTATCATCTTTCAAGTACTTTTTACTTTCTGGCACAAGATATGTAAAGTTCATGTAGCGCTTTCTCTATTCCAGCCCTAGAAACAGGCATTTCTCCTTTTAGCAAGGGGGAGGGTACTCTGGTAGAAACCAGAATCCAACAGCTAAATTGTGCTCGTTACTACTGTGGTGTTCTTGTCACCTAGGCCTTTTCTTTGAACTGAGGAAGTAATACACACTTAAACACACACACATTTATATCAGAAAACAAACATGGACACATACTGACTAATCCTGCTTCTTAGTTTTTCTGCATTCCATATCTGTCTCTATTCTCTGTTATTGAGACATCTGCTTCTCAGCTTTATCACTCTATTAGGGAGGGAAATAGAGTAGAAAGTGGCTTCTTTTGCAGACTTCAATCACTCTGTTTTTAAAGTCTTTAATTCATCTGTATCTGCTCAAGTATGTTTTGCTTTCATATACTTAACTTTCCTAGAATTTGGTGGGGTGCTGATTTATAGGTACCCTTTTTCTTTCTCCCCGAAAAGCACTTCTTGGGTTCAGCTAAGCCAGCTATTAATATCTTCCGTCCCCTCTACACCTTCAATAATTAGCCGACATCTCTAATGTTCTTTCCACTCCTTTCAGTGTCTCTATTCTTTTTGAGTTTATGCATTTTAGTTTATTCTCATTTTAGTGAAGTTTATTGCTGATAAATGCAGTTCAGTAATTGGCCTACATAATTTTTAAAACTGTCTTTGTGTTTCCGTTATCTTCTCTAACGGAAGAAGATACTTTCTCTACTTCTCTAAGTAGACACCATGTTGACCTTTCTCACCCTATCTCATTTCTTGAGTCATATGGTATAGAATCAATTCAGATGTTAATTAGATTCTTAAATAAAGCTTTTCTTAATGACTTGATTTAATTTGGTCTTTATCCATTGTATTGCTTAGAATTTATTTTATTTACCTAGTATTCGAATAAGAGTTGTTGCTTTATGTATGCAAATTCATCTTTAACATTTGAAAAGGCCATCTCATAATCTCTGATCTTGTGATTGGAGCATACTGCCACCAGATGGTGAGAGGGAGCTCTTGCCAGGCAGCTCAAACAGAAAACTTAAGAGGGTGCTTTTATCATATTTTATATAATCCAAGTATCATACCTAAATTTGAAATAGCCAGCTTTGAAAATGCCAGTAATGGTTGTACGACAGTAGACAAATCATAGGCTTTGGACTCAAATGAACTTGAGTTCAGATCCTGCTTCTTCAAGTTGCTATTCCATGGCCTTAGACATAAGTTTTCTTAGTTTTTCAGAGCTTCCTTATCTATAAAACTGGACCAATAATAACTCTTTCATAGAATTGTATGGAGTAAATGGGATCATATATGGAAAACCCTAGCCTGGTGACTGGTGTTTAATCAGTATTCAACAAGTGTCAGCCTGGTCTCTGTCACTGCGGTTGTTACTCACATGGGCTGCGCACCAACACATTCTTCAAGAAAGGAGGCAGGAGCTCAAAGAAGAGGAAGTAGTTATAAATTCTGTTTCTAACATTTGAGGAGTCGTTTAGTGCTTGTGTACACTTGCACATATTTTAAAAGGAGGAACAAAACCAAGGTGGAATTAGAAGCTTTTTCCTAGTAATTGACTTCTGTTTATTCTGAATCTTTGCCTAAACTCAAGTGCCTCCATTATAATTTGCTGTTAAACCTTAGAACTTACACTGTCCTCTGTAGGTAAACTCCTCAAGAGTTCTTGTGACCCTTTAAGCACATCAGGAAACCAGGTTCTTGCCTGATACAGAGAAGTTAAAATGTATGTTGCTTTACCAGCAGAGGAGTTGCTTTTCCTCTTCAGAGCTTTCTTCACACTTGTTAAGTTACTTAACCTCACAACATTCCTATGGAGGGAATTGTTTTTATGTGTATTTTAAAGATGGGGAAATTGAGGCACGGAGTGACTTTTTTTTTTGTTGTTGCTGCTGCTGTTGCTGCTTTTGGCCAAACACACACAGCTTAGAGGAATTTCTAAAAATGCATGCAGTTGGGCTCTAAAGTTTGTACTCTTAACCCATGTGTTACTGCTCATCATTTTCTAGACTTTTAAATAGCATGCTGCTATATCATATAATTAATTAGACTTAGGTATCTCTTCAAAAGACTAGAGAGAAATAAACTAAAATCTAGCATTATGGGCAGTTTAAATTTTTCTCTTTATTTTCCATATTTTGTTAAATGAGCATGTACATAATCGAGGACCTAAAGTTATTTAGGTTCATAGATGCCAAAGGTGAAGTGGCCACTGGTGATGTGGTTCAGATCCCGCAAATGAATAAACTATAATCCCACATTAAATGATTTACTTAAAACTCAGTGCATCCTTTTCTTACAGCTCTTGTTTCTTTTCTCCTATTCCCTTTTTGCCCTTCACTCAGAATACTTACAAAACTAAGCAAGATATTTTCAGATGTAGTGTATGAATTGGTTTCTTTGTAGAGAATAATTTGGATCTTTATTGTCTAACAAATGTTTTTTGAGAAAACCTAAAATACCCATTGCTAGATATTAAACTAGCATACTGGTTAAAATGACATATCATTTTAATCATTAAAAATGATGTAGGGGTGAATATTTAATGACAGGAGAAGATATTCACAAATGTTATATTATTAAACAATATTTCATTTAGGTACATGTTACTCCCCCTTCAGAATAGGGAAAACCAACATATTTCAACTCTAATTTGAATTTTTTTATATAAGATATTTCTGGGCCACTAAAAGTTAGCTTAGCCTATGGAAATTATAGTAACTTTCAGTTATCTTTACTCTTCAAGAAAAAAAGCTTTTACTAACAAAAGAAAATCTTATTTATCCAAGTGTATTTAAATCATAGGACATTTACCTTGCAAATTTTTTCATTATTAAAGTACTTTCTGAAGTAAGTTTGAGTATTTGGTAGCTAATAATGGGATTCTTTCTCTTTTCTACTGTATCTTTTCACTGTGACTTAAATGAAGTACATCTTTTAATATTATAAAAAAAATCTTTTTACTTTGAGATACTGTTCCTTTGTTGTTTTTTTTTTAATGTTTACTTTTTAAGGTACAGTTATTAATGGTACCACTAAGTTTCCTGCATTGTAACAAACCAGTTAATACATGGTGTCATGGAGGCTAAAATTGGAGAAGTTGGAAAGGAGAGCTTGTCATACTTTGATTTTGTTATTTTCAGTAAGAACTACTTCCCTTTGAAGTGTGTTGTATTTTTTAGTCTCCGTTGCTGTGTGCTCAGCCACTCAGTCGTGTCCCACTCTTTGTGACTCCATGGATTGTAGCCTGCCAGGCTCCTCTGTCCATAGGATTTCCTAGGCAAAAGTATTGGAGAGGGTTGCCATTTCCTTCTCCATTTTCAGCCTCTAGTGTCTGAGGAAGACATGTTGATTTCAGATCTGAGTAGGAGGAGACTGCTTCCTTCATATCTGCGTTGAGTGATAAAGGAGCCCTGATTGATTGTGACTTTTTCTTTGTTTTAAATCAATGCAGATCTGGTTATGTCTTGTGAAGTTTGAGTCTATAACTCAACTGATTTCTATTCCATACTAAAGTAGTCTTCAGAATGTCCAAAATGAAATATGAATGCATGAATTATGTTTTATTTTAGACTATGTCTTTCTTTTTTTTCTTACAGACAGCACAACAATAGAAAAATTAAGAGCTATTTGTTTAGACCATGCCAAACTTGGAGACAGCAGCCTTAGTCCATCTCTTGACTCACTTTTCTTTGGTCCTTCAGCCTCACAAGTACTATACCTAACAGAGGTTTGTTTTTACTTTTTGAATTTATCCCATGTTCTTTAAATTTGGCCTTTTATATGATAGTGTGAAGAACATGGAATACTTGTGAAGTATTTTTGAAAGAATTTAAAAATACAGGAAAATTTTAAACTAATGATGATGAGGCAAATAAGTTGTCTTTTTAAAATCTTTTAATACAGGTTTTTCTTTTTTCCAGGTAGTCTATGCCTTGTTAATGCCTGCTGGTGCACCTCTGGCTGATGATTCCTCTGATTTTCAATTTCACTTCTTGAAAAGTGGTGGCCTCCCCCTTGTCTTGAGCATGCTAACCAGAAATAACTTCTTACCAAATGCAGATATGGAAACTCGAAGGGGTGCCTACCTCAATGCTCTTAAAATAGCCAAGCTGTTGCTAACTGCCATTGGCTATGGTCACGTTCGAGCCGTGGCAGAAGCTTGTCAGCCAGGTGTGGAAGGCGTGAATCCCATGGCATCGGTAATACAGACTTTTTAAAAATCTTTTTATAATAACAGATGGCAGTTTTTAAAGTTAAACTTAGTAACTCTTAAGTATAGAGTTCAGAGTTGATTCAAAATGCTTTCAGTTCCTTTCTAGTAGTACCTCATTTTATTGGTTTCCTTCTATTAAATTATATTTGTATTAAAATTAAAAATGCTTTTCACTGACTGTACTCTAAGCAGAGAGTTCTTCCTGGCCCCCTTAAGTCCTGTTGACTTTCATTTAATATTTATTGACACATAGTTGACTACAATGTTATGTTAGTTTCAGGTGTGCAGCATAGTGATTTGATGTTTTTATAGATCATACTTCATGTAGTTATAAAATATTGGCTATATTCCCTGTGCTATACCTTCCATCCTTATAACTCACTTATTTTATACATAGTATTTGTACCTCTTATCCTCTTCACCTTTTTTGCACTTCTCCAACCTACCCCTTTCCACTCTGGTTACCACTAGTTTGTTTTCTGTATCTGTGGCTCTATTTCTGTTTAGCTACACTTGTTTGTTTTATCTTTCAGATTCCACATATACATAAAAATATATAATATTTTTCTTTCTCTAACTTACTCTATTAGCATAATACCCTCATGATCGTCCATGTAGTCAAAAATGGCAAACCTTCATTCCTTTTATGGCTGAGTAATATATTCCATACACTACGCACATGCCACATCATCTTTATCCATTCATCTGTTGATGGACACTTAGGTTGCTTCCTTTCATATCTTGGTAATTGTGAATAATGCTGTTAATGAACATTGAGGTTCATGTGTCCAAATTAGGGTTTTCATTTTCTTCAAGTATATACCCAGGACTGGAATTGTTGGATCCCTGTTTGCAGATGACATGATACTATTTTTAGAAAACCCTAAAGGCTCCACCAAAAAAAAAAAAAAAATAGTAGAAAAAGTGAATTCAGTAAAGTTGTAAGAATCAAGATTGATATACAGAAATCTGTTGCATTTCTATATGCTAATTATAAACTATCAGAGAAATCAAGAAAGGAGTCACATGAAAAATAATATGTAGCAATAAATTTAACTGAGGAAATCAAAGACCTATAGTCTGAAGATTATAAGACATTGATAAAAGGAAGTTGTAATACAATATGAAGAAATAGAAAGTTTTGCTGTGTTCATGGATTGGAAGAATTAATATTGTTAAAATGTTCATACCCAAAGCAATCTACAGATTTAATGCAATTGCTATCAAAATACTTATGACATTCTTCACAGACCTAGAACAAATAATCCTGAAATTGGTATGGAACCATAGAAACCCCAGATAGTCTTTCAATTATTTTATTTATTTTGGCCTTGCTGAGCAGCTTGTGGGATCTTAGTTTCCCAACCAGAGAATGAACCCGGACTCTCAACAGTGAAAACGCAGAGTCCTGACCACTGGACCACCAGGGAAGTCACTCTTTCAATTATTTTAAACCTATTAAAAACTCCATATGAATCTTTTACTACCTCATATAGACACAGGTGGTAATAAAAAGATGTACAGTTGACCCATGTACAACACAGGTTTGAACTGCTTGAGTCTACTTATACATGGATTTTTCAATAAGCACTGCAGTACTACACCATCCTAAATTGATTGGAACCACAGATACCCAGGGCCAACTGTAAAGCTGTGTGCAGATTTTCGACTGCATGGAATGTCTGTCTTAACACACATGCTGTTCAGGGGTCACCTCACCTGTAACTGATTTACCCTGTTGGCAGCCTCTCTTCCCACCTTAACAGGCTTAACCTCCAATTCTGATCTCATATTGACTGTTTTCGTCTTGATGGCATCCTTGATCCATTTTAGCAAAGGTTCTCAAGACATGCCAGAATTCAATGTCTGTTATGAGAAGTCAAAACTATGCATTTGAGTTCTTTTACGTGCCTTATAAGTGATAGTTTTCTAAGTTAGCAATAGAAGATACAAGGTTCAGAAATACAAATTTTCTGTTTTAGGAATGGCTTAGGTCCTAGAGAGATTAGAATATTGATTATATATGTGATGTTATAATAATCACATGTAATTAAGATAATTATTTTAGGTGTGATGATGATACTTATGATTATGTTTAAAAGAAAGAACCCTCTCAAAAATAATTGTCATTTACAAATAAAATTATAGTATTTAGGATTTGCTTCAAAATAATCCTGGGGTAGGGAGAGGATAGAAAGTGAGCAGGAATGGTTAGCCAAGATAATTTTGGTCCTTTTGTTCATAATTGTTAAAAGCAGCACAGTGGGTAATACTATTCTCTCCATTGTCATATATGTTAGAAATTTTCATCAAAAAGGATAATGAAAAAAAGTGGCCTAAGTCTTAAATTGTTCTGTATTAAAAGTAGTATATTTACTAGGATTTTTAAACAGTGGTGTTCTTCTTAAGATCAAAACAAATTTTTATTGTAATTCCTGACACAGGAGCTTGTTAATGAGGTAAACAAAATATAAATGCTTCCCTCTTTCACTTTTCTCTTTTATTCAGAAAATGTGCTACTGTGGATATGAAGGTACATAATAGCCACTAATCTCAAGGAGCTCACAGTCAGCAGGACACTAAAGGCAAAATTAGTAAAACAGGCTTTGTCTTAAATACTGTTGTAGAAATACTTGGAGCATAACGAGGAGGTAGAACTTGTAAAACAGAATTGCCTGGCTAATGACTTTAAAGTAACATTTTTTCTTTATGAACTTAAGTGTGATGCTCTAGTGCCTTTTATACATTAATGCTTCTATTCTGTTACTGATATTCCTTAGTTTTTCTCCTTTTCTAAGAAGAATTAGATGACCAGGTGAATGGGGAGCAGGGTCTGCCCAGGAGCATGCATGTGGAGTACTTAACTGAGTTTCTAGATAGAGTTGGAATGAGTCAGTTTGGTTTATCATTCACTCACCTCTACAAGTTATGCTGAATGCAGTTATAGAGACACAAGTCAGATTGATCTAAAAGGGATTTGCAGAGGGATATGTGGCCCTCCACTGCACAAGGTAAAGAGAAAGCCCACATTGTTGGTAATGCAAAGAACTTTCTGTGTAAACCACACAGGTTCTACAGTGTATTTACAGAAGGTACATCATCCTGGGGGGGTGAGGATGAATTGAGGGGCAAATGATTGGATCTGGGTATGTACATAGTATTAAAATGTTTGACTTTTTTCAGGTCAACCAAGTGACTCATGATCAAGCAGTGGTGCTACAAAGTGCCCTTCAGAGCATTCCCAATCCATCATCTGAATGCATGCTTAGAAATGTGTCAATTCGTCTTGCTCAGCAAATATCTGATGAGGTTAGTATTAAACTTGTAAGGCTCTCAAATTCCAGAAGGTTCATTTCTTTCATTTTTGACCCTCTGTTAATGTAGAAATAACCCTTATCACATTTGGGGGCTTCCTTTTCCTAGACCCACTCACTCTAATCACCAAGTCAGTCCAGATAAAGTCCCCTTAACATGAATTGTATCTAATGTTAATATTAATACTTTTTGGTTTTAATCACCTTCCCAGGTGGCTCAGTGGTTTAAAAAAAAAAAATCGACCTGCAAATGCAGGAGATGTAAGAGATGTGGATTCGATCCCAAGGCTGGGAAGATCCCCTGGAGCAGGAAATGGCAACCCACTCCATTGTCTGGGAAATCCCAGGGATAGAGGAGCCTGGTTGGCTACAGTCCATGGGGTCGCAAAGAGTTGGCCACAACTGAGCAGCTGAACACATAATACATGATGTACAATGAATAGCATCCTTTTAAAGTATATACTTCAGTAAAATCTAACAAATACATGTTTGTGTCACACCTCCACTGTAGTCAAGACACAGAACATCCCTGTCCCTCTTTCAGTATGCCCCTTTGCAGTCACTTCTTCCTCTGGCCTCAGATAACCACTGATCTTTTCTTACTGTATAGTAGTTTTCACTTTCTAGAATTTTACACAAGTGGAATCTTACAGTTTGTGTTCTTTTATGTCTAGCTTCTTTCACGCAGAATAATGGCTTTGAGCATTATCTATGTGGTGTGGACCTTTAGTCCATTCCTTTTTATTGCTGAGTATTATATCCCATTATGAATATTCCACCTTGTGTTTATCCACATACTTGGCGAAAGACATTTGGATTGTTTCTCTTTCTTAGCTCTGAATAAAGTTCCTGTGAGCATTCTGTACAAGTGATTGTGTGGATGTAAGTTTTTATTTCTCCTGGGTAAAAAACTAGGAGTGGAATGGTTAGGTCACGTCTGTAGTGTTTTTCAGATTCTTCTGAAAGTAGTGTAGAGCCGGGTAATAACTTGGAGAGCAGACTTCATGGTATTGCTGTTAAATGAAATAATGGAACAAAGGCAATGTGGGAACCTAAAGTCAGTGGTTCTGCTTCATAGCCATTTCTGTTTCCTTTACAGAAAAGTATTTTTGCTTTTCTAGGGATTTTTTTCATTCCAGTGCTTTATCCACTGTTCTAATTACTCATTGTGTTGCAGGCTTCAAGATATATGCCTGATATTTGTGTAATTAGAGCTATCCAAAAAATCATCTGGGCATCAGGATGTGGGGCATTACAGCTAGTATTTAGCCCAAATGAAGAAATCACTAAAATTTATGAGAAGGTAAGAATTACCACAGGAATATAATACTTTAAAGTAAATGCTGTTTAATTGTGCATGAGGCTGAATTATTATATCTGCCATCTTTAAAAGTAAAACCAGTTGCATTTTAATGGTTGAAAGTAAACTGGTAGCTATAGTTAAGGTGAGAATATAGTAAAATTTTACTTCGAAAATAAACTACTTCGGATTTGTGCCACAAGGCTTTTTCTTAAACTATCTTACTTCTCACTATGATCAGATATAATTGTTTCATACTGAATTTGCTTTCTCCTATTCTCTTTATTCTTCTTTCATTATCTTTCTGTCTTATGTAAATTTTAGTTTAGGTGACTGTCAGTTGGGATACCATGGCATTTAAGTATTTTTGATTCTTTTAAAGCAGTCAAGAATATCAGCCAGTTAGGTATTATCCTTGATCTCCCATTAGATTAATCAAGTCATTTAAAGAAGAGAGACTAACTCTGACTTTCTGTTATATATACCTGCCCTTGAATACCACTGCTGCTTTTATAGAAGGGGAAATTAAATTGTAGGAGCTTCCCTTTTATGGCCAGCATAACCCTGATTTGCCTGGGATACGTTTTTATGTCCTACGATATGTCTGGTGTGGTGGTGTTTATTCATTTAGCTGATATTTGAATGCCTGTTCTTTTGCCAGCATGTACTAGAAACGCTGCTTATTGATAAATTCAGGTTAGAATTTATCAGCTACCTGCTGAAGCATATTTTAGTTTATAAAGCCTGCAAATCCTTCCTGAACAGTGGTCTAAGACCATTGCGTTTGAATAAAATAGTACTGTAGGCAAGCTCCATGATGGAACTAGTCAGTTGAGTAGTCTGTCTGCAGTGCCAGAATGATTCTTGAGGAAGGAACAGTTGTTGGTGCAGAACTACACGACTCAGAAGGTCTCTAGGAGCCGGAAGGGCAGAGAACCAAGCAGTATGCTCAGTGTGCTTCCGCAGCCCTCCTTGGGATGTAGCAGAAGAATGGCATTAGACTTCATCCTCTGGAGTCATTTCTGGACTGTTCCAAAGGGGCCTTAGGAGTTGTAGGGAAAGAGGCTCAGGCCAAGTGGTTTAAGTGAGTAGGTATGTATTAAGCATTAACTTGAAGCTGTATGAGATTTTTCTTAAATGCATCTCTAGGTAATTTGTCCCTGACTATAATTTTACAGACCAATGCAGGCAATGAGCCAGATTTGGAGGATGAACAGGTTTGCTGTGAAGCAATGGAAGTGATGACATTATGTTTTGCCTTGATTCCAACAGCCTTAGATACTCTTAGTAAAGAAAAGGCTTGGCAGACATTCATTATTGATTTACTATTGCACTGTCACAGCAAGTAAGTATCTTTTTAATTGTAAGAGATTTGATCTTAATTTTTGAAGCAGAAATGAATTAATTTATGTTGGCAAAATTTGTCCCGGAAATCAAATGTTTATTGTCTCTATAGAACATTAATATTGAGGAAATTTTTATTAAACTGTGTTTTTGCCTAGACCTGAATTTGTTTGGTTTTGTCTACACAATGCCAACATTATTCTCAAAAGTAAAATTACTTTTTCTATAATTCCAGAATTTAGTTTCACCTAAGAGGTATGTATTTTAGTCCATTTTAAAAATGTGGTTTACAGGATTTAAATAAGTAGGACATTGGCTTCCTTTCTTGCATACCTAGAAGGCAAGTGTTTTTTTAGTGAAGTTGTTAAGTCAGTATGAAATTCACAAAAGGTGGTTATGGTAATAACTTTTACATTATACACCAAGAATAAAGGCCAATTATAAAGTCCTAGCTTTTCATTTTAAGAGCATTTAATAAAAAAAAGAGCATTTAATCAATGACATTGATTGTGCTTTGGGCTTCTTTTTATGCAAGTCAATCAAATTTGTAGAAAATGTCGGTTTTCCATCCTCTGTCAATCTAATCTTGACCTTCATGAGGTAACTTTTTAAACTTGAGCTCTAATAATTATTACTGTCATATGT
This sequence comes from Odocoileus virginianus, assembly GCF_023699985.2. Classification (NCBI taxonomy): domain Eukaryota; kingdom Metazoa; phylum Chordata; class Mammalia; order Artiodactyla; family Cervidae; genus Odocoileus; species Odocoileus virginianus. The sequence goes on from NC_069708.1 coordinate 13,609,880, forward strand.
AACTTAGCTACTGGGGATATAGCAGTAAATAAAACAGGCAAAATGTCAACCTTCTTGGGAGTCTGTACTAAAAGAGAGGTGAGGAGTGGGGAGGGAAGACATGGGGAAATATATGGTATGTTATAATAATAAATGCTATTGAGAGAAAGCAGGAATTACAGATGGGGGGGTGGTCAGTGGAGTTCAGTTTTATGTAGGATAGTCAGAGAAGGCTTCCCTGAGAAGCAGACCATTTAAACAAAGCTCTGAAAAGAGTGACATAGAGATCTTTGGAGGAAGTGTTTTGAATTTTTGGGTGGGATTTTTTTGTGTTTTGTTTTTCATTTTGAATTGTATTTTTTTATTTTGTTCGCTTTATTGAGATGTAGTCAACATAACTGTGTAAGTTTAAGGTGTACAAAGTGTTGGTTTGATACACTCATATCTTGCAATATGGTTACCACCATAGCCTTAGGTTAGCTAACACCTCCATCATATGTTTGCTTTTTAATTAAGGTATAGCTGCTTTACAGCTTTTTCAGGTGTATAGCAAAGTGATTGAGTTATATATATATATATTTTCAGATTCTTTGCCATCATAGGTTATTACAAGATACTGAATATAATTTCCTGTGCTATATAGTAGGTCCTTTATATATGTATATAGTAGTCTGTTAATCCCAAATTCCATGTTTATCCTAATCCCAAATTCCATGTTTATCCCTCCCCCTACTGCCTTGGGGAAAGTGTGCTTTAAGCAGAAAGAAACAACAGGTGCAAATATCCCAAGGCAGGAACAGTATGGAGGAGATGAGGATTACTGGAACAGCAGAGGCAGGGAAGTTATAGGAGGTGAGGCCAGAGAGGCAACAAGCAGCTTGTGAGGATTTTATAGATCACTGTAAATACATTAACTTTTACCCTAAGTGAAATGGGTATCCATTGGCGGGTTTGTTTTCCATTTGGGTTGCGTGGTTTTTGGAGGGTTTTTTTGTTTTGTTTTTTGTGTGGTTTTTTTTTTGGCCACTCTGCTGGGCATGTGGGATCTTAGTTCCCTGACTAGAGATTAAAATTGTGCCCCCTGCATTGGGAGCACAGAGTCTTAACCCCTGGACTGTGAGGGAAGGCCCCTATTGGCCCTGGGTTAACATTTAAGTTTATTCTGGTTGCTTTGTTGAGAATAAGTTACAGAGTGGCAGGAAACGCACTTGGACTACTTCATTAGTCCAAATAAAAGATGAGAGAATCTGAAAGTACAGACTAGGGGCGCAGAAGTAAACTAAATGGATGATGTCTTTGCCCTCTTGAAGCATTTATTCCAGTGATAGCTGTATAGGATACATATTTTTTAAGAGATCCATGATGCTTCGGTAGAAGTGAGAAATAATCAGATTGAGTAAATTGTGAGGATACAGACAACCAGATTTTATTTAAAAATCCTATTAAAGACATGTTTCTTTTGACGAGTTACTGAAGTCTGCTTGTGTGAAGGAGGATTCATTAGGAACTGGCAGGCATCAACTCTTTATAGACCCGCATGCTCTTTGGGCTGCATATCTAACTTCAAAAAAGAAAAATAAGCTGGGACAGTATGAATGACATTTATCTTTGTAAAAGTTACAGACCCTCTACCCCCAAAACTAAGTATTCTTGGTGTTGATTTATTTGATTTATTTCACCAGACTCAACCGACAAAGCTTCTAAAGGTCCCTCAGGTTTATAGGACTATGTATGAGTTCAGAAACCTAAAAAATACCCATGAGGGAGGTTAGTACACAGAATGTATACTTTCAGCTTCTCATATTGAATTAAAAAATTGGTTCTAAGCTATCAGCTAGCACATTGACAGAAACATAGTTATTCTCAAAATGTAGTTTGTAATGTCTGAAATGCACCAATGTTTTGTCAGGAGATGCTTTTTGAGCATCTTCCATATGTCAGAAATTGCTTTAGGTGCCAGGAACTCATGTAACAATGAAGCAAAGGCCCTGCCCTGAAAGAGCTTACTATCTAATGGAGACAGACCTCCATCTTGTAAACCAACAGTACTTATACATCTGGTAACTAGTTCTTAGCACCTGTTACATGCCAGACATGATTCTTCATTCTGGAGGCACAAAAGTAAACTAAATGGATGATGTCTTTGCCCTCTTGAAGTATTTATTCTAGTGATAGCTGTATAGGATACATATTTTTTAAGAGATCCATGATGCTGAGGTAAAATTCCCAGTACTGGGACCAGAGAAGCTTTTCCCATGAGTAATCCATAGAATGTTGTGTAATACAGTTGTCCTCAGTCTTTAGCACATATTAGAATCACCTGAAGGGTTTATTAAAGCACGGGTTGCTGGGACCTGAGAAACCACATAGCAGGTTCTCAGATGCTGCTGATGTGGGTAATATGCTTTGAGATAAAAATTCTGTGGAATGCCCAGAAGATGCATAAGACTTAGCATACAATTCTTGTATCTAGAGGAACATTTCCAGCCTGTTCCAAGAGAGGGTGTGAGAGGGTATCCCTCAAATTCCCTCAGTGACATTTTGACATTTTAGTTCTTGACACAGAGCCTAAGTTCATCTATGAAATGTTGCTGTTTAAAGGGGTGTTACATATTCTTGTATTTTTACTTTGAATTTACCAACCCCTTAACACCGTCCCCCGTCCCAAGAGACAGTGTTGGAAGGTTGGGGTTGTTTTTCCTTTTTTTCATGAAGATAATATATTGAATGTGAAAAATTTTTATTTCAGAACTGTTCGCCAGGTGGCACAGGAGCAGTTCTTTCTAATGTGCACCAGATGTTGCATGGGACACAGGCCTCTACTTTTCTTCATTACTCTGCTCTTCACCGTTTTGGGGGTGAGACATTTTAAAAATATGCTTATCATTGTGATTCATTCTTACACCAGGAATAGTCAAGAATTGATGGTTCTAGCTTATGTTAAAGTCAGAGCAGTCTATATTTATTTAATAAATATTGGTAATTGCCCATACTATCTTAGTCATCTACTCTGGTTAACTCTGGGTTTTTAAAAAGTGGATTCCAAGGATGGACTTGTAAATTAATATTATTCAACTTTATTGTTTCAGAGCACAGCCAGAGAGAGAGCTAAACATTCAGGCGACTACTTTACTCTTTTAAGGCACCTTCTTAATTATGCCTACAATAGTAATATTAACATACCCAATGCTGAAGTTCTTCTTAATAATGAAATTGATTGGCTTAAGAGAATCAGGGTAAGTTGCATTTAATACTGTGTTTATCGTATCAATAAATAGAATGTTTTATTAATAGATAGTTGATAGTCTTTGAGCAATTTGGTTAAAGAACCAAAGAATATACTCTGTGGTGTTGGATATTACTAACTCGTGATTCACTGAATGAATGCATAATTAGTTTTGTCAAATGCTTTGTTGTACATGAGACTCAAAACACTGATATTCAGCTTCCATTTTAGAATCTTAGGCCCATTTGCAAATTTTCATCTTTTGAAAAGTATTTTTGAATTGTTTTCATCAAAAAATCAGTGATAGGCCAGCACTTAATTTAACTTGATTAACATCTGATACTTAGTTGTAGAAGAATTTATTTCTAAAAAGATTGATAGTTAGTAGCCTTCGGATTAACATTTCTTCCTAGTTTGGGAAGCCTACTTCTGAAAGTTCTGGAGAGAAAAAAATTGTTTAGATAGAAAGGTTTGAGGAAATTGTCTGTCCAGCTCTTTTGTCCTGACTTCTCCTTCCCTCTTTACCACCTTTTCATAAGTTAGGTATTTGATGTTTTTCTTTGGCAGGATGATGTTAAGAGAACAGGTGAAACGGGTATTGAAGAGACGATCTTGGAAGGTCATCTTGGGGTAACAAAAGAATTACTGGCTTTTCAAACCCCTGAGAAAAAGTATCATATTGGTTGTGAAAAAGGAGGTGCTAATCTCATTAAGGTAAGTTATGTCATCTTGGTCCTAAGCTAGATATCATAACCTTCTGAATGTTTGTTAGCAAATCTGGTTAATTTATGGTATCATTAGTCTTTGGTATATTATCTTGTCCTTTTCTCTTTTCTACTTTTAAAGAATATAGAGGCTACAGTAATGTTTTAAATATCGTCTCTAAATTTTATACATAAATAAAATTTCAGTACTATGTAAATAAGCACTATTTAATTTTTCTATTTAGAAAATCTGAACTTTTCACTTCATCAGATTATGTAAAATGAGACAGACCTCTATTATGTAAGACTGTGCATATTTCTTTCTTTTTTTTTAATATTTATTTGGCTGCACTGGGTCTTAGCTGTGGCATGCAAGGTATTTAGTGGCAGTGTGTGGGGTCTAGTTCCCTGACCAGGGATCAAAACCTGGCCCCCAGCATTTGGAGTGTGGAGTCTTAGCCACTGGACCACCAGGAAAGTCCCAAGACTGTGCGTATTTCCATAATGAGTTTTTTCACATACGTGGTAACACAGGGAAACAAAAAGTACCACTTTAGGACATTTTCTTCTAATTCAAAATGAGTTTTGGTATACATGTAATTAAGAGTAAATTCACTTAATGTGAATTGTAAGTGCTACAGTCAGCTTGTTCTTGATACTTAACAGAGTTTTTAACCTGACAGATTAGATTTGTTTGTTAATTGTAGGAAAGTGTTTTGAAGTAGGGATCTTTTTATTAGAAAATCCAAGTTAGCGGAAATGTAATGAGATCTTGTGTTCTGACAAGTAATTTAACAATATTTCCTGCCAAGAGACATTTCTTTCTTAAGAAACACATGCACACATAAATAACTATATTTGTTTTATATAAATACATGCCATTTCTAATACATAATCGTTTTTCAACTTTGTAGGAATTAATTGATGATTTCATCTTCCCTGCGTCCAATGTTTACCTGCAGTATATGAGAAATGGAGAACTGCCAGCCGAACAGGCTATTCCAGTCTGTGGTTCACCAGCTACCATTAATGCGGGCTTTGAGTTACTTGTAGCATTAGCTGTTGGCTGTGTGAGGAACCTCAAACAGATAGTAGATTCTTTGACTGAAATGTATTACATTGGTACAGCAATAACTAGTAAGTATTTTAAAATACAAAGTTCTGATGACAGATAATTCTCTAATGTGTTCAAATTCTTTTCCTTTTAGTAAATATCTTCAACTCAATATTTTCCTTTCTTTCAGCAACTAGTTTAACACCATTACAAGCGAGTCTTAATGTAGAAAAGTTTTCAGATGTTTGTAAAATGTCTTCCTGTGAGTGGTACAAGCATTTAGCCACAAAATTTGATTTCAGTCAAATATGGACTAAAATCCAAACTCCAGAGTGATAAATGGTGGTTTAGTCGCTAAGTTGTGTCTGACTTTTGTGACCCCATGGACTGTAGCCTGCCAGGCTCCTGTATCCATGGAATTTTTCAGGCAAGAATACTGAAATGGGTTGCCATTTCCTTTTCCAGGAGGGAATAAATAGTCAATAGATTTCAGAGTTCAACAATGTAAAAATTCAAATTACATGCATTGAAAAACCTTTTAGGCCCTCACTTAGAAGCTCTTTATGTTATTTTCAAATGAATTCTGAGAAAATCTGGTTTTAAAGACTAGGATGTGAGAAGGTAACATTCTAGTGCCCTTGATCCTCAGTTAATGCCCACATGAAGCCCATGGAACTGACTGTAGACTCCAGATCTCGCTGATACAGAACTGAAGCTCAGAGGGGATGAGGGTGATACGAAAATGACTGACACAACAGACATAAGAAAGCAAACCACAATGGAGGCTGTTCTGTTTTCGAAGAATTGATAATAGGCAGTCTTCGAGAACATGTCATATTTTTTTGTGATTTGTTATATTTTAGAATATCAGGATGTTTAATAATATTTTAGGAGATTCTGATTAAACTGCTTAAAAGGTTATATAGTTATCCTATCAAAATCTATATACAGTAGGATCGGGATTTTTTGTTTTCATTTTTTTTAAACAATTCCACACTTTAGTTTTCAATAAGTATAAACCCTCAAGAGATATAGTGGAATTCCACAAGAACCAAGCCACTGTTTCCATGGACACAAGTTATCTTTTTCCCAGATTCTTACAGTTTTGTTCAGTTTGGCACCAGGAGTCACCATTCTTTGCTTTGTACACGTGAGCACATCTCTTGCCCAAATTTCGGTTTCATCTTGGGCATAAACTCCTCCAATTTTCAGAAGAGGAACCAAATGCTCCCTCTGGTTTCACAGGACCCTGCTTATAGCCACCACAAGTGGAGCCTTGGACCATAGCCTTCCAGACCTATTTGTTTTAGAAGTACTGTTCCCAGCATTCCTCCACAGGCTCCAAGATGTCAGAAAGAGAAAGGCCACTTGTTTTTAAGTAGTACATTTGCACGGTAAAAATTTCAAGTACCAAAGAAGGGTATATCCTACAAACTGTTTTCTGCCCATTCCAGTCCCATAGTCCCCTTCAATAGCTGTAACCATCATCTTCAGTCCCTGCTGTCCTCCCAGCATCTCTGTATGCAGAATCCGCACACAAAATCTTGTTCTGTTTAGTTTTTTAACCACACATTGTGATGTAGTGCACAGTGTTCTTCACTTTGTTCTCCCCCTTTATATATTTATTTCCTATCAACACATAAATATTTACCTAAATCCACTTACTAGCTATACATCTTTCAGTTCAATGTACTGTAATTTCTTTAACTGGTCTTATAGGCAGTGATGATATTTGCATTGTTTTCAGGTTTATACTAGGTAGAAGGAGATGTTCAGTCATTTACAGTTCTCACAGAACTCAGATCCACTGTCTCCTTTGCTCCTCAAAATAACATTGTAGTTATAAGCAAGGCAAGTGTTACTCTTATTGCGACACTTCTTAGGAAGGAAACGGAGGCTTAGCTGAAGATGAAAGAGTTGGTAGGTATCAGAACCTGGCTATTAACCCAGGTAATATCTTAGGATTATTTAAAACTGAGTAAGCTATTATGTATTTATATATTTTATATAACACTTCATGCCAGAATGAGTTTGAAGGCACTTTAAAAAAACATACAAAAGAAGAAAAAGTTAAGTTCATAATGACTAAACTATAATAAAGTTAAAAGTAAACATGTGGTGCTCAGCAGCACATATACTAAAATTGGAACGATACAGAGAAGATTAGCATGGCCCCTGCGCAAGGATGACACGCAAATTCGTGAAGCGTTCCATATTTTGGGGAATACCGATAAATCCATTGCTAATTCATTTCAATGTATGACAAAAACCACTGCAATGATGTAAAGTAATTAGCCTCCAACTAATAAAAATAAATGGAAAAAAAAAAAGTAAACATGTGGAAAAAATAGCCTTGTGCCATCTTGTGAGACTACTGAGACTGCCTTAGAAGCAACTTCAGATAAAACTTGGGTTCACAGACCCTGGGGTAAGAATGTATACAGAGGTACATGTTGCCATACATCTTAGGTTTATTGAGACTGAAATGTATGCTTAGAGCACCGCTTCAGGTCACCATAAGAGTAGTGGAATTGTTGGTGATGTTAATTTATCAACTTGATAAAGTATAAAGTGGGCAAAATATTTGTATTCACGCTGCAAGAACCTTTTGTCTTCTCAGCTTGTGAAGCACTTACTGAGTGGGAATATCTACCGCCTGTTGGACCCCGCCCACCAAAAGGATTTGTGGGGCTGAAAAATGCTGGTGCTACTTGTTACATGAACTCTGTGATTCAGCAGCTCTACATGATTCCGTCCATTAGGAATGGTATTCTTGCAATTGAAGGCACAGGTAGTGATGTAGACGATGATTTGTCTGGGGATGAGAAGCAGGACAATGAGGTAAATTTTATTTAGCATTTTTGTCTTCTGTGTTCGAAGTTCTAATACATGATAACTGTTGTTCTCTCTTAGAGAGCTACTTTCATTGGACCTGTTGACCTATATTTGAAAATAAAGCTAGAACCTCCCAGTGTAGACTGCTCCCTCTACATAGTGCTCACTACCTATGGGACTTCCAACTACAGCTGATTTTTATGATAGTTAATTTTTTTTTTTTGATAGTTAATATTTTTAAAGCAACAGTTAATGTACTCACTTTTGGAGGTTTGGTTTAATTTAGAGTTTGTATGATGATAAAAACCTTCATCTTTAATAATAGTTTGATTACACTTTTACTTTCCTGTTTGATATTTTAATTATGTATCTCCATTTATGCTGTTATATAATATACCAGTTTCATTACCTATGCTTACTTTTTGATTACTTTTGCCTTTCTCCCAGATCATAACTCTTTTTACTTAGGCAACAAGCTTCTCTCTACTTGCAACAAAATTTAGGCTCCTGCCAAGTATCCAATGCAGAAATAAAGCTGTAAATAAATTAGATAGTGATGAAGCAGAGTTGATCCTAACTATGGCATAGTTCTTTAATGAAGAGACTGTGGTCATACTTGTGTTCACCCTGTATTTCTTTGTTTTTATTTGACCTTTTCCCATTCATGGTGTTGGTGAGAGCCTAGGAGAGAAGCCAGAGCATGCTCTGTCTGTAGCAAATATCTTAAATGGTTCTTTTCTCATTCCATCTCTTCAGTCACCAAACTCTTTGCTCTGAGTAGTTGAATCACTTAAGGGGAGGGCTTCTGAAACATACACTTGCCTCAACTCTTCCCCAGGTTTGCTTTTTTTTGCCTCTGTGCTTTTTTCCTTGGCTAGACTAAGTTTCTCTTGAGCAGGGACTGACCATTGTCTATTTCTACATCTAGGTCTCACTCACAATTCCACAGCCAGGATTGTCTTTCCATCTCTATAAATTTGACCATTCTAGGTACCTCATCAAAGTAGATTCTTACCATGTTTATTTTTCTGTGACTTGCTTGTTTGACTTAACGTAATATCCATTTCATAGCATGTTTCAGAATTTCCCTTCTTTTAAAGGCTGAATAATAATCCTTTGAATGTTTGTACCACATTTTGTTTATCCATTTATTCATCAATGGACACTTGGGTTGCTTCTACATTTTTCTTTTTTTTTTTTTTGCCACTTGGCTTATAGGATCTTAGTCCCCCAACCAGGGATGGAACCTGTGCCCCCTTCATTGGGAGCTTGGAGTCTTAACCACTGGACCACCAGGGAAGTCCCTGCTTCCACCTTTTGGCAAATAATGCTGCCCTGAACATGGGTATACAAATAACTCTTTTAAGATCTTTCTTGCAGTTCTTTGGTTGTTGAACCCAGGCATGAAATTGCTGGATCATTTGATAGTTTTATTTTTCTTTAGGAACTGTTTTCTACAGTGGCTACACCATTTTACATTTTCCACCAACAGTGTCCTAGCATTCCAGTTTCTTTGCACAGAGCTCTTTCATTTTTCTGAGGTCCAATATGTCTCTGTTCTTTCTTTGCATGTGCTTTTGGTATCATATCTAGTAATTCATTGTCAAATCTAATGCCATGAAGTTTTTGCTCTATGTTTTAAGAGTTTCGTAGTTTTAGCCCTTACATTCAAATCTTTGATCCATATTGAATAACCTTTTGTGTATAGTGTTAGGGGAAAGTCCAGCTTCATTCCTCTGCATATGGATATCTAGTTTCTCCAGCACCATTTGTTGAAGAGTACTACTCTCTTAACATGTACATTGTATTGAATGTTTACAAGTCTAAGCAGTTGGCATACATTATCTCATATCCTCCTCACAACAGCTACATGAAGAGTATGTTCACCCATTTACACATGAGGCACTCAATGGCTCAAAGTCACTTAGCCTTATAAGTAGCAAAGCCTGCGTTTGTGTCCAGTACAGCCTAAGTCAATTACTTACCTGTCCTTTGCTCTGTCACCTACCTCTGCAATACATGTTTATTCCTTTATGACAACTCTTATGTGAAATGGGTGGGGATAAACACTGATACTGTAAATTAAAATTTATAAATTGAACGTTAAGTGCTTTGGAAATAAATAGAAATACAAGTGATTTGTTCACTAATCGTTCAGCACTTGTCTCAACATAATTTTTACTGTACTTTGAAGTTCGATTAGTTCATTAGTGATACGTTTTGCTTTCCAGGGCAATGTTGATCCCAGAGATGATGTATTTGGATACCCTCAACAATTTGAAGACAAACCAGCATTAAGTAAAACAGAAGACAGAAAAGAGTACAATATTGGTGTTTTGAGACACCTTCAGGTCATCTTTGGTCATTTAGCTGCTTCTCGACTACAATACTATGTCCCCAGAGGATTTTGGAAACAGTTCAGGTAAATTATGGATGACTGGTAATTGGGATATTGCTTAAACCTTTATGACCGTCTCATGACACTAACATTAAACTTCTAAAACCTATATTAGAAAGCACTTTTATGTTTAATATTTAAGCAATAGTAATAGTCAAAGTTTATTTCCATAGTTAGGTTTGTTTTTTCATTGTCCCCAAAGGAGGTAGAAAATGTCTTAGTAAGAGGCAGCATTCTTTAGTCTCATAAGATGTTAATAATTTTTTATTTTGAAAGCTTATAATATTTACATATGTAGGGAGAAGATTACGAACCCTTATGTATTCATCACACAACTTCAATAATTGTCAACTCATTGTTTTCCCATCTGATTCTTTTTAGGTTGTTTTGAAGCAGATGCATAATTTCACCCATAAATATTTCAGTGTGTATCTCTAATGTCTTTTTTAACATGACCATGATACTATTGTCTTTAAAAAATTCCTTAATATCCTTGTCAATGTTTGATTTTATCCAATGACCTCATATTTTTTTTTTTTACTATTAAGTTTTTTGAAATCATGACCCAAATGAAGTCCATGTGCTACAGGTGTTGATATGTCTCTGTAGTCTCTTTTTTCACCCTTGTAGTTATTTGTTGGGGATAAAAAACAAGTAAGTAGTTAACTCCATACATTTTCCCATTTGGATTTTATTGAGATCCCTGTGGTGCTGTGTTTTCCTCAGTTCCCTACATGTCATATAAATAGGTAGAGAGAGAGAGGCTCGATCAGGTTCCACTATTATTTTTTTCTTGTTTTGGAGTGGCTAGACAAGGCCTATCTCATAGGTGATAACAATAAGCTCAGTGAGGAGAAGTACATAATGTCTCTCTGCCTCTTAGGATAACACCCATTGATTATCATTGCGTAAGTGCAACATTTCATCAGGACTACAAAGTGGTCACATCCTAGTTTTATCATTCTTTCATTTAATAGCCAGAGTAGATCTGTAAAGGAAACATCCCCATAGCAACTTTTTGGCTAGTCTTTTGTACAATTTTATAGGAAAGGTGTGATAAATACCGGGGGGGGGGGGGGGGGAGGGGGGGCAGGATTTGTTGTTGTTTTTTAATTTAAAAAAATCTTCAGTTATGTCTTGATCGTATTTCTCTGGCTTCATTTATTTCACCTTTTATCTTTTTTTTATTACCTCTTGTGTCATGCGCTGTTCTAAAATACTGTAGTATTATACAACTACGTATCTGTACTATGTATGAAAACACCATAATCCTTCAGATTAGTGTTTTTGTTTTTAAATAGTACTCCTTTCTTGCCTTTTTTTTTTTTTTTTTGCTGTACCAGACAGCTTGTAGGATCTTAGTTCCCCAACCAGGTATTGAACCCAGACCCTTGGCATTGAAAGTGTGAAGTCCTAACCACTGGACCAGCAGGGAATTCCCTTAAATAATACTCCTTAGAATCCCTTCAGGGTATCTCCCAGACAGCTGAGAGCAGGGGAGCCAAGGGTCACCTGACAGTGCTGCTCTGGTCCACCTTCTCTGCTTCAGTCATAGCAGCTGCCCTTTTCCCTACCAGGATACTACTAAGATTTCTTTTGAAACCACTAGTTTATAATACAGTGACCTCCCTATGACTCACCATATAAATTCCACCAATTTCTCTAACTAGGCCCTCTATTTAATCCACACTTACTGGCTTACACACACACACACCCCTTTCCCAGCTCTGCTTTCGCTCTTTCAGTCCCATCACCTGGCAGAACTCTCACCTTCCTCTCTGACTATTCAAGTTTTCTTTCTTTCCCTAGCTTGTGCCATCTCTGCCATAAGGCTTTTACCATTTCTGTTCTTTCTCTTCCAGATTATTACTCTTACACTTTTTGAACTTTTGTCTTAGAATTTGTTATTCGGTTATAATTATCACTCTTCTTGTAATATATTTGCTTTTTTTTGGCTTCTCAGTTAATTGTTCCCTATGTTAGTGGAGCTCTCAATTTGTCTAGACTAGCACTTTTGGATTATCTACACTTTAGACCTGTGATGTACTCCAGGTACATGTGGGTGAGTTAACCACATTTTGCACCCCTAATTTTTTATGTTGAAAAATTTCACACCAGCAGAAAAGGTAAAGTAGTATAAGAATCACCTTTATGATGCATATTCTTCACTCAGATTTACCAGTTGTTAACATTTTGCCATATTTGCTTATGGGTATACTTGAGTTTTGGGTTTTGTTTGTTTTTTCTAAATTAGTTGATAGTTGCAAATATTAGTCTTGATCCCCTCATATGCCTCAAAATGTATCCTCTAAGAATAAGGACATTTTTCTACATAATATTTAATACAGTTATCACATGCATGAAATTTAGTATTTAGTAATGCCTAATTCATCAATATATATTCCAATTACCCCAAAATAATCTTTGTAATTTTTTTCCCCCAATTTCAGACTGGTATCCTAGAAGGAATCACAGGAATTTGGTTGTTAGCTCTTCAGTCATCTCTAAATTAATCTCCCTAATTTGTCATGACCTCTATGGTACTTTATTGATTTGTATGATTATTTCCCCATGATTAGATTCAGGTTAAACTTTTTTGGCAAGAAGAAATGCCTCTGAATACAGTGCAATGAGAAGCATATAGTAACATCACCTATGTAGTTTTTCTTTGTAGTTTTGTGGTATTTCTTTCCTATTAAAGTACCACTTTTACTGTGAATCTTACTTTCTCTTCCACAGCAATCAATACATAAAGAACATTCCTTTTTTTCTATTTCCTCATGTAATTGAGGAATAAAGTCTCAGTTTATATGTGTTATTTTGGTTGTATTGCTTTTTTCCTGAAAAATATATGGTATTTATTGTTCTGGGAGTGTCGCACATTACATATTTTACTCCATTCATTTCTTAGGCTTTGGGGTGAGCCTGTTAATCTTCGTGAACAACATGATGCTTTAGAATTTTTTAATTCTTTGGTGGATAGTTTAGATGAAGCTTTAAAAGCTTTAGGACATCCAGCTATGCTAAGTCAAGTCCTGGGAGGTTCCTTTGCCGATCAGAAGATTTGCCAAGGCTGCCCACATAGGTGAGTACTAATTGCATACTTTATATGTATGTTGTACTGTTTATTATTAATTATGTAAGCAAGTGAAATATGCTACCGATTACTAAATACCTGAGATGGGATGAATAATATATTGTGCATACCTTACTATTGAGGGGGGTTGTTTGTTTTCTCATTTTATTACAATGAAGTTTAACAGAACAGAAAAGTTACATGACCTTTGTGGATCTGTTTGTTTTTGTCAAATAATACTTGGTTCCTTTAACTCCACCTGAGCTCTTACTATTTTATACTCTTGTATGTCCTTATGTATGATCATGCCTAAGAAAATACATGGCATTTTGCATATACGGGTATTACTAATGAATTTTTCCTTTATCTTAAAATAGTTAATTTTTATATTGTAAATATGTTAAGTTTAGAAGATGACAAGTGTGGGGCACTATTTCCTATACAAATGAAATACTGACTTTTTGAAAATAGCATTGATTCATTGTCATTGTCTTTAAGGTATGTTTCCCACACAAAGCATTTATAGCGAAAAATGACTATAAACAAATTTGTTAGGATTTTTTCTTAAAAGGGAAGTTGATTAAGAACTTATTGAAAATAGTTAAAATAACTTAAAGTTTTTTACTGATAGATACACGTTTATGACTACTTTATGGAAGTTTTACTTTGGAACTTCTCTTGTATGTCATCAATTAATTAATGTTAGTGAAGTCCCTTCTCACCAAAATATCACAGTAAGAGGTAGTATGTTCTACAAGGACACAACTTAGCAACTGAACAACAGCAACAAAAGAGCATTATGTATAGTCATAGGTTGTGTGTGGATATGGTTAGTGGGGGGTGCTTCATTTTTGAACCATTTTAGAATCATTTCATTTTGGAAATGATTGAGGGAGTGGTAATATTATATATAAATGTTAAGCTGTTCATTCTGAATGAGGCCATAAAATTGTTTACACAAACTGGGCAACTTTTGCTTCTTTTGAAAGACCTTGTGCATTATTAGGTGGACCATAAAATTGTCGTTTTAACCTCTTGTTTTTATACTGATTTATAAAAAAATTTTCTGGCTATCTGTTTTGGTCAGTTTGTCTTGGTTTCTTATAGACAGTTTTCAAAATTATTGGGAAATTACTGGTTTTCTTTGCTAAGTGAAAATGTCCAGAGAACATATACTTTTTTTTTCCATTTATTTTTATTAGTTGGAGACTAATTACAGTATTGTAGTGGTTTTTGTCATATATTGACATGAATTAGCCATGGATTTACATGTATTCCCCATCCCGGTCCCCCCTCCCACCTCCCTCTCTACCCGATCCCTCTGGGTCTTCCCAGTGCACCAGGCCCGAGCACTTGTCTCATGCACCCAACCTGGGCTGGTGATCTGTTTCACCATAGATAATATACATGTTTTGATGCTGTTCTCTACTCTTAAGTAAAATTCCTGAAGTTCAAATACCTACTCCACAACTAAACTAGTCCTGTTCCATGCTAGAAGGTTACATAAATGAGAGTCCTGTGACAGTCTGTTTTAGGGTATTTATCTAGAATAACCGTTAACAAACTATGGACCATAGTTCAAGTCCAGCCCCACATCTGTTTTTGTAGTTTTATTGGCACATACCCGCTCCTTTACCAGCTGTCGGACTGCTCTTACTGTAACAACAGACTTGAGTAGTTGCTATAGGGACCTCATGGCCCAAAAAAGCAGGTAATATTTATTCTCTGGCCTTTTACATACAGAAAAACTTTGCTGACTTCTCATTTTCGAATGACCAATTTTTTACCTGAAATCATAAAATCGAACTTCTTTTTCCTCATCTATGGGCTGTTGCCTAGTTATCATAACAGTTTGCTTAATACTTCATATTCCATTCATGTCACTTACAAATGCCTTTTTCACTAACTAAATTGAAAAGCCCTTAATATGAGGGACCATCTTAAGCACTGACTATCCCACAGTGCTTTATACATGGTAGGCACGGCATATATTTGTTCAGTGAATTAATTTAATGGTTGAGAGTGAAATTCTCACATCCCATGTTCTAAATTTATGAATATGTCTCATCACAAATCTGAGAATTCCTTTGGTAGAATATTGCCAAAAGGTGGGATTCTGGCTCCTAGTCAGATTGCTTAGCACATGTTCATTTGTATGTTTAACTTGTGCTTTAGTAATGTTTCCATTATAGAAGAGGAGAAACATTTAGAAATTTAGCTCATTATAATCTAAACAGATGATGGCGGAAGGAGCATTGTAGATTATATAGAGACGGAGCTGTGAAGCCAGACAGATCTAGCTTCAAAACACCATTTCTTCTGGTAATCTTGGCCAAATCACATTCTGAACCCCATTTCCCTCATCTCTGATGTGGAGATGGTGATAGAGAATATTTGTTGTGAAGACAAAGAACCTGTTATGTATATAGTGTGTAAACAATCTAATGTAGTGCCCAGCAGAGGATAAATGGCCCGTAAATGGTAACTGTCATTTATTAGTACATTTTTTGACTTAATGGGTTTTGTGTTCTATTATAAATATTGCAAAAGTAGTTTACATTGAGCCCATAACTAAGTAAGATGTTTAGAAAATTAAGGAATAAATTCTCTTTGATCATTTCTTAAATAATATCTTTAGATACGAGTGTGAAGAATCTTTTACGACTTTGAATGTAGACATTAGAAATCACCAAAATCTTCTTGATTCTTTGGAACAATATGTCAAAGGAGATTTATTAGAAGGTGCAAATGCTTATCATTGTGAAAAATGCAACAAAAAGGTATGGATTGCCCAGTTTTGTTTAAAATAATGATGGTTACATATAATGGGTTTGGAAGAATGATTGTTTTCATTTGTTCTCAAAATTTGCCCTCTTTATTCCCTGCCCTGCTTTGTTAACGGTGGTAGCAGAGAGGTAGTTAAGATAACGGACTTAAAAGGTTTGTCAGATAAAGACTATCCAGAGAAATTAGTGCCAGAAAGGGCTAGGGGAAACAGGTAAAGATAAGAGTGCATCACTTTAGAGGTCACAATAGCTTATTAATACCACAATCTCTTGTCTGACTTACACAGGCACCTTTCATCCATATCTGACCAGACTGGTTGAGCTCCGCAAAGCTACAGAGCTCATAGAGGAAAACATTGCTCCTCTCACATCCAGTTACTAGCCAAGACCGAGAAGTTCGCTGAAACCAAACTGTTTGAATTGCTTTATTTAGCCACATAAGATTTCTTCTACCACCTGTATTTTTTAAACCACTTGGATCAAATTTTTTTTTGACTCACCTGATATTGGTTTTTGTCTATGGGCATTTAATAGTATCTTTCTGGGCTCCCAAGCCCTCTCACCTCTAAGTCACCTGTATTATTTTGACTTTACATACCACTTGGAGAGGTTTTAAAATCTAGAGGTTGAGATGACCTGTAAAGTCATACCCCTGCCACTCACAGCTCTAAGACTTGAGGCAGGTTACTTAAATCTCTCAACTGCTCCTCATTCTCATGCTTAAGGTTCAGTAGCACCTGCTTGCGAGGGTTGTGAGGATTATACCTGTTACTACTGGGGCAGCACTTAGCATATAATTTGATACCTAACTGCCCAATATATATTAGCTGCTATTATTATATTTCTGTAGTTGGCTTACAGGAAACCACACCTTCATTAAAATAACAATAAATATCAAGCAGAGAATAATGGTTAGATAATACTGCCAATATTGAAATCAGGCAGTGAGTAAATCACTCATTTTTTCAGTTTGTAGCAAGTGGCATCAGGGTACTTCTATATTACTTGTTTTAGTTAACATTAAAACTATAAACTGACAGAATTGCTCTGATTATGTTCACTATCACGTTATGTTTACACTTAAAATTTCAAATTAATGTTGAAAATTTAACAATAGAGTTTTAAAGTTTGGTGTTTTTTTTTGTAGTGGATTATAAGAGAACATCTAGTAATTTCCTCTGTTCATTTTAGGTTGATACTGTAAAGCGCTTGCTTATTAAAAAATTGCCTCCTGTTCTTGCTATCCAACTAAAACGATTCGACTATGATTGGGAAAGAGAATGTGCAATCAAGTTTAATGATTATTTTGAATTTCCTCGTGAGCTGGACATGGAACCTTACACAGTTGCAGGGGTTGCAAAGCTGGAAGGAGATAATGTAAACCCAGAGAGTCAGTTGATACAACAGAATGAGCAGTCTGACAGTGAGACAGCAGGAAGCACGAAATACAGACTTGTGGGGGTGCTTGTACACAGCGGTCAAGCAAGCGGAGGACATTACTATTCTTATATCATTCAAAGGAATGGAGGAGATGGTGAGAGAAACCGTTGGTATAAATTTGATGATGGAGATGTAACTGAATGTAAAATGGATGACGATGAAGAAATGAAAAACCAGTGTTTTGGTGGAGAGTACATGGGAGAAGTATTCGATCACATGATGAAGCGCATGTCATACAGGCGCCAGAAAAGGTGGTGGAATGCTTATATACTTTTTTATGAACGATTGGACACAATTGACCAGGGCGATGAGTTGATAAGATATATATCAGAGCTTGCTATCACCACAAGACCCCATCAGATTATTATGCCATCAGCCATTGAGAGAAGTGTACGGAAACAGAACGTGCAATTCATGCATAACCGAATGCAGTACAGTTTGGAATATTTTCAGTTTATGAAAAAACTGCTTACATGTAATGGTGTTTACTTAAATCCTCCTCCAGGTAAGTATCAAGAATTTATCTTCTTAGTAACAAAGCATTCCTCCTCTTGCAGGATTTCTTAGCAAGCGTCAATATGTTTGTTTTCTTTCTGATTGTTTTCAAGTCCTGTTTCAAATGACTGTTACCTTTGAGCATTATATATTGTCTGGGTATTTAGAGACAGAGGAGCTTTTGTTTGTTATAACAATTTGTTTTTATTTACTCAAGCACTAATTGAAGTGTGCTTTAATGAACAGAATTATTTCATAAGTAGCCTCAGAGGGGTTTTAACATAGTTGGGGCTTGGAAAATTGTAGGTAATGCAGATTTGTATAAAAATGGGGCTTGGGCATACAAATTTGACTATTTTTTTAATCTGCACTTTTTTTATAGGGCAAGATCACCTGTTGCCTGAAGCAGAAGAAATCACAATGATTAGTATTCAGCTTGCCGCTAGGTTCCTCTTTACCACAGGATTTCATACCAAGAAAATAGTCCGTGGCTCCGCCAGTGATTGGTACATTGTTTTGGATTTTCATTCCTATTATTACTGGCATTTAGTTTAGTTCTTTAATATACTGCTTTATTTTTTCCAAGCTCTAATAATCTTGTTTCAGATTTGGAATGCAGAATTTAAAAAATCTTGGTAGCAATAGTGAAAGAAATCATATTTAAGTAATTCCTGAGATTAAATGTGGCCCTTTATTACTCAAGAGCCACCTTCTGTTATAGTGTATATCATATCTTTGACTTCTGTGTACAAAACATTACAGGATGATACTTAAAGATTATCTAATCACAAAATTATCACGTTTTAGCTTCCCTAGATTACATTCAGCCGTAGATTAAAAAGGGAAAAACTTAAAGTGAATTTGTTTCTAATTGTGGAAGTTTAGAGACCATTTATATCATACCTTGATTTAACAGTATTTACTTAACTATTCTAGTAGTAAGATGTTAATGGGGGTTATCGTTTTTGTCATTGAACCTCGTATTTTGTTTGTTTTGTCTTAGGTATGATGCATTATGTATTCTGCTTCGTCACAGCAAGAACGTACGTTTTTGGTTTGCTCATAATGTCCTTTTTAATGTTTCAAATCGCTTCTCTGAATACCTTCTGGAGTGCCCTAGTGCAGAAGTGAGAGGTGCATTTGCAAAACTGATCGTTTTTATTGCACATTTTTCCTTGCAAGATGGGCCATGTCCTTCACCTTTTGCCTCTCCAGGACCTTCTAGTCAGGTAATTGCCCACTTTACTTCTAATGATTAAATGCTTACACATGAATTCTGTTTCCTGGAAGCTGAAGCCACACACATGTGCGTCTGTTTGAGACGTTTACCTAACAAATGTGCATGAGCATGTAATAACCATGTGATCTGATGCCTCAGTGTCTATGAGTTCCATTAAAAAGTACTTCCCAGCAATGAATAGTGACTATTGCATCTTTAAAACTTAATGGAATTTTCTGTTAATTTGGTTACATTCAGTGGCTTAGTTATACACTTACTGTTATATGTTATAGATTAATTTTAATTCATCCCCTTTCCTAAAAAAGCAACCCTTTTTAATCGTTCTTGTGTGATCAGCCCTTCCAGAAATTTCTGCCTATATTTAACATGTATATGTACATCTTCCTTTTTTATGTGAAGGAAATTATATCATACCTGCATCTTGTTGCTAGGAAACAACCAATGTTTTCATCTTTTACAGGCTTATGACAACTTAAGCCTGAGTGATCACTTACTAAGAGCAGTATTAAATTTGCTGAGAAGAGAAGTTTCAGAGCATGGGCGTCATTTACAGCAGTATTTCAACCTGTTTGTAATGTATGCCAATTTAGGTAAGAATTTAAGTTTTCTTAATTTTGTTTTAATGTGTTAAGTAATGAAATCATTTAAGTCAAGTAATGAAATATAACCTGGTCTAAAATAGAAAGTGTTTCATAAAACCTAATATGAATTTTATCTGAAACTTTTTGCTACACTTTTAACCTTGTACTTTTATTTATGCATGTGTCTTATCTCTGCTCAGACACAGGTCAGAATCTGTATCTTAGTCATATGTTTATCTCCCTAAAGCAGTGGTGCTAGACCTGGTTTTTTGAAAATACTGATTCCTAGGCCCCATCCCAAACCAACTGAATAAGAATTCTCAGAACTAACACGAGGAATCCACATTTTCAAAAGGCACCAGATGATTGTGTAATATTCATCAAGTTTGGGTAAAGGATTTAGTCTATACTTAAGTTTTGGTTTGAAGTAAATGAAATTAAAAGTTGGGGATAATATAAATATTCACTTAAATTACCTGTTATTTATGTTAAATTCTAAACCCAAACATTACTGTCATTCCAGGGTTTGTGTGTGTCACTTACTAATCACCATTGATCCATGACCCTTTTAACACAGCAACATTCTACTTTGTATTTGTCTTCTTTTCCCTTACCTCCCCATACTAGAAATACTTGCATATTTGCAGTTGAAAAGAATATTTATTATACAAACAAACATAGGGGGAATCTGTACTTTACACTTAGATGTGCTAAATCATAGGTATTTATAAAAATTCTACTCTGTTCAACTCCCTTTTTTAGGTACTCCCTATCTAAAAAAGCATTCATCATTTGTCCATAATGTAATCTAAAGTTTCGCTGCTGAAACCAAATACAGGTCTATAAAGTTTAATGCAGAATCCTTAGGACCAATAGGCTTTGGGGTTCAGAACTGTTCGGGTTTAAGAAAGGTAAAATAGTGCATATACCATGAATTGTGTAACATCCCTGGAGCAGTGTCCAGAACAGCACTTTGTAATCATACACATGAATATTCACATTGAGAGGGGCTGGATGGAAGACTGTAATAGCTTTTGTCAGTTTAGGCCAGATTTTCAAACCAACTTTATGAGTGAACTTGTTTATATTGATGAAAAGAGCTGTTTGAATCTAGGGATTTCAAATAAGGGATTGTGGACTTGTATTTATTATACTTCTTGGAACATGGCAATAAATAAGACTGTTACTTTCTAATGGGGTATAGAAGCAAATTAAAGGGTACTTGCCATAAAATATGTTTGTGACAATAATGGGGAAAATACAGAGTGCTGTGGAAGTACATCAGTAGGGGTACCTGACCAGATTTGGGGGGGGGGGTGTGGAACTTAATGGAGAAATTGATTGTAGGAATTGGTTGAATTTTTCCATCCAAAGTGAACAGTAGGTGCAGAGACTTGGAAGTAAATTCAGCATGGCTCATTGGAGGAAGTGAAAGGTTATTCAGTCTGACTAGAATTGATGTAATATGGGGATGGCAGGAGCGGTGAGCAGATTTCTCTAATTGTGCTATTCTGTCAAGCCTTGAGAGATTCTGGACTTTATCCTGAGGGCATTGATGATCCATTATAGAATTTTGAATAGACGTCTGGCTTCTAGAAAGATCATCCTGGCTGCAGTGTGAAATGGATTACAGGGAGAGTAAGGCTAGAGGATTTTTTAATCCTAGACCACCTGTCGACAGAAATGTGGCTTATACTGAGAAATTGACAGGGAGGGGGATACAAGTAGACAAATTCTGGTGCTTTTCATTAGATGCAAGGCCAGTAGGATTTGGTGATTGTATGTTCAGGGAAGGGTAACGTGGAAGAGATGTTAAGAATGATGCCCAGAATTCCAGCTTGATAAGCTGAGCAGGTAGTAGTGCCATGTACTGAGCAGGGGAGACACAGGAAGAACATGGACAGGGAATTTGAGTCTTTGTGACACCCAAATAAAGGTGTCCAATAGAACAGGATCTCTTTGGAAATATTTTTGAATCAGCTGAATGAAAATAGCTGGAACTTGAAGCCATTAGAATGGGTTTGATCATCCAGGGAAGGCATACAGTGTGAGGAGATAGCCTGACATGGGAACTTGGAGGGCCATCACTTTTTAAGAGACAGAAGGAGGACTCACGAATACGACCAAGAAGAGGTAGAAAGAAAATAAGAGAGGAACCCAAGAAAGGGTGAAATGGTTACAATTTGAGAACTATTCCTTAACTTTAAACCAGAAAGAGGGGCAGAAGCCAGATAAGCATGGATTGAAGAGCGGGAAAACGAGAAAGTAGAGGGAACGAGGTTAGGCGTCTTTCAAGAAGCTTGGCTTAGAAGAAAGAAGAAAGGCAATTTATAAAAGAATTCTGATTTCTCCATTTTCAGCGTTCACCTAATGTTAAGGATTGCCATCTAGGCTGGTCCCTGAGACTCCCCTGGCCATAGAAAGTGTCCAGAGGATTGAAGTGTCCTTTTAATACTTAACTCCAATTAGATTTTTGGTTCTTTTAATTTTTTAATAATTATTTTTGTATTAAGTATGATTTAATAATACTCTGAATGCCAAGTAAAAGTAATCTTCTGATCATAAAGGTTGTAGAAAAAATAACTACTTTATTATGAAGCCCTTCCGTCCCAGTTCTTTCATATAATTCTTCCCCTCTCTTCCTGCTTCTCCCTTCTGTACTGTAGGTGTAGCAGAGAAGACACAGCTTCTGAAATTGAGTGTACCTGCTACCTTTATGCTTGTGTCTTTAGACGAAGGTCCAGGTCCTCCAATCAAGTATCAGTATGCTGAATTAGGCAAATTATACTCGGTAGTGTCACAGCTAATCCGCTGTTGCAATGTCTCGTCAAGAATGCAGTCTTCAATCAATGGTAAAGTCAAATACTCCATTCTTTACATTGGTTTTAAAGTACTGCTGGCCATAAATAGTACCTCATTAAAAGTGATTCTGAAGAAGCTTCAGTATAAAACAAGTATCTGTGAAAGTCCATGCTTTGGAATATCTTATAATATTTTGAGTCCTGCACATTTTTCACATGCTTAAAAGAGAATCTTTCTATCTGCTTGCTACTGAGGTTGGTGTCTTGTTATGAAGTAGTTTAAGAACTAACTTTTAAAAAAGAAAACGCCAGTATTGGTGTTTAACTTTTATGTTTTACCATCTTGTTATATCTGATCATTATAATGCTTCATATTAATTTCTTTGTACTTAGGAAACAGTCTATATTATTATTTTCTTTTAAAACAATGATGAAGCTATTTTCTGTAGTGAAAGCTGGATATTCTTGTGGAGAAGCCGATTAGTTTTTCATTGATGACAAATCTGTATTCTAGGTAACCCTCCTCTTCCCAATCCTTTTGGTGATCCTAATTTATCACAACCTATAATGCCAATTCAGCAGAACGTGGCAGACATTTTATTTGTGAGGACAAGTTATGTGAAGAAAATCATTGAGGACTGCAGCAACTCAGAGGAAACCGTCAAATTGCTTCGTTTTTGCTGCTGGGAGAATCCTCAGTTCTCATCTACTGTCCTCAGTGAACTTCTCTGGCAGGTTAAAGGAAAATATACATTCATATGTCTCTATAACTTGTTATTTTATTTTTATTACATTTTTAAGTATAATTGACTTTACAGTTATACTAGTTTTAGGTGTGCCACATAGTGATTTGATGTTTTTATACATTACACATTACAAAGTGATCACCACTATTGCTGCTTTAAATAAGGTCTTCACCATGTTTTACCTGTTTTTAGGTGGCATATTCCTATACTTACGAACTCCGGCCCTACTTGGATCTGCTTCTGCAGATCTTGCTGATTGAGGACTCCTGGCAGACTCACAGGTAGCTACCCTTTTTTTGTTTCTTGCCCAATTCTTAGAGTAAGTGAAATTAACAGCACATTTATTCTTTTTAACCTCTTGGAAGTCTAATAAATGTTTTATTGTAAAACTTAAGGATGAATAAAAAGGTTCCCCCTTCCCTCTCAACTTCTTTTTTTTTTTTTTTTCCTCTCATTGCCCAAGTTGCATACTTAATATACTAACCACCTTCTTTCAATTGGTGTTATGTTTTTTATTTGGAGGAATTTTTTGGTGAATGTTTCCATTTGATCAGTGATGCTCTAGAGTTATTTTAGGATTGGATTACGTTAGTTTTAGAATTACGTGAGAGTCCCTTCGGTAAATAAGTATAGGCGGTTCCCAATATTCGTAGTAGTTAATTTAGATCTGAAAGTCAGTATGAACACTGAGCAAGTACTAGGGCATTGCTCCCGGGAGATACATA
Source organism: Odocoileus virginianus (assembly GCF_023699985.2). Taxonomy (NCBI): domain Eukaryota; kingdom Metazoa; phylum Chordata; class Mammalia; order Artiodactyla; family Cervidae; genus Odocoileus; species Odocoileus virginianus. Next base: position 13,633,966 of record NC_069708.1, read on the forward strand.
GAGTTAGGTTCATGCAAGCCTCTGGGCACATTTTTTTTCAACCAATCAATACATAACCTTTTTAAAATTGTGTTCTCTTTAAAGAAATCTTATTTAATATATATTGAAGAATTTGTTGGGAAACCATTAAGAATTTATATAGTAGACTGCTTCCTCTCTGTCACTATAACTAAAACAGAAACCTGAAAACAAATTCTGTAACAACAAAAAATAAAAAGTCTTGAGTCTTAGTGTGGATTGCAAATGCCAGATATCATGAAATAATATTTTCAAATTATTCACCAAAATTAACAATCATAGTTTTCAAACAGTTAATATTACAAAAATTGGATTAAACCAGAAATCCGTTTCCATTAAAAACAAAATTTAATAGTTCCAAAACTATAGCTGTTTATTTTGAACACTACCAGTACCCTTCTGAATATGATCAGAGGATTTAAAACTTATGAGTCAGTTGAAATGGAATCTTAAGTTTTCACTATTTTCTTTTGAAAATATTGTTAATATGTATAGCTTTAAACCAGTTAGCCATATCTCAGCCCTAATTAGAATAAGTAATAACACTAAAAGCACATGTGCTGGTTTAAAACATGAGAGTTTGTTTTTTGTAGTAAGATTGTTGTTATGATTCCCTGGCATCAAGCTTGAAAATAATTTTCTCATAGTGGGCTATTAGTCATTCAGTAAACTGTGTATTTATGGAGCATCTCCCATGGGCTTGGCACTGTTAGGCATTGAAGAACAAGGGAGGCAAAAGATAATATTGATAAAAATGGCATTTGTGAAGCAGTTGATTCATTATCACTTTAAAAAATTGAAGGTAAAAACAGAAAATACACTGCAGTGTTTCAGATTAAATAGCAGGAAGCCTGTACATGGTTGATTGTGTGGCCTGAGATGGTTTAACTTTGCAGAATTACAGAGTTACTTCCAAACAAAATGAATTTTATGAATGCATGTAATACAGAAAAAACAAAACTTGCCTTTTGATTTGAAATATTCTATTAAGTAAAATATATAGTGTATAAAAGGTTTTTTAAAATTACTGACTATACAGGTAATGTTTCTTTATTGAGATAAAATTCACTTTTTTTTTTTAATTTACTGTTTTAACCATTTTGAAATATGCAGTTCAGTGACTTGTAGTATATTTAGTGTTGTGCAACCATTACCACTGTCTAATTCCGTTCATTTTCATCACTCTGGAAGGAAAATCCAAACCCAGTTAAGCAGTCACTTCCTCGTCCTCCTATCCCCAAGCCCCTGACACCCACTTGTCTGCTTTCTGTCTAGGTTTGTCTATCCATGGGCAAAATACCCAGGACTTGGCTGTTCCATTCATCTCATATGATCAGAATCATACAATATGTTCTTTTGTATCTGGGTTCCTTCACTTAGCATAGTTTTCAAATGCATCCATGTTAGAGTACATATCTGTAATTCATCCCTCTTCATGACCGAATAATATTCTGTTGTATGGATACACATTACATTTTATCTATTTGTTCATTTGTTAGTGGATATTTGAATTGTTTCCACCTTTTGGCTGTTGTGAAGAATATTGTTGTGAACATTCATGTACACGTTTTGTATTTTCAAAAAACCACCTGTTTTCAATTCTCTTTTTATATAGTTTAGAATTGCAGGCAGGTAATTTTTAAAATATCTTTTGAAAAATTGGAAGTATTCATAACAAGATTTGCTGTTTTAACCATTTTTAAGTGTACAGTGTTGTGTTACCATCACTGCTATCCATCCCCAGAACTTTTTCATCATCCCAAACTGAAACTCTGTGCCCATTATTCTTGCTTTCTCTGACTTTTGCCTATTTTGAATACCTCATGTAAGTGGAATCATACAATATTTGTCATTTTGGATCAGAAATAAGTTGGTTCTAGGCAGCCACATGACCTTCGGTGCAAGCCTTTTAACCTCTTTTTTCTTATGTGTTCAAGTATTAGATCACATGACTACATTAAAGACCTTTATTGAATGGCCCATAGTAGGCACTTAGTAAATGTTAGCTGCTATTTGATTTTAGAAGTTTTAATTTATGTCGTTTCCTTTCAGAATTCACAATGCACTCAAAGGAATCCCAGATGACCGAGATGGGCTGTTTGACACAATCCAGCGCTCTAAGAATCACTATCAAAAAAGAGCATACCAGTGTATAAAATGTATGGTAGCTCTCTTCAGCAATTGTCCTGTTGCTTACCAGATTCTACAGGTGAGGGTTTTTTCTCTGTGTCTGTGTATATAATTTTGTAGAAACCTCCGTCTGTGTGTGTGTGTGTATAATTTTGTAGAAACCTGAGTCTGATTTAAGGATTCTGTTTTAAAAGAAGAGAATTATGAGAATTTGGAGTTGTCGTTTCAAGTTAACTTTGAAAAACATTGCAAAACCTTTTTACATGCATAGCTTTCTTTTCTTTTGAAGGGCAATGGAGATCTTAAAAGGAAGTGGACCTGGGCAGTGGAATGGCTTGGAGATGAACTTGAAAGACGACCATACACTGGCAATCCTCAATACACTTACAACAATTGGTCTCCTCCAGTGCAAAGCAATGAAACATCAAATGGTTATTTCTTGGAGAGATCACATAGTGCTAGGATGACACTTGCAAAAGCTTGTGAACTCTGTCCAGAGGAGGTAAAAAAAGCCACCAGTGTGCAGCAGATAGAAATGGAAGAAAGCAAAGTAATTCTTTACTTTATAGGCCAGTGTTTATATATTAATGATAATGGGGAGGGGGGCTATGTGGAGATTTGTTTGCTTTAATATGTGTTCTATATGTGGTCTTAACTTAATGAGGGAGTCTTCTTTTAAAGTAATTTGGGGGAGATTGCCTGAATCTAGTATTTCTGAGAGAACCCAAATCAGGTTTCTTTCAGTTATCTTCTCTATAATAAAATTTATTAGTGGGTCGGTTTTTTAAAGATTCTGTTTCAAACACCTCAAAAAATTGAATTTGCATACATAATTCTTTATCTTCAAATATTTAAAATCAGGAGCCAGATGACCAAGATGCCCCGGATGAGCATGAGTCACCTCCACCTGAAGATGCCCCGTTATACCCCCACTCACCCGGATCTCAGTATCAGCAGGTATATCAGGCTTAGTTTGGGTTTTTATCCCCTAGAATTTGTACGCATTATTTATAGGATGGCTAAGTTTTTTGCTGCCAATGTAAAGTAATAGGGGGATAATCTAGACCAGCTTTGGGGACATTATCAAAAGAGGAATGGTTGGCATGGGATCACCGTGTGACATGTTTGAGCTGCCCCTGTGGTGTTCCTGGTCAAATATATGCACCCCTCTTGTACTTAGTAGATGAAGTCAGTAAAAACTATGATTAATTGTATCAATATAAAATGATAATATTTAGTATAATGGATTAAGATGACATTTCCTGGTAGGCCAAGTCTGTGAGTAGAGACATGAAACATGGCAGTGAAGGAAGACCCTGGATATGGCAATGAAGGAAGAACTGTTTGCTTACATAGCATAACCAAGACTTCAGTGACAGTAAAAAATTATTGGAAAAAAGTCAGGGATTTGACAGATTTCCCTGAATTTTTTTAGAAGATCAATAACTAAATTTAGATGAAACTTTCTAAATGAGAATGTATCTAAGTCCCGGGTGTGACTAATTTTGATCTTTTGTGGCAGTGATTCTGGAACAAGCATTGGAATCCCCTGGTGGGCTGTGGGGGGGGGGGGGGGGGGTACCTCAAGAGTTTCTGATTTGATAGGTCTAGGAGGTGGGAGCAGAAAAGTCTACTTTTCTAATGAGTTCCCAGTTGATGCTGCTGCTGGTCTAGGAACCATGCTTTCAGAGCCATTATTTAAGCATTCTTGCAGTTCATAGTAGAGGTAGAAGCATGCTGGATAATTAGAAAATGCATATTCAAGGTATTTATTTTCCTAATAGAAACTACAGAAAGTGAAAGCCTAAAATCTTCTTGGCTTGCCTGGTGGGAATGTACAGAAAAATGAGAGTTCAGGGGTTTAAAACATTAAGGACCCAAATCCAGCAGAAGAGTTACTTCCCTCAGCCCTGAGAAAGCTCATGCTTAATCATGCCTGATTAATCCATTATCTTCAATGTTGTTTTGTTTTCATTAACATCATTCTGTGTTGAGGGTTGTTGCTTATGCGGATTTCATATGATCATTTAGTCAGATTTCTCATATAGAAGTTACGTGCTTAGAGTGAGAATGGATGTGTTCTGGCTCTTTTGTGAATTTTTTTTTTTTTTTTAACCACAAGCAATAATGGGCTGTGTTATCCCTTATTTGTCAGACTTGAATGTGAATAATTTTGGACACTTAAAATCACCTTGGCCAAAGAATCACACCTACGCTGCTCTTACTTGAGGCTTTGAGGCTGTCTTTTCTGTTTCAAACCAATGTTTCTCATCATCAGCCTAAGCGTATTTACTCGTTAAGTCCCAGGAATAAAAGGAAATGTTTACATTTCCACAAACTTCAGCCTGTGGTCTTTAAAGATGAAGTTCAATATATTAAAAGTTTTAACATGCAGATCTTGTCTTCCCCTCCCAGAATAACCATGTGCATGGACAGCCGTATACAGGCCCAGCGGCGCATCACATGAACAACCCTCAGAGAACTGGCCAACGAGCACAAGAAAATTATGAAGGCAGTGAAGAAGTGTCCCCACCTCAGACGAAGGATCAGTGAAATGCACATGATTAACTGGTTCCATCAAGACTGTGCACCCAGGCCTTACAGTCCAACCTTTTTCTGTGTCTGGCTAATATTTAAAACTAGAAAAAACTATTCCTAATCAATATGGAGTGGAAAGTTTATTCACTGTCTTATCTGCAGAAATTTGCTGTCAATATATAACTCGCCTGCAGTGGAAAGTGTATAGTGTTTTGTAATAAATGGCCTGATGCTAATGTGTAAATGGCAAAGGTGTATATAGTATATTAATGTCTGACTGTTAATTCTTAAGCGAGACTTTTTTCTTGATGAGACTCACAGATCTACAAAACCTACAAAAGTTAATTTTCTTGTTATACCCATTGCACTCTGCAACCAGTGTTGCCTGCCTGATGGCAGTTGGATCAACTCCTTTACAAAAACATAAAATAAACCAACAGCAACAAACCAGAGCCCATCCATGTCAGCCACACCAATAGTTTCATGTTAATTCTTTGCCACTGGAGTCAGTTTTATTATGAGCAATGTAAGGCTGGTAACCTTTAAATTATTTGGTTGATGTGGAAAATTGGTGATGTAACATTGTTTCTAGATCTTTTTCATTGCCTTTTTATTCTGATGTTAGGTTAATCACTTTGAAGCTATAGTTATGCTGTAACATTTAGCATGGCTTCACACCAGGTTAGTGTAGCCAATGAGGAAAAAATTACCATAATGACAGCAGTTGTCCCAGTGTGACAGCTGTATTGCTCAGAGCTTTTCCTTCTTACACCTAGAATATAAAATAGAAAAACAAGGGGAGAAGTGTGATAAACAGGTGGATTTCAGTTACACATATGTTGCTTACATCTTAATGTTTGACAATTCAATCTCTGGGTGGGATAAAGAAACTTTAAGTGTCAGTAATGGGAATTTTAAAAGATTTAAAACAAATATGCAAAAATTTGCTATGCCAGGATGCTCGGAGCATAATAGAAGACTGTATTTGGTGTGCTTGTTTTGTTTCTTTTGTAGAGCTTACTAGGAGAACCTTCTAAAACTTGCCTTCTACTGGATCCCAGGGAAGCGGAAGTCATCAGAAACCCACAGTACTTGGAATACCACTGCACCAAGATGTTTGCTGAGCTGCTGCTCAGTCACAGTTTTACTTGAAAGCAAGAGTTGTCCTAGCTCCTTTTCCATTATTCCAAAAATTTTCATGTTTGAAGCAGGGTCTAATTAAAAAGAAAACTGGTTAATATAATTGAGGTATCAATATCAGAATAAACATTTAAGATGATAAATTCATCAGCTAATACTGTATTTAAAAGAGAATTGGTAACTTGAATGTGTGTAATTTTTTGGAACCTGTCTAAAAACCAAATACCCCTGCAAACAGATACAGTCCACCCTATTCTATTTAAATATTTTGCTGTTTTGTTTTATAGAAATTATTTTGCTGAATTCACAAATAGAATTTGATTTAAGAAGAACTTTTCGTCCTGTGGTGTGTTTTTGGGTTTTTTGTTGTTGTTACTTTTTTGTCTTTTTTTTTTTTTAAGGACTGCATATGAAGGTTAATTCTGTGCATAGCACACCTAGACATGACCCTGAATTCAGGAGTTCAGTCCCATTGAGTTTTTGTGCACAGGAAGATTTGACCTTTGGCCCTTGACTGAAGGTTTAAGAGAAAAAACAGGATGTTGACACTGTAAAAGTTTCGTAACATAATCAATCTTGTACTTTTTGTATGTTTTTTATATACATGTATATTTAATGAGCACAAGCTTGGTTGTATTTTTTACAATTCAGTTAATAGGCAAATGTTTTGTCAAAAAGGCTATAGTTGGAATTGAACAAAGCAGAAACAAAATTGAGAATTTGTTATTTTGTGATTAAAGGGGGCAGGTATTTAAGATAAAGCTTTGGATATCTTATTTGCAGTACTCTGTAGTCAATCTGTGCTTCTAGGTTTTCTGTGACTTTAGGAAAATTTGACACCAGATAGAGCCTGTTTTTACCTTAAGTATATTACATATGAGTTTAAGTGTGAGCCAAAGTCATACACACTATCTGCAATTGCAATTGGTAACTTTAATTTAGAAGTTCCTCAATTCTAAGTTTATTTAACAATGAGCAAAAATAGGTTAAATTTATTTGAACAAGTTGCTATCATAAATTAGGCCATCTAACCATCTGAGGTGATTTGTGTGTGTCCTGGTCCTTAACAAAAGTATGTAATATACTTAATTTAAAAACAAATGACTTCCTAGACGTGAAAACTTGACATTTTAAAAGGCTGTGAATTTTTCTCCTTGGAGGGAGATCCCACCTTGGCTGCTTTGAGGGCTTGTGAATCCTTTCCCCCTCCACTTGAGGAAGAGTGGTCTGTGCTGTGATCAGGATCTAGGGAAAGTGAGTGAAGAGTTACTTTTGTGCAAATTATTTTCTCTATTTAACTCTTAAGCAAGCATTAATGTATAACTGAAAATTTTAAGATGCATGTTATTGTAAGAGCAACATAGCGGTGATTTTGAGGTCTTTTTCTGAAAACAAATGGCACATTTTAAACTTCAAGTCTTCAAAGTGCCTACAGATTATTTAATTCTCCCTCAACTGATTTCTTGAGCCATATATATATTTCCTACTTTAAATGTTTGTTGCAGAATCACTAGTCTTCCTTTCAGAGAAGTACCCCCAAAAATTCTAAATGGCATGGTTACTTTATAGGAGACAGTAGAATCTGTTAACATAAAGACTGAAGATACTTGCATTGTTAATCTGTGTGAACAAGGGCTTTGCCCTATTGAATCTAAGTATTTCAGTGCACAACTTGGCAAAAACCATACTGCTGCTGTTTCTAAGCCCTCTATCAACCAAATTTTCACGTTCAGCATTGTCGAGGCAGAAATAAGACCATCCTCATATTTGGGGTTTTTGTCTTCATTGATTTTTCTCTCAATGATAATTTCCCAGCCTTGTCTTTCAGCTGTTATGTGTACAAATTTAGAATTATGAAAATGTTTTATATTTTTTTCATGATTAACTTTTATTAGTGAATGATAACAATTTAAGTATTTAACCCTAGTAGTGGGTTAAAAAGATGAGGAATCTTTTTTATTTGAATTACATTTATAAATGAAAACAAGTCTGTGAATACTCAGATGACTACTCCAAAATAGTTCCATTTTTTCTTATTTTTCCAGCTGGAACTCTTACTTTGCTGAATCTTGTGGTTAATTTTGGTGGATATATCCTGCCTTATTTAGAATTATAACTGGATTTAAAAAATTGCCTTTTCGTAAGTGCCCAATTTTGGTTTCTAGTTTGAAGGTATTACATACTGCCGAGAAAGTAAACACTGCTCCTCTTACCCCCCAGTTTTTGTGTTACTGATTAAAAAAAAACATTCAGTACTGGTTTCCTAGTGGGGCTCAACTAAAATTGATCCTGCGCTTATGTGAGTGTTTAGTGTTTGAAACTAAGGTTTTGGGTGTGGTAAATCACTACAGAAGTGCTAAATGTATTAACTTGCCGATTGTATTTATGATTATTTTTAGATTATTTTACATCCACAGAAATGTAGAACTTTTCCTCCGAATTTATAGGTCTAAGAAAAAGGGGGAAAGGTGCACCATGTTCTCAACTTGCAAATGAGTGAAAAAATTTTTTTGCATTTTGAAATCCAGATTCCTAAAAGGAAATCTCACCACCCAGATCACATACTTCTCAGCCTTTTACAAGCCAACAGACTGAAGATTGTCCACAGTTCCTAAGATTTAGCACATATACAAAAATAAAACTTTATAAATTAAATTACGGTTTCCCCTTTTATTTATTAAAATAATATTTTCTAAATGGAAGGTAAATTAGAGGTGTAATTGATTGGCAGGGAACTTTAAAAGGAAAATGTTTATAAGAGGGATGCAGCCCTTAATTTGTATCTTCACATCTAAACCTTTCAAATGAGATGTGGTCTAACTATTGACAACCCTTAATTATAAAACCAAGATTGGTCAAGCACTTGGTTTCAAAGTTCACTTAAATCAGCAATAAAGCAGGTCACATATTTGAGGGGTGTTAATAGAAGTGGAGGGACTGATGCTGAAGCTGAAACTCCAGTACTTTGGCCACCTCATGCGAAGAAAAGACCCTGATGCTGGGAGGGATTGGGGGCAGGAGGAGATGGGGACAACAGGATGAGATGGTTGGATGGCATCACCGACTCAATGGACATGGGTTTGCGTAAACTCCAGGAGTTGGTGATGGACAGGGAGGCCTGGCATGCTGCGATTCATGAGGTTGCAAAGAGTTGGACATGACTGAGCAACTGAACTGAATAGAAGTGGAAATTCACTTAATTGTTTAACAGATTCCATCTGCTCTGCATCTGAAAAGTAATTCTTTGTTGCCATGTTCCAAAGAAATATGACTTCCATAGAAACCTGTTGGTACTTAAGTTGGGTTACTGCAAGCATTACTGCTAAAGAAAGAGACATAGCCCTAATTTTCATCAAACTTTGTTTTTTAAAAAGAATGAGAAGATTAATAAATCCAGTATTCTGCAGTTTGGAAAACTAGTTGGATTAAGCCATTTGACTTTTAAGTGTTTTTAGGCACATGAACACATCTAACAATGAAAATGTATATGGCCACCAATATTTTGAACTGCTTCATTGTAATCTGATGATTTACAGGTAGATGGAAAAATGTATATTTCTACCTTGAAGTTTACACTTGATCTTGGCCAAAAGGCCGAGAAGCGATTCTACCTTTAAAGTTAAGGTGATAGCAAAGGCTTTATTAATAATTCATTTGCTTTAGGACCTAAATTCTCAAGGGGAATGTTCTTAAGCTATTCTAAAAACTTTCCTCCACAAAACAAATTACAGACCCACATAAAAATCAGTTTAAAGACATTCCACTGAAATGTATGCAGCTCAAGAGTAAAATGGGAATGCTTTTAGTTGTCATCTGAAAACAGATGGTCATCTCATTTTGCCCCATCAGCATTTATCTAAAAATAGAAGTTTTTCATTGTGGTGGGCTTTTTTCACATAAATGACAGTTCAAACACCAGCTGCCCCAGCCTCACCTTCCCTTCACCACCACCTGCCCCAGAGGGAGCCCAGTGGGGACCACCCTACAAAATTGAAGTCAACTCTTCCTTTTTCAATTGTATAGATGTAAAACTATTCAAAACAGATGCTTTGGACACTGGAATGTTTTTCTGCAAGCAAATCATCACATGAGGATTCCATGTGTATTCTTTGAGTTGCCATCTAGTTCCCCACCCATTAAAACACGGTGCATCTTTGGAATCCGGAAGTAGATAACTTGGGGTCTTAAATCTGGTGCTCTTAAGTGGGACTGAGAAGGAAGTGTTAACATTGTGAAGGCTGGCAATGTCCTACTATGTGTGCCCCAAGGCTGTCAGCAAGAAATAGTGTCTTTGGGTCACCAAGGAGATATAGATTAACCCTTCGTAATCCTTTTCCCAAAGGTCTCTCTGTTTAGCATGTGTCCCTAAAGGGTTCTTGATGTAAATTAGTGTGTTCTGTTGGGTGAATAGAGAAACAGCTTTTTCAGGCTGTGTGTTTAAAGTCAAAAATCTAGAAGGTTATTACTACTGAAAATATTAATCAGTAGTACTAATCGTTAGTTCTTCCAGTCATCTACTTTCAGAATGTCTTAAGCATTTAGTATAAATCCTTCTTAGCACAATGGGCCTAATGTGGATTCCTACAAGGCTGTGTTAACCATATCTTCCTTAGGAAGTCTGACTAGGTCATGAATGTATTACACTAGAGAGATTTAAAAGCTAAAGTTACTGAGTCATTTAAATACCAAGCTCTTGGGTTGTAGTTAACCTCTATTGCCCCAAGGTTGAGATTTTTAATTAAAAGCCAAAAACCAAAAATTGAGATTTGCGGGCTTCCCTGGTGGCTCACTGGTAAAAGAATCCACCTGCAAATGTAGGAGACATGGGTTTGATCCCTGGTCCAGGAAGATTCCACATGCCTGGAGACAAAAAAAAGTCCATGCACCACAACTACCGAACCTGTGCTCTAGAGCCCGTACTCAACAAGAGAAACCACCACGATGAGAGACCCACACACCACAACAAGAGAGTAGCCCCCACTCGCTGCAACTAGAACAAAGCCTGCGGAGCAACAGAGACCCAGCACAGCCAAATCAATTAAAAAAAAAAAAACCTTAAGATTTGCAGTAAAATATGAACAGATTTGCCTTTCTAATTTACTGAAGCTTGGATTAGTTAACTGTAACTAGTAATGTAAGTGGTAGATAAATCGGATGTCGGGTTTTTGTTTAGCACTTATCCACTCAGCATCAGACACTTGAAGTAGGCTTCTTACACTGAGATTTGCAGATACTCCATTCTTACAGGGAAAAGCTTCCAATATACTGTTTTGGAAGGAGTGCAGGCCAGAGTAGAATGTAGTGAGTGTTGAAAAAAACCTTACACTTTGATAAACGAGAAATGGCTATAGGATGTCCCTCTCATTGTGTTTTTGTCTTTAGAAAAGCATGGTGCCAAGTAACCAAAAGTAGCACTTAACAATTTTCAGATGCTTTTCTGCAGTGATAATTTATCAATATGCAATTCACGTTTACGTTTGTAATCGCTATTCCTCTGTGACAAAGTGTGACAGGCAATAGTCATTACAAAACCAGTTTGAAGCTGAAAAGAAGACTGATAGTTTACATCATAGAAAAGCTGGTTTAATTCTAGAAGGTTTAAACACTTTAAACACATTTAAACACTTTCTTTAAAGTCAAGAATGAGCTGAAAATGTAATGCTAGAACCAAAGGAAGACGTACATGTCATACCTGAATCTCCTAAATACTCAAGTTCAGTGTTAGGTTGGAATGAAGTGAAAGTCGCTCAGTTGTGTCCGAGTCTTTGCGACCCCATGGACTATACCAGGCCAGAATACTGGAGTGGGTAGCCATTTCCTTCTCCAGGGGATCTTCCCAACCCAGGGACTGAACCCAGGTCGCCCGCATTGCAGCCAGATTCTTTACCAACTGAGCCACCGGGGAAGAACAAGGTTGGTTTGAAAGCAGGTGTTAAAATTTGGCCTTCTAAATTTGGCTAGTGACTAAGGGGGGAAAAAGTAAGGTTTTTTGGTGTATTCTGAATTTGTTTATGGGTGTATTAAATCTGAAACATAGTGTTACACCTTGAGCCTAGGTTAAAAGAGGAAATACAGCTGCCTAAAATAATATCTCGTATTTTAAATTACGCTTTACATCAACTGCAGTAGTCCTTTGCCATGCGTTAAGTGTGAGCTCTCATTGAGGAAGAGCGTTAAGAATTTGACGTGAGGTTACAACTTTGAAAACTGAAATATGCATTTTACTTTTTTTTCTTAGTTCTGATTTGAAAATAAGTACATTTGAATGGCAGGTCACCCCAGTATTTATGCCTGGGAAATTCTATGGGCAGCGGAGCCTGGCGGGCTACCATCCATGGGGTTGCAAATAGTCGGATACAACTAAGCATGCACACACATTCTGAAAAGCTATACTCACACATTTCTGGTAGCTCAGATGAGGGGTTTCTTGTAGCCAATTCTTGGGATGAGAAGATGCTAACATGCCTTCAACAAACATAGACCCCTAGGGAAAAGAAAATGACACCTCATATTTCCAAGGGGCAGTAGGATGTATCCTGCCCCAGTACCACTCCCAGCCATTTCCTCTGCCCTAAAGTGTGGATGCCACAGACTCCAGTAATGACTTCAATCCCACACCAAACAGAAGAGGTGGTCTATGCGCTGTGTTCTTGCCCACTCAAATAGCAATGCCTAGAACAAGGCAGCCTGACTTCGTGTGGTCCTCAAGTTGGATCTCAACTATAAACATTCTCCTCTGTGAAAAAATAAGACGCTCTTTTAAAAAGCTTGTTTGTTCGTATTAAACCCAACCATGAAGATTTTGATTTAAAGACTCACCTCCTTATAACCCTTTCGGAAATGGTCTGAATTTAAAGTGCACCTGGGTAGCCGCAGGGCAGGGACTTTTCTCCTGTGCATTTTAGTCTGGTCGTTAAAAGGAGTTTTCATCAGAAGTTAATTTTGCTGTAACGGTCACGCTGAAGAAGTACTTAGTACTGCAAATAGGTTATGGGCCCTGAAGAAATAAATGAATGTAAAGAAAGGAGGTGAGGGTGCTTATCAGAGCAAATGGAAGCACGGGTGCTGCATGTCAAGCACACTTCTCACTCAAAGACAACTTCAGATAATGTGTTTAATTGCATCATCTTGCATTGCCCTCTTGGGCTTCCCAGGTGGCGCTAGTGGTAAAGAATCTGCCTGCCAGTGAAGGAGACAAGAGACACGGGGTTTGATCCCAGAATCGGGAAGATCCCCTGGAGAAGGGCATGACTACCCACTCAAGTATTCTTGCCTGGGAAATCCCATGGACAGAGGAGTCTAGCAGGCTACAGTCCATAGGGTCACAAAGAGTTAGACATGACTTAGCAACTAAACAACAACAACAGTTGCTCCCTTGATTTGAATATGGGGATTGGGTCCCAAGTGCATCCCTCATAAGCTCTGGTCATCAAGTGCAGTCATTAATCCTGAGTGTAAAGTCATTTGCGTTCGCTCCAGAGAAATGCTAGGGTCAGCATGTCCATGCTGGGGGTTTTCAGATGTACTTGCTTGTGTCTTTTATAAGAAAAGCCAGCTTTCTTTATAGTCATTGCAACCTTCAAGTTTAAAGAAAGGCAACCAGTCAAACCTTTCAGTTTTGAATTAAAATCGAAAAACTAAGTTTAGGATTCCTGTAAATAAAATCCTATGTTGAGCTTGGTTACCTGGATAGGTGGACACAGCCCAAAGTGGTTTGTTTACATTGTTGGCTTTTGAGTTGCTTGTTCGTATTTACTTTTTCTTTAACATTCAGATTTTGAACATATACACATTTAAGAAATATTATTTTGTCCAACTCTAGCCACTTTCTTTGTGACTGTCTGCTATGTCACTTCAGTCCTGTTTGACTCTGTGTGACCCCATGGACTGTAGCCCACCAGGCTCCTCTGTCCATGGTGATTCTCCAGGCAAGAATACTGGAGTGGGTTGCCATGCCCTCCTCCAGGGGATCTTCCCGACCTAGGGATTGAACCCACATTTCTTATGTCTCCTGCATTGGCAGGCGGGTTCTTTACCACTAGCGCCACCTAGGAAGCCCTTATTTCTTTGTATTTGCTTGAATTACTTTGCACTGAAAATGATCAAGGGATTTCCCTGATGGTTCAATGGTTAAGACTGCACTTCTACTGCAGGGGAACTAAGATCCCACATGCCACATGGTACAGTCAAACAAACAAACAAAAACTCTCTGCTGTTCTAATGTTCCTATAGACTTGAACTTGCTTTCCTTTTTCTAATGTTATGAAATCAAGGAACCAACAAGGGCTGCAGTGACCCCTAGGAAAGTTCTGGAGCCAGACAAAAAGAGCAGGGACACTTCACATGAGTACAGCTGGTCACTAGGTCTCCGGTTCTGCTCTTATTATAAGCCTGTCCACATCAGTGAAGTTGCAAACAAGTCAGAGGATAGGAGAATTTTACACTGAGAAGAAGAGAATCTTCTCAGTTTTCGCTACCTACTGAAATGTATGCAAGACGTTGTTGGACACGTGACAGGTATCGCAGGAATATGGATGAAGGACACGATCATGACAGGTGCCAAAGAAATACACGATGATTCCTGCAAGGTTGGGCTAAGAACCCACTCAGCCCAAAGCGGGCCAGCATCACACTCACAGTCCCAATCACAGTCTGGACAGCCAGGGCTGGATGGCCCTCTGACATGGAATGCTTCTCACCTGTTAGAGGATCGATCTTAATTTGTTTTAAAGAAAAGAGAAAAACCCAGCCTAGTCTTAGCTGTTGTGAAGAAAACAAACCATAAAATATACTTGCATATTTAGTGCAAGACATACATAGTCATAAAATTGTCCTGGTTTTGATTTATTAGGTTTAGCTACCTCGACCAAGCTGCTGCCAAATAGCAAAGAGAGCTGTTTAATTTCACTTCCTTGTTTTGTTGCTCACCATCTCATAGAGGATGGGGGTAGTGGTGAAGGTAGCGTAGTGGTAAAGAATCTGCCTGCCAATGAAGGAGATGCAAGAGACTTGGGTTCGATCCTTGGGTTGGGAAGATCCCCTGGAAGAAGAAATGGCAACCCACTCCAGCATTCTTGCCTGGAGAGTCCCCCTGGACAGAGGAGCCTGGCAGGCTACAGTCCACGGGGTCACAAAATTCGGACACGACTGAGCCACTGAGCACAGATTGAGCAAAAGGGAGAGATTTCACGTGTGCCACTGGGGCAAAACTGTCAACAAGTGACTTTGCACACATGTAAGTGTAAGTACATATATGTGGACTTAAACTCATTACCTTTAAAACAATCATTTTGAGTGAACATGGCAGAATTCCCTAGTGGTCTAGTGGTCAGAATTCCATGCTTCCATGGCTGAAGGCCTGGCTTCAATCCCTAGTCAGGGAACTAAGTTCACGCTATCTACAGCCAAAAAATAGATAAATAAAAACTAATTAATAAAATAAAACTAAAAAAATTCTGAGTGAGCCTGGGAAAAGAAAAGCTAAACATGAGGACAAGCAAAAGAAATTTTGTATACAATTCTATAATATCCAGTGATACTGGGGAAAAGATGCTATTGTCAAGCTGAATTGCCCTAAACCTGGCAGAATTAAAGTTCCAGATTGAAAAGGAAATTTCATGTATATTGAAAGGCCATTTATAGACTGTGTTGTAATCTAAAATCTAACCTAAATTTTTAAAGTTTAAAAGTTTGGCTTTAAAACTGCACAAGGATCTATGTGTTGTCAAATGAGTTTTGACCTAGTTTTCACAAAGAGACTAAAAAGAGACCCTTTTATTACTCTAGCAAGACCAACAATTTAGGTTATTATAATTAGATTAAAAGGACCCAATGATAGATACATACTAAAAAACAACCACCCCATAGTGTAAGTTAACACAATTTGGGGTTATACATAGGATTATAAGTATTATGGGTTTCCCAGGTGGCACTAGTGGTAAAGAACCTGCCTGCCAATGCAGGAGACATAAGAGATGCAAGTTTGATCCCTGGGTCAGGAAGATCCCCCGGAGGAGGGCATGGCAACCCACTCTAGTATTCTTGCCCGGAGAATCCTTATGAACAGAGGTGCCTGGCGAGTTACAGTCCATAGGGTCACAAAGAGACGGACACAGCTGGAGCGACCTAACACACACATGTAAGTATTATAATACTTACAAGTATCAACAGAATGACCTTTGCAAGGTAGTGGTGCTTCAGATCTAGTCTAAGGGCTAACACTGGACTGGTTGAATGAGAAACATCTGGGGAGCTTTTTAAAGGACCCTAATTTCCACCCCTGAAAACTGAGTATAGGCGTATCGGGCCCAGGAATCTGAAATATTTTTTAAAGTTCCACATGTAACTGCAGCCAGGTTTGAAAACCATTTCCAGAGTGCACTGTTGTTCTTTTCAAAAAAAAAAGGAGGGGGTTGTCAAACGTTAAAACTATAGACAAGTAGACAGACACCCAGGTGCCTATTACTAGCATATTTGCCTCAAGTATTATTTTCATTAAAAACATCAAGTGTTACAATAAAGCCCCCGAGTCCCCCCACCCCGTGCTCAGCCCCATTCCCTTCCTCCATTTCAGAAGCCATCGCGGTTGTGACTCAGCGAGTGTCCCTCAGGCGCTGCTTGTGATGGCGCCCAGGCTGCTGCCAGGTGGCCCATGAGGACCACAGCAACTCACCCCCAGGCACCTCACAGGGTTTCTCTAGAGAAGGAGCAGGGAGAATCTTCCCTAAAGAACCCCAAGGGGGAAAAAAAGGATTTAGTAAATTCAGGAACATTGACAATGCAGTGTGTGAACAAAACAACCGTAGTATCTTGTAGGCAAAGGTGTCAAAGGTCAAAAGCGGTGAAGGGATTCTGGGTTAGAAATGGTTTTCCCCACCAACTCTAAGGCCATGGGATAAGACATGACTGCTGATGGAAGAAGGTTTCAGGTACTGAGGTATGGAGAAGTCATTCTGGCTTAGATATAATCTAACTCGAACGTCATGCTAACTAAACAGCCTGTTTGTGGCCTATGAAACATATATTGTATATCTGCTTTAATTATTGAAGAAAAGGGTGCATTGACCAGAAGTAAGGAAGTTTGTTAAAAAAATAAAGATTATGGACTTCCCAGGATGTCCAATGGTTAAGACTCCATGCTTCCAATGCAGGGGGCCCGGGTTCGATCCCTGGTGAGGGAACTAAGACCCCACATGCTGTATGGCAGCCAAAAAGTAAAAATGAAATAATAATAATAAAATTAAGATTAAATGCTCCCCTTCCTGGGACACCAATGGTGGTGCTCCTTCAATGAGAAGACTCCCTTCTCAGATGCCAAGGCCATACTGACTCGCTCTGTATGTGCTGCTCTGTTTTTTCAAACCTTGCAGGAATGTATCCCTGGCTTGTTTAATGTTCTTCATTCTGATGAGATTTATTAATAAAACTGCACTGAAAACCAAGCTTCTCTAGAGCACTTTCTCAGAGTCATCTGAGAGGCTGTCTCTCGGGCTATAATCTTCAGTCTGGCTCAAATAAAACTCTTTTCTATTCCTACTATAGACTGTTTATTGATTATTTTCATCAACATTGCCTTCCCCCATTTGTAAAGACAAGATTTCTAGCCACCTGATTTTTTTTCACCTGGGGGAAGAGCCCCATGGGCAAGAAGAGAATGATTTCTTTGTCACCTGTTCCTTTCAGGGAAGGAAAATACTGATCCCCAGCTTTGCAACGAGGGGCTTTGATTCTGCCCAAGACAATTCCTCTAGTTGAACGCCTGTAAGCCCAGCAGCCCAACTCTGCAGTATTCCCCAAACCGATAATGACAAATGAAATAGCATTTTAACCATCTGTTCTAGTTGCTGCATTTTGCCCCTGGTGTTTATAAACCTGCTTCCATGAAAATCAAAAACAAAGCCCAGAGTTTAGCAGAAAAGTATGGCTGGGTGAGCAGCCAAAAGCAATTTCCATCTCGGAAAGAAACACAACTTAATTTATTTTTAGCCAAGATGTTTTGGAAACGTGTGATTTGCTTCAGAGAAAGAAATGTAATGTGCTCTGGTGTTGCTCAGGCACCCCTCCTTTTGGAAGAAAAGCAAGAAAATGTGGGGGTGTGGCAACGTTGAGGGGGTACTTTTCTGTTTAAATTTGGCTTTGTTGCTGAAATTAGCACAAAGGATCTTCTGGAACATTGGCCCATGTAGTTCACCAAGTGATTGCTGGTAACGCTTGGGGAATGATATTCATAAATGACCAATGGCAGTTAGCTTTCCTCTGTGTTTGCTTTGGAAAAAAAAAAAAGCCCAGTGGGGATTTTTCCTTATTGATTTGCTAAGTGATATCACAAGATCACATTATATTTATTTGCTCTTTTCTACAGAATAGGACAACATGAAAAGATTGGATTATTTCATTCTCAGCGAGCAGGACAGCCCTAATCCTCAGCATCATATGAGTTATGCACATGAAGAAATTTCAGCTCAAAAAGCTTAAATGACTTTTTCTGGGGTTGCTCAGCAGGGAGAGAGAAAAATGAGAAATTGTTTTCTTTGTATTAAACTATTGGTCAAATGAATAAAACAAACAGGAGGTAGCTTTGCGAAACTACCCCACAGTTATGGATGGTGCTGATGGCTGGGGCTCCTGTGTCGTGACTTGACTGGAATCCATCAGCATCTAATAATGAAATGTTTCATCTGTGGGACTGGGGACCAAAATACGTGGTTTTATCTCTTTGAAGAGAAAGCTAGCATTTCCTGACTGTTGTTATTGTTCAGTCACCAAGTCATGTCCAACTCTTTGCGACCCCATGGACTGCAGCACGTCAGGCTTCCCTGTCCTTCACTCTCTCCCTGAGTTTTCTCAAACTCATGTCCATTGAGTCAGGGATGCCATCCAACCATCTCATCCGCTGCCGCCCTTTCTCCTCTTCCTGACTGTGCCTGATACTATTTGTTGATCAATTCTACTCCCCACCCCATGATTAATGTTACATACCCAGTATTGAAGATGTTTTTGTCCAGAAACAAGTCACACTATCTTCAAAGGAAACAAAGGAAAAATTGAGTTTTAAATTTGCACAGTTACACATCAAATGTATTTCAATTAGAAAAACTGTATTGCAGGGGTTAAAGTTATCATTAATTACTGGCAAGCAAATTGTAATTGAATCAGCCTGCAATGAGGGAGACCTGGGTTCGATCCCTGGGTTGAGAAGATCCCTCTAGAAGAGAACAGCTACCCACTCCAGTATTCTGGCCTGGAGAATTCCATGGACTGTATAGTCCATGGGGTCACAGAGTCAGACACGACTGAGTGACTTTCACTTCAAACGGTAAGAAGTGTTATATATACATATATTTAATATTTTTATTTTTGGCTGTGCTGGGTCTTTGTTGCTGTGAGTGGGGACTACTCTCTAGTTGCAGCGTGCGACCTTCTGCTGTTGTGGAACACAGACTCTAGGGCACCTGAGCTTCAGCAGTTGTGACTGCCGGCTCAAGAGCACAGGCTTGGTAGTTGTGGCGCATGGGCTTAGTCGCTCCGTGGCATGTGGGATCTGCCCAGACCAATGATCGAACCTGTGTCCCCTGCATTGACAGGCAGATTCTTAACCAGTGGGCCACCAGGAAAGTCCATAAGTGTTGTATTTGTAACTGTGTTCTTTTCCTTCTCCTTTCTAAACTTATTACCAAAGCAGAAATATCTAATGAAATTGCATAAAACTAGAAATGCAGAAAATAAGATGAGAACTTCTGTAGCTTTCATGGCCTCTAATAAATGGGCTCTGCAATGCTGCAGACTTCAGAGAGAATGCAACTCAGGATTTTCTACATCATTTTTTAACAATGAAAACCAATTTGAGAATTAAGGCCTGGCAGACAATGTATTTAGTCTTGCTATGGTAAGGAACATTCTTGCCTAAAACTACAAACATAAGGAAGTGAATTTCAAAACGTCTCCCAGATCATGTGATTTCTCCAAGTTTTGTACCCTATGTCTGTTCCTCCTCTGCTATATCATTAACAAGTTCCCATATGTGCCATCTTGCTTACCACCTTACCCTCCCCTGGTCTTTCTGTAAGTCCCCCTGCACTAGTGGCCAGAACAGAGTGATAACTAGATAGCAGTGCTTTCTCAGGGGTTCCAATCTGGGCACTTTGACTCCAGATGTTAACTCAGCTGCCTCAGCATCAAAGGAATCAAATTCTTTGTTACCATAGTTCTAATCAACTAGGACTCGAATGATTTAGTAAATACAAGTGTCAACCACACAATACTTTGAGTTAGGACCTGTGTGTCAAAATCTGCCTGATAACACATAAGGACTTATATTTGTAATATTTTTTTAAAGCCTCCAAAACCAGCGATTCCAGTAAATTCGGTCTGGGCTCCCTTAAGGGCCTCTTAGGAAGCCCTCACTCCCTGGGGGCAGCAGCTATTTTGAGCACTGGCCTTCATGGCTGTACCTTAGAAACCATTTGAGTTCTGACTGAAATGTACAGCTTGCAATGTATTACCAACAAGCGGAATTCTTAATAAGCTGGTTTCCTGTAGTGCATCAAAACAAGTCTAACTGATGTATCAAAGGGAGTGAGATGAAGCCTACTACTTGTAATAAATGGTTTTATGCTCTTCTATTTATCTCTACCTTCAGCCTGTCAACTAATTTTAGGATAAAAAATTAGAAAACTGCCTCTATGTGACTAGTTTTCAATTCTGCCGATATTAACATTTTAGTAACTGGCAAATGGCATCAGTTGCTCATTAGAATAAATCTACTTGATTGCACAGGCAAGCTCCCCTGGAAGAAAATACATATTTCCCCCACAGGATTCAAAGATATTTTCATTTGCAATGCAAATACAGGCAGCCTATAAGCATCATTTTCTTTCCCTGAAATTGTCTCTTGAGGAAGGCCACGGGGGAGGTGGGGTGTGGGGGGGAGCAGATAAAGGTTGCTCACCACTAATACACTAGAGATTTCTAGAAGCTATCAGAGGTTCTGATTTGAGCAGTATGCTTTCTAATTAGCATGGGGTGCCGTAGGTCAAAGGGTACAAATTTGCATCTACAAGAAGAATAAGTTCTGAGGCTATAATGAATAGCATGCTGATGGTAGTTAATAAAAAGGTATTTGATACCTGAAAGTTGGCAAGAGTAGACTGTAAGCATTCTAACCACACACACACACACACACACACACACACACACACACACATGCACAGAGTTAACTATGTTAACTATGTAAGGTGATGAGTGTGTTAATTATCTCGATCTTGGTAATCATTCTATGTGTATGCATGTCAATAAATCACATTGTACACTTTATTCTGTTTTTAATTTTTGGCTACATTGCATGGCTTGCAGGATCTTAGTTCCTAAACCAAGGAGTGAAACATATGCCTCCTGCAGTGGAAATGCAGAGTCCTAACCACTGGACTGCCAGGAAAGTCCCCCATTGTATACTTTAAATGCATACAATTATATCTGGCAATTACTCCTCAATACAGATTTTTTTTAAGCAAACTAGAAATCATCCATACTTCAATTTGAAAAAAGAGTAAACTGGAAATACCAAGGCAACGTACAGATTCAATGCAATCTCTATCAAATTACCAATGGCATTTTTCACAGAACTAGAACAAAACATTTTTTAATTTGTATGGAAACACAAAAGACCTTGAATAGCTGAAGAAATCCTAAGAAAGAAAAATGGAGATGGAGGAATCAGGCCCCTTGACTTCAGGCTATGCTACAAAGCTACAGTAATCAAAACAGTATGGTACTGAAACAAAAGCAGAAATATAGATCAACAGAACAGAATAGAAAGTCCAGAAATACACCCATGAACCTATGGTCAATCTATGACAAAGGAGGCAAGAATATACAAAGGAGGAAAGACAGTCTCTTCAATAAATGGTGCTAGAAAAACTAGACAGTTACATGTAAAAAAAAATGAAATTAGAACATTCACTAACACCATATACAAAACTAAAGTCAAAATGGATTAAAGACCTAAATTAAAGACCAGATACTATAAAACTCTTAGAAGCAAACATAGGCAGAACACTTTGTGACATAAATCACAGCAATATCTTTTTGAATCCACCTCTGAGAGTAATGAAAATAAACAAATGGGACCTAATTAAACTTAAAACCTTTTGCACAACAAAGAAAATCATAAAAATTTAAAAACAACCCACAAAATGAGAGAAAATATTTGTAAATGAAGCAACTGACAAGGGAATAGTCTCCAAAATAGACAAATAGCAACATGCAACCCTATATAAAAGAAAAAAAATCAAAAAGTGGGCAATCTAAATAGACATTTCTCCAAAGAAGACATATAGATGGCCAATAAACACATGAAAAGATGCCTAACAGGTCGGCGTCGGCAGCGGTGGCGGCGGTGGCGGCGGCGGGTGGGAAATGGCGGAGTACTTGGCCTCCATCTTCGGCACCGAGAAAGACAAAGTCAACTGTTCATTTTATTTCAAAATTGGAGCATGTCGTCATGAAGCCAGATGCTCTCGGTTGCACAATAAACCGACCTTTAGCCAGACCATTGCCCTCTTGAACATTTACCGTAACCCTCAAAACTCTTCCCAGTCTGCTGACGGTTTGCGCTGCGCTGTCAGCGATGTCGAGATGCAAGAACATTATGATGAGTTCTTTGAGGAGGTTTTCACAGAAATGGAGGAGAAGTATGGGGAGGTGGAGGAGATGAACGTCTGTGACAACCTCGGAGACCACCTCGTGGGGAACGTGTATGTCAAGTTTCGCCGTGAAGAAGACGCGGAAAAGGCTGTGATTGACTTGAACAACCGCTGGTTTAATGGCCAGCCAATCCACGCCGAGCTCTCCCCCGTGACCGACTTCAGAGAAGCCTGCTGCCGCCAGTACGAGATGGGGGAGTGCACGCGGGGCGGCTTCTGCAACTTCATGCACCTGAAGCCCATCTCCCGGGAGCTGCGACGGGAGCTGTATGGGCGCCGGCGCAAGAAGCATAGATCGCGGTCCCGCTCCCGGGAGCGTCGCTCTCGGTCCCGAGACCGCGGTCGCGGCGGCGGAGGTGGCGGTGGCGGAGGACGGGAGCGCGACAGGAGGCGGTCGAGAGACCGGGAGCGGTCTGGGAGATTCTGAGCCATGCCATTTTTACCGTATGTCTGCTAGATAGTGTTGTAGTTGATTGACCAAACCAGTTCATAATGGGAATTTTTTTAAAAAAAACAACAACAAAAAAA
The DNA here is from genome assembly GCF_023699985.2 of Odocoileus virginianus. Taxonomy (NCBI): domain Eukaryota; kingdom Metazoa; phylum Chordata; class Mammalia; order Artiodactyla; family Cervidae; genus Odocoileus; species Odocoileus virginianus. The sequence continues at coordinate 13,657,020 of NC_069708.1, forward strand.
ACAAAGATGGGTTTCTGAATAAAATTTGTAGTGATACAGTGAAAAAAAAAAAAGATGCCTAACATCACTAAGTATTAGAGTAACGCAAATCAAAACTACAATGGGGTATCACCTCACACCAGTCAGAATGACCATCATTAAAAAATCTACAAACAATAAATGCTGGAGAGGGTGTGAAGAAAAGGGAACTCTCCAACACTGCTGGTGGGAATGTAAATTGGCAAAGCTACTACAGAGAACACTATGGAGGTTCCTTTAAAAACTAAAAATAGAACTACCAGCACCATCCCTGGTGGCTCAGTGGTAAAGAATCCTGCTGCCAATGCAGGAGACATGGGTTCGATCCCTGATCCGGGAAGACACCACATGCCAAGAAGCAACTATGCATCACAGCTATGGAGCCCGTGCTCTAGAGCCCAAGAACCACAACTACTGAACCCTGTGCCACAACTACTGAAGCCCTCACACCCTAGGGCCTGTGCTCAGCAACAAGAGAAGCCATGGCAATGAAAAGTCTGTGCACTGCAACTAGATAGTAACCCCAGCTCACTGTGACTAGAGAAAAGACTGCACAGCAAAAAAATTTAAAAACAAACAAACAAAAAAATAACTACCATATGATCCAGCACACACACACCTGGGCAACTATCTAGAGAAAACTAATCTGAAAAGATACATGCACCCCAATGTTCATAACAGCACTTTTTACAATAAATGTCAGGATATGGAAGCAACCTGACTATCCATCAACATAGGAATTGATTAAGAAAAAAAAAAAAAGACATGGCACAGGGGATTCCCTGGCAGTCAAGTGGTTAGGACAACACACTCTCACTGCTGAGGGAGCAGCCCTCCCCACCAAAAAGACATAGTATATATGTACAATAGAATATTACTCAGCTACAAAAAAATGAATCAACTAATGCCAATTTGTAGCCACATGGATGGACCTAGAGATTCTCATACTAAATAAGACAGATAAAGACAAATAGAGTATCACTTATATGGAATCTAAGAAAAAAGATACAAATGAACTTATTTACAAAACAGAAACAGACTTACAGACTTCAAAAATAAGTTTATAGTTAACCAAAGGGGAAACATGGGATAAATTAGGAGAATGGGATTAACATATACACACTACTATATAACCAACAAGGACCTACTACAGAGCACAAGGAACTCTACTCAATATTCTGTAATAACCTATATGGGAAAAGAATATGAAAAAGAATACATATATATTATATATATATATATACACACACACACACACATATATATATATATACACACATATATATAACAGAATCGCTTCACTATATACCTGAAACTAACACAACATTATAAAGCTACATGCTGTGCTGTGCTCAGTCACTTCAGTCATGTCATGTCCAGCTCTTTGCAAGCCCATGGACTGTAACCCACCAGGCTCCTCCGTCCATGAGATTGTCCAGGCAAGAATACTGGAGTGGGTTTCCATGCCCTCCCTCCAGGGGATCTTCCTGACCCCGGAATCAAACTCTCATCTCTTACGTCTCCTGTATTGGCAGGCGAGTTCTTTACCACTAGCGCCACCTGGGAAACATATATATAAATGAAGTTTATATATGATTTTTTAATCATATAAATGTTTATAAATGAACTTCATATAAATATATATGAAGTTGTTGTTCAGTTGCTAAGTCATTTCTGACTCTTTGCAACCCAATGGACTGATGGGCTGCAGTATACCAGGCTCCTCTGTCCATGGGATTTCCCAGGCAAGAATATTGGAGTGGGTTGCCATGCCCTCCTCTGGGGGAATAAAATGATAATAAATAAATAAATAAGCTTAAAAATCAAATTGGGAATACTAATTGAAGAAGGAAACAACATAACCAGATGAGAAGATTCCGGGGCCCTGGTAGGGGATCAGTGAAGAGGTTTCTAAATCCTAGTGAAAATATTTAGTCGCTCAGTCATGTCCAACTCTTTGCGACTCCATGGACTATAGCCTGCCAGGCTCCTCTGTCCATGAAATTCTCCAGACAAGAATTCTGGAGTGGGCTGTCATTTCCTTCTCCAGGGGGTCTTCCCCACCCAGGGATTGAACCCAGGTCTCCGCACTGCAGGTGGATTCTTTACTGTCTGAGACACCAGGGAAGCCCTAAACCCTGGACTGCTCCTCAAACCTCATATTCTGAGCATTTGTCTGGTCAAATTAAGGAAAAATGAGAGAAATAGGGACAACATCGTAAGATTTTAATAAAATTGAATTTGTTTCATTTAAAAGACTGCCTTATAACCTTCCCTGGTGGCTCAGTGGTAAAGAATCTGCCTGTCCATGCAGGAGACTCAGGTTCAATCCCTGGTCTGGAAGATCCCACATGCCATGAGGCAACTAAATCCGTGCGCCACAAGTACAGAAGCCCATGCATTCTAGGGCCTGTGCTCCGTAACAAGAGAAGCCACCAAAATGAGAAGCTGTGCACCGCAACCAGAGGACAGCCTCTGTAGCAACAAAGACCCAGCACAGCCAAAAATAAATAAATAAAATTATAAAAATAAATAAATGAAAAATAAAAGACTGCCCTATAAGATTATAGGATTTTTGGATCTTTTCTTGGTATTATTTAAATTTTTATTGAAATATATATATATTTTTACATTCTCTTCCATTATAGGTTATTACAAAATATTGAGTATAGTCCCCTGTGTTATAGAGTAGGTCTTTGTCAGTTATCTATTTTATATAGATGGATCTTTTGAAATTTAAATCTCCATCCTTATATGATGAGGTGGCTTTGTGTGTATGTGTGTTTCATTCTCTAAATGGTATAGCACAAGGTTGACAAACACCTCCAAGATGACACTAAATAACTGATTCTCCTAAATTCATAGTCAGACAAATATAAGTAAAATGAAGAAGCAGAGGAAGCACTCCCAATTAGGAGAGTAAGAGAAATCCCCTGAAAGAATAAACAATGAAACCAACCTCTCCAGTCTACTAGATCTTCAGTTCAAAAAGGAGGTTATAAAAATACTGAAGGAATTATAAAAGGCTATCAATAGAAGTGCAGATCACTATAACAAGGAATTAAAAACTATAAAGAGGAGCCAATTAAAATTAGAAAACTCGTGTGCTAAGATGAAAGCTGAGCTAAAGGCAATAAATAGCAACTTTAATAATGCAGAAGAATAATAAATGATCTGGAAGACAGAATAATAGAAATTGCCCAATCAGAACAGTGGACAGAAAAATGAAAGCAATATATGAGACCTACCAGATTATATGCCTACCTACTCATAACAGGGTTCCCAGAAGGAGAAGAGAAATGGGGATCAAAAATGTATGTGAAGAAATTATGGTGGAAAACTTCCTAAAGAAGGAAATAGACATCCAGGTACAGGAAGTACAGAGGATCCCAAACAAGATGAACCCAAACAGACCTACACTAAGACATAATTAAAATGCAAAAGTTAAAGAGAGGATTCTAAATTCAGTAAGAAAATACCAAAGTTAGTTACAAGGGAACCCCCACAAGGCTATCAGCTGATTTCTCTACAGAAAAGTGACAAGCCAAAAGAGAGTGGCAAGAAACATTCAAAATGCTGAAAGGGAAAAACCTGCAACCTAGGATACTCTACTCAGCAAGATAATCATTTAAAATAGAAAGAGAGATAAAGAATTTCTCAGAGAAATAAAAACTAAAAGACTACAGCAATACTAAACCTTATCCTAAAAGAAATATTGAAAGGTCTTCTCGAAACAGAAAAGCAGCAAGAATCTGTAAGAGAAAATAAAAATTGGAAAGTAAATCACTTAAATAAGTGAGTACAGGGTTAGTGGTTAGGACTCAGTGCTTCCACTGGACAGGTAACTAAGATCCCTAAAGCCACATGGTGCAGGTAGTGGGGGAAGCTAGTACACAGAATACAAAAATTTTTTGTGAATTCAATTATAACTCCAAAGAACAGCAAAAAGATGAACATGAAGATGTAAAAGAGGACATCAAAATCATAAAATGTGGGGAAGGGAAATAAAAAATTGTAGATTTTTTTTTAACTTATTTGGCTGCACTGGGTCTTTGTTGCTGTTTGCAGGTTTTCTCTAGTTATGCTGCACAGGATCCTCATTTCAGTGCCTTCTCTTGTTGCAGAGCACAGGCTTTTAGTAGTTGTGACACATTGGCTCTGTTGCCCCACGGCATGTGGGATCTTCCCAGACCAGGGATTGAATCCATGTTCCCTGCATTGGTAGACAGATTCTTAACCAGGCAAGTTCTGTAGTTTTTTCTAAGGAATGTGCTTGAGCCTATATGACTACCAGTATAAAGCATGTAGATACAGTACTGGGTTAATATACTTGAAAATCAGGGCAACCACAAATCAAAATTCTCCAAGCTAGGCTTCAACAGTACGTGAACCAAGAACTCCCAGGTGTTCAAGCTGGGTTTAGAAAAGGCAGAGGAACCAGAGAACAAATTACCAACCTCTGCTGAATCATAGAAAAAACAAGAGAATTTCAGAAAAAAATCTACTTCTGTTTCACTGACTACGCTAAAGCCTATGACTGTGTGGATCACAGCAAACTATGGAAAATTCTTAAAGAGATAGGAATACCAGACCACCTTACTGTTCCAGGAAGGGGGACACCTTCCAGGGTCCAAAACTGGGCTCTTGTATAACACTTGGAAATGAATTGTCCAAGGAGACACATGTGCTGACAAAGCAAGAGATTTTACTGGGAAAGGGCGCCTGGGTGGAGAACAGTAGGGTTAGGGAACCCAGGAGAACAGCTCTGCCACATGGCTTGCAGTCTCGGGTTTTATGGTGATGGGATTAGTTTCTGGGTTGTCTTTAGCCAATCATTCTGACTCAGAGTCCTTCCTGGTGGTACATGCCTTGTTCAGCCAAGATGGATGCCAGAGAGAAGGATTCTGGGAGGTGGTCGGACATGTGGTGTCTCCTTTTGACCTTTCCCGAACTCTTCCAGTTGGTAGAGGCTTATTAGTTCCCTGTTCCTTACCAGGACCTCCTGTCGTAAAATAACTCATGCAGATGATTGTGAGGCTGCCAGGGTTAATACCATGACAGGCGGCCTGGACCTAAGTTTTAGCTTCCCCCGAAATGGTAAGATTCCCTACCCCCATCAGGTAACCTGGAGCCAGCCAATCAATATGCGCCCAGTAAGAAACAAAGGGAGAGCTGAAAAGCCCGCGAACGCCCAGGTTTGAAAAAAAGCCCGCGAAAGTTTGTACCAATAAAATTGCTTTGCAAACATGTAACCAATCCGCTTAAGCCAGCTACTAACCGCTTATGCATACCTTATAAATCTGGGTAACCGCCTCTGCTCAAGGCTTTCTGACCCTGCACCACTGCGATGGTTGCTGCAGAAGGCCCTGGCTCGAGGCAGTAATAAACTTCCTTTTTTTTTTTTTGCGAATTGCATTGTCTTGGAAGCCTTCTCTCTTCCCGCTCGGGGATTCGGACATCGGGCAAAACAATGACTATGGTGCCTGGCCAGGGTGGGCGGTTTCAATCAGTGTGCTTCCCCTATCATTACCAGCCTCCTGAGAAACCTGTATGCAGTTCAAGAAGCAACAGTCAGAACCAGACATGGAACAACAGACTGGTTCCAAATTGGGAAAGGAGTATGTCAAGGCTGTATAATGTCACCCTGCTTATTTAACCTATATGCAGAATACATCATGGGAAATGTGGGGCTGGATGAAGCACAAGCTGGAATCAAGATTGTCGGGAGAAATATCAACAACCTCAGATATGCAGATGACACCACCCTCATGGCAGAAATAAAAAAGGAACTAAAGAGCCTCTTGATGAAGGTGAAAGAGGAGAGTGAAAAAGCTGGCTTAACTCAATATTAAAAAAACTAAGATTATGGCATCCGGTCCCATCACTTCATTGCAAATAAATGGGAAACAAAACAGTGACAGACTATTTTCTTGGGCTCCAAATCACTGCAGATGGTGACTGCAGCCATGAAATTAAAAGATGCTTGCTCCTTGGAAGAAAAGCTATGACCAACCTAGACAGCATATTAAAAAGCAGAGACATTACTTTGCCGACAAAGGTCCATATAGTCAAAGCTATGGTTTTTCCAACAGTCATGTATGGATGTGAGAGTTGGACCATATAGAAAGCTGAGTACTGAAGAACTGATGCTTTTGAAGTATGGTATTGGAGAGGACTCTTGAGAGTCTCTTGGATTGCAAGATCAAACCAGTCAATCCTAAATGAAATTGTTAGGTAGTTAGAAGAGGGAAAAGGAGTCCGGAATGGTGGTGACTAAAACACTTGGAAGGGAAAAGCCCGCAAAAATAGAACAAAGGAAGTTCCAAGCACTGGAGTGAGAACCTCAGGTAAAACAAACAGCACCCCTGGCTGGCCCAATTTAGATAGGACAGGCCCAGGGAGGAAAAAAACAAAAACATATAAAAAGAGGAGCCAAAGGGCTCTCTCTCTCTACTCCCCATCCCCCACGCGATGGGGCGCTCTTCTCTTCGCGTCTTTGGATCGACGTGCCCTCATGAGTCATAGATGAATTTTCCTGCTATTACCTAAATAAAAGAGAGCTGTAACACTGATTTATTTAAGAGCTATAACACAGTCCGTTTGAGACCTGAGAGCTGTAACATGGTCTGTCCAAGACCCGAGAGCTGTGACACGCCGAGTGGGGCTTCAATGTCCGTCACTCCAAATCTTTGTTGTGATGAGACAAAGAACCGAGGAGCATACACTCGCCTGACATCTATGGTGCTGTGACTCGGGTTTAACCTGGCTGAAACAACCTCCATGAGGAGGAGGCCAAGCGCAGCAGGAACCCAACTCAGCAAAGCTCCCGTGGTAGAAGGGGAACAAAAAGAAAACCCAGCGCCCAGGAAGGCCCATCGTGCTGGAAACCGGGGCAGCGAAAACCGAACTCGGCAGAAAGCCCACGCAGCTCAGCCTCAAATTCCAGAAGACCTCCGGTTAAGGTAGGAGGTCCTCACTCCTATGGCTGGAGGGACATATGCCTAACAAAATCGTAATTCCTTTACAGTCTCTTGTTTCTTGTTTCCTCGAACCCCCCGCAAACAGGCGGGAGGTAGTGGGCGCAATTGAGGGACTCTGGAGAGGCTACTGATGCTGAAGCTGAAACTCCAATACTTTGGCCACCACATGCGAAGAGTTGACTCATTGGAAAAGACCCTGATGCTGGGAGGGATTGGGGGCAGGAGGAGAAGGGGACGACAGAGGATGAGATGGCTGGATGGCATCACCGACTCGATGGGCATGAGTTTGAGTAAACTCCGGGAGTTGGTGATGGACAGGGAGGCCTGGCGTGCTGCGATTCATGGGGTCGCAAAGAGTCGGACACGACTGAGTGACTGACTGAACTGAACTGGAGAGGCTACTCTTCGGTATGTCCCAAAGGCACTATCTGCTGAGCCCCAGTAGCTGTTACCCAAGCCGGTGGGGGTTCTTCTGTCCTTACTCTTCTTTGTGCCAAGGATCAGGCCAATGAAAACTGTGAGCACCGGTCAGATATTTAGCAAATTTTCCAGCAGGCTATGAAGGGGATTCCTTGGCACGTTTTTCCCACTGCTTTTTCCTCCTGTCCTTCAGCTCTCTCTCCCAGGACTTGAGCCCGACCAAAACCCAGGATGCCCGGCTCCAGGACCTAATGAAGCTCAGGCTCTGATGTCTCATTGCAAAAATTCAGTGAGACAAAGCAATAGGTAAGAGGTAGATTTGTTAGGATTCAGAGAAAAGCGCCATTCTACGTGGTCATGGAATGAGGCCTGGCTAGGTTTTGAGAGTGGGGTGAATTCATATGCTAATGAGTGGGAAGATCATCCCAGCCATTGGGGAACCACCCACTCCTCTGTCTTTTGACAGTGCCTTAGAGCTGTCCTGCCACCTCTGGGTGTGTCTTTTGGTTTACAAATTGGGGATTAAGGTTTACTTGAATTTGACTTGTCATCTTGGACCCAGTTGATTTTATTTTTTTTTTAATTTTTTTAATTTTTTTTGACCCAGTTGATTTTAATCAGTTTACGTTAGGCCCTCGTGCTATGCCATTCTTTCAAAGGTTTTGCTCTGCCTCGTTCCCTCCTGTTTCATGCTCCTTTCCTCAGCCCCATCCCGGCCCACAATGTTGCCTCTATAATCTTCTAGAGGGACAACCAGAAAATAGCTAGCCTTGGGAGGGAAGTACTGTATAATATCCAACCCCTTAATCCTACCTAGCACTGGTCACGCTGGAGACTTTGGGGACGCCCAAACTCTAGTCCGGGGGTCCCAGGAGGTCATCACGCCTCGACCTGCCCAGGGACCCAATTCTTGGGCGGCCGTCATGCCTCGACCTGCCCGGGGATTCGATCTCTAGGAGGCTGCCTGGGGATCTGCACCCTGACCCGGGGACGCCTGGCTCTCAGGTTGCAACAGTACTAGATAGGATAAGCTTCAGAAAGACTCACCCCTAAGGAAGTCCACCCATAGAAATAGAAGGAAGCCTATTATTTGTGGGACTGTGCCCAGTCTCAGCAATAACTCAGGAGCCCAATGAGGACCCCATTGCCTTTCTGGAAAGGCTAAAAGAGGCCCTCGAAAAGTTTACCAATCTGGACTTTGACTCTTATGAGGGACAGGTGATTTTAAAGGACAAATTCCTGTCCCAATGCACATCAGATATCAGAATTAAGTTACAACAGCAGGACCCTGCTTCCCCTTTAGAGAGATGGTCCAGGCAGCCACCAATACCTTTTATAACAGAGAACAGGAGAAGGAGGCCAAGGCCCAGGAGAGGGAGAGAAAGAAAGAGACAAGGCATGCCCAGATGCTGGCTGCCCTCCAGGGCAGCCCTATGGCAAACCCCGAATCCTTCAAGGACAAGGCACGAAGCAAATGCCTAATCTGTAGACAGGCAGGACATTGGGCCAAAGAGTGTCCAAACAGTGACAAGTCTCCTAGAACGGCTTGCCACAAATGCCATCAACTGGGACACTGGGCGGCACTCTGCCCTCGGGACCCAAGAGCCTCAAGGTCAAGCGCCAAGCCTTCCCTCACGATGGTTCAAGAAGACTGAAGCGGCCCTCTCCAGCCAGCCTGCCTGTCACAGATAACCATCACGGGGCTGGAGCCAAGGGTGCAACTGGATGTGGCAGGTAGGTCCGAGAATTTCTTGGTTGACACAGGGGCTACCTACTCTGTCTTGATCTCCTACTCCGGAGCCTTCTCCTCCCAAACCTGTACCATTTTGGGTGCTGCAGGAAAAGCAACTACTAGAAGATTCACCCAAGTACTTCTTTGTTGCTGAGATGGACAAATATTTTCCCACCAGTTTCTGGTGGTCCCTGAGTGTCCTACTCCCTTATTGGGAAGAGACACACTCACTAAACTGGGGACCACCCTTGTGATGGGAAGCTTTTCAGCCCTTGAGCCCTGCAGCTTCTGGTTACTACTGAAGAAACCATTACACTTTCTCCAATAGAGACAGACCAAAAACTATGGGAAGACAAAACTAAACCCCAGGTGTGGGACCAGGGAATTCCTGGACGAGCCCACCAAGCTGAACCAGTCATCATTGTCCTCCAAGATCCCACTCGGTTTCCTAACCAGAAACAATATCCTCTCAAAAGAGAGGCTCGAGAGGGACTACAGCCTTTAATAAATAAACTCCTTGCTTGTGGGTCCCCACCAGTTCACCATGTAACACCCCAATCCTCTCAGAAAAGAAAAAGGACGGGACCTGGTGAATGGTTCAAGATCTCTGGATCATAAATGAAGCTGTAGTCCCCCTCCATCCCACAGTACCCAATCCCTATGTAATCTTGGGAGAAATCCCACCCAGTGCCAAATGGTTTACAGTCTTGGATCTCAAAGATGCATTTTTTTGCATACCACTGGCTAAGGAATCCCAATATCTTTTTGCCTTTGAGTGGGAGGCCCCAGGAGAAAAACACCAACAGATGACTTGGACAGTATTACTTCAGGGGTTCAGAGACAGCCCCCACCTGTTTGGACAGGCCCTTAGCCGGGATCTCCTAGATCTGGACCTGGGACCTAATGGGAAAATATTACAACATGTAGATGACCTACTAATCTGCTCTCCAGATGAAAAAAGTGCCCAACAACATGCAATTCAGGTTCTAAACTTTTTGGCAGAAAGAGGATATAAAGTCTCCCGTGCTAAGGTACAGATGGTCGAGACAAAGGTCACTGACCTGGGAGTTCAGATTACACACGGGTCTAGGGGGCTGTCCTCTGATCGGGTACAAGGAATCCTCCAGTTGCCCTCCCCCACGACTCAAAAACAATTGTGAGCTTTCCTGGGGCTAACTGGGTATTGTATCTGGATACCCAACTATGGTCTAATTGCCCAGCCCTTATATGAAAGCTTGAAGGGCCAAGATGATTCAACCCCACTGACGTGGAGAACGCGTCAAAAGAAGGCAGAGGCTACACTAAAACAGGCCTTAACTCAGGCACCTGCCTTGAGGCCGCCAGACCCAGAAAAAGCATTCCAACTTTATGTCCATGAAAGAGAGGGAATAGCCTTGGGAGTGTTAATTCAAAGGTTGGGATCTGAGCCCCAGCCTGTAGCTTACTTATCCAAGAGACTCGATCCAACAGCCCGAGGCTGGCCCCGCTGCCTTCGAAATCTTGCAGCTATTGCAATCATGATAGAAGATGCTTTAAAACTCTCCTTTGGGGGCAAACTAACTATTTTTATCAGCCACCAAGTAAAACAACTCCTAAATGGGAGAGGCCATTTATGGATGTCTAATCAAAGAATCCTCAGATATCAAGTAATGCTGATGGAAAATCTAGGCCTCACTATATCCCCTTGTGAGGTTCTTAACCCAGCCACCCTCCTGCCTACCCCCGAGGGCTCTCTCCCCTTTCACTCTTGTCTAGAAACCTTGGACCACTGGGCAAAACTCCGAGAGGGATTGTCAGAAGATCCTCTAACCAATCCTGAGGAAATCTGGTACACTGATGGGAGCAGCTTTGTCTTGGATGGAAAAAGAAGAGCCGGATATGCAGTAGTCTCCAATTTTGAGATTATAGAGGCTAAGCCTCTGCCACCAGGTACTTCAGCCCAATTAGCTGAGCTCATAGCCCTGACTCAAGCTTTAGAGCTGGGAAAAGGAAAAAGAATAGCCATTTACACTGACTCCAAGTATGTCTTTCTGGTGCTACATGCACATGCAGCTATTTGGCAAGAAAAGGGCCACTTGACCACCTGAGAGTCCCCAATCAAATATAGTAATCAAATTCTTAGACTCTTGGAGGCAGTCCATCTGCCCACTGAGGTTTCAGTCTCCCACTGTAAAGGACACCAAAAAGGGAGCACGGAAGTGGCACGAGGGAACCAAGCAGCTGATCAGGCAGCTAAGAGAGCAGCATTACAGAACCATGACCTAATAGGGGTTACCACCTTAGTTCCACAGACTAATTTGCCAGAAACTCCTTCATATACTGAAGGTGAGACTCTTAAAGCTAAGAGTGAGGGCTTTCAAGAAGATCATATGGGGTGGTTCCAAAAGGAAGGACTCCTTTTTCTGCCTGGGAACCTCCAATGGAAGTTGGTTAACTCTTTTTTTTTTAACTTTCTTTTATTTATTTTTTTTTCCATTTATTTTTATTAGTTGGAGGCTAATTACTTTACATCATTACAGTAGTTTTTGTCATACATTGAAATGAATTAGCCATGGATTCATGTATTCCCCATTCCAGTCCCCCCTCCCACCTCCCTCTCCACCCGATCCCTCTGGGTCTTCCCAGTGCACCAGGCCCGAGCATTTGTCTCATGCACCCAACCTGGGCTGGTGATCTGTTTCACCCTAGATAATATACATGTTTCAATGCTGTTCTCTTGAAACATCCCACCCTCGCCTTCTCCCAGAGTCCACAAGTCTGTTCTATACATCTGAGTCTCTTTTTCTGTTTTGCATATAGGGTTATCGTTACCATCTTTCTAAATTCCATATATATGTGTTAGTATGTTAACTCTTTACATGCCACCACTCATTTAGGGAAAAAGGCCCCCCAAAGATTACTAGAAAGGTCCTTCAGAGGAACAGGCTTCCAAACAACTATAAGACAAGTGGTCTCCTCTTGTCCCACTTGCCAATTAAACAACCCCCAAGGACCTCGAAGACCCCAGCTGGCCCAGCCCATCCAATGATATGGGGCCTACCCAGGAGAGGACTGGCATATGGACTTAACCCAGATGCCAGTTTCTCAAGGGTATAAATACCTATTAGTCATTATAGATACATTCACAGGATGGAGTGAAGGCTTTCCCACCCAGACTGAGAAGGCTGGGGAGGTGGTTAAAAAAACTGCTCCATGAAATCATTCCAAGATTTGGTCTGCCCAGGTCATTACAAAGTGACAATGGGACATCTTTTACTTCTAAGGTCACCCAAGGGGTCTCTAAAGCATTGGGCATTACTTATTATCTCCATTGTGCCTGGAGGCCTCAGTCTTCAGGAAAAGTAGAAAGAGCCAACCAATTCTTAAAATCAGTGATAAAAAAGATTACCCAGGAGACCTCCCTGGGATGGAAGGAGGCTTTACCAGTAGCTCTCCTCCACACCCGTATTGGCCCTAAGGAACAGGTTGGTCTTAGTCCTTACGAGATGCTGTATGGGAGACCTTTTGTTTATGTCAGTGACCTCTTCCTAGATCCAGAGATTCAGACCCTCCAGTCTTATACCATGGCCATTGGGCAATTCCAACAGGATATACGCTTATGGGGTAGGAACCAGGACCCAAAAGATTCTAAGGAGTCACCACTATATGCTCCAGGGACTCCAGACCTAATTAAAGTTTGGAAAGATGGGTCCCCAAAGGCCCAACTCCAGCCCACATGGAAGGGCCCCTACCCTGTTATACTTTCTACTCGCACAGCAGTCAAGGTGCCAGGACATGACTCCTGGATTCACTACTCACGAGTCAAGCCGTGGAAGAAAAGAGAAGAGGACACTCAATACACCTGGGAGATCTCAGATACCTATTCAGAACTACAAATGAGTGCCATTCTATCGAACACCCTCAAAATCTGATATCTGGGGATAAGATTTCTCAAGATAGCTCTAAGGAGCCAACACAGCTGGGCAGGGATAATACTCCAAACCAGACAGGAGATAGATCTTCTGATCCCTGAACAAGGAGAGACTTGAGCCATGCTGGCGATGTAAATTTGAAATTGGCTAATGCCCCTACTAGTCCTTGTTATGCCATATGATGCTGCTTATGATTGTCCCATGTACTGTCAATTGTCTAACCTGTCTTGTCTCTGCCCATGCCAAGCTGCAACATGCAGTGCCAGTTCAACAAAGATATAAAACTACAGCTGACCGTGGAAAACATCACTCACCCTTAGATGGACACTGCTATGAGGACTCTGAGGCTTGAGATTAGCAAGAGGGGGAGGCCCAATGCCCCTCGCCATCCCAGTTCAGCAGGAAGTAGCCAGAGAGACCTCGACACCCCTATTCCCAAAGAATTGGGCCTCCCATCTCTTGAGGGGGGAATGTTAGGTAGTTAGAATAGGGAAAAGGAGTCCAGAATGGTGGTGACTAAAAGACCTGGAAGGGAAAAGCCCGCAAAAATAGAACAAAGGAAGGTCCAAGGACTGGAGTGAGAACCTCAGGTAAAACAAACAGCACTCCTGGCTGACCCAATTTACATAGAACAGGCCCAGGGAGGAAAAAAAAAGAAACATATAAAAAGTGGAGCCAAAGGGCTCCGCCCCCCCCCCCCCCCCCCCCCCCCCCCCCCCCGCCCAGTGCAATAGGGCGCTCTTCTCTTTGCATCTTTGGAGCGACGTGCCCTCATGCCTCGAAGATGGATTTTCCTGCTATTATCTAAATAAAAGAGAGCTGTAACACTGATTTATTTAAGAGCTATAACACGGGCCGTTCGAGACCTGAGAGCTGTAACACGGTCTGTCCAAGACTCGAGAGCTATGACACACCGAGGCGGGCTTTAATGTCCTTCACTCCAAATCTTTGCTGTGATGAGACAAAAACTGAGGAGCATACAAAATCAATCCTGAATATTCATTGGAAGGACTGATGGTGAAGCTCCAATACTTTGGCCACCTGATATGAAGAGCCGACTCATTACAAAAGACTCTGATGCTGGGAAAAAAATGAAGGCAGGAGAAGGGGACGACAGAGGATGAGATGGTTGTATGGCATCACCGACTCAATGGACATAAAGTTTGAGCAAGCTGCAGCAGATGGTGAAGGACAGGGAAGCCTGGCGTCACAAAGAGTCAAACACAACTGAGCGACCAACAAATCAAAAACATAACAGATACACAAAAACCAAAAAGAAGATAACTCAAGCATAATAGATTCTCAAAAAAGAACCATGAAAGAAGACCATCAAACCACAAAACGAAAAACAAAAAGAAGAAATATAAAATCAACTGGAAAAAAAGGTTTTAAATGGCAATAAATACATTATCTATCAATAATTACCTTAAATGTCAATGAACTAAATGCGTCAATCAAAAGATATACAGTGCAAATGGGAAGGAAATCTAAAAACGAGTGGATAGACGTGAGCGTGTTAATCGCCTCGGTAGGGAGGCCAGAGGTCCCTAAGCAGCAGGAGAAAACAAACTGCAAGTGGCAGACTTGTTTTTTTCTTTTCTCTTCCAGTCCTATGTTGTCATGGTAACACCTGGTTCCACCTGAACTTATCTCAAACCTTGAGCTAACCATTGTGTTTTTCTTATGGAAATATCTTTCTTAAGATATGCTAATGAACTATGTATTTGCTTGGAAATCTGCCTTTCTTCAAGATTCCTGTGAATTGTTTTACGGCCCGGGATGACTCACTTTCTGCCAATGCTATCTCAAAATGCATGTTGTGGGTGAGGGGCCTGGTGCAACTCTCTCAGTTTTGAGGCATTTCCTTTCTCTAATTAGCAGCTTGCTAATAGGTATATAACTCCTTGCTAAAAACTAGCAAGGAGGCACTCTTTCTGTCCCCTTCTGCTGTCTATGTCAGAAACTTTCTCTGTTTTATACTATTACACAACAAGCTATTAAACAACAAGCTCTGAGCGATCAAGCCTCATCACTGGCCCTGGGTTGAATTCCTCTCCTCCAGAGGCCACGAATCCTGGTGTTGTTCATGGCTCATAGCAGCAACCTTTCATCTGTGTACATATAACTGATTCACTTTGCTGCATAGCAGCAGCTAATACAACACTGTAAAACAACTATACTCCAATAAAAAATAACTTTAAAAAAGACATAGAGTGGCAGACTGGGTAAGAAAACAAGAGCCTACAATATGTTGCCTACAAGAGACCCATTTTAGGGCAAAGGGCACGCATAGATTGAAAGTGAGGGGATGAAAAAGGCTATCTCATGCAAATGAAAATGACAAGAAAGTTGGGGTAGCAATACTCATATCAGACACAACAGACTTTAAAAAAGAGGCCATAAAGAAGGATGAAAAAGAACACTATACAATGATAAAAGATCAGTACAAGAAGAGGATGTTACACTCATTAACATACATATACTCAGTATTTGTTGTTGCTGTTGTTCAGTCGCTCAGTTGTGTCTGACTTTTTGCAACCCCATGGACTGCAGCACGCCAGGCTTCCCTGTCCTTCACTATCTCCCAGGGTTTGCTCAGGCTCATGTCCATTGAGTCGGTGATGCCATCCAACCATCTCATCCCCCGTCACCCCCTTCTCTTCCTGCCCTCAGTCTTTACCAGAACTCAATATAGGAACACCTAAAGACATGAAACATACTAATAGACATAAACGGAGAAATTGACAGGAATACAATAATACTAGGGAACATTAACACCCCACCGACATCATTGACAGATCTTTCAGACCAAAACAAAACAAAACAATAAGGCAACAGAGATCCTAAATTCCACAATAAAATAGTGAGACATAATTGATATTTTCAGGACATTACAGCCTCAAAATACCAGAATACACTTCTTCATAAGAACACCAAATGGTGGATGATATTGGTGCTGTGAGAAAGCCTAGAGAAGGCCTGGAATGGGAGGCCGTGGTGGCTTCCAAGGTGGCTTCAGCAGGGGGGTCCCGGGCTTGGGTCACAGTCAGGATCAGGGATAGGGCAGAGATCACAGAGCTCACAGAGGCAAGGCCAAGGACAAGGTGTGGCTCCCGGTTACCAAGCTGGGCTGCCTGGTCAAGGACATGAAGATCAAGTCCCTGGAGGAAATCCATCTCTTCTCTCTGCCCATCAAGGAATTTGACATCATTGACTTTTTCCTGGGAGCATCCCTCAAGGATGAGGTTTTAAAGATTATGCCCATGCAAAAACAGACCTGGTCAGCAGACCAGGTTCAAGGCATTTGTCGCCATCAGGGATTACAACAGATGTGTCGGTTCAGATGTCAAGTGCTCTAAGGCAGTAGACACTGATATCCGTGGGGCCATCATCCTGGCCAAGCTCTCTATCATCCCCACGTGATGAGGCTACTAGGAAAATAAGATTGGCAAGTCCCACAGCGTCCATTGCAAGGTGACTGGCTGTTGTGGCTCTTTGCTGGTGTGCCTCATCCCTGCTCCCAGGGGCACTGGCATCACCTCAGCCCCTGTGCCCAAGAAGCTCCTGATGATGGCTGGCACTGATGACTTACATCTCTGCCAGTGGCTGCACCATCACCCTGGCATTTTCGCCAAGGCTACTTTTGATGCCATTTCCAAGACCTACAGTTATCTCACCCCTGATCTCTGGAAAGAGATGGTGTCCACCAAGTCTCCATATCAGGAATTCACTGACCATCTTGTCAAGACCCACACCAGAGTCTCTATGCAGAGGACCTAGGCTCCGGCTGTAGCCATCACATAATTTTATATGAGAAAAATAAAGTGAATGAAGCCAGAATAAAAAAAAAAACCAGAATACACATTCTTAACAATTACACATGGAACATTCTCTAGAATAGTAGGACACAAAACAAGCATCAACAAATTTAAGAGAATAGAAATTATTTCAGGGATCTTTTCTGATCACAATGGTATGAAACTAGAAAACAACCACAGAAAGAAGAGAAAAATAATTACATTGAGACTAAATAACATGCTCTAAAAAAACAATGGGTCAACAATGAAATCATAGAGAAAATTTAAATATACCTTGAAACAAATGACAATGAAACCAGAATCATACAAAATCTATGGGATGCAGCAAAAGCAGTCTTAAGGGGGAGGTTCACAGCAATATAGGCCTTCCTCAAAAAACAAAAAAAAATCTCAGATAAACTCCCTACTTACCACCTAAAAGAACTGGGAAAAAAGAACAAAGAAAACCTAAAGTCAGCAGAAGGAAGAAAATAATAAAGAGCAGAGAGAAAATAAAATAGAAATTACAAAAATAATAGAAAAAGAACATCAATAAAACTAACAGCTATTTTTTGAAAGGGTAAGCAAAACTGACAAATCTCTGGCCAGGCTCACCAAGTAGAAAAGAGGAACCAATAAACAAAATAAGAAATAAAAGGAG
This sequence comes from Odocoileus virginianus, assembly GCF_023699985.2. Classification (NCBI taxonomy): domain Eukaryota; kingdom Metazoa; phylum Chordata; class Mammalia; order Artiodactyla; family Cervidae; genus Odocoileus; species Odocoileus virginianus. Next base: position 13,674,539 of record NC_069708.1, read on the forward strand.
AAATAATAACAAATACTGCAGAAATTTTTTTAAAAAATAGAATACAATGAACAATTACATGCCAACAAATTCAACAACCTAGAGAAATGGACAAGTTTCTAGAAACAGACAGCCCACCAAAAATGAATCAAGAAGAATTAGATAAATTTGAACAGATCACTAGAAGTGAAATAGAATTTGTATTAATAATAATAGAAAAAAACCTCCCTGCAAACAAAGTCCAGAACCAGATGGCTTCATTGGGGGATTCTACCAAACACAGGAGGAACTTATACTGATTCTTCTCAAATTCTTCCAAAAGACTGAAGAGGAGGGAGTACTCCCAGTTATTCTATGAAGCCACCATCACCCTGATACCAAAACCAGACAAAGACACTACCAAAAAAGAAAACTACAGGGCAATATCCTTGATAAATATAGATGCAAAATTTCTCAGCAAAATATTAGCAAATCAAATCCAACAATATACAGAAAAGATCATACACCATGATCAAGTTGGATTCATCCCAGGGTCAAAAGGATGTTTCAACATATGTAGCCCAATCTTGTCATACACCATATCAACAGAAGAAAAGACAAAAACCACATGATCATCTCAATGATGCAGAAAAAACATTTGACAAAATTCAACATCCATTCATGATAAAAAGTCTTATCAAAGTGGGGATAGAGGGAATATATTTCAACATAGTAAAAGCTATTTATGACAAACCTACAGCCAACATAATACTCAAGAGTAAAAAGCTAAAAGCCTTCCTGCTAAATTCTGGAACAAGACAAGGATGTCCACTCTCACTTCTTCTATTCAACATAGTATCAGATAAGAAAAAGAAATAAAAGTTGTCTAAATTGAAAGGGAAGAGTAAAATTGTCATTATATGCAGATAACTTACAGCTTAAAGACTTAAACATAAGACATGACACCATAAAACTCATATAAGAGAACATGGGTAAAACATTCCCTGACATAAATTGTAGTGATGTTTGCTTAGGTCAGTCTCCTCCCAAGATAATAGAAACAAAAGCAAAAATAAGCCAATAGGACCTACTTAAACTTATAAGCTTTTGCACAGAAAGGAAACCATCAGAAAAACAAAAAGACAACCGACAGGCTGGGAGAAAATATTTGCAAACAATTTGAGCAACATGGGCTTAATTTTCAAAATATACAAATAGCTCATACAGCTTAATAACAAAAAAAACAAACATCCCAAACAAAAAATGGGCAGAAGGCCCGTTCTTTCTCCAAGAAGACATACAGATGGCCTATAAGCATATGAAAAGATGATCACCATCTTTTTTATTAGATGCTAATCAACACTTCTAATTATTCGAGAAATTCAAATCAAAACTACGAGGTATCACCTCACACTGGTCAGAAGGGCCATCATTAAAAAGTCTAGAAATAATAAATGCTGGAGAGGGTTTGAAGAAAGGGGAACCCTCCTACACTGTTGGTGGGAATATAAATTGGTACAGGCACTATGGAAAACACAGAGGTTCCCTAAAAAACTAGAAATAGAGTTACCATATGATCCAGCAACCCCACTCCTGCACAAATATCTGGAGAAAATTAATTTGAAAAGATTCATGTACCCCAATGTTCATTACAGCACTATTTACAAAAGCCAAGACACGAAAAGAACCAGAATGTCTATCAACAGATGAACGGGTAAAGATATGGTTCATGCATACAATGGAATATTACTCAGTTATATAAAAGAATGAAATAAAGCCATTTGCAGCAATATGCATGGACCTAGAGATCAAACTAAGTGAAGGAAGTTAGAGAAAGACAAATACCATATATCACTTACATGTGGAATCTCAAAAATGATACAAGAGAATTGTTTACAAAACCTACCCACAGTCATCGAAAACAAACTTATGGTTACAAGAGAGGGAATGAGGAGGAAGGAGGGATAAATTAGAAATTTGGGTTTAATATATACACACAATTATATATAAAATTAACAGCAAGGTCCTACTATATAGCACAGGGAACTATATACACTGTCTTATAATGAACTATAATGGAAAAGAATCTGAAAAAGAAATAGATATATATATATATACACACACACATATGTAACAGAATCACTTTGCTATATACCAAAAAGGAAAGCGTTAGTCGCTCAGTCGTGTCTGACTCTGCGACGCCATGGACGATAGCCCATCAGGCTCCTCTGTCCGTAGAATTCTCCAAGCAAGAATACTGGAGTGGGTTGCCATTTCCTTCTCCAGGGGATCTTCCCGACCCAGGGATTGAACCTGGGTCTCCTGCATTGCAGGCAGACTCTTTACCGTCTGAGCCACCAGAGAAGCCTATACCAGAAACTAACAACACTGTAAATCAATTATATTTCAATTTGTATTATTATTTTTTTTTAAATATTTTAATGGAAAAAGTTTTTTCCATGCTGCACATCATGTGGGATCTTAGTTCCCCAACCAGGGATCAAACACATGCCTCCTGCATTGGAAACACGGAATCTTAACCATTGGACTACCAGAGAAGAGCTTACTTCAATTTAAACAACAACAAAAAAGGATCTAAAGAAGAAAAAACAAAGTTGGCAAACCAGTGTTGTGCTGTGTACTAAGTCCTGTCCAACTCTTTTCGATCCTGTGGACCGTAGCCTGCCAGGCTCCTCTGTCCATGGGATGTTGGTCTCCTTTCAAATAAAAAAAAAAGTGAAACCTGGGAATCTGAGAGGAGCTCATCCAGAACATCTCAGTTAAACGCTGAATCCCAACTGCAGTGAGTTAGTGGGGCTGCATGTGTATCTAGCAAACCCAGGTGGCGCTTGTGGTAAAGAACCCACCTGACAAATAAGGTTTAATCCCTGGGATGGGATGATCCCCTGGAGGAGGGTATGGCAACCCACTCCAGTATTCTTGCCTGGGAAATCCCATGGACAGAGGAGCCTGGCGGCTATAGTCCGTGGGGTGGCAAGAGAGTTGGATAAAACTGAGAAACTTTTTAAAAAAAGAGGACTTGATGCATCAAAGGACCCTAGGCCATTAAAATCCTAGATTGACATGATTTGTTAGCTGATTCACAGGCCTAGGGAGGATTCTCTGCCTGTGTACTTTGTGGATATGGGGAGAGATTCCCCCCACCAGAGGCCCATTGGCTGCCTTTTCCAGGACCGGTGATCACAATTTACCCATCTCACTTGGCAAAGAAGGACCCCTGGTTCTACTTGTCCAAGTGGGGTTGCCCCCTGCTCCACATACACATGCCGCCTCCCCTCTTCCTGCTTCATATCAGGGTCTGGGCAGACTGGCCCTGCTGAGGCAGAGAGCCCCTCCTGACTTCCCATCCACATTTTCCTGGGACGTGGCCTCCATGTCCCACATTGTTCCACCCTCCAATCATGTGTACATGTTGTTCACAAGAGAGTAAGTAAAATCAAAGTATGCAGGTCGTATTTTCAAACTGACACCTTTGTTCCCCCATATCCTCCCACCTTTTAGGGTTTTTCCATTGTCCCTAGCTCTTTCACCCTCTCAATGTGGCAGCAACCAGACCAGCCTCGTCCTCTGCTTTATGGATGTATTGATATTAGCAGAGAACAGAAAAAAGAGCAGATTCTGGTGTCTGAGTTGTAAAGGCCTAGCCCCTAAGAGGAAACAAAATAACTCCAGTGAACTCTGTTTGAGGTGGTGACTGATGAGTCCAAGCTCCCCCAGACCACACAAAGGTTCCCTGGGCTGGGGTGGTGGGGAGCAGGGGTACATGCCAGAAGACCTGCTCACAGCCCAACATTCAGACACAGCTGCATCCAGAGGGGCCCACAGAGGACAGGAAGACACAGATGTAATTGCACTTCTGTTCCCAGTCACCAAAAGGCAGAAACTGTGCAAGTGTTCATCAACAGCTAAATGGATTCACAAACTGTGGTCTACCTGCACAACAGAATATTATCTGGCCATAAAAAGGAATTAGGTACTAAATACCTGCTATGACATGGATGAACTTTGGAAATATCATGCTGAGTGAAAGAAGCCAGACACAAAGACCGTACATTGTTATGATTCCATCTACATGAAAGGCCCAGGATTGGCAAATTCACAGATTAGATTAATAGTTGCCAGGGGCTGGGAAGGGATAGGGAGTGACTACCAATGGGTGAGGGTTTCCTTTTGGGGTGATGAAAATGTTTGGAACTAGACAATGTTGATAGTTGCACAACACTGTGAATGTATTAAATGCTACTGAACTGTATACTTTAAAAATTGTTGGGAATTCCCTGGCAGTCCAGTGGTTAAGACTCTGCACATTCACTGCTGAGGGCCAGGGTTCAATCCTTAGTTGGGGAACTAAGATCCTACAGCCACAGAGAGTGGGCCAAAAAAAAAACAACAAAAACAAAAAACTCAAATTGTTAAAATGGTGACTTTTATGTTATGTGTATTTTAACACACACACACTACACAGGCTTCCCCTCCACCGCGCCCCCTTGTGGTTACAAGGAGCTCTTGCACACACCCCTACTCCCACTGCTGGGTATGCACTGGTTCCTTGCACAACCTCCTGTACCCTCTTTGTTTGGCTGACCCTTTCTGCCATCTATCCTCCCCCGCCCAAGTCAATAAGTATCGATTTAAATTGAGCCCTGCACTAAGCCCTGCACGAAGGAATTCCACATCACCATGGACCAGGGCTATCCCAGGGTTCACTCGTGGGGACAGACAACTGTTGTTAGGCAGATCGATTTCCTCTCACCTACATCCTTTGCTTCTGCCTCCTCACCCCCACCCTTTCTACCCAGACGTGGGAGGGGGGCTCAGAGCCCCCTCGCATGCCTCAGGCCCAGGGATGAAAGACAAAATCTCTTGCGAACTTCCGTTGAGCAATGCCCATCACTCTTCAAGAGGGCCACACGGCAGGATGGGATCCTCTGCGGGTGCATGACCTGACCTCCAAATGGGGGCTCTGCGGACGTCATCAGATCCTACCACCTAGCCCAGGGCAGTGCGACCAACACAGGGCCTCCAGGACCGGAGCCGGAAGAGCAGCCGCCTGGGAGGCCCCTGAGCCTTAGCTCTCTCATTGGTGGTCCAGTCCGTCACAGATAACTTGATCAGCCCTTCCCCGTCCCAGACGCCTCAAATCAAGGAGTGTCCTGTGAGTGTCATGAGCCTGAGGGGTGACAAAGCCCCCTGGTGGCAGGGAGGGCCACGGCAGGGATCACAGCACTCGCCGTCACAGAACCCGCCTTCTCTCTAAAGCTCCCATCGCAACGCGAGCGGCCAAAGTCAAGCAGAGTCTGCGCGAGGCCCTGCCCACTTCACCAGTTTTCTCTGGGCGTCGACGTTTCCCATGGAGCACGATTCGTGATTGGTCGCGTAAAGCATCCAAGAAGGCGGAGCTGAGCCAGCAGCTGCTAGACTGCCGCCGCCGTCGCCTTGGCAACCCGGCCCAGTCGCCCGGCCTCCCCAGCTCTGAGACGGGGCTATGGTGCCCTCTAGCGGCCGCGTCCTGACACCGCAGGGGACTAGCACCGGGTGGGCGTTAGGAGGCCCTTCGCGCGTGGGAGGCTGGGAGGTGGGGGAATCGAGGCAGACGGAGAGGGGAACAACCCGTTCAAGGTCACGGAGAGACACAAATCCAAGCCTTCCGGAGTCGGCCCTTTGGTATTCTGCTTCCGCTTTTGTCAATTCAAAGAAACAACAAAAACCCCTCACAGGCTGGTACCTACACAGAGCTTAAGCAGCAGAGCCCCTCATTGGCAGACGACTCGGCGGAGGTAGAGGTGGGGGTTGGGGGTGCGGCCAGAAATGGATCCACCTGGTCCTACGCGTTGGTACCATTTGCAGGAGTGAACTGCAAATTAGTTAAGATATGTATTGAATCGTAATAGGTAAAGATGGCTCTCTTCTCACCCTGACTCTGTCACGCTTCCCCTCGGGTCCTGAAGCATTAGAAGCTGCCTGAGAGCAAGTTGAGTTGGGGGTACTGTGGCCTTAATGGAAACTGTTTACATAGATAGCTATTACTGGCCATCCTGGGGTAGGAATGACTTCCAGGAATAATCCCACTGCCCACCTGCCATCATGACACTGAGCACTAGAGCAGCTGGGATGTGGGAGGAGGAGGAGGAGAAACAAGGTTTGAAATGTACAGAGCCGGAAGCTGGTATGTGGAAAATTCTTCCAATCATCAAATGCCTAAATTTATGAGCAGCTCAAAACGGAAGTTTTTCCTGTTGAGAGTTATCATCAATAATGTAGTGAATATAATTGCAAACTCCCTCTATAAAAATTTTTCAAATATGTCCATATATAACCAACAGAAACAATTTTGGCAGGGAGAAGTAAATTGTAACAAATTTTTTTTCAGATCATACCAAAAGAGAAAGAGATAAAATTTGAATAGAGGCAATATATGGGTTTGGGGATTAATAATATACTTAATGAGAAGAAGTGAAGTATATGAACACACTGGAGGAAAATTAAGTTTCTTGCTGACTTGACCAAAATATTGACACTGATAAAAATAACACACATCTCATAATAGATCTTTACAGGACATTGAGGTCAAGTTGACTGAGTATTGTCACTTCAGAGTATTTAAGATGGGTCTCTGAATATGAAACCTTGATATGCCCAGAAAATGTACAGCTTTTATAGGAAAGAAACTTGACAGATTTCCTGAAATTTGACAGCAGTCCTAAAAATGTACACAGCATTAATAACAAATTGCAAAGCTGAAACTTCTATCAATAATGAAAACCAAATTTCCATCTACCAAACAAAGAAAATCAGCATGAATTATTTTTCTATCCTCTTGCTAGAAAATGGTATTACAAGATTGTTGTCATATGAAAAGGCAGGCAAAGCATCTACAGCCAAAAATTGTAGAGGGAAAAATGTGTTATAGGAGTTTGTCAGGCAGTTAACAAAACTTTATATCCGTTTTCTGAATTATGTGAGATTTGAAGTATTTCTCAGCTTTTAAAATGTTATGTATTGTGCTTTCTGATTCTAAAGAACATTCCTTTCCTAACTAATTCTGTATTCCTAATTTTCTGTTCTTTTTTACCCCCCCCCCCAAGTTATATAATCTTCAGTAACCCACAAAACCTGGAGCTGCCTCAAATGAACACCCACACACCACCATTCATCACATACTTGAGAATCAAGAGCTATAGCCTCATTAAGTAAAAAAAGGCACATGATCTGTTTTCTAGAGACATTTGTGTGCTTTGAAGTAGCTCTTTTATCAGTAAAAAGGTGCTGGTGAACATTAGGTCCAACAGCTGACTTTAACTCTAGAAAATTCAGAGAATCACAAAATCATAGACTTACTAAAAGCTTGATCCAATGAGAATGACCTTCACTCATTAAGCTACTTTTGCTGTTGGTTCCCCCAGAGCCTTCCATTCCTTTAGTGTCATCCCCCAAAGAAACTGCAGAGGACAGCTTGGGGCCATTCTGTCACCATTCTCTCAGACAGAAGGGGTGAGTTTTCTTCCTTGTTAGTCTCTTGGGTATTTTAGGATTATCATCATCTGTTATGCAAAACAAAACAAAATTTCATGTTTTACCTTAATGTTTCATGAGGTAAACTTCTTTCATCTTGTCCTATAGACATCTGTAGAAAGAGGATTTTGTTTTGAAAGTCTGTTGCTCAGAGCCAAGCGGCTACAACTTACAGAAAGGTGCCTTATCCATTCGAATGTACAACAATATCCTCTTTGGTGGAGAGCTTCTAGTCCCACGTTGGTTTTTTCCTGTCAGGCTGTACTAGAAGAAGAAACATAAGAGGCACAAGGGTATGCCAGATGGTGAAAAATAGGTTTACAGCACCAAAATAGTGTTGTTTTTATTAAAAACTAGGCTAGCATGGAATGCCAGAAGGTGTGAAACCCAGCTCTGAATAACAGTCTCCACATTTAGCGTTAATCTTGGCCTGTGTGAACCTCCCACCAGGTGAAGCAGGGTGGGCCTGCCAACCTTCCTGGGGCGGAGGGGCAAAGGGGGGCGGGCAGGGAGTTGTTTTTGCAGGGCTGGCTGCAAAGGATCCTGGAGGCCCATGGGGGAGCCAGTGGGCCTGCTCTTTAGGGGGCCAGCTTGGCTTCCCACCCCTTCCTATCCCCATGCCCCGCCATCAGTACACTGAAATCCTCAGCCAGGCGCTGATTCACCCATATCTCCTTCATACTGGAGTCTGAGGTCCAAGAACAATTATGGCTGGAAACATAACCTCCAAGTAATCCTAGGTTTCTTCAGCATTATTTTATAGAATTTTCTTTCTTTATTTTTGACTGTGCTGGGTCTTTGTTGCTGCGCAGGCTTCTCATTGCAGTGGCTTCTACTGATGTGGAGCACGGGCTTTAGCATATTTGGGCTCAATAGTTGCAGCTCCCGCACTCTAGAGCACAGGCTTAATAGGTGGGGCGCACAGGTTTCGTTGCTCCGTAGCAAGTGGGATCTTCCTGGATCAGGGATCAAACCCGTGCTTCCTGCATTAGGCAGGAGGATTCTTTACCACTGAGCCACCAGGGAAGCCTTCTTCAGCATTATTGAAGGGAACAGCCACATCCAAAAGTTTTCCCCTAACACTTTGGGTTATTGAACCAAACTTGGATCCGCTCTCCCGCACAGTAAAGCCCAACTACTGACGCCAGTTATGGGGAAGGAAAGTGCACCATCTGTCTCAGGGCTTCCAGCAAAGAGCCTAGGCAGTATTTAAGGGTCAAAAGACCCAGCTCTCTGATGGCTTTCAGGGGAAGGTTTTTAAAGATGAGAGAGAGGGTTGCCAGGTACATGATCAGCTGGTGGACATTCTTCCGATGGATTGGTGATGAGGTAATCAAAAGTCAACATCATCAACCACCTGGTTCCACCTGGTCTGGGGCCTATGTGCTTGTGGCCAGCAGACAGTTAACTTCTTCCATCTGGTGGGGGTTTTGGTCTCTGCGAAAGAGCTCAAAGGATTTGGCTCAGAATTTTATCTATAGCCTTTGAGGAGGAACTAAAAGTCCCTGACTTTGTTTAAGGGCTAAACTATCCTTATTTTGTCCTGCTTGACTGTTGCTTTCTGCATTTTCTCACGATTCTGATTACATTCTTTGGAACCCGGGGAAGCGCTAGAAGGCTAAAGTTTTCCTACAGACAAGAGGCAGGTGGAGGACATGGGTGGGGGGAGGTGTCCGTCCTGGGAAGGCCCCCTTAGGGTCCTGCTTGGTTACATTACCAAACAGTGTCCCTCAAACTCTCCAACTTTAAGGAAGCCAGCATCTGAGAGGGTTAGTCTCCTCATCAAAAAAGTCCATTGTCATACTCTGAGTCAGTGAGTTTTTGCTACAAAACAACCAACCACAAAGCTTGCTGCCTTAAGGCAGTGGTCCTCAGCCTTTATGGTACCAGGGGTGGGTTTCTTGTAAAATAATTTTTTCATGGACCAGGGGGTGGAGAGGTGGTTTCAGGATGATTCAAGTGCATTACATTTATTGTGCACTTTATTTCTATTATTACATCAGCTCCACCTCAGATCATCTGGCATGAGATCCCGGAGGTTGGGGACCCCTACCTTAAAGTACCAACTCTGGATTTAGCAGACTGGCAATCTGAGCTAAACCCCAGTGATGCACTTGGCTCATGCCCACATCTGTGACACCAACTGCCAGGTTGGCTAGGGACAGGCTGGTCTGAGATAGCCTCAGCTAGTTAGATTGTATTTCTTCCGTGTGGTCTCATATCTCCCAAGGCTAGCCTGGGTTTGTTCACAGGGAGGTAGCTGAGTTGCAGAAGAGTAAGCTGAAACAGCAAAAAAATGCTCACAGCCTTTTGAGATAGGCCTGGACCAGGACACTTTGTATTCACTTTGTATTCAATTGGTCAGAGCAAGTCCCAAGGCCAGCTCAGGTTCAAGGGCTGCAGTTCTTGATGGGGGCAGCTACTCTGCATTGGAAAGGGATGCAGGTACAAAGAAGATAATAATGACGGCCATTTTTTTCTTTTTCTAAAATTTTTTAAATTGAGGTAACATTCTTTTGTATAAGTTTCGTGTGTACAACATATTTCTATTTCAGCTTGCAGGATCTTAGTTCCCCTATCAGGGATTGAACCTGGGCCCTTGACAGTGAAAGTGAGGAGTCGTAACCACTGGACCACGAGGAAATTCCCATATTTCTACTTCTTTATACGCTAGAACATGCTCACCACCAAAAATTTAGTTTTCATCCATTAACATACAGTCGATCCCCTTTACCCAATTTGCCCCCCTTCCTCTGGTAATATTGGGGGACAGAGGGAACAAAAAGTGCCCATGAAACTGAGAAGTTGTCTTGAGACCAAAAGATTAGTCAAGCAGCTCCATATAATCAAGTTGGCAGCTGCACTTTGCACCAATGAGGGGCACTGGGACAATTTTATAGTTAATCTAGGGTAGGGGTACAGATACTTGAAAGCAGGCCATGCATTCCTAAATTAAGATTTATGAATGGGTAGCTAGTCATGTGGGCACTGGGAATACGTCACAAAGGGTTTTTTCATCATTATTTGGGGACTAAGAAAGCATAGAGCCTACCAGATCCTGATGATTATGAAACGACATCTATTAACTACAAAACCCTTGATGATAGATAAGTGATTCACTACATAGTACAGTCTAGGTAGGGTCAGTGAAAAGATGGGAGAAATTGCAAGAGCCCAAGATGGCGTCAGTTATGCTGCCAGCCACACAGGTAGCCACTACTCTGCCCTCTGTATCTACATATTTGTTTTTTGTTTCATTTGGTTTGTTCATTTATTTTTTTTATATCCCACATATGAGTGAAATCATACAATATTTTTCTTTCTTCTGACATTTCACTTAGCATAATACCCTCAAGATCCATCCATGTTTTTGTAAATGGCAAGATTTCATCTTTTTTATGGCCGAGATGTAATCTATTATATATAAAGAAGATGTGAGAGATATATATCTCATATTCATGATTATATGGTTTTCCTCATCATTGATATAGTGAATTACACTGATTAATTTTTGAATATTGAACTAATCTTGCATTCCTAGGATAAAACCCACTCAGATATGATGTATTTTTCTTATTATATATTATTGAATTTGATTTGCTCAAATTTTGTTAAGAACTTTTGCATTAGTGTTTCTGAAGTACATTGGCATATAGTTTTCTTATAAAATTTTTGTTTGATTTTGGTATAGAGTAATGCTGACCACTTCATGAATGATTTGGAAAATAGTCTCTCCTCTTTAATTTCCTGGAAGAGTTTGTGGAGAATTGACTCATTTTGTCTTTAAATATTTATTGGAATACTCCCATGAAGCCAGTTGGGCCTGGAGTTTTCTTTGTAGAAATGTTTTCAATAAATTCAATTTCTTTAATCAATATAAGGCTAAACAGGTTACCTATTTCTTCTTATTGAGCTTCAATAGTTTATGTCTTTCAAGGACTTTTACCATTTCACCTAAGTTGTGAAATTTGTTGGCATAAATTTCACGACTTTTCCCCAATATATATTAAAAATACTATAAAGCCTCTAGAATGAAAACAATGTAATATTGGTACATGAATAGAAAAGAAACCAGTGGAATAGATCAGAGAAAGTCTAGAAAGAGACTCATATATTTGGCAATTTAGTATATGACAAAGTATAGGGCATTTCAAATTATTGGGGTAAAGATGTACTTTAAAAAATTTATTTTGGTAAAATATCCACAGCATAAAATTGATCATTTGAGCCATTTTGGGGTATACAGTTTAGTGGTATTAAATACATTCATATTGTGGAACTTCCCTGGTGACTCAGATGGTAAAGAATCTGCCTGCAAAAAAAAAAAAAAAAAAGAATCTGCCTGCAATGCAGGAGACCCGGGTTCAATCCCTGGGTCTGGAAGACCATGGACAGAGGAGCCTGGTAGGCTACAGTCCATGGGGGTCACAAAGAGTTGGACACGACTGAGCGACTAACTCTTTCACTTTCAGAGACTTAAACTCTTACATGCTGAATGGTGTGGCAAAAAAAAAAAAATGCATTCATGTTGTACAACCATCACCACATCCATTTTCAGCACTGTTTCTTAATAGACTTTTTTTAAAATGCTACCATTTATTCATTTAGTATTTTAGTTATTACAAGACCATTTCTTTTTACTGCCTCAAAAATCCTCTGTGTTCTTTGTATTCATCCCCCTTTCCCCTAATTCCTGGCAACCACTGACCTTTTTACTGTCTCCATGGTTGTGCCTTTTCCAGAGTGTCATATAGTTGGAATCAAACAGTATGTAGCCTTTTCAGATGGGCTTCAGTCACTTATTAATATACATTTAAGCTTCCTCCATGTCTTTTTCTGACTGGATAGCTCACTTCTTTTCTGTATTGAATCACGTTCCATTGTTGGGATATACCACAGTTTATCCATTCATCTATTGAAGGACATCTTGGTTGCTTCCAAATTTTGGCAAGTATGAATCAAGCAGCTATAAACATCTGTGTGCATGTTTTTTCGTGGACATAAGTTTTCAGTTCCTTTGGGTAAATATCAAGAAGCACAAGTAGTAGATCATATGATAAGTATATGTTTAGTTTTCTAAGAAACCACCAAATGATTTTCCAAAGTGGTGGTATCATTTTGCATTCCCACAGGTGATGAATGAGAGTATCAGTGGTGAATTGGAGAAGAACTATATTCAATATCCTGTAATAAACCATAATGGAAAAGGTCATGTATACTTATACACGTATATATATATACATATATGGGCTTCTCTGGTGACTCAGTGGTAAAGAATCCAAAGAATCCACCTGCCAATGCAGGAGACATGGGTTTTATCCCTGGATCATGGGAAGAAAATTTCCTTCTGGAGGAGGAAATGGCTACCCACCCCAGTATTCTTGCCTGGAGAATCCCATGGACTGAGGAGCCTGGTGGGTATAGTCCATGGGATCACAAAGAGTCGGCATGGCTTAGTGACTGAGCATGCATGCAGTGCAAGCATAAAACCTCATATGTTGATAAAAACTGTGTACTAGGCTGGTTAACGGCTACAATCCCTTGCATTCTAGTATTCACTTTGCAATGTATCCCTGCCCTTCATTCCTTCCATCCAAGGGTGGGTCTATTTCTTCACCCACCTACCCCAGAGTCTAGACTGGCCTTGTAACCTGCTTTGGCCAGTAGCAGTAGATGGAAGTGACTTGAGACTCCCACAGTCAGTTCAGGAAGCTTGAGGCTTCTGCCTTGATTCTCTCAGAAAGTTCTGGTTGCCATATAAAGGAGTCCACTTATGTTTTTTAGAACATAAAAAGCCATGGAGAAGAGGAGACCTGAGGAGCCCTAGTCCATAGCCAGATATGTGAGTCAGGTTATCTGGAATCTTCCAGCTCAGCTGATTCTCCCTCTTGAATGAGTCTAGTCAAAACTGGCAAGAGGAAGTACCCAACCAACCAGCACAATCATAACACATCATAAACTATTACTGTTTTGGGCCACTATCCCTTGGAGTGGCTTGTTACACAAGAAAAGGTAATTAAAACTGGAGTTCAATTTATCATTAAAACATGAAAAACCATAATAGGCAGAGGAAGTGGGTGGGGGTAGAGAGGAAACAAAATTGGCCTTACCTTGATAATTACTGAAGCTGGGGATTCATTATCTACTCATCTATTTTTGTATATATTTGAAATTTTCCATAGTAAAAAGTAAAAAATAAAAGGGAGGGTTAGAAAGATTTCATTGGAAAAATGTGGCTCTTCTCTGGTGTCCCAGTATTGCTAGGATTCCATGCTACCGATGCAGGGGGCCAGGGGTCCATCCCTGGTGGGGGAACTAGACCCTCAATATGGCAACTAAAGATCCCACATGATGCAACTAAAACCCAGTGCAGCTAAATAAATAAATATATTTTTTAAATGTATATGTCTATTTTTGTTTTTTAGCTATACCACTGGGCATGTGGGTTCTTAGTTCCCAGCACCCCGGCTTTGGAAGAGTCGAGTCTTAACCACTGGATCGCCAGGGAGGTCCCTTAAAATGTATATGCATACTCGATATTCAACACATTTAATTTTTTTTACAGGATTACATAATACACAGAATGAAATACATTTTTTCCCCCAGCAGGCCACATTTTGACTCTCCAAATACTCTCCAGTTCACCCCTGAATGTCATAGAGATATTACATAAAATTTCTGGGTGTGTCATGAGACCAACAAGGATGAGAAACCAGCTCCTAAGGCAGTTGGGGGCCCCCAGCAGGCAGGACTCAGCGGGGCAGGAGCCCCCAACCCCGCAGCCTGGAGTATGAGGAGACGATGAGGAAGCTCAGCTTGGGGCAGCCCGCTCTGCCTTCCTTCCTTCCTTCCTGCCGCATCACGGCAAGACTGTACCCAGGCCCGCCTGCCCTGCACGACAGCAAGGCCTTGGGCTCCGGGGGAGGGTGAGAGTGGGGCTGAAAGCGGCTGGAAAAGGCGGACCAGCCTGAATTTCAGCCCTCCATCCTTGCAAGGGGACAGGCGAGCCACCCTGGGGCTAAAGGTCGCTCTGGAGCTCTCCGGGATTCAGCCCCTCTGAGTCACGCTCTCCCGGAACCCCGGCATCCCCGGGCTCAGATTCTAGACTGTAACGCCTGCGGGCAGCCCCGAAGTGAAGGAGCGCAGCTGGGCGCCCGGCAGTCCGGGAGGTGGGGCGGCTTGCGACCGCCTTGTTGATCCCGTCCCTGCTTCCTTCAAGAATGACTGATGGCGAGTTCTCTGGCCTCGAAACCACTCTCTCAGCAAGCCCTTTCCTTCCAAGGACGCCAGGAACCCGCGGAGGAGCGGGGAAGAAGGTGGGGAGTCGGGGGGGGGGGCGGGGAGGGAGGAAGAGGAATGAATTGCATTGGCCCGTCGTCTCCGCAGCGGAAGATGCTGACACCCTCCGTCCAGCCCCCTCCCCGGGGGCCCTGCGTCCCCCTTCCCCCTGCCAGGCTGCAAACACACGAGCACACAGACCCGCGCACTAGAACATAAACAAGGTTATTTCATTTCTTCCTTTTAATTTTTTTTAAATTAAAAAAAAATTTTTTTTTGCACACTAATAAATAAACTACTGCAACAACAACAGAAAAAGCAAGCGGAATCCAAATATCCTCTCGGTTGCCATTTGGTTATATAAGAAGGACGAATTAAGGCGAGCTGGCGGTAAAGAGTCGCTCCAAATCCGAGCCCCTGCACCGGCCTTAAATCAAAAGGGAAAGTGGGGCAGAGTTCTGCCAGCAGCAAACATGATCTGCTTCTGGGGAGAGGACTGTCACAGGTCACAGAACTCGGCCCAGCTCAAAGTCCGCAGCCCCTGCACACCTCCGGGAACCCTCGCTCGGGGTTGTTCTGCAGGGATGGGCTCCAGGCAGCTTCCTTTGTAAGGTGGCCCCCACCCCCAGCCCGCGGGTCGAGCTGCTGGGGGAGGGAGCAAACACCCGCCCCAAGGTACTGGACCACCGGCGCCCCTTTGCCCAGGAATTTAGGATTGGGATGGAGAAAAAGAAAACAGTGTTTATGAAGAGCCAGAAAGCGGTCTGTGTAAGTAGGGGGATTGTGGGAGGCTGTGAGCCTGAGGAGGGGAGCTGTGTGAAAGAACAAAAGGCTGAGGCGGGGCGAGAGAAAGAGAGAGAGAGAGAGAATATAAAGATTGCTGGCTAGAGAGGGACAGGCCACAGGAATTCTGCTTGAACTCCCTGCTGCCTTCCAGGCCTTTCCGAGCCCCAACGGCTGCCTTCTCTCATTTTCCAGAACAAAAATCTCTGTCTTCTGTTTCACCAGACACCTATAACCTTCTTCGGAGGTTCAGGAAGCTTGAAACTTCCGGTACTTGTACTCAGAATTCTAAATAATATGCCCTCAAATTGAAGCTTTCTTTCTCATTTTACTTAGTTTTTTTTTTTTTTTAAGAGCAGTTTTAGGTTCTCAGCAAAATCGAGGGGAAGGTGCAGAGATTTCTGGTATAACTCCTGCTCTCCCCCCTGCCACACACACACACAGCCTCCTCCATTATCAACATCTCCCCTAGAGTGGTATGTTTGTTCCAGCTGATGAACCTACACTGACACACCATCATCACCCGAAGTCCCGAGTTTACATTATGGTTCACTCTTGGCGTTGTGTGGGTTCGGATAAACGTATAATGACCTGTATCCACCATTTTAGGGTTTTAGTGTGTGCTCAGTCATGTCCGACTCTTTGCAACCCCATGGACTGTAGCCGGCCAGGCTTCTTTGTCCGTGGGATTTCCCAAGCAAGAACACTGAAGTGGGTTGCCATTCCTACTCTAAGGGATCAAACCCGAGTCTCCTGTGTCTCCTGCATTGGCAGGCGACTTCTTTACCGCTTGAGCCATCGGGAAAGCCAAAGCCGTACAAGAGGCCACTGCTCTAAAAATCCTCTGTGCTTCTCCTGCTCATCCCTCCCCCACCTCCAGCAACTGCTAATCCTTTTACTGTGTCCATAGCTTTGTGTTTTCCAGAATATCATATAGTTGGAATTTTGCAGTATGTATGGCTTTTTGGATTGGTTTCTCTCACTTAGTAATTCATCTTACTTTTGTGGTAAAAGTTTGCTGCTTACATTTTCCTAACCCTTCTCTCCTTTAGTACGCAGTCCATAATACCTTCCAGTTGAGGGAAAAAAGCTTATGTCAGGCTTACAAATAAATTGGAAACAAATGTTTTTCCTTTGGGAAAAGGAAAATTCATACTTCCTGCATACTGGAAACTAGAAATCCTTGTGTTTCCAGTTTCAGCCACAGTCCAAACTTTTTCTTTTTTTAAATTTTTATTGGACTATAATTTATAACATTAGTTTCAGATATACAGCAAAGTGAATCAGTTATACATATGTACATATATCCACTCTTTTTAGGTTCTTTTCCCATATAGGTCATTACAGAGTATCGGGGAGAATTCCCTGTGCTATTATCTATTTTATAAGTGTGTGTGTGTGCACGCTCAGTCGCTCAGTTGTGTCTGATTCTTTGCGACCCCATGGACTGTTGTCCCCCAGGATCTTCTGCCCAGGGAATTTTCCAGGCAAGAATACTGGAGTGGGTTGCCATTCCCTTCTCCAGGGGATCTTCCCGACTCAGGGATTGAACTCGAGTCTCCTGCATCAGCAGGCAGATTCTTTACCACTGAGCCACCAGGAAGCCCACTTTACATATAATACTGTGTATATGTCAAAGTCCAGCCTTTCTAAAGCATTCTCTGACTTCATCTTCCGGAGCAGGGATTTTTAAAACCCAAGGACGCATGCTCAGAATCATGGCCGCTTCGCTCAAGAATGGGCATGACCTGAGGCCTGGCATCCATGGGGCCATCCTAAGGGCTGCCTCTCCTCACCTGGGCAGGATGGTCCCACCTGCAATATACAGAGCCTGGCCATGCTCTGCCTGGAGGCAAAATCACAGGGGCCTGTTTCAGGAGGACTGGTAAAGACTCATCCCACCCTTACTTCTCTGGAAATCATGATCATGGTGCTGTGGCAGTGTTTCCCTCACCTCCTCCTCACACAGCCTCCTTCTCCCATCAGCCAGAATCATAACAACAACAGCAATCAACATTTACCGACTGCTAATTACATGCCAGGCACCTGGCTCAGCCCCTTTTATGTATGTATTTAATCCTCATGACCCGATGAAGCAGGTAACAGTAGTGTCCCCCATTTTTATAACTGAGGAAGCTGAGGCACCGAAAGATTCAGTCACATGCTCAAAGTCACACAAGCCTCGAAGTAGCCTAACCAGGAGTTAAGACCAGACAGCCTAGTTTCAGAGTTCATGGTTATAAATTGCTGTGTAACGAATTACTCCAAAATGTGGCAGATTAAAACAATGGACAGTTATTATTATCACACGTGTCTTCTGAGGGGCAGGAATCTGGATGCTCAGGGGAGCTTATGGGGAAGGCTACTGTCAAGCTGGCAGCCAGGGCTGTGGTCTCCCAAGACTTGACTGGGCCTACAGGATCTGCTTCTGACCTCA
Source organism: Odocoileus virginianus (assembly GCF_023699985.2). Taxonomy (NCBI): domain Eukaryota; kingdom Metazoa; phylum Chordata; class Mammalia; order Artiodactyla; family Cervidae; genus Odocoileus; species Odocoileus virginianus. The sequence continues at coordinate 13,692,528 of NC_069708.1, forward strand.
TTCATGTGGCTGTGTTGGCAGGATGCCTCAGTGCCTTGACACGTGGGCCTCTCTGTGGGGCTGCTCCAGACAAGCATTCCCGCAGCCCGAGGGATGAGGGGAAGAGAGATTGAGAGATGAGCCACCCTGCCTTTTATGACCTAGTCTCCTGGTCACCCATCATCATTTCTGCCTTATTCTTCTCTTAAGTCCAACCTACACTCAACAGGAGGGCTTACACAAAGGCATGAACCCCAGAAAGCACCAGAAAGCAGAGATCACTGGAGGCCATCTTGGAGACTGGCTACCACAGGTGTGAAGAGGAGCTAAACAAAAGGACCATGTCCACAGAAAAACCTAAAACCTGCTCTAGAGGTGACGGCAAAGAGCTAGCATGCAGAAATTAGAAACAAAGGATTATATGTACACATAGTACCAGGGACGCTTCTGAAAAACTTAGTGCAAAAAGAAACAGGATGAATTATAGAACACAGTGCCATTAATGTAATTTCAAAATATATTCATACAGGTGCCATTCATCTCAATTGCAAAAACAGGAACCCTAATTGATGCTGTTAGAAGTCTGGACAAATTGCCCTTGGAGAGGAGCTTCTGGAACACTCATCATATTGTCTTTTTTGGGCTGGGAGCTAGTTACACAGCTGTACTCATTTTATGGAAATCCATCCAGCTGTGCACTTATGATGTGTGCATTTTCCATATGTCTGTTACATGGCTATACAATTTACATTAAAACCAAAAATACATTCATGGAAAACACCAGTACCCATTTTGTAAGAGCCTATGTAAAGGAAAAGATATACATTAAAATGATGGTCTATGGGGGGATGGAAGTGGGGAATGGAGATCAAAAGGAAATACACACACTCACACACACACACACACACACACACACGACAGGTCTTATGCGATCGTTGTTGTTGATATACCACAGAGCAGTGTTATTAATTTGACCCTCTGCACCTGAGGTTAAATAAGATAACAAAAAAGCTGTGTTTATGATCTCACATTCAGGTGGACCACAGGAGAACTTAATTTTTTTATGGTGCTTATAAAATTAGTCTGTCTCCATCTACCCAGATACCTAAGGTCCCTCACCCATCAATGCTCCCAAATCAAAAAGAGTTGATCCCAGAGGCTCCGCCAGCCTCTGCAGAAGCTGCTCAGGTCAACACCCACCCCAGCTGAGTTACTTAGTGGGGAGGAAAGATGCACTCTAATCAAATCCCCGGAAAGACTTAAAAGAGCTTAGCAAATTCTCACACTCAAGCTGCATCCCATTACCCTGGAGAGCTCATTAAAGCAGAGTGCTGGGCCCCTCCCTCGGAGTTTCTGAATTTGCATTTCTAACAAGTTCCCAGGTCCTGCTGCTGCCGGTGGGCCCAGAAGCTCACCTTGAAAATCACTGGTGCTACAGAGGAGGAGGAGAAGTATGGCTACTGCCATTTCTGATTAGCAAGTTTTCCACCCCCAGGGCAATCCCAGGTTCTAGAACAAACCTCAGCCCTGGCTGCTGTCTAACCGGGTGGTGTGTCCTGAGAAACGGAGCTAATCCCAGAGACAATAGAGGAAGCTTTGTGAAGGGGAGATCTCTGGGCTTGGAGATATCAACACTCACCTTTTGCAGCCAGCCCCACCCTCCATCCTGCGTAAGAGGTAATGGTCTGAGCTTTCTGCTGAGAAATCTGGGCCACAGCCATGTTCACTAGAGTGGTAGTCTCAGGGAAAACATCGGTGTAAAACCAAGCAGAACCCTGTAGGGTCCTCCTGGGTACCAAAGCCCCCCCATGTTTCCCATTTCTTGTTTGTAGAGAAAAAGCTTTAATCTCGTAGGCCTTCCGTGAGTTCCAAAGAGTAAACTCAAGCTCTTACTAATTAGGGAAGTAAGGGAACTCAGAAACAAAGGGAAAGCAGTTAAGCAAGAAAAATAATGATAGCTTAAACAACAGTGAGCAATGAAGCAGAGTCCTGGTTCCTCCTCTCAGAACAGACATAACAAAAAAAAATAAAAAGAACAGACATAACAATCTGACACATACATTTTTAGTTGTTCCATTGAAATGAAGACCCCCAACCCAGGTAGAGGATGGCGACCACACGCCAACCACAAGCAGGTAGACCCCAGACTGGTTGGAACCAGAAGGTTGATGATTAAATTTCCTGACACAGTATGGAGGTTCCTTAAAAAACTAAAAATAGAGCTACCATATAATCCAGCAATCTCACTCCTGGGCAGATTGCTGGAAAAGATGAAAACTCTAACTCAAAAAGATGCATGCACCCCCATGTTCATAGTAGCACGATTTACAATAGCCAAGACATGGAAACAACCTAAATGTCCATCAACAGAAGAGTGGATGAAGATGTGGTACATATATACAATTGAATGTTGCTCAGCCATAACAAAGAATGAAATAATGCCAATTGCAGCAACATGTATGGACCTAGAGATTGTCATACTGAGTGAAGTAAGTTAGAAAAAGACAAATATATGATATCACTTGTATGTGGAATCTAAAAAAGGTACAAATGAACTTATATAAAAAACAGAAATAGAGTTACAGTGTAGAAACTAAATTTATGGTTAACTGGGGGAGGGATAAACTGGAAGATTGGGATTGACATATACATACATATACATATACATACATACATACATATACATATGTGAAATAGATGACTAACAAGGACTTGTATGCTTGTTATTGAACACTACTCAATACTCTGTAATTGCCTGGGAATTGCATGGGGAAAGAATCTAAAAAAGAATGGATATATGCATAACTGATTCAGTTTGCTGTATACCTGAAACTAACACAACATTGTAAATCAATTATATCCAATAAAATTTTTTTTAAGTGTTCTGAAACACCACCCTGTTACCACACCATCAACCAATTAGAAGGACGTTTACAAGCTACAACCCTCACCCCAAATGTTACTTTAAAAACCCTTCCCTGAAAGCCATGGGGGAGTTTGAGTTCTTTAAGCATTAGAACTTAGCCAGTGCCCCTTCCTGCCCTCTCTGATGAATGCTTCTCCCTCCTGTTACTCCCTTGTTGGCCGGAAGGACCTCTTCCGTCAACCCAGGTTTTCTCTAAAGACTGGAAAGAGGACTTGCCTGGAATAATTTAGTTTTGTTTTGCTTTGCTTCGTTTTGTTTTGATTGAAGTATAGTTGATTTACAATGTTGTGTTAGTTTCTGGTGTATAGCAAAGTGATTCAGTTATACATATACATATTCTTTTTCATATTCTTTTCCATTATGGTTTATCACAGGACATTGAATATAGTTCCCTGTATTACGCAGTAGGACCTTGTTGTGTATTTTATTTTATTTTTTATTTTTTTATTTTATATATTGGAGAAGGAAATGGCAATCCACTCCAGTACTATTGCCTGGAAAATCCCATGGAGAGGGGAGCCTGGTAGAGGCTACAGTCCATGGGGTCGCAAAGAGTCAGACACAACTGAGCGACTTCACTATATAGCAGTGTGTATATGTTAATCCCAATCTCCTAATTTATCCCTCCCTGTTTGGTTAACCATAAGTTTGTTTTCTATGTCTATGAGTCTGTTTCTGTTTTGTAAATAAGTTCATTTGTAGCATTTTTTTAGATTCCACATGTATTATATCATATGATATTTGTCTTTGTCTGACTTAGTTCACTTAGTTAATCTCTAGGTCCATCCATGTTGTTGCAAATAGAATTATTTCAGTATTTTGATGGCTGAGTAATATTCCATTGTATATATATACATCACAACTTATTTATTCACTCATCAGTCAATGAACATTTAGTTTACTTCCATGTCTTGGCTGTTGTAAACAGTGAGAGCAGCTCATTTTTGACCCTTCAGAGGCCCTAAGGCAAGGAGCTACACGGGCCTGGCCAGCTTGCCCAGAGCATATAAAAGACTAGTTCAGTACTTCATCCTGCTGAGAGTGATCAGTTGGGACAAACGTGGGAATGCTAAGGAACTTAAACTTTATTTTGTAGGCATTAGAGGCTACTAGAGTTTTTTCAAGAAGGAAAGTGTCATGACCAGTTGTGTCTTTTAGAAAATAATTCTGGAGGCAGTGAGAAGATGGGACTAGAATGGGAAGGTTCGAAAACAAGGACACTACTTGGTAGGTGCCTGCCAGGTTCTCAAAGAGAAACAGTGAGGCAGTCCAGATGGAATCTTAAGGGAACTTGGTTATAAAACTAATAGAATGTGATGTTGGAAGTGGGAGATAGAGAGGAAAAAGTGAGTCTGCATTTTCTACATTTAGTGGCTAGATGATTTCTAGCATTAATTGAGTACATATTATACATCTGACATTATTCTAAGTGCTTTACACGCACTAATTCGTTTAATCCTCCTGCACTAGGTGTGACTATTACCACCATTCCCATTTTACAGGTAAGAAAACTGAGGCTCCAAGAAGTTAACTTGCTTAAGGACACATAACTGGTAAGTGGAGGAGCCAGAATGCAAAATGAGGCAGTTTAGCTTCAGACACTCTGCTTTTAATCATTACACTCTGCCATGGCACTTGACAGTCCTAGGGATGTCATTTGTGATGTCTGCCAATCCTCACCATCTTCTGAGTGAGACTGTCCCAGCTACGGCCCCCTGGAAGGTGGTTTTCAATGAAACACCTGACTCCACCCACTTTCAAAGGCCAATCAGATGAGCGTGAGCACTTAACCTGAGACAAATAAATCCACAAGCCCAGACAAGATTTCCTCTCACTTGGTGATTAAAACTAGGACATGCTGAGGAACTCATCGGATAATAGTGGGAGCAGAAGCTAAAAGGTCATGATGTGGGTAGGCCCTGAGTCAGCAGAGGTTATGAGGGAACAGAAAGGATGAATGAGTAAGCCTAGGATGTGATCATCAGAGAGAGAAGACAGCAGATTGCCCAAGAGCTGGGGAGATGTGATGAGAAGGTGGCCTGGAAGAGTCTCAGGCTTCTGCTAACCTGGCTTCTTTCTGCCTTTGGTGGCCTGAAGAGGCCCTGTGGCCTGTATGCCTGATTTCCACACATGGGACCTACAGCTGACCTCTCTGAGGAAAAACTGTTTTCTATAATCTAAAAAGTCCCAATTAAACTGGAGATACTGTCAACAGAGAGAGGGACGACAGAGGAGGAGGAGCTGAGAAGGAGATGTCCATAGAGGAGGCCTTTGAAAAGTTCCAAATACACCCGGGTCTAGAAGGCCACCTGCATGCATAGGGATGTGCACGTGCCTAGGAGAGACCTGAGAAAGTCCTCATCTCTCAGTTCTGACTGAGCTTGAGGCTCTGTGCCAACAGGAAGTGAAGGCTATGGCAGAGTTGTCAACTGCCTGACTGAGCACTGAACAACAAATACACAAAGCCCTCCAGCAATGACTGAGAGACTTATTAGTTCCAGACACTTAAGGACATCGCTGGCCATTCACTAGCTGACCACTAAGCTGATGAGCAGACTTCAGCGGCCACTCATAAAAAAGAATATTTTACAGAATTGGTTCAGAAACAAACAATAAGAATACACAGCAGCAACAATAACTAACGTTGGAATGGGGGAGACTATGATTTCCACAGTTGTCATATTATTTAAGTGTCCAATTTTCAACAAATTTATGAAAATAGAAAGAACTCAGAACTCAGAGGGATCATAGTTACACCCATCTGTAAATATACTAAAAAGCATTGAATTGTACACTTTAAATGGGTGAGGGAATTCCCTAGTGGCCCAGTGGTTAGGATTTCACGCTTCCACTGCCAGGGGCCTGGGTTCAGTCCCTGGTTGGGGAACTAAGATCCTGAAAACTGTGTGATGCAGCCAAAAAAAAAAAAAAGTTAAAAAATAAAAATGAGGGCTTCCCTGGTGGCTCAGTGGTAAAGAATCTGCATGCCAGTGCAGGAGACACAGGTTCGATTCCTGCTGCAGCAAGATCCCATATGCCTCGGAGCAACTAAGACCGTGTGCCACCACTTTTGAGCCTGTGCTCCGGAGCCCAGGAGCTGCAAATACTCAGCCCATGTGCCACAACTAGTGAAGCCCATGTGGCCTAGCGCCTTTGCTCCACAACAAGAGAAGTCACGACGAGAGGCCCACACACCACAGCTAGAGAGTAGCCCCCACTCTCTGCAACTAGAGAAAAGTCTGGGTAGCAATGAAGATCCAACACAGTCAAAAATAAATAAAATTATTAAATTTTTTTTTAAAAATTGGTGAATGGTATGTATGTAAATTACATCTTAATGAAGCTGTTTAAAAAGAAGATGCTTCTCCACTTCACACTTTATACACTGAACTTTCTGATTTAAAAAAAAGTGCTCATTTAGAAAAATTTTTATCAAGATCAAATAATTTTTTAAAAATCAATATTGAAAAAAAATAAATATTGATATTGATAGTCACTAAAATTTACTGCAATTTGTTGTCAATAGTTGGCTTAATAAAATTATTTCTAAGGTCAAAACTAAATTCTCTCCTCAAACATAATGTAGACCTATGATTGTGCTGTACATGGAATTCTCAGTAGACTCTCTGGATAAAAAGAAATTAGATCAGAGGCAATTATGGCAAAATGCTAACATCTGACAAAGCTAGGTGCTGGGTCAATGGTATTCATTATATTAATCTCTCTTAATGTTTCAAATGCTGAAAATATTTCATGATAAAAATCTAAAAGAAAGCAGAGTGCTATCACACAAAATGGTTAGAATGGCTAAAATTAAAGACTGACAATACCAAGTGCTGACCAAGATGTAGAGGAACTGGAATTCTCATACACTGCTAGTGGGAATGTCAAATGCTACAGAAACTCTGGAAAATGTTTGATACTTCCTAATCAACATAAGGAGGCCTCCCTGGTGGCTCAGCGGTAAAGAATCCACCTACAATACAGGAGACACAGGTTCTATCCCTGGGTGGGGAAGATCCCCTAGAGAAAGAAATGGCAACCCACTCCAGTATTCTTGCCTGGGAAATCCCATGGACAGAGGAGCCTGGCGGGATACAGTCCACGGGGTCTCAAAAGAGTCGGACATAGCTTAGCTACTAAACAACAACTATCAACATAAACATAAAATTACCATATGACTCAGCCATTTTATTCTTAGATATTTACCCAAAATAAATGAAAACAGGGAGTTCCCTGGTGGTCCAGTGGTTAAGGTCCCAAGCTCCCAATGCAGGGGGCCTGGCTTCCATCCCTGGTCAGGGAACTAGACCCCACATTTCACATGCTGCAACTAAAAAAAAAAGAAGACGACTTGGATACAAAATGTTCATGGCAGCTCTATTCATAATATCTTTTAAAAGATTGGAACTAGCACAAATATCAGAGAAGGCAAGGGCAACCCACTCCAGTACTCTTGCCTGGAAAATCTCATGGGCAGAGGAGCCTGGTAGGCTGCAGTCCATGGGGTCGTGAAGAGTCGGACACGACTGAGCGACTTCACTTTCACTTTTCACTTTCATGCATTGGAGAAGGAAATGGTAACCCACTCCAGTGTTCTTGCCTAGAGAATCCCAGGGACGGCGGAGCCTGGTGGGCTGCCATCTATGGGGTCACACAGAGTCGGACACGACTGAAGCGACTTAGCAGCAGCACAAATATCCTTCAGCTGGTAAATGAATAAACAAATTATGGTACATCTACATGGATAAACAAATTATGCTACTTCTACGCAACGGAATACTACTCATCAATTAAAAGGAATGAATTACTGACATGCAACAACATGGATGACTCTAAAAAAACATGCTGAGCAAACAGAGCAAGATGCAAAAGGGTACATACTGTATGATTACGCTTATGTGGAAGTTTAGAAACACAAATCTAATCTAGAATGACAGAAAAGAGGACCAGTAGTTGCCTGAGAAGGGACACAATGGAACTTTTTAGGGTAATAAAATCTTTTATACCTTGAATGTGATAGTGGTTATACATGTGTATACATTTGTAAACTCATCAAAATATACACTTAAAATTCTTTGATTATATGTAAAGGATACTTTAATAAAACTGTCTTTTAAAAAAGAATTCTAAACACACAGGAGTTGCCCTGGGCCTAGACAATGACTTGCAGTGGTTTGGGGGCTGGAAAGAGAGGCAAGAGAGATGTGGTATGGCCTGGAATAGAGGCTGTGCTAAAAGCCACAATTTGGGTTTTATTTTTTCAAGGACAAAGGAAATATGAATCACATGGGCAGCCTGTGAAGATGAAGTCTGGTTCAAGAGAGAATACATAAGAGTAGGGAAATCATGAAAGGTCTCAGATATGGATGAGAAGGATGAATTCAAGGGCACAAGTGCTCTGTCAGCCCCATGAGAGGGCACAGCCACTCAGCCAGTCTCTGAATTAGGAGGGATCTAATAGGCAAATTGATACTTTTGAACTGTGGTATTGGAGAAGACTTTTTTTTTTTTTTTGAGAGGACTCTTAAGAGTCCCTTGGACCGCAAGGAGATCAAACCAGTCAATTCTAAAGGAAATCAATCCTGAATATTCATTGGAAGTACTGACGCTGACTGAACTTTAAATAGGCAAATGAGGAGAGAGGAGTTGAGGGTTAGGGGCCCTCGGTGGAGAAGGAAGGACCAGTTATCCCTCTGGACTGTGCTGGCGGAGCGTGGGGCTGGGGGGAGAAGCACAAGGCTTGGAATCTGTTAAGAGGAGCTGGGAGCCACTTGGTTCAAGTCCAAGGATTGTCAGACATAAAGCTGGAGCTCATTAATCCGCAACGAAGCCAGTCAGTGTGTTTATGAATTTCACCCTAGCAACCTGGGAGCAGAGCGGAGGAACAAACATTTCAAGTGCCAGTTCCCTCCCAGCCCCCTGGATCGTGCCAGCTTCTCCCACAGGGCAGGCTGGCCACAGAGAATGTCTGTATGAGCCTGTCTGCTGGGTGGAGAGGCTGCCGACTAGCCCCTGAGGCCTGGCCTCAGCTCTCGAGCCAGATGCCTAACTCTTGGGGCCTCTGCTTGTGGGTCTCTCAGCTCCTGTATACTTAACCACCTCAGACCCCTGGCCAGGGCTCAGGTTGGGGATATGCATTTGCTCTGCTTGCAAGTCCCTTTTGCTCAAGCAGGAGAATCATCACAACTTTCTGGGGGTCAACTTCCTCCAGAGCCCTAACCTTTTGTCTGTCTGCCTCTTTCCCCGTCATTCCCAGGGATTTAAGCGAAAGCGGACCCCTCCCTCTTCCAAAAAGGAAAACCCTCTCCTGAGATGACTTTCAGCCAGAGTCCCATGACATGCTCTTTTCATGGTCATCCATCATATTATGTCCTCCTCTGTTAGAGCTTTTTCATCTTTAATTATCTGGTGATTAAAAATTACATGCTCCTTGGAAGACATTCAAACAAGGTAAAAATATATTGTGTTAGCCACAAAGTTCATTTGGGTTTTTCTATAAGATGGCATGACAAAACCCAAATGAACTTTGTGGCCAACCCAATAAATTATAGAATATTCTCTGTGCTTCCACCTTCCAGACGGCTTCCCAAGTGGCGCAATGGTAAAGAATTCACCTGCCTACATAGGAGCTGCAGGAGATGTGTGTTCAATCCCTGGGTCAGGAAGATCCTCTGGTGGAGGAAATGGCAACCCATTCAGGTATTCTTGCTTGGAGAATTTTATGGACAGAGGAGCCTGGCGAATTACAGTCCGTGGGATTGCAGAGTCAGACATGACTGAGTAACTGAGAACACATGCCACCTTCCAGAAACAACACCTGCTCACTCTGGTTTATATTCCTCAGGAGATACACGTATATTCCCATATATAAGAATGCATGTATTTTTATTTAATTTTTATTGTGCTAAAATATGTTACATTTTTAAAAATGTATAAAGTATGAAATAGCAGGAGGAGAAGGGGGCAACAGAGGATGAGATGGTTGGATGGCATCACCGACTCGATGGATATGAGTTTGAGCAAGCTCCAGGAGTTGGTGATGGACAGGGAAGCCTGGCGTGCTGCAGTCCATGGGGTCGCAAAGAGTTGGACATGACTGAGTGACTGAACTGAACTGATGAAATATTAAAAGTTGAGAGGCATTAAGTACATTCGCATTGTTGTGCAACCATCATCACCATCCATTTCCAGAACTTTTTCATCTTCCCAGACTGAGACTTTATACCATTTAAAACACTAACTCCCCACTTACCCCTTCCCCTAGACCCTAGCAACCACCATTCTAATTTCTTTTTTTTAAATTTATTTATTTTAATTGGAGGCTAATTACTTTACAATATTGTAGTGGTTTTGCCATACATTCGCATGAATCAGCCACGGGTGTACGTGTGTTCCCCGTCCTGACCCCCCTCCCACCTCCCTCCCCACCCCATCCCTCTGGGTCATCCCAGTGCACCAGCCGTGAGCGCTTGTCTCATGCATCGAACCTGGACTGGTGATCTATTTCACATATGATAATATACATGTTTCAGTGCTATTCTCTAAAATCATCCCATCCTTGCCTTCTCCCACAGAGTCCAAAAGACTGTCCTATACATCTGTGTCTCTTTTGCTGTCTTGCATATAGGGTTATCGTTACCATCTTTCTAAATTCCATGTATATGCATTAGTATACTGTATTGGTGTTTATCATTCTGGCTTACTTCACTCTGTATAATAGGCTCCAGTTTCATCCACCTCATTAGAACTGATTCAAATGTATTCTTTTTAATGGCTGAGTAATATTCCATTGTGTATATATAACACAGCTTTCTTATCCATTCGTCTGCTGATGGGCATCTTGGTTGCTTCCATGCCCTGGCTATTATAAACAGTGCTGCGATGAATACTGGGGTACACATGTCTCTTTCAATTCTGGTTTTCTTGGTGTGTATGCCCAGCAGTGGGATTGCTGGGTCATATGGCGGTTTTATTTCCAGTTTTTTAAGGAATCTCCATGCTGTTCTTCATAGTGGCTGTACTAGTTTGCATTCCCACCAACAGTGTAAGAGGGTTCCCTTTTCTCCACACCCTCTCCAGCATTTATTGCTTGTAGACTTTTGGATAGCAGCCATCCTGACTGGCGTATAATGGTACCTCATTGTGGTTTTGATTTTCATTTCTCTGATAATGAGTGTTATTGAGCATCTTTTCATGTGTTTGTTAGCCATCTGTATGTCTTCTTTGGAGAAATGTCTGTTTAGTTCTTTGGCCCATTTTTTGATTGGGTCGTTTAGTTTTCTGGAGTTGAGCTGCAGGAGTTGCTTGTACATTTTTTAGATTAATTCTTTGTCCATTGCTTCATTTGCTATTATTTTCTCCCATTCCAAAGGCTGTCTTTTCACCTTGCTTATAGTTTCCTTCATTGTGCAAAAGCTTTTAAGTTTAATTAGGTCCCATTTGTTTATGTTTGCTTTTATTTCCATTACTCTGGGAGGTGGGTCATAGAGGATCCTGCTGTGATTTATGTCGGAGAGTGTTTTCCCTATGTTTTCCTCCAGGAGTTTTATAGTTTCTGGTCTTATGTTTAGATCTTTAATCCATTTTGAGTTTATTTTTGTGTACACCATTCTAATTTCTGTCTTATAAGTCTGGCTACTCTAGATATCTCATATAATTGGAATCATAAATATGTCCTTTTGTGCCTGGCTTATTTCACTTAGTAGGACATCTTTAAGTTTCATGAATGTTGTATGAATTTCCTTCCTTTTTAAGGCTGATATTCTTTTTAAGAATTTTTATTTATTTATTTTATTTGGCTGCACCAGATCTTAGTTGTGGCACATGGGTTCTTTAGTTGCAGCATGTGGGACCTAGTTCCCTGACCAGGGATGTAACCCAGACCCCCTGCATTGGGAGCAGGATGTCTCAGCCACTGGACCAGGGAAGTTCCAAGCTAAATGATATTCTATTGTATGACTATATCACATTTTTGTTTATCCATTTATCCATTGATGGTATTTGGGTTGTTTCCACAAGAATGTATTCTTATATATAAATATGTTCTTACATGAAAGAATATCGTTAATACCATTGATTCTCTCTCTCACCCCAACCTAGTTTTTATACAGAAGCCATGCCCTCTCTCCTTCTATATCCTTAATCTTTTAGCAGTTTCTTTTGCCTGAAACTATCTCTGTACTCCCCGTGCCTATCTAGTCCCTACTTGGCTTTCCCAACAGGTCCAACTCTCCCCATGTCCAATGGCACCTGCTGTTCTTCTCCACAGCAGCACTTTTACAGATTAGCACATAATAAACCTCTTGTTTGTGTTATTATGACTTCCCAACTTTTTCATCAGCAGCGTATAAGATGTTAAAACACATGGCCAAGTGGAGTTATTGCAGGAATGCAAGGATGGTTCAGCATCAGCAAATCGATTATGGAATTTGGTGTTGAAAGAACTCTTGGGGTGGGCATCAGAAGACAGAATTAAGTGCTATCTCTGTTCTGCCATTGACTAGCTGTATAACCTTTTGCATCCCTCCCTCCTACTTCCAAAGGGGTTCTCAGGGAGGCCTCTTCACTGAGGAGGGGAGCACAGCTTTGAGAAGCAGCCTACTCTTCTCCCTGTTCTGTTTTCTTCACCTGTAAAATGAAGAAACGTTCTAATTCCATGATTTTATAAGAAACATAATAGAGTCAAGCAAAACAGGAAGGGAAAAACTGCTGTATAGCTGGGTCCTAGCCAATTGTGTCCATGGTTCTGGTGGGCTCCTCAGAAGAGATCAGACTCACAAGTGCCACACTGTGGACTGTTGGGACATGCATAAAAGGCTTAGACACAGCTAGGGTAGACTGATTACAAAAAGAAAGAAATTTGGACTAAATACAGTGGTGGATGATGGAAGTACCTGAAGTAGTTTTGATAATAAACAAAACTGAATCTGATCAAGCCTCTAGATCTGCATTGTCCACTAGAGTAGTCAATAGCCACATGTGGCTACCTATATTTTAATTGGGCTAAAGAATTGATGCTTTCAAATCAAGGTGCTAAAGAAGACTCTTGAGAGTTCCTTGGATAACAAGGAGATCAAGCCCGTCAATCCTAAGGAAATCAACCCTGAATATTCATTGGAAGGACTGTTACTGAAGCTGAAGCTCCAATACTTTGGCCACCTGATGCAAAGAGCTGACTCACTGGAAAAGACCCTGATGCTGAAAAAGATTGAAGGCAAAAGAAGAAAGGGGAGGCAGAGGATAAGATGGTTAGATAGCATCACTGACTCAAATAGATAAAAATCTGAGCAAACTCTAGGAGATAGTGGAGGACAGAGGAGTCTGGTATGCTATAGTCCATGAGGTTACAAAGAGTTGGACATGACTTAGCAACTGAACAACAGCGATAGTTGATTTACAATCTCGTTGGTTTCAGGTGTACAGCAAAGTTAATTAGTTATCCATATACATATCCACTCTTCTTTAGTTTATTTTCCCATACAGGCCATTACAGAGTACTGAGTAGAGTTCCCTGTGCTATACAGTCCTTATTAGTTATCTATTATATATATAGTAATGTATGTGTATTAATCTCAATCTTCCAATTCACTGCAACCCCATCTATATTTAAATGAACATAAAACTACATAAAACTACAAATCCAATTCCTCAGTCACACTGGCCACATCTCAGGAACTCAAAATTTGCATGTGGCTAGTGGCTACCATATTGGACAGTGCAGATACAGAAATTTTCTGTAGCTGCAAAATATTCTATTGGACAGCACTGGCCTAGCTCTAACTACCAATTTACAGGGAATACAGAGGACAGAGGAACATGTGAAATCATACCATGAGGATGCACTAAGCAATGTTCAGGTTATGGGAAATTCTTATTTTTTTTTTCAACAATGACAAAAAATTACAAGAAAAAAAATGAGTGGAGAGTAAACCTATAGATTAACAGACTTAAGAAACATACTAGCCAAATGCAATGTATGGATTTATTTGCATCTCGATTCAAACAAACTATTAAAATCATATTAAGACAATTGGGGAAATGTGAATAAGATAAGATAATTGATAATATGGAGTAGTTATTGTTATTGTAATAACTTTCAAGGGAGTATAATCTGTGAAAATGCTGAATTGCTATGCTGTACACCTGAAATTAATATATTATTATATTATTATATTATAAATCAACTATACCTCAATAAAAACTAATAATGTATTAAAAAGAAAAAAGAAAAGAGAAGCTGGGATGATGAGAAGAGGTAAGAGAGGAGAGGAGAGGTTGTAGAAAGGAAATTTTGCAGACTAGAGAAGGAAATGGCAACCCACTCTGGTATTCTTGCCTGGGAAATCCCATGGACAAAGGAGCCTGGTGGGGTACAGTCCATGGGGTTAAAAAGAGTTGGATATGACTGAGCAACTAACACACACAAGAAGGGAGAAGAGAGCCAGGAAGAGGCACTAGGAAGGGTGGGAGTTAGGCTGGCTCTTGGCTGCAGAAGAGCCACTGTTTCTAGGAGGTACAGTAAGGCCCCTACATACGAACCTTCAAGTTGCAAACTTTCAAAGATGCCAATGTGCATATATATGTCCAGTGATGTCAGGCATGAGTGAAATTGCAGCTTGCCCTCCATCTCCTGTTGCTGACGATCCTTCATCTCTACCATCTCCCACCTCCTCTCCCTTCTCCAGTCAGTAACTCTTCTTGCCTGTTCACTCGATGCCAGCCCCTGTGTGCCAGCTGTTGTACCATACTACAGTGCTTTTCAAGGTACTGCACTTGAGATTAAAAAATGTTCTATTTTTTGTGTTTGTTTTTTATGTATTACTTGTGTGTAAAGTATTACAGTACAGTCCTATATATAGCTGATTGTGTTAGTTGGGCACCTAGGCTAACTTTGTTGGACTTAGTGAACAAATTGGGCTTACAAGCTGGCTCTTGAAACAGAACTCATTCGAAGGTAGGGGATTTACTGTACTGGCCTATCCCCTCACCCCCAGGGTGGCCTCACCAGCATTCAATCCAATTCATGGCAATAGAGTCAAGACACAACGCGCATTTCTGGGCCATCCCAGGCATGCTCCTCTCAACCCATTCTACTTTGCTTCCATCTCTCATAATGGAGGGGCTTCCCTGGTAGCTCAGTTGGTAAAGAATCTGCCTGCAATGCAAGAGACCCCGGTTCGATTTCTGGGTCAGGAAGATCCCCTGGAGAAGGGATAGGCTACCCACTCCAGTATTCTTGGGCTTCCCTGGTGGCTCAGATGGTAAAGAATCCACCTGCAATGCGGGAGACCTGGGTTCGATCCTGGGTCGGGAAGATCCCCTGGAGGAGGGCATAGCAACCCACTCCAGTATTCTTGCCTGGAGAATCCCCATGGCCAGAGGAGCCTGACGGGTTACAGTCCATGGGGTCACAAAGAGTTAGGCTGAAGCAGCTAAGCACTCGCCATGACTGAGCACTCACTCACAAGACCACATGTAACAGTGAGTTCCTTAGGGTTATAACTATGAGATGCTGCCTGCAGTTCAGAGGATGGAGCCCAAAACTGAAAGCCAGGAAGCTACTAACAATGTCTCAAGACAGAGGAGGAAGGTGGAAGGGGACAGGGTAGCCAAGGATCAGAGTCAGGTTCAGTAGGCCCCATAGGAAGTCCTGAGCTAGTTCTAAGGGTGTAACTGGCATGTTGTCTATGCTTGACTTGCATATAATGAAAACATGACTTTTACTGAGTCACTTAAAAAACCCATTCAGTGGGGACTTCCCTGCTGATCCAGTGGCTAAGACCCCAAACTCCCGATGCAGGGGGCCTGGGTTTGATACCCCTGCTCTAGGAATTAGATCCCACATGCTGCAACTATGAGTTTGTATGCTGCAACTAAAGAGTCTACGTGCTGCAAAGAAGACTGAAGATCCTGAGTGCTGCAACTAAGACTCTTTGGAGCCAAATAAATACAATTTTAAAATGTATCTCCTGAATGTGACGGTTTATTTTATGTCAACTTGACTGGACCACAGGGGACCAGCTATTTGATCAAACATTATTCTGGGTGTGTCTGAGGGTGCTTTGGGATTTTTTGTTTGTTTTGTTTTTTCAGCCATGCTGCACAGCTTCCAGGATCTTAGTTCCTCAACCAGGGATCGAACCTGGGCCCTGTGAGTGAGAGCACCAAGTCCTAACCACTGGACCACCAGGGAATTCCCCTGTGAGAGTGTTTTTGAATCAGGTTAACATTTGAATCTGTAGACCAAGCAGATTGCCCTCCTGCGTGTGGGTGGGCCTTTTCTAATCAGTTGAAGGCCTGAATAGACTGAAGAGGGAATGCCTCCCACCTGACTGTCTTTGAACTGGTACATTGTTTTTTTCTGCCTTCAGACTGGAACTGAAACATCGGCTCTTCCTTGGTCTTGAGACTGCTGTCACTTGGCCTGGACTACATTATCAGCTCTGTGGGTCTCCAGCTTGTCGACCCAAGACCTTGGGACTTGTCAGGCTCCCCAATAGCATGAGCTGATTCCTTAATAAATCCTTTTCTCTGTATATATATATATACCCACATCCTATCAGTTCTGTTTCTCTGGAGAATTCGTACAAACACACTGAATAAATAAATGCCATTACTGGATAAATATTCCAATGGACCCCATTACTTTTCAGCTCAGGTAACATAGAGCCTTTGAGTCCTTCAAAGTAACAAATACAGCCTCTCTTCCATAATTAGAATATCCAGCCCAAGATACTCTTCATAACTTCTCCCCTCCCCCAGCTCAGGCCTGCTTCCAATTGAAACCGTCCAGCAGTAAGTCTGTGTGACTGACTTCCCTTTCTATTTCTCCATCTTGCACTTCCCCTTCCCTTCCGCACCTCCAGCTCCTCACGGGGAGGGTGGAGTAGGGGGAGGAGTGGTGTCTCTTGACCTGGTTCTCTCTCTGGGCCTGGCAGGTATCTAGAACTGATTCTCTCTTCCTCGTGAGTGTTCATGGGCCTGGCAATGGCAGTACCTCTCAGCTTCTCTCTAAGTAGAGGTCTCCCTACTCCCCACCCCAGAAGTCCTCTTGGGTAGTCTGAGACAACCTGTCCTTACGCTGTCTCCTTTCAGGGCCAAGGAAATGCCCAGACAACCTTTCTCCCAACACAGTATAGGCTGATCCAACATGGCAATGTTCTCCTGTCTTAGTCACCAAGGCAGTGAGCCTGTCATTTGCCCTTTAGATGTCCGGGGTGGGAAGAGACCCCAGTCTCCAGCCTGCTTTAGCTTTCTCAGCTATGGAGCTAACACAGTCCCTGGGGCCCCGGCAGCAGCATGTTGAACTAGCTGAACTAGCACCTCTCGCTGGGGCCTGGGCTTCTTTGTGGCTGGGTGGAGGCTGGGAGAACCCAACATTCTACATGTGACATTCTACATGTGTGCAAACACCCTGAGTGCAACCCTCAATCTATTCAGGCTTGGAGCCTGAATAAAAATTTTAAAAATACTGTCTTTTTCCATCACTCAGACAGACATTCCTGAGGCACTTTTTACGAGGCTCCTCAGGAAGTCCCCAGTGATATGAGACCCCAGTTCCCTACAATAATGATGAACTTGAATCGGTGTTCCCTTCTTCCCTGTTTCACTCTTCCCTGTCCTTCATTCCTGTTCCTTGGGGAAGTGGGAAGTGTTGGTGGTTCAGTTGTGTCTGACTCTTTGCAACCCCATGGACTGTAGCCCACCAGGCTTCTCTGTCCATGGGATTCTCCAGGCAAGAATACTGGAGTGGGTTGCCATGCCCTTCTCCAGGGGATTTTCTTGACCCAGGGATCGAACCCAGGTCTCCTGCATTGTGGGCAGATTCTTTACCATCTGAGCTACAAAGGAAGCCCTTGGGACAATTTCACATACACACGGACAAAAAAATTATGCAAAGCCCTTTTCTCAGGCTCTGCTTTCAAGAGGCAGTGAGGACACCGGCTCAGAGGGACTCCTTATTAGGCTTTGGGTTAAAAGGCGTCACCTCCCACATACATCCTTCCCCATATAAACTCTCATTTTTAGGGGGTGGGTGGGGTCTCAGACACGGCAACTACTACCCATCTCTACCTCAAATCTCTCCATCTATTTTCTACTTCCCACTCTCAAACCTTTCCTATCCTTGACCCCCAGAGTCCAGGAACCATTTCTTTTGTAAATCTGTGTATGATGACAGATACCAATTTGGAACCTCACTCTGTAAGTTCACAATTACTGTCGCTCGGCTTCTCTGTAGAGGTTTCCATTTTCAGGTCGGTTACCCACTAAGCATTCGACCTAGAGTTCCTTTTCCGGAAAACAATGACATCTAGTTTTTCACAGTGTGTATACCACAACTTCCAGTTCTCCTACCATCCTGCTCACCCCCCATCCCCCACCACACCCAGACCTGTTCTGAGCTGGGTTACTAACGTCAGTCTGAAACTATGCCCACTCCCTCCCCACTGCTAGTGATATAATGAGGCGCACTCCACCTAAGATCTGACTGGCAAACAGCCTCTGCCTAAATACTACACAGCTATAAATGCAGCCTAATACTGTGTTTGTTTTAGCAGCCACGTCATCTGGCTACTTAGTGGCTCCCGCTCCCTATTTCCTAATGCCCGCCGGTCATTTCCACTCGGATGCCTGCAGGCTCCTCAGATTAACAAGCCCACAGCAGGGCATCATCATTGTTACGCCCTCCCACTTAGCTCCACCTCATGTATTTGTGGTCTTGGTGGATGGAATCATTGCAGGCTAGCCACCTCAGAGGCTTTCGGAAGGGCTCTGACTCCAAGTCTGCAGAAACTAGCCTTAACAGGCTTCCTCAGCCTCAGCCTATGCCTGTGTGTGAGGCCCACGTGTGTGATCTTCCTCTGAAGTCCAGTGAGACTGTGGCTTGAAGCTCTATGTCCCTCTTCACTTCTGACAGAAACCCGGTGACTGTGCTTTTCCAGTGTCATAACTTTCTGCTCTCATTTTATTCCTTCATGGAGTCAGGTTTCTCAACGATGACACCTTGCTATTAATTTTCAGAGACTCAGGATCATGCTGGCTGCCTTTAAATAGCAGTCATCTGAGTGCCTAGTCCCCAGTCGCCTAGGACCATCAAGTGACCAGGGCTCATTAGGAAGCCACACAAGTGGCCTGCACGCTGTACTCTTAGCACCCTGGCTTCACAGGCGAGATCCTGAACACTGTGATCGTCTCCACTCACACCTCTCAGTTGTTGATGTCACCCCGAGAGGCTATCCTAGGGCACCTTCAAAGTACCTGCTTGGGTCCATGAATCCACAGAGGCTGATAGGCATGTCCATGCTCTTGGAGAGACAGAGGAGACCACAACACCACTGGAGTGATTAAATCCACAAGGTGGAAGCCATTCAGACTGTGGCTGGGCAGTTCTTAACTTGGGACCTATCAACCTGGAGGTGGTAAATCCCCAGAAATGTTTGGTGAAATTCGATGATGGGTATTTACACTTCTGGGGAGAAAATTTACATTTTCCCTCAGATTTGCAAAGGGATTTGTGACACAAATGAAAAGTTCAGAAAAGGAGAACAAAGGAGCCTTACAGAACCACTATTTTGTTAGAATGTGTTTATTCCTGATGATATTATATATATATAACTGATATGTGCACTGTAAAATTGGGAAATAAGATGGGCACAAAGAAGACTCTAAAATCACTTTTGGGAATTCCCTGGCAGTCCAGTGACTGGGGCTCCATGCTCTTACTGCCAAGGGCTCCAGTTCGATCCCTGGTCAGGGAACTAAGATCACACAAGCCACTCAGCACAGCCAAAAAAATGTATACACATCCCTCAAAATCTGGACAAGATGCTCCTTTGTGACCTGCTTCTTTCTCCTTAAGGTATTATGGACATTAAAGATTTTTCTAGAACTTTAATGACTTAAATGACTTCAAAGTACTCAGTCCTTTGGGGTCCCCTATTTTTTCACATTGGTTTGTTTTGCTTGTCTTTGCTATTATAAATAATACTGTAATAAACATCTTGCACACATTTTCAAAATACATCTTTGATTTATTTTAATACAATTCTAGAAGTGGAATTTCTAAATGAAAGGGTATAAATGCTTTTATTTAAGGACTTTAGTATCGACAAAATTGCTGTCCATAAAGGTTGACTGCAATTTATTCCTCCATAGTAAGGGGGTATTTGCAATTTGAAATATTACATCTCAGGTTGTATTGGCATCTCTTGTGGAAGCTGGTCTATGCTCTAGCTGTAGATTGCACAGTTAACATTGCCTGAGAAGTCTTTCCAGAGTTTTGGCAACCCTCTGACAGGTGCTGTTCAATAGAAGATGACTCTGCTTTCGTTTACCATTTTAGGAGGCCTGACATGGTGACAGATTAATTTTCAGGCAGTGATTAGAGTTCATGAGATTGAGTGGTGACAAATAAATATTTAGTGTCTCTTTAAAAAATTCCCTCCTCTCACTCCCTGGTGCTCCAGGAATTAGGACTCTGGGCTTCCACTGGAGGGTGCAGGAGTTCGATCCCTGGTCGGGGAACTAAGATCCCTCATGCCACTTGGCGTGGCCATAAAAGAAAAAGATTCCCTCCTCTCATCTCTGGCTTAAGTCAAAATTTCTATATCTTGTTAAAGTTTAAGAATTATGGCTTATCCAGAAATAAACCCACACACGTAGGGTCAGTTAACCTATGACAAACAAGGCAAGAATGTACAATGGGGTAATGACAGTCTTGTCAATAAATGGTGCTAGGAAAACTGGACAGCTACATGTAAAGGAAATGAGAACATTTTCTCACACCATATATAAAAATAAAATCAAAATGGATCAAAAGCATAAACATAAGACCCCAAATCATAAAACTCCTAGAAGAGAACATAGGCAGTATGCTCTTTGACATTGATCTTAGCAGTATTTTTTTGATCTGTCTCCTCAGGCAAGGACAACAAAAGCAAAAGTAAACAAATGGGACCGGCAAACTTAAAGCTTTTGCACAGCAAAGGAAACCACCAACAAAATGAGAAGACAACCTACTGAATGGAAGAAGATGTTTACAAACTATTCGTCTGGTAAGAGGTTAATATAAAAAATATATAAAGGTGTAAGATAGATAGCTAGCCAGAAGCCACTGTATAGCACAGAGAACTCAGCTGGGTGCTCTGTGATGACCCAGGGGTAGGATGTAGGGGGAGAGGGAGACTCAGGAGGGAGAGGATATATGTATACTTAGAGCTGATTCACATTGTTGTATAGCAGAAACACAACATTGGAAAGCAATTATCCTCCAATAGATAAATAAAACTACTTGACAAGAGAAAAAATATATATATAACTCATACAACTCAATATCCAAAAAGAAAACAACTTGATTAAAAGATGGGCAGAGCAGCTGAATAGGCATTTTTCCAAAGAAGACATACACGTGGCCAACAGGCACAAGAAAAGATGCTCAACATCACTAATCATCAGGGCAATGTAAGTCAAAACCATAATGAGATGTTGCCTCATGCTTGTCAGCATGGTTATTGTCAAAAAGGCAAGAAATAATAAGTGTTGGCCAGGATGGGGAGAAAAAGGAACCCTAGTGCACCGTGGGACTGTAAACTGGTACACCTGCTATGGAAGACAGTATGGAGATTCCTCAAAAAATTAAAAATAGAGCTACCCTATGAGCCAACAATCCACTCCTGGGTATTTATCAGAAGAAAATCACAAGACTAATTCAAAGGATACATGAACCCCAATGTTTATAGCAGCATTATTTACAATTGCCAAGGGATGGAAGCAACCTAAGTGTCCATCAACAGATGAATGGATAAAGAAGACATAGTATGTTTATGTGATATGTGTATACAGTGGAATATTACTCAGCCACACAAAAAATGAAATCTTGCCATTTGTGACAACATGGATGGACCCAGAGGGTATTATGCTTAGTGAAATAAGTCAGACAGAGAAAGACAAATACTGTATGTTTTCACTTATAAGTAGAATCTAAAAAATAAACAAATAGAACAGAACAGAAACAGGCATACAGATACAGATAACAAAGTAGTGGTTACTGATGAGTGAGGGGTGTAGGGGGAAGGGTAAAATAGGTGAAGCGGATTAAATTACTAGGTATAAAATAAATTACAAGGATGTAATATATGGGACATGACTGAGTGACATCACTTCACTAATACACAGTACAGAGAATATAGCCAATATTTTATAAAAACTTTGTATGCAGTATAATCTACAAAAATATCAAATTACTATGCTGTATCAGTTCAGTTCAGTTCAGTCACTCAGTCATGTCTGACTCTTTGCAACCCCATGGACTGCAGCACTCCGGGCTTCCCTGTCCATCACCAGCTCCCAGAGCTTGCTCAAACTCATGTCCATTGAGTTGGTGATGCCATCCAACCATCTCATCATCTGTCATCCCCTTCTCCTCCTGCCTTCAATCTTTCCCAGCATCAGGGTCTTTTCCAATGAATCAGTTCTTAGCATTTCAGCTTCAGCATCAGTCCTTCCAATGAATATTCAGGACTGATTTCCTTTAGGGTGGACTGGTTGGATCTCCTTGCAGTCCAAGGGACTCTCAAGAGTCTCCTCCAAAACCACAGTTCAAAAGCACCAATTCTTCGGTGCTCAGCCCTCTTTATGGTCCAAGTCTCATCCATACATGACTACTGGAGAAACCATAGCTTTGAGTGGACAGACCTTTGTTGGCAAAGTAATGTCTCTGCTTTTTAGTATGCTGTCTAGGTTAGTCATAGCTTTTCTTCCAAGGAGCGAGCATCTTTTAATTTCATGGCTGCAGTCACCATCTATAGTGATTTTGGAGCCCCAAAAAATAAAGTCCATCACTGTTTCCATTGTTTCCCCATCTATTTGCCATGAAGTGATGGGACTGGATGTCATGATCTTCGTTTTCTGAATATTGAGTTTTAAGCCAGCACTCCTCTTTCACTTTCCATCAACAGGCTCTTTAGTTCCTCTTCACTTTCTGCCATAAGGGTGGTATCATCTGCGTATCTGAAGTTATGGATATTTCTCCCGGCAATCTTAATCCCAGTTTGTGCTTCACCCAGCCTGGCATTTCACATGATGTACTCTGCATATAAGTTAAATAAGCAGGTGATAATATACAGACTTGATGTACTCCTTTCCCGATTTGGAACCAGTCTGTTGCTCCATGTCCAGTTCTAACTGTTGCTTCTTGACCTGCATACAGATTTCTCAGGAGGCAGGTAAGGTGGTCTGGTATTCCAATCTCTTGAAGAATTTTCCACAGTTTGTTGTGACCCACACAGTCAAAGGCTTTGGCATAGTCAATAAAGCAAAAGTAAATGCTTTTCTGGAACTCTCTAGCTTTTTTGATGATCCAACGGATGTTGGCAATTTGATCTCTGGTTCCTCTGCCTTTTCTAAATCCAGCTTGAACATCTGGAAGTTCATGGTTCACGTATTGTTGAAGCCTCACTCGGAGATGTTGAGCATTACTTTGCTAACCGTGTGAGATGAGTGCAATTGTGCGGTAGTTTGAACATTCTTTGGCACTGCCCTTCTTTGGGATTGGAATGAAAACCGACCTTTTCCAGTCCTGTGGCCACTGCTGAGTTTTCCAAATTTGCTGGCATATTGAGTGTAGCACTTTCACAACATCATCTTTTAGGATTTGAAATAGCTCAACTGGAATTCCATCAGCTCCACTAGCTTTGTTCGTAGTGATGCTACCTAAGGCCCACTTGACTTCTCATTCCAGAATGTCTGGCTCTAGGTGAGTGATCACACCATCGTGGTTATCTGGGTTGTGAAGATGTTTTTTTATAGTTCTTCTGCGTATTTGTTGTATACCTGAAACTAATACAATATTGTAAGTCAACAATACTTCAATTATAAATAAACAAATTATGGCTTATCCCAAAGTCCCTGTGGCATGCCCTGATAATTTAATAATTCAAGGGGAAAAATGAGCATGTCTAAATAAAAAACCATCCATAATTAACAAACATCTGCATAAAGGCATTTCTTATTTTATGGAACAGACATGCTGGGATTCCAGAAAATTGTGGCTAGCTGAAATCCTATTTCTAATTTCTCTAGGATTGCCCAGGGTGATTCTCTTTATGAAATAATAACATTTGTTGCAAATCCACATTTTTGTCTAGCTAGAGGGCTGCAAGTCACTTAGTCTGTTTACCAGAATACTAATGTATGAAGAACTTTGTGTTAGGACCCGTAGGAAGGATTTTGCTTTTAGTTCTGCTGTCACAACTGTTCCCACTGTCTTCTCAATCTTTGGGTACCAGCAGCTTGAAAGGCACAGCTGAGGGAAAGCAGATTAATGTGGAAAGTGACCCCAGAGTCACCAGCCCAGACAGTACTGTTGTAAAACTGGCCAGCAATGTCAACCATCAGTTTTTTGGTAGTGTTTTTTGGCCGCGTTGTGGGGCATGTGGTATGTGGAATGGAACCTGTACTCCCTGCAGTGGAAGCGCAGAGTCTTAACCACTGGATTCCAGCAGTTTGTTTAAATGGAAAATTGTTCCTAAAGGGAAATGCCTGCATTTCTCTGGTTTTACAGTAAGGCTAAAGATTTCCACAGATGGTGACAGCATGGCATGAAGACACAGAATATTTTGAAACTTCCCCCATCGACTTAGCTTTTCAGTTTCTTAATGTAATACAACCAAATCCAAGTTCATGATATAACTCCATGGAAAAAAGAGAAAGAGTAGGCAGAAGTCAGAAACAAATGGGGCGTGTCCACAAAATGCCATGCTGAAGTTTGTGGTTTCAAGCTTGGAATGCTTTTTCCCAGAGGAAAACAGTACTGTTTAAAATGGTCGTTAGATTTCTAGGCTAGACCTCAAAATTCTATATATGTTATATTATGGCTGAAATACCCATATCTTATAATTAAAACTTAGTAGGAAACAAACTGTCATTTTACAAAAATAATTTTTAAAGAAACAAAGGATAAACAATTTCAGAACAGAAAATAAGACAGGTTTTATTCATCCAAATTACTAGTACTTAAAAAAAAAAAAACAGAACACACTTAATAGAAAGTAGAAAAGAAGCCATTAACTTTCAGGAAGATTTTAGTAGGTACTTCTGAGTACTTTCAAAGAGTTTAAGGACTTGAAGTCACTGGTACTTTTGGTCTAATTTTAGTTCACAATGTATGGCCTTTTTTCAATACAACCATAGCCCTAAAGTTCCCTGGTTTAACATCAGCCATGGTTAGGTGGGGCTTGGGCTAGTACATGGAATTAAAAGAGGGAGAGAGATTATTGAACTATCTACGTACTAATTGGAAGAAGCTCTGGGGAAAAGGTGAAGGAGAACAAAAGTGAAAAAAGATAGTCTGAGCTGGAATTACTTTGCCTGGCATGGTGACAGACAGTGGTGAGCAAAAAGAATGGTGAAGGTGAAGAAAGCTTGGGTCTGCCAGTGTCCTGGCCTGCAGAATGGCTCCTCTGAGCCTGAGAGCTTGGGTTCTGTACCTGGTGTTGGGAAAGGCATGCAAAGCACCATGTGTATCCCACCACTCACATACTCGCATGTAAGTCCTGCTTTAATAATACTGGTGTTAGAAACCTCCTCATGCCTGCTCCATAGTTCTACAAAGGACTGGTATTCATGCTCCTGGATCCTGACTGACCCTGGAACTTGTTTTTTGGCTAACAGAACACTGTGGAATGACACTGTGTGACTTCTGAGGCTAGGTTCTAAGGAGTCTTGCAGCTACCACCTGGGTCTTTTGGAACACATGCTTTGGCTGCCATGCCAGCTTCAAGAAGCCCAAGTCCTTGGAGACTGCCATGCTGTAAGGAAGCCCACAGCTGCTTTCCAGCCACTCTAACCCAGGGGCCAGATGAGAGTGAAGAAGATTCAGATAAGTCCAGCCTTATGCACCATTTGACTTCAACCAAACTCAGAACCTCAAGGAAGCACCGCAGAGCTGAGCCTTTTTTTATCATCTCTCAGAACTGTGTGGCTAGTGGTAAAGAACCCGCCTGCCAAAGCAGGAGATGCCTGAGACTAGGGTTCGATCCCTGGGTTGGGAAGATTCCCTAAGGAGGGCGTGGCAACCCACCCTGGTATTCTTGCCTGGAGAATCCCATGGACAGAGGAGCCTGGCAGACTATGATCCATAGGGTTATTTTATTTATTTATTTATTTATTTTTGGCCACACTGAGTGGCATGCAGGATCTTAATCCCCCAACCAGATATCGAACCCATGCCCCCTGCATTGGAAGCATACAGTCTTAACCACTGGACTGACAGGGAAGTCCCTGGGGTGTCTTTTATATAACAATACATAACTAGCACCCAGATTAAGCCCCAAACAGTTCCCTAAGTGCACCAAAATTTCAGTTCCAAACTACTGTCTACTCCCATGAGGATGTGCTCACTCATCCTTCTGCATGCTCAGCATGACGGGACATCAAGAATCTCCCCAGCATTTATACTTCAGCTTTTACTAAAAAAATTTTTTAAAGATATGCATTTTTCTTTTCTTTTTTTAAAAAATACTTATTTGGCAGTGCTGGGTCTTAGTTTCAGAATGTGGGATCTTTAGTTAACAGCATATGGGATCTAGTTCCCTAACCAGGGATTGAACCCAGGCCCCCTGCATTGGGAATGTAGAGTCTTAGCCACTGGACCACCAGGGAAGTCCCTTATACCTTAGCTTTTAGACCTCAGTTAGTTTCTTCTTGGATCTTACTTGTGGGCCCCCTTTGCTAGGTTGAAAGTTTTGCGATTACAATTAAGGAAAAGAAATTAAGTAATAACAATCATGAGCCTCTTGAATGAATAAAGGTAACATTAGCTACTGGTAGCATTCTGGTGGGGCAGCCTTGGTGGAACCCGGGAAGTAATTCTGGGCCAATGTTCCAGAGCTGACTGGAAAAACAGCTTCCTGTTGCTACCATTTCACTGCTCTTAGTTAAAATCATGTTTCTCTTTCTAAGAATTGGGTCCTTCTAGAGACATAGAACACAGTACAGGTGTATTTCAGAGACTGACTTAAAGAATTCAGTAAAGAAAGACAATCTGGGCACTCTGCCTGAGATTCCTTGAGCTGCAGAAACGACTTTAGCAGAGCAGTCGTTTTCTTGCTGAGTTTTCACAGGATTGTTGTTGATGATGATGAGTCTGGTAGACTCAACACTGAACAATTATACACATGAAGGTAGTCAGGACAACACAGTCATTGAGCTGACCGAGAGATTCCAGTTTCACCAATTCCCTCCTCTCAGAAGAAGGAACGAAACATGTTCATTTTGTTAATGGAGCTGATAAGACACAAAGAATTTGTCCAGGGGTCAGTGTCTCCCACAGGGTAGATAATCAACGGGAATTGCTTTCTTCCTTCTCCCTGGAATGCTGTCATGAAACACAGATGGTACTCAAAAACTCTGCCTAATGAATGAATCTATGACTTAGAAGTCCTGAAACTGAGTCGCTTAGAGTCAGGTAACCCACAGAGATACTATAAATAGCCAGACTGAAAACAGTTCCATTCATGGTGTAACTGAGTCACACCCTAGCTAACTATACAGGGTAGTCATCCAGAATGCAAAGGGGCAAAAGTAAAGAATGTCATCAGGATATCATCAGGTTAAAAAAAAAAAAGCATCTTTGTTTCCAGAGTTTATGGACGCCCTGTATATTAAGACCAAATATTTCTGATCTTTCACTGGTTTGATCTCAGAGGATGTAACAAATCTTTGTTGTGTGTTGGAAGGCTTTGTTCAAAATCCTGTGCGAGGACTTCCCTGGTGGTCTGGTAGTTAAGACTTCGCCTTCCGATGCAGGAAGTACGGGTTGGATCCTCGGTCAGGGAACTAAGATCCCACCTGCCTCGTGGCCAAAAAAAAACAAAACATAAAACAGAAGCATTATTGTAATAAATTCAATAAAGACTTTAAAAATGGTCCATGTCAAAAAAAATCTTTAACAGGAATCAAACCAACACTGTAAAGCAATTATCCTTCAATTAAAAATAAGTAAATTTTTAAAAACTTAAAAAAAACCTGTGTGGCATAAACCCTATGGTCAGCACCGCCAAGGAGTCTCGCACAGAAGAGGGACTCAGAAGTGAAAAAGGTGCTTGTGAACTGGACTGTGATAGCTGGTTCCTCTTGGGCCCCCAAGGGCATGGCGAAGATATAAGCAGTGCAAACCTGAGGCCCAACGGCCAATGGCAAGGAAAGTGGGAGCAGAACAAGAGGCCTGACCCCACCCCTATAGCTCCCAGATCTTTCTCAAGAAATATTTTCCCTGAGGGGACTTGCCTTTCTTTTCTCTCTGCTTCACCATCCAACCCCTGCGGAATCCCTGGAGGACCTGGGAGAAACATTCTTCCTAATATTGAAATCCCAATTCCCCAGGTGATGAAATTAGGAGGTGTGTCCTTTGCGAGGTGATTAGGTCATGAGGGCAGGGCCATAGTGAATGGGATTAGTTAGTGTCCTTATAATAAAAGAGAGCTCAGAGAGCTCCCAAGCCCCTCATGTCAAATGAGGCCACAGAAGCAGATGATCATCTAGGAATAAGGAAATGGGTTCTCACCAAACACTAAATCTGCCAGCATATTGATCTTGGACTTCCAGCCCCCAGAACTGTGAGAAATCAATGTCTGTTGTTTCTGAGTCACCCAGTCTCAGATACTCAGTCTGAGTATTTTGTTACAGCGGCTGGAATGGACAAGACAGTTCTCCAGTTGTCCTTGTGATGAGGTCAAGAAGTAACAGAAGTTTGTGATGGTTAATTAACCACCAAATAAGGAGCCCAGCCTGCTATTAAAGTTAGGCTAATTGAAGAATATGATTGTCCAATAAACCTTTGGGGGAAATGACAAAAGGAAAGTTCAGCATGTATGTCACTGACTAATTTACATCTCTGGACACTCTATTCATCTTCCAGAATCATCAGAAAACACTTCAGCCAACATTTTTCAGAAGAGTTTACCAAGAAGGAAAGTGATAATGATTTCACTAACCAGGAGGAAAGGAAAGGAGGGGACTGGCATTGGGCCTCTAAAAGAAATCAAAAAAGAAAGAAATCGACTTCCACTGTTATCACCACAAAACAACAACAAAAAGATTACAACTTTAAAGGCAACTTTGAAGCCTCTAGATATATTTTAATTGCCTCAAAGTTCTCACAAATCATGATGTAAGAAGCAGTATTTAAAAGAGAGGGAGTACATAAAGATAAAAAAACAAAGTTGCAAGTCAGAAATGCTAACTTGCTTCTTTTTTAGAAAACAATCTTTTTTTTATTAGAAAAAAATTCTTTTAGTTGAAGTGTATTGTGATTCACAATATTATGTTAGTGTATAAAAACTTTTAATTCTGAAATAATTATAGATTCACAGGAAGTTGTACAACTTAGTACAAAATTAAAATCGGGAAATGTACAATACATAGACTGTATTCAGATTTCATCAGTTTTACATGCACTCATGTGTGTGTGTGTGTCGGGGTTGGGGGGGGTGCTCTGTGCAAAGCTATCACATGTGTAGCTTTGTGTAACCACCACTGCAATCAAGACACTGAGTTCTACCATCTCCAAAATTTCCCTCAGGTTATTCCTTTATTGCTACACCCATTCCTCTCACCTCCCCCATCTGAACCCCCGGCAATAGGAAGCTATTCTCCATCTCTAGAATTATGTTATTCCATTAAAGTTATATAAACAGAGTCATACAGTATGTATTCTTTGGAGACTGGATTTTTTTTCCCACTCAGCTTAATTCCCTGAAGATATGTCCACCGTGCTGTGATATGTACAATGTGTCTTAGTCAGCTCAGGTGGCTGTAACAAAGTACTGCAGACTGGGTGGCTATACTTCTCATAGTAGTGGAGCCTGGAAGTCAAAGATCAAAGTATGGCAGACTGGATTCTTGGTGAAGGCCCTCTTTCTGGCTTCAGACAGCTGCCTTCTTGGGGTGTCGTCACCTGACCTTTCCTCTGGGTGTAGGATGGTGACAGGGGAGGGAGGGAGAAGGAGGAAGAGTGAGTGCAAGCACACTCTGGCATCTCTTCCTCTTTTTGTTTATAAGAGCACCAATCCCACAATGAGGGTCCCAACCTCAAAACCTCATCTAAACCTAATAACCTCCCAAAGGCACCACCTCCAAACACCATCACACTGGAGCAGGGAGGGATTAGGGTTTCAGCATATCAACTTCATGAGTACATAAACATTGAGCCCATAATACAATAGCTTGTTCTATGGTATAGTGTGTTCATGGTATGGATGTATCATAGTTGAACCAGTCATCCATTGAAGGACATTTGGGTAGCTTTCAGTCTTTGACTATTACAAATAAAGCTTCTATGAACCTTTGTATGCAAGTTTCTGTGTGAAAATAAGTTTTCATTTCTCTGGGAAAAATGACTGAGTGCAAGGGCTGGGTTGTATGGTAAGTCCATTTTTAGTTTTAAAAGGACCTGCCCAACTGTTTTCTAGAGTGGCTGCATCATTTTACATTCCCGGCAGGAACATAGGAGAGATTCCGTTTCTTTCCATCCTCTCCAGCATTTGGTGTTGTCAGAATTTTAAAAATTTTAGCCATTCTGGTAGGTGTATGATACTATCTCATTGTGGTTTTAATGTGTATTTCTGTAATGGCTAATGATATTGAACAACTTTTCATGTGCTCATTTGCCATCTGTATACTCTCTTCAGTGAAATATCTGTTCATGTCTTTTGTCAATTTTCTAATTGTATTATTTATTATCATTAAAATTGAGAGTTCTTTATATATTACAAATACAACTACTTTGTAAGATGTATGATTTGCAAATATTTTCTTCCAGTTGTTAACTTGTCTTTTCTTCTTACCAGGGTCTTTGGCAGAGTAAAGCTTGAAATTTGGATGTGGTTTCATTTTAAACTTAAAAAATATATATAGTGATCTCCCAGCCTACCCTGCATTCCATTCCAAATAAAGTCATGTACATATTTCATCCAGCTGTCTGCCCATCCATCCAGCCAGCCAATGTTTTTATTAAACACTTAACTATGTTTCAGGTTCAGAGTCAGGTCCTAGTGATGTGAAAAGGAATAAAGTATAGTTGACTTTAGGTGTCTATAATCTAGCGGGGACAGGGACATGGAGCACGTGCCTTCTATGGAATGTGGTAAGGGATGGAAAGCAGGTTGTGGGAGCCCAAGATAGGGCACTTGCTCTGACTGGGGGAGGTGGGAACGCCGATCCTTGCTTGCCTCTTTTCACACAGCTTCTCAAGGACTGTCAGTTATGGGTGATTGAAACCCTAGTATTATTCTAACTATACGTAGATCATGGTATATTTTGTAAAAACATTTCCACCCATTCTTCTCATGAAAATGACCACTCGTTCATTTTCTAGAATATTCTTTCCACATCACCCACTGACTAATACTCCAACTGCGATCCTATGAGGTTAATGGAGAATTCACCCCTGGATGTGATCATTTTTCAAAAATAAAATAACACCTGTTAGTTCAACAGGTGGTCTTCACTAAGAAGTTTGGGCATCAAGAAAAGGTGTAGCTGGGTCTTGTTGCATAACAGTCCTTGGTCTTAATATAGCAACGTCACCCAAGAAGCTTAAAGGACTGGACTCACATGACAAGCTGCCTCATTTTGCACTGACTCTTCAAAGAAGGCAAGACAAGATTTATTATGCAGTGGCCTATATTCCGAGTAAAGTATGATGCTCCCTTCCCAGGGACCTAGAAGAGTATGTCCAGCGACTCATTCGGGAGGAACCTAGGGATTCTTAGGGGCTTCCCTGGTTGCTCAGACAGTAAAGAATCTGCCTGCAGTGTGGGAGACCTGGGTTCAATCCCTAGGTTAGGACGATCTCCTGGAGAAGGGAATGGCAACCCACTCTAGTATTCTTGCCTGGAGAATCCCATGGACAGAGGAGCTTGGGGACAGAGGAGCTACAGTCCATGGGGTCACAAAGAGTTGGACATGACTGAGCGACTAATGCTAACACTTTAGGGATTCTTAAGTGAGAAAAGAGGATCAGACTTGGAATTCCCTGGTGGTCCAGTGGTGAAGACTTGGCTTCCAAGTGCTTCCACTGCAGGGGCAAGGGTTTGATCCCTGGTCTCTGTCTGGGGAGCTGTGCATTGCAGGCAAGGCCAAAAAGACAAAACAAAAGAAAAATCTTATGAAAAAACAAACAAAAACAAAAGAATGGAACCAGGTTTAGGTCAAGAATCTTTTAAGTATAAAGCTTGATCAAATTAACATTATAACAAATACTTGAGGCTGAAAACGTGAGAATGCTTTCTGTTCTTCTGTCTAATCAGGACTTCATTCTGTAAATTCTCCCTTATGTTCTCCCTTTCTTCCTATTCCCACTTCAGCTTGGTGTGGGGACACTTGACAGATCCAGCTTCAGCTTCTCTGCCCCCTGCCCCAACCCATCCTGTACACTCTAGACTTAAAGTTTGTGACCTCCCAAATTCATGTGTCGAAGCCTAATCCCCAGTGTGATGGCATTAGGAGGTGGGGCTTTGGGAGGTGGTTAGGTCCTAGGGGTGGAGCCCTCAAGAATGGGGTCAGTCCCAGAGGGATGGGGCGGAGAGGGAGGTGGGAGGGGGGACCGGGATGGGGAATACATGTAAATCCATGGCTAATTCATTTCAATGTATGACAAAAACCACTGCAATGATGTAAAGTAATTAGCCTCCAACTAATAAAAATAAATGGAAAAAAAAAAAAAAGAATGGGGTCAGTGCCCTTATAAAAGAGGCTTGAAAAAAAAAAAAAAAAAGAGAGACTTGAGAGTTCCCTCGTCTCTTCTACCTTGTGAAGACATGGTAAGAGGTCTCCTCCATGAACCAGAAAGTGGAACATTACAGGACACCAAATCTGCTAGTGTCTTTGTCTTGAACTTTCAGCTTCCAGCACTATGAGAAGTAAATGTCTGTTGTTCATAAGTCACCCAGTCTTGTGGCATTCTGTGATAGCAGCATAAGCTAAGAAAGCAACAATAGATTTACATCCCAAACGCAACAGTTCCTCCTGTCACTCCCTGCTTAGAAATTTTTAGCTGCTCCTCACTGCTTACAAAATAAAGTCAATACTTCATTTTCCATAATCAGCTTCAATCTAACTTTCTTTTTTTCTTCTTATCTTTTTTTCTACTTACCTTTTAGTCTCCCCCATTTGTCTAAACTTAAACACCATAGTCAATGGATGGCCATCTCCATGACGTCAAGGACTGGAGTCTTGCTTATTCACCACTGTATTCCTGCTTTGTTTTGTTGATAAACAATCAAATTGTCCCCTCCAACCATTGTTTCTAAAACTCACTGTTTCAAAAAATTCCCTGGCCATTTCTACCCCTCCCCAGCTACCAGTTTCCATATACTAGGTTTCTTCTCCCTCATCCCCATAGCTACCCCCACCAGAAACGCCTTTCCCCTCCCATCTGTTCCTAACCATATCTGAATCCTAACCATATCTCCAGGTTTGACTCAAGCTCCAACTTTGAAGGCTTCTGGAACTTTCTAGCCCACCAAGGTGTCTTCCTTCTTAGAAGAGCTATTGTACTGTTGGCACCAGTCATTCATTTGAAAGAAAGTGTTAGTCACTCAGTCTCATCCAACTCTTTACGACCTCATGGACTGTAGCCCACCAGTTTGCCCTGGACTCATTCATTTGGTCCACATTTAACAAGACAAACAGAACGCAGGCCCAGTAGTAGAGGAGCTCACATTCTAGAAGGCATTTACCACATATTGCCTCATGTTGGGTTAATCACTTTTTGTGTGTATGTCTTGTCTCCCCAGTTCTATGATTGCAGAGGCCATTTTTGAATCTAGCATTCTTTCTTTCTTTTTTAAAAAACTTTTTATTTTGTATTGGGGTGTAGCTGATTAACAATGTTGTGATAGTTTTAGGTGAACAGCAAAGGGACTCAGTCACACATAGGCAGAGGCCATGTTTTAAACTTTCCACCCCCTCACATCCAGCTCTTATCGTGATGTTCAATAAACATCTTTTGAATCATAACCAGCAGGACCTTATGTGGCATTCCTGGGATAGGCCCCTCCCCTGTATCCTTAGCTTTAGGCTCCTCTCCAGAGGAGATGGGGCCTTTGGAAGGTGATACCCAGATAACAGTATCTGAGTTGTTTTGCAGATGTGAAAACTCCCCGCCACATGGAATTATGTTATCTACTGACCCTAAGCACATAGCCTCCAGGCCTACTGGAGCCTAAGGATTGATAATGTGACATCCCTGTGACATCCCCCTGCTACCTCACCATCAGCCAATCAGAGAACTGTGCATAAGATGATTACAGACCTTGCAACCCCCCTCCCTCACCTGTCCTTTAAAAATACTTTCATTTAAAAAAAAAATACTTTCCTGTTTCAAACTGAGTGAAGTAAGACAGAAAAAGAAATACCTCATGATATTGCTTATGTGGGAAATCTAAGAAGAAAAAAAAAAAAAACCAGCACTACAAATGAACTTATTCACAAAACAAAACAGACTCATAGGCCTAGAGAACTAATTTATAGTTACCTGGTGGGGAGGGATAATTAGAGTTTGGGATTGACATGTACGCACTGCTATTTAAAAGAAACAACAAACAAAAGGACCTACTGTTAAAAAACAATAGATATGGCAGAAACCGATAAAATATTGTAAAGCAACCATCCTCCAATTGAAAATAAATAAATGAAAAAGGGACAAGAGAATGAAATAGATGAGATGAGATTGGCCATGTATTGATAATTCTCAAGGCTAATCCCCCATGGGAATTTATTACACTAGCCCTTCTGCTTTTGTGTATGTTTGAAATTTTCCATAATAAAAAAAAGTTAAAAAAGAAAGTTTCTGAAACCCCGTTGGGGGTTTTTTCAGCACTAGCTGGCCCAGATGACTTGTACAAAGCCTTATAATAAAAACCGCACTTTTCCTTCATGACAACCTGGTTGTCAGTAGATTGGCTTTACTGTACACAGGGGAGTAGACCCAAGTTTGGCTTGGTAACAGAATGATTAAAATAATAATTTGATTTGATATTTTTCCCTCTCTGTAGTTTTCTTCCTCCAGCCAGATAAAATAATTTCCTATCACCCATACATGATACTTAAGAGATGGCTCTCATTATTCTTATTTTATCAATGAGGAAACTGAGGCGAAGAATGGTGAAGTAAGTTGTTCCCGGCTGCAAGGGAGTCATAGTTGCTTCATTCAAAATAGAGGCTGAACATTTTTGGAAGCAAAGACAGAGCTATCTCCATGGTGCTAGTATTTAGATCTCTCTCTCAGACGCTGAGGACAAATTGTGCCCTGTTACACACACATCCAGACTTCATCAAAACTGCAAAGAGGGACATGTATATGCTTGGAGTCAGAGTTTGGTTTGTGCAGTGTAATTAATATCCTTCTATTCAAGATCAAGCTGTGCAAAAGGTAACATATGATAGATAAAAAAACATTCCAGAGAGGAAGGAGTGGGTGGCAGTCAGTGAGCCGCAACATTTTTCCTTTCATAGAGCAATTCTTGTGGAAGAAACAGCATTGCTGCCTTTTTTCTATTTTCGGCCCAAAGTAAAGCTTAGCTAATCCAGTCATTATTCAAGAGAAGGTATATAGCCAAGAAGCTTCATTTAATCTTCGAGTTTTGCAAAACAACAAACTAACCTGCAGCAGAGGACACAGATGGGTGGTCTGCTGGCACGACTGCATTCACATAAAGGGTTTACAGACTTTTCGGTTTAATTTGCAATGCACAGAAACGGGTATTTCGAACATCTGTGAGGCAAGAAGAATCAGGAAAAACAAACCCTCACATAGCCGTCAACCCGGCTTAACAAATAGAACAGTACCAAGAGCCTGAAACCTTCTAGGCACACACTGTAAGATTGGGGCATTTCACACAAAAGTCTGGATGGCTAGCCTCTCTGGAAAAACTTGGCACCCCTGGGCCTGCATTCCTCTAGGGAAATAATTAGTAGGCCCTGCATGGAGTCGCCCCTCTAGTTTCACCATGTCCCCCACTATGTCTGGCTGTCTTCCTTCATCCTCTGGGCCTGTCTGGCCCTGAGGAGTATTGAGTTTATAACCTTCGGCCCGTGTGTTTCCTTTCGGGGTTGGTTATTTCCCCTTTGCTCTGTTCAAGCCCTCCATTTCCCCAGTTCTTCTGCCTTTGCTTTGGGGCATCTCTTTTCTGGGTGAAGCAAGATCTTTAAGAGGCACTGGGTTCTATGGAGATCTGCAGAAAAGAATGTGTCTCTGCCCTCACTGGACATGTACCCATGGAGGTGCTGACCTGCGTACACATGTATGTATGTTACACAAGACAGGAAGCAATTGAAACAGAAAGGGTTGCAGGAACACAGAACAGGCAGAAACTGTGTGTCAGTCAGAGTTCTCAAAGAAATAGAACCAATAGGGTTCTGTGTATGTGTCTTTCTTATTGATATGTCTTTCTATCTATCAAGAGATAGATTTTAAGGAATTGGCTCATGTGATGTAGGGGCTCAGAAGTTTGAAATATGCAGGGTGGGCTGAGAGGCTGGAGACACAGGGAGGGGCTGCTGTTGCAAAAGCCCTCTTCTTCTGGCAGGCTACAGTCCATAGGGTCGCAAAGAGTCAGACACGACCGAAGCAGGCACGCATGCATGTACATGATGGACGATGATTATCTGCTTTATTCAAAGTCTACTGACTTAAAAGTTATTCTCACCTGAAAAGTATCTTCCCAGCAACACCTAGATTGGATCTGACCAAATAGCTGGGTACCATGGCTGAGCCAAAGTGGACACATTGCAGGCTGCATTGGAGTGTGCAGGTGCGCTTGTAGGTGCGTGTAGGTTCAGGTAGGAACCTGAGAGGTGGGAACACAGAGGAGGAACATTTCGTGTAGAGGAAACACTGTGAACAAAAGGAACAGAGGTGGAGAAAAATGGAGTCTGAGTGTTCAGAGTACTGCGCAGTGCAGCGGAGAGGTGAAAAGTACCAGGAAGGAGCTGGAGACACGCAGCAGAGGGCAAGGTGCATAAGCGGGGTGGGGAATGGTGGGGAACCGCGAGCTAGGTCGGGAAGGACCTTGGAAGCAATGGGAGGTGTCAGAGGTTTCTGAGCAGGGACGTGGCACACTAGGACTCTGAAGAAGAAAACTCTGGCAGATCTGTAAAGGGTTGGGTGGAGAGGGGGAGGGAGGGAGGGAGGAGAGGCAGTGAGGAAGCTCCTGGGATAATCAAGAGCAGGCTTGAGCCATGTTCCAACCATCTGGGAGAAGATAGTGGGTTTTTTTTTTCTCTTGAGAGAAAAGACAGCTTATAAACATGTATATTGTTCTTAAATTGACACTAATGCAAAAAAAAATGAATGCTCACTACTAATGTGGAAGTTAAAAAAAAAAAAAGGCTTACTATGGAAAACAGTGTGGAGATTTCTTAAAAAGCTGGAAATAGAACTGCCGTATGACCCAGCAATCCCACTTCTGGGCATACACACCAAGGAAACCAGATCTGAAAGAGACACATGCACCCCAATGTTCATCGCAGCACTGTTTATAATAGCCAGGACATGGAAGCAACCCAGATGCCCATCAGCAGACGAATGGATGAGGAAGCTGTGGTACATATATACCATGGAATATTACTCAGCCATTAAAAAGAATTCATTTGAATCAGTTCTAATGAGATGGATGAAACTGGAGCCCATTATACAGAGTGAAGTAAGCCAGAAAGATAAAGACCATTACAGTATACTAACACATATATATGGACTTTAGAAAGATGGTAACGATAACCCTATATGCAAAACAGAAAAAGAGACTCAGATGTATGGAACAGACTTGTGGACTCTGGGAGAAGGCGAGGGCGGGATGTTTCAGGAGAACAGCATTGAAACATGTATATTATCTAGGGTGAAACAGATCACCAGCCTAGGTTGGGTGCATGAGACAAGTGATCGGGCCTGGTGCACTGGGAAGACCCAGAGGGATTGGGTGGAGAGGGAGGTGGGAGGGGGGACTGGGATGGGGAGTACATGTAAATCCATGGCTAATTCATATCAATGTATAACAAAAACTACTGTAATGATGTAAAGTAAAAAAAATAAAAATAAAAAAATAAAAAAAATAAAATGCAAAAAAAAAAAAAAAAAAGGCTTGAACTTGGCAGTGAGAAAAGGAGACCGATTTGAGAGGCATAAGGTAGGAAAGAGAAAGGGACTGTTTATGGTTAGCGGGAAGTAGAGAAGAGACATAGTGGTTTTAAGTCTAAATCTTAAGAGATGATGATGCTCTTATCTGAGATAAAGACCGTAGGAGGAAGTCATTTTGTCCGACATAGGACTGTCTGAGTTTGAGGGGTCTGAGATGCTCTGGTATCTCACTAGCCTTACTAGCCTTATGTGTGAACCACAGCAAGTCTTGGGGTCTCTCATCTGTACACCGGGGGTGGGGGTGGGGGTGGGGAACCGTACCTTCCTTCGAGGGCTGCTGTGAGAATTCCACAAGCTAATTACGCTTGAAGCACTTAGAATAGTGCTTCTAAATAGACCTAGAAAAACATTGAACATGTAGCTCTTTAGCTTCCCAGAGAACCAGAAGAGTTCCAAAGTACCTTCTCCGGACTCCACATCCCAGGAGGAGTCACCTGCCCTGTGTATGTGGTGACACTCACAGACTGTAATTAAACTGTATTTCCAGGATGAATCTTCCCTGCCTTTTTGCTTTATAATATTAGAATGGCCAGTGTGAAGGGAGAATTCACAGAAGCTCCATGATTCTATCTAGGAACCAGA
This sequence comes from Odocoileus virginianus, assembly GCF_023699985.2. Classification (NCBI taxonomy): domain Eukaryota; kingdom Metazoa; phylum Chordata; class Mammalia; order Artiodactyla; family Cervidae; genus Odocoileus; species Odocoileus virginianus. The sequence goes on from NC_069708.1 coordinate 13,731,212, forward strand.
TTTGGTAGTTCTTAATAGAGCAATGGGCTGGACAGTACAATTCTGGCTCCAATTACAATGTATGTTTTTTTTTTTTTTTCCTACATCACCCTGCAATTCTCTGTCACTAGCTGGGTGTCCTACAATTCAACTCAGTTCTGACACCATCTACCTGGAGAAGCAGGCCCCACAGGCCAAGGCTCAGTCTCAGGAGGCTGCGGCTTCCCCAACTTAAGAAAACAATTGTGAATCCAGGTGTCACCTGCGCTTCTGACCACATGACTATAGAATGGAGGTTCCAATACCCCCGCCTAGGGTTCAATTAATTTGCCAGACTGGCTCCCAGAACTCAAAAAGAACATTTTACTTACTAGATTACCGATTTATTATAATAGGATGCAACTTAGAGACAGCCAGATGAAAGAGAGCATAGGGTAAGCTATGGGAAAAGAGCACAAGCTTCCACGCCAACCTGGAAACTCTTCGAAACCAGTCTTTTTGAGTGTTTATGGAGGTTTCATTACGTAGGCATGATGGATTAAATCATTGGCCACTGGTAATTGAATTCACTCTCCAGCCTCTCTCCCCTCCCCAGAGGGCCCCAAAATCACTGCGTACGGTGACTGTAGTCACAAAATTAAAAGACGCTTGTCCTTGAAAGAAAAGCTATGACAGACCCAGACAGCGTATTAAAAAGCAGAGACATCACTTTGCCAACAAAAGTCCATACAGTCAAAGCTATGGTTTTTCCAGTAGTCACGTACAGATGTGAGTTGGACCATAAAGAAGGCTGAGCACTGAGGAATTGATGCTTTCTAACTGTGGTGCTGGAGAAGACTCTTGAGAGTCCCTTGGACTGCAAAGAAATCAAGCCAGTCTATCCTAAAGGAAATCAACCCTGAATATTCATTGGAAGGACTGATGCTGAAGCTGAAGCTCCAATATTTGGCCACCTGATTCGAAGAGCCGACTCACTGGGGAAAATCCTGACACTGGGAAAGATTGAGGGTAGGAGGAGAAGGGGGTGACAGAGTATGGCATCACCAACTCTACAGACGTGAGTTTGAGCAAACCCCGGGAGATAGTGAAGGACAGGAAAGCCTGGTGTGCTGCAGTCCGTGGGGCTGCAAAGAGTCGGACATGACTGAGTGACAGAACAATTGAACTCTCCAGCCTCTCTCCTCTCCCCAGAGATGAGGGCGTGGGATTGAACGTGCCCACCCTCTAATCACGTGATTGCCTTCTCTGGCAACCAGCCCCCATCTTTAGCAGCCTTCACAAAGCCACCTAATTAACATAACAAAAGACCTTTAATCACTCCCGTCACAGGAAATTCCTAGGGTTTTAGGAGCTCTGTGCCAGGAACAAGGTCAAAGACCAAATGCTGTATGTATTTCTTATTATTAATCTCAAAATTACAGTCAAAACAAGACGTCTTTGAAAGAATAAAAATTAAAACATTGAAAAGATTTTAAAAACTTTAAAAATGATTAAACCTACTAGCTATCAAGGTCTATAGGACAATGAGAGTAATAATCACTAAATCGGAAGGAGTAGGGGAAAGTGAATTAATTTCAGGAAGCTCAGAGTATGTACAGTTGGCCCTTCATATCTTTGAGTTCTGTATCTGAGGAAGGAAAATACTCAGGGAGAAAAATTCCATAAAGGTTCCTAAAGCAAAACTTGAATTTGCCCTGTGCCAAGGACTTCCCTGGTGGCTCAGATGGTAAAGCGTCTGTCTACAATGAGGGAGACCCGGGTTCGATCCCTCGGTCAGGAAGATACCCTGGAGAAGGAAATGGCAACCCACTCCAGTACTATTGTCTGGAAAATCCCAGGGACCGAGGAGCCTGATAGACTACAGTCCATGGGGTCGCAAAGAGTCGGACACGACTGAGAGACTTCACTTTCACTTTTCTAGCAACTATTTACATAACATTTACATTGTATTTACAACCATTTTTGCATGTGTTCCTGCTAAGTCGCTTCAGTCGTGTCTGACTCTTTGGACCCCATAGACCTGCACCGTAGCCCGCCAGGCTCCTCTGTCCATGGGATTCTCCAGGCAAGAATACATGGAATGGGTTGCCATGGAATGGATCTCCAGGGGATCCAGGGTTCGAACTCGAGTCTCTTATGTCTCCTGCATTGGCAGGCGGTCTCTTTACCACTAGTGCCACCTGGGAAGCCCTATTTACAATCATTTACATAGTCTTTATATTGTATTAGGTTTTATAAGTAATCGAGAGACGGTGTCAAGTACAGGCACATCTCTTTCTCCTGTGCTTCTGAGATAATTTGTTTTTTACAAATTGAAGGTCTGTGGCAAGCCCGCATGGAGCAAGTCTCTGGGCATCATTCTACCAACAGCATTTGCTCACTTCATCTCTCTGCGTCGTATTTTCGTAATTCTCACAATATTTCAAGCTTTTTCGTTATTATATTTGTTATGGTGATCTGTGATCAGTGATCTTTGATATTACTATTGCAAAAAGAGTATGACTCTGAAAGCTGAGATGACAGTTAACATTTTTAGCACTGAAGTATTTTAAAATTAAGCTATGTCCATTTTGTTAGACATGCTATTGCACACTTAATACACTACAGTACAGCGTAAACATAACTAATTTTCTTTTGGAGCCGCGCTGCACAGCTTGTGGGATTAAGGATTGAACTCAAGCCCTCAGCAGTGACAGTGTGGAGTCCTAACCACTGGACTGTCAGAGAATTCCCAACATAACTTCTATACACACTGAGAAAGCAAAAAAAAAAAAAAAAGTGTGTGACTCGAGTTATTGCAATATTCGATTTATTGTGGTGCCCTGGAACTGAACCTGAAATCTGCAAAGTCTGCCTGAATATGGGAGGATATGCATAGCTTATATGCAAATACTATGCCATTTTATATAAGGGACTTGAGCATCTGAGTATTTGCGTATTTGAGCGGGATCCTGGAACCAATTCCCCGTGGATACAGAGGAATGATTGTAATTCCAACACAAGGACTGCTATTCAGCCCTATCTGTGAGGTCATGGCCAAGTTCTTTATCATCTGAGAGAGAAACTGCTAAAAATGCTCCTATTACTTAAGACACAGCAAGGAATTTTGAAGGTATGTGATCCCTTTGCTGTATTTCCAAGACCTCTTGTCTCTTCTCTCAAAGCAAGGCAGCCTCCTTGCTCCTTTCCCTTCAGTTCAGAGCCTCTACCCAAGGTTTCTTTGTTATTTAGCCCTATTACTGCCCAATCACTTTGCATGAATGAAGGCAGAAGGACACTGGATTCTTCTGTTTGAAAATATTTTTAGCAACATTAGTTGTAGAGAAGATGCCTTCTAATATAATTTTGTTTTTAATCTTGCCATCTTTGTGAAAGGAAAGCAGATTCCAGGCCAGATCTGCTATTTGGGAGTACGCTGCTGTTTCGTCGCTAAGTCGTGTCTGACTCTCTGCGACCTTGTGGACTGTAGACTGCCAAGTTCCTCTGTCCACTCGATTTCCCCGGCAAGAATACTGAAGAGAGTTGCCATTTCCCTCTCCAGGGGATCTTCCCAACCCAGGGATTGAACCCATGTCTCTGTCTCCTGTTCTTTACCACTGAGGGAAGCCGGTTGGGGAGTATAATAATTGCCTAAAACAAAGCTGGTTTTGTATGTACCAGCTCTCATCCTTGGAGAATAAAAGTACAACAATATCCTAGAGCCTAGGACTCCTCTATTCCCTTTAGAACTTTTATCTGCCTTCATCGTAACATCTTCTTAATTACTGTAAATCACCTGGCATTGGAAGCTTAACCAGTTGTATCTGAAGCCACAAACAAACAAACACTCAAAAAGGCAATTACACTTTAAAACATAAAAGGAGACTCACTAGGCAACAGCTTTAACTCTACACTTATAATTATCCTTCCGATTACAGGGGAGTTCCGCCCTCCTTGGACTTTATTCACCATCCACACTAAAGGGAAGTGTGGGTCAGTTGGACCCAAAAGACCTCCTGGACCTTGCAGAAAAATGACTGGCAATCATGAGGTTGATTAAAGGCTCTGAGGTTTCTGTCTCTTGGAATTCCTCTTATTACTGCTTTTCTTCGAGTTGCAGACTATTGTAATTATCTTTCTGTGAGGTTTTAGGCTACTTGGACATTTTATTTTATTTGCATCACGATAATGTGATTTCAGTCTATCTTAGTCTCAGAGAGTGGTGATGAAATTTTCCTAAAGCCATGTGTGGAAGCAAAATAATGGATGTAGACCCCTTAACATGTCCCATATGTTGCTGAGGCTGGATATCTGCACTGTTCATTCATCTTTAACATCTATTGGGCCTCTGTGTACCACACCTTGTGCAGCCCTGGGGTGGGACAAGTTTCCTTCCCTCCGTGGGCTCACACCCAACTGCAGTACAACATAGTGGGTGTTAGAGTGGAGACTTGAACAGCGAGTGCTCTTGGAGCCCAGCAACCTACCCTGCTGGGGTAGTTGAGACAACGGAGAGATAGATATAAAAATATTCTCACTGCTTTCATACGTGAGCCCTTGAATCCCAACCACGTTTTGAGGCAGAAACTAAACTATTTTTATTCTAACTTTATAGACAAAGAACCTGAGGCTCTAAGATGTCAAGTAAGTTACCCCCAGTCACACAGCTTGTAAGCAGTAGAATGGCAGGCGATCTGCTCCCGATGGAGGGGTGAGGAGGGGACAAGAGTCGGGGTGGTGCAAATAGTATATTTGTTTCAGCATGGGTACTCAGCTTAACAATGCCTGGGAATGTAAGAAAAGGAACAGGTGAAAAAAGTTTCTTTGGTTTCAGCTTTTCCTAACTATTTATTTTTTATTTTTTAATTTTTCCTAACTATTTTTAGGTCCCTTCAAATAAAATTCACAAAGAAGGGCCTTGTGATGGGACTTCCCTGGTGGTCCAGATCCAGTGGTTAAAACTCCTCACTTTCACTGCAGAGGGTGCAAGTTTCATCCCTGGTTGGGGAATTAAGGTCCAGCAAGTCGCACAGTGTGGCCAAACAAAAATAAAACCTACAAAAAGGACTTAATGGAAAAGATATGCAAATATCTGCTTAGAGGTAAAGTCATTCCGGGTGTTGTGAAAGTTGGCTCATTTAGCTACCTCAAGTGCGCCCATCCTTTTTCAGAATGAATGCGTTTGAAAACAAAGCTTTATCTTTGCTTTGCTTCTTTTCCAAATTGATATTCCAATGATAACAAATTGATTAACAAAACATGCCAGTGGTTTGAACTGAGAATGCCTGTGAGCAGGGGTTAATTGAAAATGGGAAACGGCTATATATTTTAATTCTTTTAGATACTCCCATGGCAGTACCCTTTAATTGGCTCTACTCAAAAGCAAAATAAAGCCCAGAACCTGGGTACTCAAAACACCCCATCGTTGCTATATGCAGTTTGAACTGTCGGAACTCTGGGCTTTCAAATGTTTACTCTGGTCCATATGAAAAGGAAGCAAAACCAAGTGAAAACACGCTTCACCCATGCTCATAGGGCTGAAAGGGACCTTAATGATCATTATTAAGCTTAATAGTTCTCAAGGGGGCATTGTGAACATATTTTTTTTTTGGCTGTTGCAATGATTGACAAGGGCTACCAAAGTTAGTGAGCAGAGACCAGGTTTGCTAGATATTCTAGCTATATCTGATTCGTTCAATATCTGCCAGTTCAAATCTTAACTATCCCATACAGCGAAAAATTGACGCAACGGAAAAAACAGTTCATCATGATATAAGCTTAGAATTAACACTATATTTTACGTATAAACAAAAATATTTTTACCTAGTTTCGATATACACTGAATTCTAGGAATAAAACTATCAATTGAGGGAAGACTATTGTGTTTTTGTTCCAAACATTACCAAGAGTTTGCCATTTTGGAAAATAAGGTCACCAATGTAACATTGCTTAAGGTACTTGAATTGTGAAAACACTTTTTTCAGTTTGCATTTGTGACTGCGCTAGGCAGGTATCTATCATCATTTAGTGCCCCTGTGTGGGAGCATTCATATATTAAAATATATTGCTTTATTATAATTATTTTGTTTTTATTCTCCAGTTAGGTCGTGTTTTTTGAAATTGTGTGTTGTTAGGTTATATTATCTATGGTGTACTATTTCAGTATGGTTAAAGGGGACATTATCAAATACTTGTTATAAAAAGGAATTTGGTCTTTCGCGGGGTCATGTAGTCCAGCTCCTTTTATAGAGGAAATCGAAACCTAAAGCAGTTAAGCAACTTGCCCAGGACAGAAGTGTTATTTTATCTCCCTATCTCGTTAGAATTTGTTTCAATTTTAAAAATTGGAAGAGAAAAGCAAAGTGGTAAAGTACGCAATGTGAACGAGCTATTTGAATTCTGGCAGCAGCAGATCCTTTGGGGGATGGTTGGAAACCCTGTATATTATTTAATTCTGTCAGGCTGAGGGTCAGAAAAGAGAGAAAAACGTTTCTAAGAACCATGTATGTGCCGCCGCTCGCTTAAAGCAAGGGATTCACTGGTCAACACATTTTCTTCTATTTAAGGTTCTGTGGCACTGAGGTTGGGACCGGGGGTCGCCTGCTTAGGAGGAGAGCATAAGGGGTTCCTCCAATCCATTCTGGCCATTCCCCATCCACCGCAGTGGCCCGAGGGTCACCCTGAACCTAGGCCGATGATGCGGTAGACTTCCTTCGGCAGGCCCAGATTGCGCCCGACCACAAACGCCTCCGACTCCCTAGGAGAACGGCTCTCCATCCCCAGAGTCCTCTGGCTTTGAGGGAGGCAGCATCGCGCCGGTGGTGGCCATCGGCCCTGAGCCGCTGGACGCCCCGCAGTAGGAAACCAGCGGCCTAATGGAGCTGTGCTGCCGGCGGAGGGCGGGGGTCCCAAGAGGGTGCGCTACCACCCGCTCGTGTTCAGCGCGATTGTCTCATTGTTTCTTAACTGCGGGGGGCGGGGACGCGCGCGCCAGAGCGCGCTCTCTTGGTGGGGGAGTCGGAGGTGTGTGTGGGAACTGAGGGGCTATGGCATTCCTAGGCGGCGCACCCGCTCCCTAGGCAACTAGTGTCCCACCACCCGCGCGCGCCGCCAGCGCCCCTCCACTTCTCCCTCCCCCCTACGCCCCGTCACCATCACGCCCTCTTCCCTCCTCCTTCCTCTTTCCCCCTCCCCCGCTCCTCTTCCCGTCTCTTCCCTCCCTCTTTCCCCTCTTCTCCCCCCGATTCCGAGCACTCTATTTAAAACCACGGTTTCCTGCTCCACAAAATGGCCTCCGCATTCGGCACCTGCGGTCACGTGACCCGCTGTCCCCTGGGCTTCGGGCCCCTCATTGCCTAACTTGGATTTCGGGGCTTCTGCCCGGGAAAATACATGGGCTCATTAGTTTGGAGAAATCGCATCACCTTTCAAAGTCTAGGGGACTGAGAGAAGAAAAGAGCGCTCCCTAGAAAGAAAGGAACAGTGAAAACTGAGGACCTTGGGAAAAAAAGGGGAAAAAGGTCTAGGTTATATTTTCAGGTCTCTTAGTTGACGGAAAAACGGGAGGGGACGAGGTCTCGCGAGATCTCGAGACAGTCTTGAGAAAAAGGTAATAGCGGAGGACATGGGAAGTGGCACTCAAGCGATCTAGGACAGCATTTAGCGCTGAGTGCCAAGGCAGGACGGCGAGCCGCAGACGCGACCGACTAGGAAATCCCGCGAGGTTAGGACTAAACGAGCGCGCAGTAGCTAGGCAAAAGTCGTAGCGGCGGGAGGAGTGCGGGTGTGAGAGGGAGGGCACACGTCGTACGTGCTGACGTAGCAGTCACTCGAGCGGGTATATTAGATCCGTGGCCGCGCCGTGCATTTCAGAGCCGCAGTTCTCCCGTGAGAGGGCCTTCGCGGTGAACCCAACACATTAGCTCAGCAGCGGAAGACTCCGAGTTCTCGGTACTCTTCAGGGATGAGTCATGTGGCGGTGGAAAATGCGCTTGGGCTGGACCAGCAGGTGAGCCGCAAGGAGCCTACCGGGATTGTTGCTGCAGAAATTCCCTCCCCCGATCTAACCTGGCTTGTGGCGCAGTGCTACCTGGTACCCTCAGTTCCCATTTTCTGGGTCCCTCAGGCTAGCGAGTGTCAGTGCCCCGGGGCTGTGGGGGAACGGGAAGGTGACGGGAATGCTGATTGTGGCTGTCGCAGGGGCCCCAGCTTGGCCGGCGGTATTGTCCCCGGGCAGAGCACAATGGCGGCTTTTGTGTGTGCTTGCGCAGGCGGGCGGAGGGGGAGGGGGCGCGCGCTCTCGCGGAGGCGCGCACGCGCGAACCTCGACTTGACTAGTGACCCATGGGTGTTGCGGGGGGGGGGGGGGGGAGGGGCGCTGCGCGGAGGTTCGCGAAAGGGGACCTTTATGGCCCTGAGAGTTCGGGCGTCCGCGGCTCAGATTCTTGTCGGAGACCCAGGCGGCGTTGGCGTGTCTGTGTGTGCACGCGCGTGTGAGCGGGAGGTGGAACGCGGCCCTGGAATGTGGGAGGGGGCGGTGCGGGGGGTGGCCTTCGCTCGGGGTAATGGCGGCGGCCTCCTTTGTGTGGTGTCGGGTGGCTGGGCGGCGCTGCGCCCCCCCGAGCGGGAGAAGACGGGCCGCCGAGGGCCGGGAAACGGGGATGGATGGGCATCTTGTTCTTCCTGGGCTTCCTTCCTCGGGCTTTTTTTTTTTCGCTCCAGCCCGGCTTCCGCAGCCTCGGCTCCGTGGCCCGCGAGGCCGCGTTTCCGGAGTGGAAAGTTTTGTGACGCAGAAGATTGGGGGGGGGGGATGGAGAGGAGGGAGGAATGGGCCGCTGCGTGCGCGGTGGCGCCGGGCTCTGGAGATCGAGGTGGAACGCGGCGAGGAGGTTAGAGACCCGGCACGGCCGGCTCCGCCTCACGTGCTCGCAACAGTTACATTGTAGAGATTTAGCTCCGAGCCACGCGTCGTTTTGGGAGGTAGCACGGAGTGTACCCGTGTCCTCAGGTTGGGAACGTTTGGTGCGGGGCTCGGCCTGGGAAAAAACGCCTGGAATGTGGCTTGGGAAGAAATAAGCAATTTTGTTGGTGACTTGTTGCTGCTTGTGGACTGAAAATTTTGAAATCGGTCAGAGGTCCCGGATTTGTCGTCTTAATTGGAACCCCTCTTGTAAGGGTTTAGAGGTAGAGGACGGGAGGGCGCGTGATCGCAGAGGAGGGGTTCTGGGCTGAGATGGCAGAAGTCTGCATCCCTCAGCAACAGTGGCACCACGCTTCAGAAAAGCTCTCCAATCGATATTTTGTTTGGTGCTTTTAAGTAAACTTCTGCGTACCGCGAGCTCCAGAATTCTGAAACGAACTTGAGTGACACAAATGAATTGTTAATAGATTTTCAGTCGTGTGTAGTATTTTTTAGGGACTCAGCGATCTGTTGGGGGGGGGCATTTTTTCCATTAATGAATCAGAATAAATCTTACAAATGCTGACATGTTCCGTGTTAAATGGAGCAAAGACCGAAAAAAAACCTGGTTATCAAGAACATGGCCAGACCCCAGTTTTAAAATTTAATATATAGGTGGTGCCGGCACCTATCTAAGATTATAAGCAGGAATAAAATTTGACAGCGAAATAATTGGAAAAAAAGATACACAGTCGTTAGAATTAAGCAACAAGCAAATTCACAACTGAGAAAATTGCATTAATATTACCCTAGCAATTTGCAGTAGCATTTAAAGTGCTCTACGTAGTTCATTTTGCCAAGTGTAAAATTAATAACAAAACGTACTGCAATAAGTACAAAAAGAAAGTTTTTGCGCCTTAAACTGTTAGTCTGTTGATGAGACAATCGTGCAGAGAAAACACGGGAGCGTTTTGCTAATAGAAGTTAGGAAACGAGCTGCCTCAAAGTGTTAACCGTATTCATTATTTTTCTTTAAGATTTAGCATCTTAAAAAGAACGATTTAGCATTTTACAGTTTTCATTGATTACATTGATGCTTGCAACTTGACAGTATGTAATCTTAAGCTTTTAGCAGAGGACTTAAACGTTGTGGTTTATCGGAAACACGTGGCAATAGTGCCCTGTGGCTGGTTAGATTTTTTAAAAGCATAAAATTCTGCTTTTGGCACGTCGTTTCCTCCTCGTTGCTTGTAAATAGCTGTTTAGTCATTACAGAATTCGATGAAGCGCTTTTTTAGAATGTTGAGGCTTTAAGTTACCAGTGTAAAGGGATGGGTAGAAATGGAGATAAAAGGCAGTAAAATGTGCCATGTATGTACAAAATGTTCTCAGGTTAACTGAAAATGGAAGAATAAATAGGTACCTACTTAAGGTTGTGTAGTGGTTATATTATAAAGTTTTGTTGTGAAGAGTGCTACTCTAATTGCAGTATTTAGAAATGAAAGCTAAGAAATGGTCGATACAAGTTTTGTTCTGAATATTTTTCAGGTGTGCTGTGTAGGTTTAGAATTAATTCCAAGTAGAAAGTTGGTGTTATTGAAAACATTTATCTCCAAATGTTTGGAGCTAAAATGATCCATTGACTACTTGACATTTTAGAATAATTTAAATTTTTTGAACTTTTACAATGGAATAAGTTACAGGGAAAGTTCATTTTGATTGAATTATGAATTTGGATCCAGTTTCTCCTGGATAGCGCCACCATCTTGGTTAGGTACCTTCTGCAGTGTATACTGTAGTATTTTGCGTTTGCTCACATCCTTAGTCACATTCTCCTTAAGAGTTTCACTAAGTTTTCGTTTAGTGTAATGTTTCTGCGAATGGGCTGCTAACCAAAATTTAACTCTCTTCTAGTTTGCTGGCCTAGACCTGAACTCTTCAGATAATCAGAGTGGAGGAAGTACAGCCAGCAGTAAGTAAAATATTTTGTGCATTGACTGAATATTAGAGCTTAAGAAAAATTGTCAGAATATAGTTGGTTTACAATGTTGTGTTACTATTAGAACTATAATAACTTAATATTTTATTGGATTTATTTAAAATTTAGGAATTTCCCTTTCAGTTTTTACTGTGTAAAGAATGGGTGGCGTTGTGGTCTTTTGATAACGAGTAGTTTTCTTGAGTGAAAACCATCGTTAAGGACCTTATACAACACACAAATTATAGTTTGATTATGTCCATTATGAATCCTGAACACAGCTTAAAAGTGGTGGGAATGTATATTTCACTATTAAGAGTGAAGCTACTGGAATTAAACTGAATAAAGAGAGTATTCACATATTCACATTCATCAGGTACAGCCACTCCTTTCCCATGAAGAACATGAGACTTACTAATAGAACAAGGCTATAATGAATCTCGAAGGTGGTGGTTAGGATTTTAAATGCTGAATTGTATTGTTTTTTGAAAAAAATTTTTTTTCTCTTGAAAGCGTTTTTTTTGAGACACGGTGAAGATTAGTATTAAGGTGTAAGGGCTCTTGGTGGTTTATTACTGGCAGTAGACCTGCTTCAACTCAGATCTCTTCCTATTGAATTAACCGAAAGAAAAATGTAATATGTATATTGACTGTTAAGGTCTGAAAGCACTGTTTCTTCAAGCTCTGTTTATTGCATAGTTAAGGCATGTTTATTTTTAGGCAGGAAGGGCCTCATTGGGCACAGTTACTTGGTATTTGTTTTAAATTTCACTTTGTCAGGCTAAGAATCTTTTAGTAATTGACCATTCTAATGGAGATCTTTAATATTTAATTCAACCCAGAAGTGAAGAGGTTAAATTGCAGATTAACTAGTAATAAAGCAAGTTGATGTTACTTAGTTGGATATATATTACTTGCTTTTGTTCTCACCCATAGTCTAGGCTGTGTTTTTATTTGCATACAGAACAACAGTTGACTTCCTTAAACAGTGCAAGTCTCAAAACCCACAATTCCTTGAAATCATTTCACTCTTTGCAGCTTTTCCCATGTTACATGTGTACTCTATGTTTTGAATTTAAGCAGAGCAGGAACAAAAAAGCTTCTTAGTGACTAGATGCACGATTTTACTTTCTAGGTTGTTACAGTAATGCTTATGCTCCATAAGAGACTTGTTAATGTTTTTGTTCTGTGTTTGCTAGATTATTGTAGTACCAGTGTTGCAACTCTTGTTGTTTATGATAATTCTCTGAAATCATAGCAGGCTTTTTAAAAATAGTGTGTTAAATTGGCCATTAGTGGCAAATTAAATTTGTTCGTAGATTTCAACTATTAGGTTCCAATTCATTTCAAACCTGTTCTCCTTCCCCTTCTAAAATTCATCTTATTAAAGCAGTAACTCATTTAAAATAGAAGTAGACCAGACTAGAGACTTAATTTCTTTCTTTTCAGAACTTTTTTAGCATCACAAATTTCAGTAAAAAGCTTTCAGGTTTTTTGGAATATGAAAATTAACTTTGTCATTTCTTTTAGAAGGGCGCTATATTCCTCCTCACTTAAGGAACAGAGAAGCAACTAAAGGTAAGTTTTTTGAGCAACTTGGTATACTTAATTATTGCTGCATTTAAAAATCGGAGCTTAGGGAAAGTGAGACACCTCGAAGTCTGAACACTGCTCTTCTCTGCTACTGTCAGAATAATTTCAGATACTAGGGCTTACTCGCTTGGCAAAACTCGTCTAATGTCAGATAGAGGAAATCTCTGCATTTCCTGTGTCAAACTCTTCTGAGGCCAAGGGCATGGTTTTGTACAATTTCACTAGTCTTGTGCTTAATCTCTGTGTATGTAATCATTAGCAGCATGATTTCAATTTGAAAAAGGCGAATGGAGATCCTACTGTGTAGACAAAACTGCTGCACAGTGATAACAGTCCAGTTATTTCTGTCTTGCAGAGGTGCCAAAATGAAATGGAATTATTGGGGAATAGTTAACAAGCATCAGGCATGCTCCTGATAGATGGGAGTGGTTCCCTGGCTTCAACTGCTTCATTTAAATAGGTGATCTGAGATTCAGAGGAAAAGGGGAGGTCAGGAAAACTAAAAATCATGAAGAGGGAAGATACTGGATAAAGAAAGCAGGATTGGAAGGGTGGAAAGTCCACAGGAGCACATGATTTGCTGTCATTTCTCAATATCCATAGGTAGGTTGTATTAGCTTCACTATCCAAGGCAATACATGGAATATAAAATCTAGGGAATGGAACTAAAATCCTACATGCCATGGGGCCAAAAACATTAAAAGAACTCCTATATTATTTCTTCGCTGTCACGTCATTGTTTTTAGTTACTGTAGAGTAGGATTCTTATTTCTTAGAATGTGCTAGTTGAAATTGACCCCCATGTGTATTTAGTGCTTTTCCTCCTTTATTGCAGTGATAGGGAGAGAGGCAGTATCCTATAGGAGTTGGCGCTGAAACTGGTCTTAGATATAACTCAGCTCTTTATTGGTAGCCGAGGCTGTTAATCACCGGGCTAGTAGAGGCGGAAGGGAGAAGGAAAGTAACCTAATTAACTTGTAAACTATCTCAGACTATTTAATAAAATGTCACTGAAGCTAGTTAAACCCTCTGCTTGTCTTTAAACCATATACCTGTTGGGCTAATTTACACCTTTGTCATCCCCTCTTACTGAATGTTTATAGCTATACCCTAGGGACCTGTCTACACTGAATGTGTAGGTATCAAGATTTTCCTTTTTTCTAGATATTCCTAATTCTCATCTGGTACTATGTATTTCATGTGAACAGAGCACTGTTCTTAAACTTTTTACTATTGAAACCAAGAAATACTATATTAAACCAAGTGAATTTCTTAATGTTTTAAATGAATATCACTTCTAAGAAACATAGAGATAATGATTGCTCTTTCCTAGTAAACTCATTCACGTCTGTAAAATGAAATTAAATTGTGATGGTCATGTAACACGACCATAGTCATTGTGTTAAAGGCAAACCTACTGACCTTTTAGAAGTTGTATTCATTCAGAACATTTTCCGACTTGATGGTTTTGCTCAGTGTATAGTATGTTCTAGTACCATGGTAGGAATATTTCCATTGTCCCTCTGGTCCAGAGATGTGATAGTCATCGGAGGGCTTCAAATTCAGAAACACAGAAATCATGTTTTAAAGTAGTGTTATTTTCTAATTACTAGAATAAAATGAGTTTGCTTTTTTTTTTTTTTTTAATTGAAGGATTCTATGATAAAGACAGTTCAGGGTGGAGTTCTAGTAAAGATAAGGATGCATACAGCAGTTTTGGTTCCCGTAGTGATTCAAGAGGGAAATCTAGTTTCTTCAGTGATCGTGGAAGTGGATCAAGGGGAAGGTAAGTGATTTATTATCTTCTTGCCTTTCTTGCATGTGTACAATAAAGCAATTTAGAAATTGGTCTGTACCCTGACCCTTAAGTATGATTATTTTTCCCCCTTAGTGGACCACCTGTTGGGATAAGTATGTCTTTTTATTCATAGTTTTTTAAACTGTGAGAAGTCTTGACTAAATTGAACTTACTACACCGAAATTAAATGAGAATAAGAATATGCCCTTTGGCATTATCAGTTATTTTTATATTTCTCTAATTTTATGTATTCTACTTAAAAGAGTAAGTTTAGTGAATGGCCTAATTTGGTTGACATTTTTGTGGATATTCTATGACAATTTTTAAACACCTTATATTTTTGATTACATAAGTGTGATGAACTGACCTCATGCGCCTAATAGCTGTGGTTAGTCCTGTGTGTCCTGCTTTTTCGAAAACAGGCCTAAAACTAAAAACATCTTAATTCAGGTAAGGATTATTTTCTACCTTTTATCCAAAGTCTGTCACACAGGTGAGTTGTCCTTTAGTAGCATCCTAATGTAACCAGGATAATTGATATTTGGTGTGATACTTTCCTTTTTTTCTCCTACACTAAAAATATTTGGATGAAAACATTTAAAGGTGTAAGTTAATGTGCTGGTTTCACATATAAGATTGATTGCCCCAAGGGTTTTTATTTATATATTTATTGAAGTGTAGTTGCTTTACAATATTATGTTTCGGGTACAAAGACTTGATTCTTGATTTCAACATGTATGAGGACTATATCGGCTATATGATAATAAAGAAGGATACTGAATTTAGAAAATAAAGTTATGTAAATTGTGTAGTCTGGTGAGAGGGCCTTATTTGTCAAGTAAGAGTAAGCCCGAATTGGACTGGTGACATCCTTGAAATTAGCCATAATGAACCTCTCTCCAGGTAGAGTTCTAGTGGTAGGAATCTGATAATGGTTAAATAAGATTTTGATTAATTGCTTGTGCTGTTCAGGTTTGATGATCGTGGACGAGGTGACTATGACAGCATTGGTGGCCGTGGTGACAGAGGTGGTTTTGGCAAATACGAACGTGGAAATAGTCGCTGGTGTGACAAATCAGATGAAGATGATTGGTCAAAACCACTCCCACCAAGTGAACGCTTGGAACAGTAAGTTTCTGAAATGTATGTTAATTGTGATGAAGCCTTATTAGCTCCGTGTAACAAACTTAACAATCTTCTGATTTCAGAGAACTCTTTTCTGGAGGCAACACTGGGATTAACTTTGAAAAATATGATGACATTCCAGTTGAGGCAACAGGCAACAACTGTCCTCCACATATTGAGAGTGTAGGTATTTTTGCTTGACCTTTAAGACAGGGAAATGTAGATCTTTTCACAGCACATCAAGATGAGATGGGCTTCCTAAAGACATATGTAGACTGCCTGCTTTATCTTGACAGTTTTTTAAAGTTAATTTAAAAACCTTGCCTCATTGGTTTGTGGAAAGGGGGAGAGTGAATTTAGTGTTACCATTACTAATAATTTGAAATAGAAAATGGGTTGGGTGTTGACCTAAATGGGAAGGAAATCCAAAAGAGGGATGTGTATACATATAGCTGATTTAACTTTGCCGTACAGTAGAAACTAACACATCATTGTAAAGTAATTATCTGCCTATTAAAAACTAACTTAAAAAGTAAATAGTCAAGAAGCTGAGAGTTGAAATAAATGAGGCAAATGATTGGGGGTAAAAAGAAATAGAAAGTGGGTCAAACGTAGGAAGAACCCAAAACTTTTCCATTTTAGGTTAAGCTTAGGGAGTGGTTTGGTTTTGTTTTTCCTCAAAATGTGTAATATGATGACTTTTACTAAAGCAACTTGAAAGTTCAAATTGGTTGATAGTTGTTCCCCCCTCATTGTATTTGTATAAAACAAAATGCTCCAGATAGCAATTCTGCTTGTTTAAATTAACCCTGATGAATTTCTTGACAGTTCAGTGATGTTGAGATGGGAGAAATTATTATGGGAAACATTGAGCTTACTCGTTACACTCGCCCAACTCCAGTGCAAAAGCATGCTATTCCTATTATCAAAGAGAAGAGAGACTTGATGGCCTGTGCCCAGACAGGTAAGCAGACTTGATGAAAGTAAAAAGTTGTCAAGAATACCTTGACTTGGCTTACTCTCATAAAACCAATACCAGGAAAATATGCATGGAGCATTTTAAGTTTCATAAGGAAGCTTGAGTCCTGTATGTAGCCTGACTGGTACACCTTGGTAAGGAGTAGCGGGATGGTATCTCTTATCTTAGCCTTTTGGGTATATTACTTCTAGTGTTTTCACTAGGGTATCTTGGGGATGGCCTATAGAAAGTCATGAGCCTGATAGTACTGCAACAAGTGGATAGGTTTTTGTGATTGCAGTGGTGGGGAAGTGAGCACTAGAACATTATTGTATCTGGGATTAGAGAAAGATAGAGAATAGCCTGTGATCATGGGAATGTGGCCAAAAGAAGGTTCATTCATGGGTAAAGTAGTACCTCCCTATCAGTATATACAGTACCTACAAGGAAGTGTTAGAAATTGACACCAGTTTTGAGACAGAACTCCTGCTATCTTTACACAAGTGCTTCCTAGTGGCTCAGATGGTAAAGAATCGGCCTGCAATGCAGGAGACCTAGGGCTCGATCCCTGGGTTGGGAAGATCCCCTGGATGTGGGCGTGACGACTCCAGTATTCTTGGCCTGGAAAATCCCCATGGACAGAGATGCCTGGTGGGCTACAGTCCATGGGGTTGCAAAGAATCGGACATGACTGCGTGACTAAGCACATACATACGTTACACAGGTGAAGCAAAGAAGTGAAAACTACTACAATGTTAGTGACCAAAACGTGGTACTTTTTTTTTTTTTTTTTTTTGGTAAATGAACAAAAATATTTTTTTTGGATGATGGACCATGTTTTCTCTGCAGCTACTCTGCTGTTGTATGAAAGCAGCCATAGATGATCTGTAAATTACTGGTCACAGCTATATTCCAGTAAAGCTTTTTTTATAAAGATAAATAGTTTAGACTTAGTTTGCTAACTCCTATTATAGGTTGATCAAAGTCATCACTTGATGGTATTTTTAAATTAGCCTGTTTTTAGGAATTTAATTTGGGAATTAAAATGAGATTACTAATTAATTGCTAAGTAATTGGGCAGTTAAAACACCATCATCTACCAATATATGTTCAAAAGTAATAAGCCAGTTTTTCTGTGGTTAATTGAATATGCTTTCTTTAAAATAGGGTCTGGAAAAACTGCAGCATTTCTCTTGCCCATCTTGAGTCAGATTTATTCTGATGGTCCTGGCGAGGCTCTGAGGGCCATGAAGGTAAATATTTCTATATAAAATGGGAAAGTTTTTTAAAAAAGGGGGGGGAGTTCTCTAAATGACAATAAGACTTGCATTCTAATCTGTATAATTAGTAACAGCATTTACATGTAATCTGTAAATTGCAGAAGGGGATTATGTTGTAATGAACCTTTAAGAGAGGATGTTAAGTTTAATAAATTATTTCTTAGGAAAATGGAAGATATGGGCGCCGCAAACAATACCCAATCTCTTTGGTGTTGGCACCAACTAGAGAATTGGCTGTACAGATCTATGAGGAAGCCAGGAAAGTAAGTATGCCTTTCAGGTTATTGGCCTTCTCATTGATTCTGATGAAGTGTTTTATGACCATGTAAAAATCTTGGGTCTTAAAATTAATAAATTTTTCTTTGCTTACAGTTTTCATACCGATCTAGAGTTCGTCCTTGCGTGGTTTATGGTGGTGCTGATATTGGTCAGCAAATTCGAGACTTAGAACGTGGATGCCATTTATTAGTCGCGACTCCAGGACGTCTAGTGGATATGATGGAAAGAGGAAAAATTGGATTAGACTTCTGCAAGTATGTTAATTTTTAAGTGTGTGAAATGCATTTTTTAGTCTTCCAACTTTTATAAAAAGTTAGCTCATTGTCATTTTAATTTGAAGTGATTTTTTTTTTTTTAGTAGAGGCTACCTTTAGACCAGAGTCAAGTATAAGAGCTAATTTGGCTGTGCGATTTAGTGGCAGAGATCCTGTGCTGTGTCTTACGTACATGGGTCAGATTGTAGGGTGTGAAGAACTAAACTACCTGAATGAACAATCAACTGTGCTTATAGAAACAGAAACTACCTTTTCTCCTCAAATTCTAAGCTGGATTTTTTTTCATGGCAGGTACTTGGTGTTAGATGAAGCTGATCGGATGTTGGATATGGGATTTGAACCTCAGATACGTAGAATTGTTGAACAAGATACTATGCCACCAAAGGGAGTTCGCCACACTATGATGTTTAGTGCTACTTTCCCTAAGGAAATACAGGTATTGTTTGGTGCTGCAGATCTTACTTACTTAGGAATTTGTTTATCTCAATAGATGATAAAACAATATTATTTTTTTCTTTCAGATGCTTGCTCGTGACTTCTTGGATGAATATATCTTTTTGGCCGTAGGAAGAGTTGGCTCTACCTCTGAGAACATAACACAGAAAGTAGTTTGGGTTGAAGAGTCAGACAAACGGTCATTTCTGCTTGATCTTCTAAATGCAACAGGTATAATTTTAGCATCAGTCTGGTGGCTTAGGTAATCTATTTGGATCACCTTTAGTGCTTTTCCTTCTCATCCAATACATTCTGTAGAAACAGTCTACTTGCCTCTATTTGCAAGTTTACTAAGTGCAAAGAGAACCAAACCACTATTGGTGACAGAAACCTTCTGATATTTTAACTTTAGGCAAAGATTCACTGACTTTAGTGTTTGTGGAGACCAAAAAGGGTGCAGATTCTCTGGAGGATTTCTTATACCATGAAGGATATGCTTGTACCAGTATCCATGGAGACCGATCTCAGAGAGATAGAGAAGAGGCCCTTCACCAGTTCCGCTCAGGAAAAAGCCCAATTCTCGTGGCTACAGCAGTATGTAAAATTTAATCCTATTTTCTAGGTCAGCATGTTCAACTATTTATTTTCTTTTAAATGGACCATATGTAACAAAAATTATATTCTAGGTAGCAGCAAGAGGACTGGACATATCAAATGTGAAACATGTTATCAATTTTGACTTGCCAAGTGATATTGAAGAATATGTACATCGCATTGGTCGTACAGGACGTGTGGGAAACCTTGGTAAGTGTGTGGTTACTTAGGATGATCTGGGGATTTCTGATTTTCAGTGTGATTCTTACAGCAAAAAACTTTTCAGGGTCTTAGATGAACTCTGATTTTCATGGAATGCTATTAAAATAATCAGAAGTGGCGGGGGGGGGGGGGGAGGGAGTCAAGGTTTGTTCAAAGAACAAATAGGAAATTATCTTTTTTTTTAAATTATTCTACTTCTAATATGAAAGTAAGAATATTGTGCTGCTCTGTGGAAGACCTTAATTTATGTACTTTTTGGAACTGTTTTAGGCCTTGCCACCTCATTCTTTAATGAGAGGAACATAAATATTACCAAGGATTTGTTGGATCTTCTTGTTGAAGCTAAACAGGAAGTGCCATCTTGGTTAGAAAACATGGCTTATGAACACCACTACAAGGGTAGCAGTCGTGGACGATCCAAAAGGTGAGTTAGAAATGGTGTATAATGATGGAGATGGTTTTGATTTTTAAGGTTATTTAAGTGACCTTCAGTGTCAGCTTTTCACAGCTAAGGCCTTATAAAATTCCTATTAGAGAAAAGAAGGGCTGGGTGGAATTGCTTGAATTAGAAAATCAGAAATTGGTCATTGGAAATTTTTAACAAGAATTGGGTTATCTTTATGTAAACTAACATTTTGTCCTTATAGTAGTAGATTCAGTGGAGGATTTGGTGCCAGAGACTATCGACAGAGTAGTGGTGGCAGCAGTTCCAGCTTCAGCAGCAGCCGCGCCAGCAGCAGCCGCAGTGGTGGAGGCGGCCATGGAAGCAGCAGAGGGTTTGGTGGAGGTAATGTTAAATTTTAACCTCATTCCTTTGGGA
The DNA here is from genome assembly GCF_023699985.2 of Odocoileus virginianus. Taxonomy (NCBI): domain Eukaryota; kingdom Metazoa; phylum Chordata; class Mammalia; order Artiodactyla; family Cervidae; genus Odocoileus; species Odocoileus virginianus. Next base: position 13,751,426 of record NC_069708.1, read on the forward strand.
AAGGTTTTTTTCCCTTTTTCATCTTTTTCAAAGCGTAATTTAAAATGGCCCTGTAGATTGCTTTTTGTAATTTTACCTCAAAATATGTAAAGAAGGGAAAGATTGTATTATATAGTGGATGACTTAATAATTTCTTCTTTTTTTTTTTAATCTCATTAGGTGGCTATGGAAGCTTTTACAACAGTGATGGATATGGAGGAAATTATAACTCCCAGGGGGTTGACTGGTGGGGTAACTGAACCTGCTTTGCAGTAGGTCACCCTGCCAAACAAGCTAATATGGAAACCACATGTAACTTAGCCAGACTATACCTTGTGTAGCTTCAAGAACTCGCAGTACATTACCAGCTGTGATTCTCCACTGAAATTTTTTTTTTAAGGGAGCTCAAGGTCACATGAAGAGTCGAAAGGAACAATCAGCAGCCCTGTTCAGAAGGTGGTTTGAAGATTTCATTGCTGTAGTTTGGATTAACTCCCCTCCCAACCCCCATCCCAAACTGCATTTATAATTTGTGACTGAGGATCATTTGTTTGTTAATGTACTGTGCCTTTAACTTTAGACAACTTTTTATTTTGATGTCCTGTTGGCTCAGTAATGCTCAAGATATCAATTGTTTTTGACAAAATAAATTTACTGAACTTGGGCTAAAATCAAACCTTGGCACACAGGTGTGATACAACTTAACAGGAATCATCGATTCATCCATAAATATTATAAGGAAAAAACTTATGCAGTAGCCTGCATTAGGGCTTTTTGATACTTGCAGATTGGGGGAAAACAAACAACAAATGTCTTCGAAGCATATTAATGGAATTAGTTTCTAATGTGGCGAACTGTATTAAGTTAAAGTTCTGATTTGCTCACTCTATCCTGGATAGGTATTTAGAACCTGATAGTCTTTAAACAAGCCATTCCAGTCATGATGAGGTGATGTATGAATACATGCATACATTCAAAGCACTGTTTTCAAAGTTAATGCAAGTAAATACAGCAATTCCTCTTTCAGTGTTTAGGCAGATCATTAATTATGAGCTAGCCAAATGTGGGCATACTATTACAGGGAAAGTTTAAAGGTCTGATAACTTGAGATAGGGTTTTAGGAGAATTCATCTACTTAGACTTTTTAAATGCCTGCCATAAGTGAAATTGAAATGGTAGAATGGCTGACCACAGCAATGACGAGCCCTCATTAGGGCCCTGGATGATTTTTGGTCTAATAACGCATGCTAGTGTTGATGTTTTTTGGTCAAGAGGGTATGAACAGGAAGAATTAAATGCAGCAGGCTTTCTTTTAAATGCCGATTCATATTACTCTGTTCAAGCTGCGTTGAGATGTTAAACTGGCTTACTATAGACTTTGTAAAAATGGCTCCAGAAGAGTAACAAACTGAAATCTTTGAGATCACACAGGTTGGAAATATGTACATAACTGCACAAGGTGTCAATTCTGCTATACAGTGCAGTTTTAGTCAGTTTTAGTTGCATAGGTTTCCATTGTATTTATAGTCTGTTTATGCTAAATCTGGCCAAAGATGAGCATTGTCCACCACTAAAATGCCTCTGCCACTTTTGAATTCTGTGCTAATTTTGTGGCCAGAATGCGGTGATCAAAATGCTCAATCTTTTTACAGTGGCATAGGAAGATGGCAAAAATTTCCTAAAGTGCAATAGATTTTCAAGTGTATTGTGCCTTGTTCTAAAACTTTTATTAAGTAGGTGCACTTGACAGTATTGAGGTCATTTGTTATGGTGCTATTTCAATTAGTCTAGGTTTAGGCCCTTGTACATTTTGCCCATAACTTTTTACAAAGTACTTCTTTTATTGCACATTCAGAGAATTTTATATATATGTCTTGTGTGCGTGTCCTTAAACTTCCAATCTTATTTTGTCTCTTGGAGATTGTTGAACGCAGCTTGTCTAGGAAGGGGATGGGACTAGATTCTAAAATTTATTTGGGACCATGGGAATGATAGTTGGGAAGAAAACTATTTGCACACGACAGATTTCTAGATACTTTTTGCTGCTAGTTTTATGTAATATTTATTGAACATTTTGACAAATATTTATTTTTGTAAGCCTAAAAGTGATTCTTTGAAAGTTTAAAGAAACTTGACCAAAAGACAGTACAAAAACACTGGCACTTGAATGTTGAATGTCACCGTATGCGTGAAATTATATATTTCGGGGTAGTGTGAGCTTTTAATGTTAAGTCATATTAAACTCTTAAGTCAAATTAAGCAGACCCGGCATTGGCAGTGTAGCCATAACTTTCTGATGTTAGTAAAAACAAAATTGGCGACTTTAAATTAAATCATGCCAAGGTTTTGATACACTCGTCTTAAGATAATAATGAAACACTTCAAAACACTGATATGAAGTGTCCATATTCAAATATTGTGTGTTTTGTTTCGTTGTGTGTATTTTTTTTCCAGTGAATGTCTGGCTCATTGCAATCCTGAAACATGTGGTTATCTTTGTTGTATTGGCATAATCAGTGACTTGTACATTCAGCGATAGCATTTGAGCAAGTTTTATCAGCAAGCAATATTTTCAGTTAATAAATAAGGTTTCAAAAATCATATAAGAGTGAATTTAAACTTGCTGAATGTAAAGATTGAACCTCAAGTCACTGTAGCTTTAGTAATTGCTTATTGTATTAGTTTAGATGCTAGCACTGCATGTGCTGTGCATATTCTGATTTTATTAAAATAAAAGTTGAACTGCACAGTCTCTTTTGTTGTTATCAATTGTGGTTTATTATTAGGTGAAAATAAAGTTGTCTTGCCTGAAGAGTTGTAAGATGTAATTTTTTGGGGTTGCCATCCAGTGCTGATTTTTAAATACCTCTTGGATACAGAATTACTCTATTTTAATAAAAGATGAAGATGGTGTTAGTTTGGAATACAGTGAAAAAAAGGATTTTTGTAATAGATGAAAATCCAAAGGATCCTTGTTGATGTATAATTTATGATTATAGTTTGAAATTTATGGATGTAGGGGTGGAAACTTCTTGGAAGCACTTGATACATAGGATGATTGAACAGTGCAGTAATGAATTGGGTAAAAAAAATGCATTAGTGATCTAATATGTGCAATAAGTACTTAAAGATCAAGAATGTTATTTGGGGTTGGGGTGATCAGTGGCTCAGTTGTGTCCGACTGCGACCATGTGGACTGCAGCACGCCAGGCCTCCCTGTCCATCACCAACTCTTGGAGTTTACTCAAACTCATGTCCATTGAGTCAGTGATGCTATCCAACCATCATCCTTCTCCTGCCTTCAATCTTTCCCAACATCAGGGTCTTTGCCAGTGAGTCAGTTCTTGGCATCAGGTGGCCAAAATATTGGTAGTTTCAGCTTCAGCATCAGTCCTTCAAATGAATATTCAGGACTGATTTCCTTTAGGATGGACTGGTTGGATCTCCTTGAAGTCCAAGGGACTCTCAAACTTCTCCAACACCACAGTTCAAAAGCATCAATTCTTCAGTGCTCTGCCCTCTTTATGGTCCAAGTTTCATCAATACATGACTACTGGAAAAACCATAGCTTTGACAAGACAGAACTTTGTTGGCAAAGTAATGCCTCTGCTTCTTAATATGCTGTCTAGGTTGGTCATAGCTTTATCTTCCAAGGAGCAAGCGTCTTAACTTCATGGCTGCAGTCACCATCTGCAGTGATTTTGGAGCCCAAGAAAATAGTCTGTCACTGTTTCCGCTGTTTTCCCTATCTATTTGCCATGAAGTGATGGGACCAGATGCCATGATCCTAGTTTTCTGAATGTTGAGTTTTAAGCCAACTTTTTCACTCTTTGATCAAGAGGCTCTTTAATTCTTCGCTTTCTGCCGTAAGGGTGTTGTCATCTGCATGTCTGAGGTTATTGTTTCTCCTGGCCATCTTGGTTCCTCTTAGTGACTTCCATTATTTTCATTGTTGATTCTTTTCTCCCCCATTTCCCCTACCTACATCTGACTAGGTTGTCTTTAGAATAATTCCTGAAGTAAGATTATTTTGACATAGCAGTATGTTTAATTGTATTGTGGAAGAATATTTCTTGTGGAAATGTTTTTTGGAGAAAACCGTATAGGTCAACACATACTTCAAGGAAGTGTCTCAAGAGTTAAACAGAATTATATGACTCAGCAATTCTGCCTCGGAAAAGAATCTACAGTTTAGGCTTGTGTGTTAATATGCGTTGGCATTATCCACAACCTCCAAAAGAAAGTGTTAGTCACTCAGTTATAGTTGACTCTTTGTGACACCATGGACTGTAGCCTGCCAGGTTCCTCTGTCCATGGGGTTTCCCAGGCAATACTGGAGTGGGTAGCCATTTCCTTCTCCAGGGGATCTTTTCAATCCAGGGATTGAACCTGAGTCTCCTGTACTGACAGGTGGATTCTTTACCACTGAGCCACTTGGGAAGCCAGTGTGTGTGTGTGTGTGTGTGTGTGTGTGTAATTTTAGTTGAGGTATAATTGTATGTTTCAGGTATACAATAGTGGTTCACAATTTTTAAAGGTTCTATTCCATTTATAGTTACAAAATATTAGCTATATTCCCTTTGTTGTACAACATACCCTTGTGTATTGTTGATTTCAGACATAGTAGTTTGTTCCTCTCACTCTGCTACCCCTATTTTGCCCTCTGTTCCCTCCCCACTGGTAACCACTAGTTTTTTCTCTGTATCTGTGAGTTTGTTTCTTTTTTTTGGTTATATTCACTGGTTTGTTTTATTTTTTAGACTCTAAGTGGTATCATACAGTATTTGTCTTTCTCTGAATTATTTCACTATGTTGCAAATGGCAAATTTTCATTCTTTTTTATGGCTGCATGGTATTCCATTATTTATATATACACACACGTCTTCTTTATCCAGTCATCTGTTGATAAGACACTTAGGTTGCTCTCCTATCTTGGCAATTGTAAATAATGCTTGAACATTGAGGTGCATGTATCTTTTTGAATTAGTGCTAAAACTTATTTTTAAGTTGAGAATTCAGAATATCCAGCTAACAGGAGATTATCTAATGCTTTTTACATGGAACACTCCTATTTATTTATCCTAGGATCATACTTTTCTTTTGGAACATGTCCATGGTACAAGTGTATCTATGAAATGCCACATTTTGTGGAGAACATTCATGCAAGAATATTAAGGAGTTCAGTTGCTAGTCATGGCAGCCTGGGTATTTTGGATCAACCCTCCTGCTGAAGATTACCATAAAACTGCAAGTATGAATTTCATGCAGGCCTCCCTGTTCTGAGCCAGTAAGCATCTTCTGGAAGGGTGCCTGTTAGGGAGAGACAAGTAAGTAAGTTAGTAACTGCCTGTTCCAAAATGGCAATATTCAGCTAATCCCAAACTTGGAAGAAACTTTACACCTTTTCAGTTTCATCTTAAAACTCATTTTGAGAGTATTTTGGAGTCTTATTTCAATATTCATTCTCAGCATGCTTGGAATTTAATTACCATAATGTTCCAGAATTTTAATAACATTTAAAAATTTAATGGCAGTTTTCATCAAGGAACTGTGTCCTTGGAATGTACTGTGGTGACTTCCTGTAGATGTGCTTTAGTTGGCATACACTTAGTCAGAGCCTTCTCTTTCACAAGGGGCCCCGAAGCTGCCAAGTGCAATTCATGCTCCTGTTTAGTCTGTGGATTTCAAAGAGATCTACAGTGTTAACAGTTTATTTTATAAGAGGACCTGTGGGATAAATTTATCTTGGGTATCAGTGTGACAAACAGGCTTTGCTTCTAAGAAACATGTTTTTCTCTTCTGAACAGTGTGAAAACTACATGATTTCACTCTCCACCCCCCCACCCCCACCCCAACCCCACCCTCAAGGTCTATGGCATTTACCCCTAGTTAAATCTTCACCTACTCATTTTTTCTTTTCTGACTTTTTTCATTTTCTTGCATGGACATGTATAAGTTGCCTCCAAAGTTTAGAGTTAAAGTATAAATCTATAAAATGAAACGTCACACTATTTTTTTTAGTGTGTTGTTTTGGTTTCTTACCAAACAAGGAATATCCTGAGACAGGAATTTAGATTTAAGGATGATGACAAAAATTATTTTGTTTTGATTAAAGTCATTACTAAAATTTGGCAGCACAGCAACTCAAGTAATCTTATTCACTTCTTACTTAGGGCTTTGTTGTTTAGTTGCTTAGTTGTGCCGTGACTCTTTGTGATCCCATGGACTGCAGCATGCCAGGCTTCCCTGTCCTTCACTATCTGCTTAGGGCTTGAAAGTGATTCCCTCAGTCATGTCCGACTTTTTGCAACCCCACGGACTGTAGCCTGCTAGGCTCCTCTGTACATGGAATTCTTTCAAGAATACTGGAGTGGGTTACCATTTCCTTCTCTAGGGGATCTTCCCAACCCAGGGATCAAACCCAAATCTCTGTCTCCTGCATTGGCAGGCAGGTTCTTTATCACTATCACCACCTGGGCTGAGAATCTACTAGGCGAGATCAAACAACTAGTGTGATTTGTTTTGAATGGTAATGTCAATAAGCTAGACATAGCTACAGGGTTACTATGTTTTAATCAAGCAGCCAAAATAAAAGTGTGTACCACTAGAAGATAAGGCTATGTTTTGATAATAGATCTGCTTAAAAGCTTAAGAAAGGAACTAGCATCATCCCTGGCCTTATTGTGCTTTTTCTCCTCTCACATGCTTTCTATTACTTTCTAGTAGAGGAAGTATGGAGGGCTCTTGTTTAAGGACTGACGTCTGTTTGTGCCTTTCTCATCTATTTCTGCCTTTGTCAAAAACCTAGCACTCTCATCTTTTTTTTTTGTTTGTTTTGCTTTTTAATATTTATTTATTTGGCTACACAGGGTTTTAGTTGCAGCATATATGATATAGTTCCCTGACCAGGGATTGAACCCAGGCGCCCTGCATTGGGAGCAAGGAGTCTTAACCACTGGACCACTAGGGGAGTCCCCTCTCTCACCTATTAATGCATTATCCATAATGCCCTCTCTCCCGGATTCTCTCTTTTTAAATTATTTTTGGCTGTGCTGGGTCTCTGTTGCTGTGCATGCAAGCTTTTCTCTAGTTGCAGCGAACTGGGGCTACTCTCTAGTTGCAGTGTGCAGGCTTCTCATTGCGGTGGCTGCTCTTGTTGGAGAGCATGGGCTCTAGAGTGCACCGGCTCAGTAGCTGTGGCTCTCAGGCTCTAGTGCACAAGTTCGGTAGCTGTGGCCCACGGCCTTAGTTGCTCCACAGTATGTGGGATCTTCCTGGATGAGGGATCAAACCTGTGCCTCCTGTATTGGCAGGCAGATTCTTTAACATTGTTCCAGCATCATATTTGATGGGGAAACACCAAAAGAATTCACAGTTACTATTTAAGGTTGTACTGGAGATACTAACTGAAGCATATGTTTTCCATATTTTTCCTATTTTTTCCCTACTCCCAACATGTTATCAAAGAATTCCTCTATGTTTTCTTCTTTAAAAAATTTTTTTTTAATTTTATTTATTTATTTTTAGCTGCATTGGGTTTTAGTTGCAGCAGGCTGGCTGTTTTGACACTGGCTTCTCTAGCTGCAGCTCTTGGGCTTAGTTGCCCTGGGGCATGTGGGATCTTAGTTCCCCATTCACGGATTGAACCCACGTCCGCTGCATTGGAAGGCAGATTCTTAACCACTGGACCACCATGAAAGTCCCTGTTTTCTTCTTTTTTTTCCTTCTTTTATAATAGTTACATATCTATTTTTATGACTATGTCTTATGGTTATATTTTATGTATTAATTTTTTAATCCGTTTGGAGTTCATCTTGGTGTATGATAATGGTGTATAGATCCAACATTTTTTTTGCTTTTTGACCCAGTTACCATCTACTAAAATACGTCTTTTCTACGCTGTATTAGTTAGGGTAGGGTTAAAATGTTGTAACAAAGAGGCTCTGAAATACAATGACTTAAACAAGGTAGTAATGGTTTCTCTTACCAGCAGTTCAGAATTCATGTTCATAGGTCAGTAGGTGACTCTGTTGCCCTCAGTCATTCGAATTGAAGTTCCTTCTGTTTTATTCCTCTACCTTTAGGGCAGTAGTTCTCAAAACGTGGTCCCTACTCCAGCGGCATCAACATCACCTGGGAACTTGTTAGAAATACAAATTCTTGGGGCCCACCCCAGATCTGCTGACTCAGAAACAATGGAGATGGGGTCCAGGGATCTGTGTTTTAACAAGCCCTCCAGGGGATTCTGATGCCCTTACGTGTGAGAACCCCTCATCTAGGGCATTGTCCTCATCTGTGCGGTTCAAATAAATCTGCATTATAGATAAGCTGAAAAAAGACAAAGAACCCAGAGGAAGCACACTAACCAATATTTTCATGTGTCAGTACAGAAGTGGCACACATCACTTATATGCCATTTTGGCAAAATCTTCATCACATGGCCACATCTAACAACAAGGAAGATTGGGAATTGTAATTTAGCTGGGCATATTCTACTAGTAGAAAAGAAGGTGTGAATATATTTGGGAGGGTACCTAACAGTCTTCAACACAGTTAACAATTACCAGATACGAAACTCCCATTATACCAATGGGCTTACTTCTGAAATTTTTCTATTGTGTTAACCCTGGCCTTTTATGTCATGTGCTAGACCCACATGGTTTTAATTGCTGAGGCTTTGTGATATGTTTTAATATCTTTAATATCTACTACTGCCTTCAGTGTTCTTTTAGAGCTTAATTTTTCTCTTCTTGCTTATTTTTATTTTCTATAGTTTAATTTTTATTAGAGTATAGATGCTTCTTGCTTATTTTTTTTTAATGACAGTTTAGTTCTAAAAATTTGTTAGGTTTTTTTGAAATGAAGATCTTATACATTTCATGTGATGTTTATTTTTAGGTATTTTATGTTATTATTTGTTGCTGTTATAAATGGAGTATCTTCTTCCACTATATTTCCTAGCTGCTAAAATCTTGGTCCAAGATAACTTCCTTTCTCACCAGAACTATTCTAACAGCCTTCTTAACTGGTCTCCCTGCCTCCTTTATGGTTTCTAATACTCTACCTGACTAGGTTCCTCCCAACTTCCCATCCACTCTGCTCCCATTAATATACCAATGTTCCAACCCCTAACCATGTCAACATCATCCTCTTGGCTAGATCCTCCTTTCTTCTCATGGCTGTCTCCTCCTCATTCAGATCTTAACTCAAATGTCGCCTCTTCGGAGAGGCCTACCCTGACATTGCTAGCTAAATAATTAAAGTTCCACGCAAGCCCTAAAGGAAAGATGTACAATCTTGGACAGGACCCTGGGCCAGTCTCTTGCCTAGGAAAGGTGGGGCAGCAGCCGCTGAGGCTGATGACTCTTCTTTAGCTGCACTTCCAGCTAGTGGGGGACAGGTCACAGAGGGCTGTGCTTCCTCTGTCTCCTGGTCACTAGATGCAGTACATGCTCACCAGATGCTTCCTGGTTACCTTGACACTCCTATATTGAGGGTCATCCTCCCCTACTGCCTTCCCTCCATGCAAGGATCTATAGCATGAAACCACTTTTACTTTCTAAAACTAAGATGTTGTCTCTTTATATGCAAGAGAACACCACCCCGCTAACTGTGACCTTCAGCAAGTACCTTAACCTCTGAATCACAGCTTCTGTAGTGTGAAGTAGGAATAACAGTACCTGCCCATACACTTTTTTGTGATAATTAAGGGGACAATGTATGTAAAGCATCATATTATGATTCCACAATATCGATGGATATCTAATAGTAAACAGTCACAACTATCAAAAAAAAATAAAACCCTACCCCCCTCCAACCCCCATCCTTCCTCTACTCTCCCAGGGTAGAAAGCTCAGAATCACCCTGACAACTCATTTCACTACCTCTCTCCACCAGCCAGTCACCCAAAGCTGCCCCATCGTTTCTGAACACTGCTCACGTTTGGGGTCCTTTCCCTTCCTTGCTGCCTTCAGCTCAGACCACAGAGACAGCTGTCTTTCTGCCTCCATCCTCTCCCCCTCCGTGACACATCCCTCTCCGCTCTCCTCACTAACAGAACTCCAGTTTGGCTTGGGATGGATGTACTTCTCTAAGAATACTTGACTCCTCAGCCTCCCTTGCAGCTTGAATCACCTTGTCCCCCAGGCAGAAAGTCTCTGAGCTGAGCGCCCCTTCCCCAACAAAACCTCATGAGAAGACTTTTGGCTCTACTATTTTTTTTTCTCTCCTAGAACTTGGAGCATAACACCTAGAGAGGCAGGAACTCTTCTGCAACCACAAGGACAAAAATATATTCTGACAATGGTGGAGTGGAAGATGAGCCGGCCTGTATTCTAGATGACCTGGTGAGGCCAGTGCCCCAGCCTGAGCTGTCTTTCTCTGGACCTCTTTTTACATAAGAAACAAAAATCCCTGTGAATCTCATTCTCCATCCTTTGGGCTGCTATGTTTGTAAGTTGTCGGCAGGTTTAATTTTTTTCTAAATAAAAAATTGAGACATAAAAAACTTGTATGCTAGTGGAAAAGGGCACATCCTATGATCTCTAATGACACAAATATTTTCCATCATATGAGATATTATTTACATGACCCTTCTGCAAATATTATAAAGTTCCTTGTTTTAAAACTCTAGCTGTATATTTTTTAAAAAGACAATACACATATACACACTCCTCCCAGGGATATGGAGAGCAATGATACTGTGTCATCATAGTTCCACTAGGACAGAGGTGAGCCTGCTACATGGAAAAACCAATAGCAAGTCATCCACAGCCAATGACTCTGTGATAATGACCATCACTCTTGTTTTAAGGACTTCTCTGGTGGCTCAGATGATAAAGATAAAATTTTCTCTTTGAGTCATTGAACTTGTTAGTTCTTGCAAGCACCCTGATATTAGGAATTACACTAGTTTGTTTTTTTTTTTTAAGTGTGATAATGGTAATGCGGTTATTTTTGAGAGGGGCTCCTTACCTTTTAGAGGTACATTTTTAACAATGAAATGATGTCTGGGATTTGTTTCAAAATAATCAAAGGGGAAAGTCGGTCAGGGTATAGATGAAGCAAGATTGGCCATGAGGTGATAGTTGTTGAAGTTGGGTGATGGGTAAGACTTAAACAGTCCATGGGGTCACAAAGAGTCGGACACTACTGAGCAACTTTCACTTTCAACTAAGCCGGTGAGCCACAAATCCAGTGGGTCCCTGTTGCCCTCATGAAAACCCAGATTCCTAATGTGTTGACATCGCATGGCTCCTGCTTCATCTTTCCTATCTCTTTTAAAGATTTTTTTTCATCATTCCCTTGACTCCAGTCACACTGAACCACCTTTATTTTTCTGATCCTGCCGGGTCTTTGTCTCACTTCCTGCCTTTCGTACATGCTGTTCTGTCAGAAACACTTCTTCCCCTTCCTCTGGCTAATTTACATCCTCCAAATATCTTTAGTGATTGGATCCATCTGGGGCCTGAAAAAAAAACAAACCCAGAAGCACACTTGGCAACATGAAAACAATTTACATACAGTAAGACTGACTTTTTTAGGGGTGTACAGCTCTGAGTTCTAACATGTGTATAGACCTGTGTAACCACCACAATCAGGATACAGAATAGTCTCATCACCCCAAAATGCTCCCAAAAGGTAATATTTTATAAGTCACACCCTCCCCTCACCCTTAACCCCCCAGCAACCCCTGATCTGTTCTCCAGTACTATTGTTTTGTCTTTTCTAGAATGGTATATAAATGAAACCATAGAGTATATAACCTTTAGAAACTCACTTCTTTCACTCAAGCGTGCCTTACAGATTCAATCATATTATTACATGCATTAACAGATCATTCCTTTCCTTTTATTGCTGCGCAAATATTTTGTTGTATGGATGTACCGCAGTTATTTTCTCCATTCACATGTTGAAAGGCATTTGGATGGTTTCCAGGTTTTGGTGATTATGAATAATACTTCTATAAACATTCCTATACAACTTCTTCTGCAAAAATAAGTTCTATGTTTCTATAGGTAAATGTCTACAAGTCAGATTGATGGGTTATGTGATAAGTACACATTTAATTTCATGAGGCTGTCAAACTGTTTTCCATAGTGGCTATATCATTGTGAACTCCCATCAGTAACATCTGAGAGTAGCCGCCCTTCCACGTCATTGCATGACTAGCACTTGCTATTGTCAGTATGTTTTCTTTTTTTTATTTTAGCCATTCTTTCTCTATACATTTTAAATTTTCACCTCTTTATTTTTTAAAAATTATTTTGTTGAAGTATAGTTGATTTACAATGTGCTAATTTCTGCTGTACAGTACAGTGACTCAGTTATACATATGTGTACATTCTTTTTTATATTCTTTTTCATTATGGGTTATCACAGGATATTGAATATACTTCCCTGTGTTATGTTACACAGTAGGACCTTGTTGTTTATCCATTCTATATGTAATAGTTCACATTTGTGTTTTAGCTATTTTAGTATTATGTATCTCCTGGTGCTTTTGTTTTCCTTTTCCCTAATTGCTAATGATGTTGACCATCTAGTCATGTGCCTATTTACCATATATATTTTTTCTGTCTGTTTAAATCTTTTGCTTGTTTCAAAACTGGTTTGTTTTCTTATTGTGGAGTATTAAGAGTTACTGATTTATTCTGGATAGAAGTCGTTTACTGGATATGTGCATTACAGATATTTTCTCTGCAGTCTGTAACTTGCTTTTCATTCTCTTTAAAGAAATTTAATAACACTTTTTTTTTATTGTGGGGAAAATACACATAAACATAACATTGATCATCTTGACCGTTTTTAGGTGAGTTCACTGGTACTAGGTGAGTTCTCTGGTTCTCTGTAAAGAACAATATTGTATAGGAACCTGGAATGTTAGGTCCATGAATCAAGGCAAATTGGAAGTGGTCAAACAGGAGATGACAAGAATGAACATTGACATTTTAGGAATCACTGAAGTAAAATGGACTGGAATGGGTGAATTTAACTCAGATGACCATTGTATGTACTACTGCGGGCAAGAATCCCTTAGAAGAAATGAGTCATAGTCAACAAAAGAGTCTGAAATGCAGTACTTGGATGCAATCTCAAAAATGACAGAATTCTGTTCATTTCCAAGGCAAACCATTCAATATCACAGTAATCCAAGTCTATGCCCCAACCAGTAATGCTGAAGAAGCTGAAGTTGAATGGTTCTATGAAGACCTACAAGACCTTCTAGAACTAACACCCAAAAAAGATGTCCTTCTCATTATAGGGGACTGGAATGCAAAAGTAGGAAGTCAAGAGATACCTGGAATAACAGGCAAATTTGGCCTTGGAGTACAGAATGAAACAGGGCAAAGGCTAATAGAGTTCTGCCAAGAGAATGCACTGGACATAGCAAACACCCTCTTCCAGCAACACAAGAGAAGACTCTACACATGGACATCACCAGATGGTCAATACTGAAATCAGATTGATTATATTCTTATATTCTTTGCAGCCGAAGATGGAGAAGCTCTATACAGTCAGCAAAAACAAGACCTGGATCTGACTGTGGCTTAGATCATGAACTCCTTATTGCCAAATTCAGACTTAAATTGAAGAAAGTAGGGAAAATCACTAGACCATTCAGGTATGACCTAAATCAAATCCCTTCCGATTATACAGTGGAAGTGATTAGATCTCATAGAGTGCCTGAAGAACTATGGATGGTGGTTCATGACATTGTACAGTAGGCAGTGATCAAGATCATCCCCATGAAAAAGAAATGCAAAAAGGTAAAATGACTGTCTGAGGAGGCCTTACAAATAGCTGAGAAAAGAAGAGAAGCTAAAGGCAAAGGAGAAAAGGAAAGATATACCCATTTGAATGCAGAGTTCTCCTTGAATGCAAGGAGAGATAAGAAAGCCTTCCTCAGTGATCAATGTAAAGAAATAGAGGAAAATAACAGAATGGGAAAGACTAGAGATCTCTTCAAGAAAATTAGAGATTCCAAGGGAACATTTCATGCAAAGATGGGCACAATAAAGGACAGAAATGGTATGGACCTAACAGAAGCAGAAAATATTAAGAAGACGTGTAAGAATACACAGAACTATACAAAAAAGATCTTCACGACCCAAATAACCACGATGGTATGATCACTCACACCAGCCAGACATCCTGGAATGTGAAGTGGACCTTAGGAAGCATCACTACAAACTAGTGATGGAAGGTGATGGAATTCCAGTTGAGCTATTTCAAATCCTAAAAGATGATGCTGTGAAAGTGCTGCACTCAATATGCCAGGAAATTTGGAAAACTCAGCAGTGGCCACAGGACTGGAAAAGGTCAGTTTTCATTCCAATCTCAAAGAAAGGCAATGCCAAAGAATGCTCAAACTACTGCACAATCTCACTCATCTCACACACTAGTAAAGCAATGCTCAAAATGCTCCAAGCCAGGCTTCAACAGTACATGGACCGTGAACTTCCGGATGTTCAAGCTGGATTTAGAAAAGTCAGAGGAACCAGAGATCAAATTGGCAGCATCTGTTGGATCATCAAAAAAGCAAGAGAGTTCCAGAAAAACATCTACTTCTGCTTTATTGACTACACCAAAGTCTTTGACCATGTGGATCACAACAAACTTTGGAAAATTCTGAAAGAGATGGGAATACCAGGCCACCTTACCTGCCTCCTGAGAAATCTGTATGCAGGTCAGGAAGCAACAGTTAGAACTGGACATGGAACAACAGACTGGTTCCACATTGGGAAAGGAATACATCAAGGCTGTATATTATCACCCTGCTTATTTAACTTATATGCAGAGTACATCATGCGAAATGCCAGGCTGGATGAAGCACAAGCTGGAATCAAGATTGCTGGGAGAAATATCACTAACCTCAGATGATAATAAATAATGCAGATGATACCACCCTTATGGCAGAAAATGAAGAACTAAAGAGCCCCTTGATGAAAGTGGAAGAAGAGAATGAAAAAGTTGGCTTAAAACTCAACATTCAGAAAACTAAAATCATGGCATCCAGTCCCATCACTTCATGGCAAATAGATGGGCAAACAATGGAAACAGTGACAGACTTTTTTGGGGGGGAGCTCCAAAATCACTGCAGATGGTGACTGCAGCCATGAAATTAATTTCTTTGGAAGAAAAGCTATGACCAACCTAGACAGCATATTAAAAAGCAGAGACGTTACTTTGCCAACAAAGGTCTGTCTAGTCAAAGCTATGGTTTTTCCAGTAGTCATGTATGGATGTGAGAGTTGGACTATAAAGAAAGCTGAGCACCGAAGAATTGACGCTCTTGAACTGTGGTGTTGGAGAAGACTCTTAAGAGTCCCTTGGACTAGGGCTTTCCTGGTGGCTCAGCTGGTAAAGAGTCACTTGGACTGCAAGGAGATCCAACCAGTCAATCCTAAAGGAAATCAGTCCTGAATATTTATTGGAAGGACTGATGTTGAAGCTGAAACTCCAATACTTTGGCCACCTGACGTGAAGAACTGACTCATTTGAAAAGACCCTGTGCTGAGAAAGAGTGAAGGCAGGAGGAGAAGGGAACGATAGAGGATGAGATGGTTGGATAGCATCACCGACTCAATGGACATGAATTTGAGCAAGCTCTGGGAGTTGATGATGGACAGGGTAGCCTGGCGTGCTGCAGTCCATGGGGTCGCAAAGAATTGGACACGACTGAGCAACTGAACTGAACTGAAGTGAACTGGTATTAAGTTCATTCATGTTGTTGTGCAGCCATCACCACCATACAACTCCTGAAATGTTCATCTTGCAAAACAAACTCTGTACCTCTAAAACAGTAACTTCCCATTTCCCCCTCCCCCAACCACTGTTATACTTTCTGTTTCTACAGATTTCACTATTCCAGGTTCCTTACCTAAGTGGAATCATACAGTATTTGGCCTTCTATGATTGACTTAATTATAGTCACCACTACTCTCATTTTGATTACCATATTCATAGAATATCTTTCTCCAGGCTTTCACTTTCAGTCTATTTGAATGCCTAGATCTAAAGTGAGTCTCTTGTAGATAGCAAATAGTTGGGTCATTTAAAGAAATCTATCCTGTAAATTTCTGTCTTTTTATTGTAAAGTTTAATCCATCTACATTAAAAAATCACTTACATTTAATGTAGTTATTGATATATTAGATTTAGAACTACCATGTTATTATTTTGTTTTCTGTTTTTCCCCATGCCTTTTTATTCCCCTGTTTTTCCTTTTCTGCCTTCTTTTGGATTATGGGAATATTTTTATTTTATTTTATTTTATTTTTCTATTTCAGAAGGTTTTTTGCAAGTTGCTTTATTTACAATGTCAACTTTAAAAGTCACTGAACTAAAATTAAGTGGACAATAAACTAGGTAGAAATTGCTTTACAAAAAGGGACAGCCCAAAATGCCACTTTCTATTGGGAACCCACAGTTCAATTTTATTCAGAGCAAAGAAAAGAAACTTTCAATCATACTAGAAGAAACTGGGCAGTGAGTTTGGGAACTGTACTGAAACTACACATGCAATGAGGACAACATTCTGCTAATACAATTGACTTGCTGCTGCATTTGTTGACTGTTTTTCTAATATTAACAATTATAAACAAAGCAGTGCAACTAGTATTTGGAATAATCCTTACAGTGTTACAGCGTTAGACACGAAATTTCACTTCTCCTCACACCACTGGTTCTCTTGCGTACCTGGGCTTCCTCTTCCTCAGTAAAATCATTTTTGTTATTGAATGTCTTTCGAATCTCCTCAGGAGTTTTCCCCTTGATCATATTAGCAACAGTCTTGCAGGTAACATCAAGCAAACCTTTGATGTCTAAGTAGTTTGCTGCCAATATAAGCTCAAAGAGTGTCCCTTGGTCAACTTTCAGAAATTCTTGATCCCAAACAGGTATATCATCTGTTCGTTTTTCTTTGTTCTCATCATCCTCGGGAGAAGGAGGATCATCCTTGTGGTGGGTGCACCACTGAATGACATTTTTCAATATTGCTGCATTAACATTTGGCAAGGGGACTGGATCATCATCTCCTTCATCATCCATTCCCAAATCTTCCAACACAGTTTTGATGGTCACAGACTGTTTTGTAATTTCAACATCAACTTCGAATATCTCTCCATCAGAACTCTGCAACTTAATTGAAGTCATGGTATTAGGTCTCAAAGAGAGAGAGGGCCGGAGG
This sequence comes from Odocoileus virginianus, assembly GCF_023699985.2. Taxonomy (NCBI): domain Eukaryota; kingdom Metazoa; phylum Chordata; class Mammalia; order Artiodactyla; family Cervidae; genus Odocoileus; species Odocoileus virginianus. The sequence goes on from NC_069708.1 coordinate 13,768,596, forward strand.
CTGAAGTGAGCAGGGAGACGTCGTCAAACAGCAAAACCTAAAGGCGGAGAACAAGGCCAATATATCGGATTATGGGAATATTTTTAAACATTTCAATTTAATTTATTAATTGGGTCTTTTTTTTTTACTATATTTCATTGTGTATGTTTTTATTTATGTATTTGGTTGTACCAGGTCTTAGTTGTGGAATGTGGGGTCTAGTTACCTCACCGGGGATCAGACTTTGGAGTCTTAGCCAGTGGACCACCAGGGAAGTCCCCCACTATATAGCTTTTTAAATGGTTGCTCTAGGGATTGTTAAACATATACATAAATTTTCACTAATATTTTACTACTCCAAAAGGAGTGTAGAAACCTTACCATCATATAAGACCATTTACTCTTTTTTACCTTTTTGTTATTGTATGTATTACATCTATGTACATTAAGACTCCTGTAGGAAGTGTTACAATTTTTGCATTCAACTGTCATATGTATTTTAAGAACTTAGGAGGAAAAACTCCATCATATTTACTCAGATATTTCTATTTCTTTTCCTTCATTTCTAAAATTTCATATTTCCTTCTGGTATCATTTACTTTCTGTCTAAAGAACTTCCTTTTAGAGCAGGACTCACAGTAGCATATTAGAATGGCTTTATTTTGCCTACATTCTGAAAGATATTTTCACCAGATATAGAATTCTGGGTTGACAAATTTTTTAGCACTTAAAAATGTTATTTTTAAAACTTCTGGCCTTATGGTTTCTGGTGAGAAATATTTAGTCATTTGCATCATTATTCCTTTGTATGCAATGAATGGTTTTTCTTTGCTCTAATTTTTTTTCTTTGTCTTTGCTTTTCAGAAGTTTGGTTATGTGTCTAGGATTAATTTCTTTGAGTTTATAATGTTTTTTTTTTCAATCATTTTGAATCTTTATGCTCATGTCTTCCTTCAAAACTGGGAAATTTTCCATTATTTCTTCAACTATTTTTTCTGCATCATGCTTCTTCTCCTTTCCACCTCAGACTCCAAAGACATGAATCTTACACCTTTGGTCGGATCCTGGATGTTTGTTCATAATTTTTTTTAAGTAATTCATTTTATTTTTTTGGCTGTGTAGGGTCTTGGTTTCAGTACACAGGCTCAGTAGTTGTGGCACACTGGCTTAGTTGCCCCAAGGCATGTGGGATCTTAGTTCCTCAACCAGGGATGGAACCTGAGTCCTCTGCATTGGAAGGTGGATTCTTAACTACTGGACCATCAGGGAAGTCCTTGTTCACTTAAAAAAAAATCTTTTCCCTCTGTTGTTCAGATCAGATAATTTCTGTTGATGTATCTTCAAGGTCACTGAGTCTTCTCTGTTATCTCCATTTTTTTTTTGTTACCTCCATTTTTATTGAGCGCATCCAGCAAATTTGTATTTCTTATTTCAGTTATTCTAATTTTTAAGTTCTAAAATTTCTTCTACTTGGTTTATTTTTGTAGCTTCTATTTTTTTTCTACTGACACATTTTGTAATTCCAAGAGTATTTGCTCATACTCCTTGGAGCATGATTATTATATCTGTTTTAGAGTGTTTTCTGATATTTCCAACACCTTGGTCACCTTAGAGTTGGTATCTATAGATTGTCTTTTCCCTTGTGAGTTATGTGATTTTCTTGGTTCTTCATATGCCAAGGCGTGTTATATTATATCCTGGACATTTGACTATTATGCTATCAGACTCTGAGTCTTGCTTAGATTCTATGGAAAATGTTGATTTTTTGTTTGTTTGTTTCTTTGACTGTTTTAGCAGGTAATCAATTCAGGCAGGTTTAGGCACCAAGTTCTGTCCTCTCTTCTTTTGTAGGCTGTGGTTCCAATATCAGTTTAGTTTTGAAACATTTTGCAGTGCTATTCAGATCTGCTCCATGTGTGGGCCACCCAGGAGCCAATCTGCATGCTAGACAGTGTTGTGCTCCATAGCTCAGTTGTCAAAATCTTCAGTATTGACTCTTTAGAGTCAAGGCCATATATCTGGAGCTTGGGCTTGAGTCCAGGACTTTATGCACAACTTTATGTGATCCCTTTCTCAAGTTCCCTTCTCTTTGCAATCACTCTATATTCTTCGGCTCCAAGAGGGCCCCCATCCTGGTCCTATGGTTAGAAAGCCTGGGCCTTAGCCTCATGGCTCTGCCAAATAACCCCTGTGACAGAGTTTGCTTTCTTTTAATTTTCATTTCATTTCATTTTTAATTAAAAAAAATATTTATTTATGGCTGTGCTGAGTCTTCATTGCTATGTATGGGCTTTCTCTAGTTGTGGAGAGTGGGGGCTACTCTCTAGTTTTAGTGTGTGGGTTTCTCATTGCGGTGACTACTCTTGTTGTAGAGCACCGGCTCTGGGCTTGTGAGGTCAGTAGTTGCAGGTCAAGGGCTCCAGAAGTTGTGGCACATGGGCTTAGCTGCTCTGTGGCATGTGGGATCTTCCCCAACTGGGACTGAATCGGTATCCCCTGCATTGCAAGGCTGATTCTTAACCACTGGACCACCAGGGAAGTCCTCATTTCATTTTTGTGGCTGTGTGGCTTGTAGGGTCTCCTTGACGAGGGACCAAACTTACGCCATTAGCAGTGAAATCGAGGAATCCTAACCATTGGACCTCCAGGGAATTTCCTCCATCTGTTTTCAAGGTCAAGCTGAAGAAGGACACAACAATCAAAAAGCAACAGTGATTTCCTGAGGTTCTTTGTACCACAGTTCCTCTAGTTAGAATTCCTTTGGTTAGAGAGAAATTTTAGGTACCAGCTCAACCACTGTTGCCATTGCTGCTGCCGTGGGACTGTAGCTTTGAAAGTGGGACTTGCTTGGGGTTTGGAGTTGGAGGAAAAAAAGGTATCTTTCTACTTTCTCTATCCTTTGGGGCTCGCCTTCCCATCTATGAACCAGAAAGAGAACACTTAACGTGAATATCTTTCACTCCACATCTGGTATACAATTCTGGGATTTGTACTGTCTTAATCCAGGGCAGGAGATATGGGAGGTTAAAAAAAAAGTCTAAGAATCTCACCACTGGATTGGCCATTCTTTGAATTCTGATATATATCCCCAGTCTACCTGCTACCATTTTCTTTTCACAGTCCTCATATAAGGTGCTTCATGTAGTCGGCCCAGGATTTTCAGTTGCATTTAGTGAGAGAAGCAGGATTGAAAGTAATTCCTCCATCATCTTAACCAGAATCAGAACATAAGTTTTTATTTTAAATTTGGATTTACAAAAATGTCACACAAGAAAGGACAAAGACTTTCTGCACATCCTTCACTCAGCTTCTCCTTGTTCTAACAGCATACATAAAAACCTGAACGAACTTTTTGGCCAACCCAACACAATGATCAAAACCAGGAATTTAAGCTCAGTGTGATGCTATTTAGTAAACTGTGAACCTTAGCAACAGCAACAACAACAAAAAACCCAAGTAAAAAATAAGCAGAGGAGCTGAGTAAGCATTTCTCCAAAGATGACATACAGATGGCCAATAGGCACATGCAAAGATGTTCAGCATCACTAATTATTAGGGAAATGCAAATCAAAACTACTGCATGTTTTCACTTGTATGTGGAGTCGAAAAAATAAAACAGGGCTTCCTTGTTGGCTCAGTGGTAAAGAATCCACCTGCCAAAGCAGGAGACATGGGTTTGATCCCTCGTCTGGGAAGATCACACATGCAGCAAAGCAGTTAAGCTTGTGAGTCACAACTATTGAGCTTGTGCTCTAGAGCCCGGGAATCGCAACTGCTGAGCCTACATGCCACAATTCCTGGAGCCTGAGTGGCCTAGAACCTGTGCTCTGAAACAAGAGACGCCACCGCAATGAAAGGCCAGTGCACCAGAACTAGAGATTAGCCTGCACTCATTGCAACTAGAGAAAAGAGCATGCAGTAATGAAGACCCAGCACAGCCAAAAAAAAAAAAAAAAAGGAATGGCTAAATAAAATAAATTAAAAAATTAAAAACAGAACAAATGAACAAACATAACAAAACAGAAATAGAGTTGTAGTTACAGGGAAACAGGTGGTTGCCAAAGGGGAGAGGGTAGGGAGAGGAAAGAATTAGGTGAAGGAGATTAACAAGTACAGACTTTCAGTTGTGAAATAAATGAGTCACAGGTATGAAATGCACAGTGTGGGGAAAATAACTATGTAATATTTTTGTATGGTGACATACCATAACTAGACTTACCATGGTGATCATCATTTGAAATATCAAATCACTATGTTGTGTAACAGGAACTAACAGTGTAGTAGATCAATTATATTTCAAAAACAAACAAACTCATAGAAAAAGAGGTCAGATTTGTGGTTGCCAGAAGCAACGGGTAGGGTGGACCAGGAATTGGATGACAGTGGTCAAAAGGTACACATTACCAGTTATAAGTAAATACGTAGGGATGTAATGTACAACCTGATTAATACAATAATCAACACTCAGCCATAAAAAAGATGAACTGTTAACCATTTATGACAACACTGGATGGATGTTGAGGGTATCTGGCTAAGTGAAATAAGTCAGATGGAGAAAGACGTGTACTGTGTGATTTCACTTATTTGTGGAGTTCAAAAAAACAAAAAAAGAAATGAACAAACAAACAAAAATTAACATGTAAATACAGAGAACCGAAGAGTGATTACCAGAGGGGAAGAGGTAGGGTTGGGGAAGGGCAAAATGGGTAAAGGGGATCACCTATAGGATGACACATGGAAGCTAAACTTTTGGTGGTGAGCACACTGCAGTGTATATAAAAGTAGAAATGTTGCACACATGAAACTTATATAATGTTAGAAACCAATATCACCTCAATGAAAAATAAAGAACAACAGCAGAACAAAAATCTATGAAATTAATTCAAATTTCACCTTTTTAAAAAAACTAATATTCTTTTACTGTTTTAGGATACAACCCAGGATTCCTCATTGCATTTAGTCCTTACATCTCAGTCTCCTCCAATCTCTGACGGTTCTTCAGTATTCTGTTGTCTTTCTTTGATGCCTCTGAAGTGTATTGGTCATGTATTTTGTGGAACGTCTCTCCATTCAGGTTTGTCTGATGTTTTCTTGTGGTTAGATTGAGGTTACGCATTTTTAGCAAGAATCCACACAGATGATGCTATGCTCCTCTCACTGTATCCGGGGATACAGTGTCTCATTACTGATGATGTTAAGGTGGTTTGTGCTGTGTTTTTCCATTGAAATTTACTATTTCCTCCTTTTTTACTAATAAATATCTTGGAGAAGATAGTTTGAGACTATGTGTATATCCTGTTTCCCTTCATACTTTTGCTCTCGGCTTTTAGCATCCATTGGTGGATCTTGCCCACCACTGTTATTACTGTGTTGTATGTTGTTTGTATTTCCCCTCATTCCTTTTACATTTATTAATTGGAATTCTCCTGCAAGGAAGAGCTGTCCCTTCTCCCTCATTTATTTATTATTTTTTTTGTTTTGCCTACACCACTTGGCTTGTGGGGTCTTAGTTCTCCAACCAGGGATCACACCAGCACCCTCAACTGTGAAAGTGCAGAGTCCTAACCTCTGGACCACCAGGGGAGTCCCATTTATTCATTAATTCAGTTATTACTATTAGTATGGACTCCTGGACATTTATTTTATTCTATAGGATCTAATTCAATACTGTCATTATTTATTTTGTTCTTCAAATTGTTCTAACTTTGGCCATTAAGAGCTCTTTCAGGGGATGTCCCTGGTGGTCCCAGTGGTTGAATCCATGCTTCCATTGCAGGGGGTGCAAGTTTAATCCTTTGTCATAAATTAAGATCTCATAAGCTGCATGGCCTGGCCAAAAAAAATAAATAACAGAGGGTGGGGGGATAAAAGGTGGATTCCAGTGCCCTTTCAACATTCTTCCATCCTTTTGCAAGCACTTCCTTACTTTCTTAATGCTGAACTTTTGAGATTTTTTAAAAATTCACTTTTGTCTGTGCTGGGTGTTCATTGATCCGCGTGGGCTTTCTCTAGTTACAGCGAGTGGGGACTACTCTTCCTTGTAGTGTGCCAGCTTCTCATTGCAGTGGCTTCTCTTTTGAGGATCACAGGCTCTAGGGCATTTGGGCTTTAGTAGTTGCAGCACATGGGCTCAGTAGTGGTGCTGCACGGGTTTAGCTGCTCTGAGGCATGTGGAGTCTTCCCAGATCAAGGATCGAACCAATGTCCCCTGCATTGGCAGGCAGATTCTTAACAACTGGACCAGCAGGGGAATCAGATATATATTTTTTTAATCGAAGGGACCATTTGCTTCATGTGCTTCAACACCATTTGCCAAAGGTGTTGGCAGAATGAAAGGAATTAACAGGGGACATTGAGGCACCCAGCAACTAGCAGCAACAGGAAGCCATTAACACCCATAGATCAGAAGGGGTAGGTGGAGGCAATGATGCTCTGGCAAGAGCTGAAGCCATGAAAAGGGGCCACTTGACAGAAGCCATGGCCACAAATGGTTCTGGCACTGCCAGGACCACAGTGGGGCATAAGATAAAGAAGAATGGAGACTTCAATTTCTTTTTCTTTCCACCTCAGTCTCCTGCCTGTTCTTCTGATGGGCTGGACACCGAGAAGCCAGAGAGGCAAGGGAGCTTGGTTGCTGAAGTCTGTTAAAGGTCAGCTTCCAAGCACATAGAATGGATTTGGGGGCAAGTGGAGAATAGCCATCACAAAATATCACTCCTTCCAAGAGTTCTTTCCTGACTGCCAAGCCTGGTCAGATGCCTACAGCCTCCTTGTCCGAGCACTGTCATGGCATATTGCTTGTTTCCCCCCATTGGTCTCTCTCCCTAGACAGTCAGAGAAGTGGAGCTGCCCTGTGACCCCTCTCAGGGATGGCCCTTGGTAGGCTCTCAGTATATGTTGTGGGAAAAGATGAGATCAGGGCGATGCAGGCCAGAGCTGGAATAGTCACAGGGACTACCACTCCCCCGGGATTCTACTCCTGAATCTGGTCACCCTTTAACCCTTCGGAGGCTGAACACATACATCATGTAGTCTTCATGTCTCCATGTCTTTTACATGCTATTTGCTATCCTTGGAATGCTGATTCTGACATCTGGTAGGTGATATTAGATGGGCCAGATGATGATTGTTGTTGAAGTTGGGTGGTAGGAATATAGGAGCTCATTGCACCAGTCTCTCAGTTTTTGCATGCCTGAGAATTCCCATAAAAATAGATTCTAAAAGCAGCATTTATGGGGCACACACTGCGTGCCAGAGCTTTTGCTTACAGATGATGGGGACACAGTGGTGAACCAGCTAAGTGTGTGTGTGTGTGTGTGTGTGTGTGTGTGTGTGTGTTTGTGCTCAGTCACTCAGTTGTGTCCAACTCTTTGCCACCATAGCCCACCAGGCTCCTCTGTCCGTGGGAGTCTCCAGGCAAGAATACTGCAGTGGGTTGCTGTTTCCTCCTCCAGGGGATCTTCCCGATCTAAGGATCAAACACTCATCTCCTGTGGGTCCTGCATTGGCTGCTGCTGCTGCCGCTAAGTCGTTTCAGTCGTGTCCGACTCTGTGCGACCCCATAGATGGTAGCCCACCAGGTTCCCCACTGCTATTCTTTACCACTAGCGCCACCTGGGAAGCCCCAGTTAATGGAAGAAAGGAGGCTATACAGCCACTCCTCCTACTGGAAAACTGCTCTCTGCTCCATGTCTTGCCCTGGCCACGCTCAGGTGGCCTGCCCCCCACCCCCTACCTGTCTCCTCCATAACTCTGACCCAGCACAGAAATGAACAGGATTTTCCTGGCTGAACTGTTGCCCGACCTTGCCCCCACCATTCATATGTTGAAACCCTAAACCCTCCATATGGTGACATATGGAAATGGGGCCTTGTTGAACAAGCTTCACTGGTGTCCACTGGTGTCAGCAGTAGGGATAGAGGTTAGACAAGTAAATCCATGCTGCTGGCACAAATACTGAGCTCCAGAATGGTGCTGGGGTGGGAGGTGACTGTTTTCTATGTGAAATCGATGTAAGGGGCTCATTTAAAGCTTTGTATGTTGAATTATTTTTCTGAAGAGAACTCTGCAGGATTGTCCTTTGGTAATCAACAACACATATCTACCCAAACTGAATATATACATTCCCTGACCTAGCAATTCCGCTCCTAGGTATAGACTCAACAGAAAGTCAAATGGTTGTCTACCCAAAGATAAAAATGTTCACAGCAGCACTCTGGAACAGCCCCCAACTAGAAACTACCCAAATACCTGCCACCAACATGGAACAGAGAAAGGGTTGGTACCTTCATACAACTGAATACTTTATAGTACCAAGAATGAACAAGCTATTGGTATCACACGGATGAGTCTCATCATATGGAGGGAAAAGGCAAACAAATATACTGTTTGTTCATACTGTATGATCTGTTTATATGAAGCTCAAAGGGAGACAAACGAATCCCTGATATTAGAAGTCAGGATAGTAGCTATACTTCACTAAAAAGTTTTAAAAATCCATGAAACAAACAGTTTACAAAGTGCCTTTGCACATCTGTTGTCTTATTTTTCTGCTCTTTCTCAGTCCAACAATACTTCTTTTCAGATACATGAATTATATGTAGCAAAGTGCAGATATCCTAAGTGACCAGCTCAATGAATTCTGCCACATGTCTACACCTGGATAGATGAAATTATAGAACATTGCAGCAGTACTGAGAGTTCCCCTACATTATCTTCTTTTATCTTCATTGACAACCTCAGGCTAGCAAACGAACATCAGCCTGAGACACGGAGACCTGCCAAGGTGCCACTGCCTCCCTGGAGGCAGGACAGTACTGCCCTCAGGGCAGAGGGATAGCTGAGAGGCCCTCTATCTTGAGCCTGCATCATTAGCCAATGAATTAAATTCCTGAAACAGGAGGCTCTGTCTCCCTTTCATATAACCAGGCAGGGAGTTGGGGTGGCAGGATGGGAGGCACTGTTTAGTTATTTTTTAACCTTGTCATTTTCCAGAGCCATCTCCCAACCATCAACATTCTGGACGATGCCCTAGAGTCTGAGGGTTATCATTGCCAGGTGGGGGGACACTAGTGCCAGGCTAGAAACTGCCCCCTGGGGACAGAGTGGCCCCCAACCCACCAAACTGGGTGGGCAGGGCGCCTGGTAAGGAACAAGGCAGTTCCAATCCACTGATGCTGCTATGGAGTGAGGCCTGGAACGTGCCTCCAGCCAAAGCTTCTGGAAGGTCAGTGTGGATGCATTCAGAGTCCAATTCTCACTGTCCCCCAAGCCTGGTCTGGGGCTGGATGAAGTTGGAGGGCTGACCCTAAGCAAGCTCGAAGGAATAGAAGGTGCACCTTGGGGACTTCCCTGGTGGTCCAGTGGTTGGGAATTCACCTTACAGTGCAGGGGTCGTGGGTTTGATCCCTGGTCAGGGAACTCAGATCCCACATGCCTCAGTGAGCGCCGCAACTAGAGAGAGTATGTGCACCTCAATGAAAGATCCCGCATGACGAAACAAAGACTCCATGTGCTGCAGGCAACTAAGACCTGACAGAGCCAAATAAATAAATAATTTCTTTTTTAAAAAAAAGAAGAAAAAAAGAAAGAAGAAGAAAAAAAAAAGAAGAAGAAGAAAAAAAAGAAGGTGTACCATGAGCTCCCCCATGGATTTCTCCCTCCAGTTCAAAGCCCTTTGTTGAACGGCCTCTATCCCTAGGACATGGTGCTGGGCACACAGCCCGAGAACCTGGGTGGCCTCATTTCCTCAAAACTCTGGAAAGTTTCTTGGCCCTCTTAGGAGAAGTCCTCTTGACTCTTCCAGTCATGAACAGAGCTCCCCTACCCCCTCCTGGGACTGGAACCCGGTTCTGGAACGGCCAGAAGACTGCCGAGCAGGCAGGGAGCAAAGGCCTCACCTGCTTCTCCCTCAGGGCAGAGTCCGATTAGCTCCTCTCTGACTGGCTTCTGCAGCTCAGCTCTCACTGGCTTCTGCAAGTGGGAGGTTGAGGAGCTGGTGACTCATCTGATTTCTGGGAAGGAAAGGATCAGAGGTTCCGATGGGCTTATTTATTTATTAATGACTGAGATCTGGATCACAAGGCTACATGAGAACCATACAAAGACTTGATAAAATTTAGCAGAGACTTGGGCAGCAGCCCGTGTGGAATCCACTCGTTTTTCTATTTAAAAAGGTGGGAGAGGGGAAAGCCTTCGTTCCAAAGCTGCAAATGAACTTACACCATCTGCTCCTCTCCCAGCCAAAGAATACAATTCCAGGAAGCAGGAGAAGGGAGGCCTGTCGGGGCTGATCGGTGACGGCTGTCAGCCTTGAACAGTTGTTTATCCTCAATGACTATTTCCACATAGACCTCTTGCAGGGGTCTGCTGTTCTTGACATGGCAGAGAGGAAACAAAACCTCTTATGCCGTGTGCAGCAGTCGTCCACCACTCCCCCTTCCTCCACCATTTGACTGACATGCGGTGGCCTTGGCTGAGTCCTCCCTGGGACTTGGTAACAAACCCAGAGACAAAGAAAAGCTGGGTCTCGGCTGACTCTGACCCACCCCACAGGGAGCCTGCGCCTGGCAAGGCAAGGAAACACCCTTCAGTTGTTCCAGGGACTAAGGTTTCACTTGGTTCAAAGAAACGTTCTTTGTGTTCTCAGGAACTATGCTTTTGAATAACAGCTGTCAGAGTCCTACACAAATAGCTTCATGTGGATTTGCCACAGGATCCGGGGTGGTGGGCTTTGCTATGAATTCTAACCCTATGATTTCAGCACATTTTCTCTCCATGTAAAAGCGTGTGTGGAGGGGAGAGGGGAGTAGAATCATTTCTGGATAGGAAGTCATACAGGCAAAAAAAAAAAAAAAAACAACCTCAGAAACAAACAAACAAAAAAGAGGACGCTTTGCTTTGAGTACAAAGGAGCCGCACCTCGGCCTGAAAGTTCCTTCAAGAGAGATACGGAACTGGACAGCTAAAACCACACGCTGCCCAAGCCCCAGTGAGATCGAGGTGAAACGGAAACTTCCTGTTTCTTTTAGTCCTTTAAAGCTGTGGGGGCAGGGATTTAAACCAGGGCTGTAGCACTCCGAAGGAATCACAACTGCTAGATCAGTCTGGAAAATTGCGGCACCCCCTGGCCCACGGACGACGCCCTCTGGTTCCCACCTGAGGACTAGACAGAGGTAATAGCATAATCAAGCAAAGAAGTGAGTCAGAACTACCACCAGATGCTTTCAATTAGCCAATTTTAACCTTACAGCATCCTTCTTGGGGTGGGGGTGGTGAGCAGGGGTGAGGATGGAGAGCAAATGCCATCCTCATTTTTTTTCTTTTACACAATAGAGGCCTGCCCTGGAGGCTAAATGACCCAGTCAAACACAAACAGCAACACAAAGGCTGAGTCAGGACCTGGCTGGGTCTCAGGCCTTACCCCCAGAGCAGCTACTTCCTTCTAGATATCTCTAATCCTTCAGTTCCTTGGGCCTTTAGTTTTAGGACCTGGGCTGCCATGCTTTTGCTCCTAGTTACGCTGTTTCCACCACTTGGAAGTGAAACTGCGCACAGCAGATGGGACTCGAGCCCTATTGTGCCTCAGATGGGACTTGAACCTACAATCTTTGGCTTAGGAAAGGGATTTGAACCCCAAATCTCCCAGTTGAAACTGCATACCTCATCTCAGGACTTAATGAAGCTCAGGTTCTTTGAGTCTTGGCCCAGAAGGAATTCGGTAAGAGGCAAACTGATAGATAAGTAGATTTACTGAGAGATACACACTCCACAGATAGCCCGTGGCCCATCTCAGAAAGGGAGAGGCGGTGTGTGCTTGTCTCTGTGAGTGGTTAGTTTTTTTGGGCTGGGTAATTTCATAAGCTAACAATGGGAGGATTGTTCTAACTGTTTTGGGGAAGGGGCAGGGATTTCCAAGATTTGGCCACTGCCCACTTTTTGGCCTTTTGTGGTCCGCTTTGTAACTGTCATGGTGCCTGTGGTTATGTCATTTAGTATATGCTAATATATTACGAGTGTGTAATAAGGCTCAAGGTCCACAAGAAGTCAAATCTTCTGCCCTCTTGGATCTAACCAGTTTTTGTGTATCCTCAATGACTATATCATTCTTTTAGAGGTTGTGCCCAGCTCCATTCTCTCCTATCTCAGAAGGTCATTCAACCCTGGGCCACCCACCTCAGAGTAGTCCCAGGTAATTCTCAGGATGGTAGACAAGCAGGGCTTCCAGAATTTAGCATAGGAATGCTCAAACTTTGTCATACCCATGGAACGTGTTAAAAATACATATGGCGAGAATGTGGAGAAACTAGAACCCTCATTTATTGTTGGTGCAGCTGCTGTGGAAAACACTTCAGCAGTTCCTCAAAAAGTTAAACATAAGAGTTATCCCATGACCCAGCAATTTTAGTGTCTACCCAAGAGAAGTGGGAACTTATGTCTACACAAAAACTTGTACACAAATGTTCACAGCAGCATTATTCATAATAGTCAAAAAGTGGAAACAGGCCAAATATCCAGCAAAGGATGCATGGAAACAAAATGTGGTCTATCCCTACATTGGAATATCATTCAGCAATTAAAAGGAATGAAGTACTAACACCTGCTACAACATAGATGAGCCTCAAAATCTTAATGCTAAACAGTCAGTCACAAAGGACCACACATTGTATGATTTTGTTTAAAGGAAATTTCCAGAATAAACAAATTCATAGAGACAGTAAGTGGATTAGTGGTTGCTAGGGGCTGGAGGAAGAGAGGAATGGGGAGTGACTGCTAATGGGTATGGAATTTCCTTTGGGGGTGATGATAATGTTCTAAAATTAGCGAGTGGTGATGCTTGCAAAACTCTGTGAATATATTAAAAACCATAACTTGTACACTTTAAAAGGGTGAATTTTGGAGAAGGAAATGGCAACCCACTCCAGTATTCTTGCCTGGAAAAGTCCATGGACAGAGGAGCCTGGCGGGCTGCAGTCCATGGAATTACATGACTGAGCATGTGTGCATGAGGGTGGAGGGAGATGGGTTGGTAGCAATAAAGTTGTAGAACTAAATAAATAAATAAGTAATTAAAAGGGTGAATTTTCTCCTCACAAGGAATATTCATTAAACTTATTGTGGTAATCATTTTCATGACTTACGTAAGCCAAATCATTATGCTGTAGACCTTAAACTTATACAGCACTGTATGTCAACCAGATCTCAATAAAACTAGAAGAGAAAGAAGGGTGAATTTTATGATATGTAAGGTATAACTCACTTAAGCTATTACCAAAAAAAAAAATATGGACACCTGGGCCTACCCTCAGAGATTCTGGTTAAGCAAGTCTAAGATGGGATCTGTACAGCTGCCTTTTTACTAAAGTATCCTAAATGAGAGAGTGATTTACAAGGAAATGTATGACTTTGAAACTGTACAACTCAGATTGGGAGTTGAACCCAATCTTTTTTAATTTTTTTTGGGTCACACCATGGTATGCAACCCATGCCCCCTGCAGTGAAAGTGGAGTCTTGACCACCAGGGAAGTCCCCCTTTTTTTTTCTTTTCGGGCTGTGTGGCTTGTGGGGATCTTAATTCCCTGACCAGGGATTGAACCCAGTGAGAGTGAGGAGGCCTAACCACTGGACCACCAGGGAATCCCCCCACATATCTTTTATTTTAATTTTAAACTGATAACTTTAAAAAGATATAATTTTATTTATTTATAACTGCGCTGGGTCTTCATTGCTGTATATGCTTTCCTCTAGTTGCAGAGAACGGGGGGCTACTCTCTAGTTGTGGTGCACAGGCTTTAGTTCTTCCTCAGAATGTGGGATCTTCCTGGACCAGGGTTTGAACCTGTGTCTCCTGCATTGGCAGGCAAATTCTTTACCACTGAGCCACTAGGGAAGTGCCCCCCACCCTGTCTATTGAAGTTCAGGTTCTTTTTGTTGTTGTTGCAGGTAGAAATAGTTCATTTCTCTTCATTGCTAAGTAGTATCCCATTGTGTGGATATTAAACAAATTGAAGATATTTCCCCTTTCTTAAAGAGTTTCCTGTGCTATACAAGTTTTCATTAGTTACCTATTTTATACGTAGTAGTGTTTATATGTTAATGTCAATCTCCCAGTTCATTCTACCCCCCCCCCCTTTCTCCCTTTAGTGTCCATACATTTATTCTGTATGTCTGTGTCTATTTCTGCTTTGCAAATAGGTTCATCTATACTATCTTTCTAGATTCCACATATATGTGTTAATACATGATATTTTTCTCTTTCTGACTAATATCACTCTATGACAGTCTCTAGGTCCATCCATGTCTCTGCAAATAGCACAATTTTGTTCCTTTTTATAGCTGATAATTTTCCATTGTATATATGTACCACATCTTCTTTATCCATTCCTCTCTTGATGGACATTTAGGTTGCTTCCATGTAACGTAGCTATTGTAAATAGTGCTGAAACAAACACTGGGCTGTGGGACTTCCCAGGTGGTCCAGTGGCTAAGACTCTGTGTGCCCAGTGCAGGAGGCTTGGGGTTCGATTCCTGGTCAGGGAACTAGATGCCACAAGTAAAGATCCCATGTGCCACAGCTAAGACCTGGTATAGCCAAATAAATAAACAAATATTTAAACAAGCAAAAAAACCCACTGGGCTCCATGTATCTTTTGGAATTATGGTTTTCAGATTCTTGATGTTGCAGAAAGAAATCAGTGAGAGACAAAGTGATAGGTAAGAAGTGGATTTATTTAGAGAGATACACATTTCATAGAATGCAGTCCCTCTCAAAAGGCAAGAACAGGCTTGGGGTAAACACATTCTACAGATAGAGTGTGGGCCATCTCAGAAGGCGAGAGGCCCTGAAATACAGGGTGGTTAGTTTTTATGGACTGGATAATTTCCTAGGTTAATGAGTGGGAGGATTGTTCCAACTCTTTAGAGGAAGGGGCAGGGATTTCCAGGAGCCGGACCACTGCCCACTTTTGGCCTTTTACGATTGGCCTTGAAACTGTTACTGAAAGAGTGTGTGTGTGGGTCTGGCTACTCGCTGCTCAAAAGCTAATAAATAGGCCAGGTTGGTAGAAACGAAAGTCTGCTTTATTTCAGATACTGGCAACAGGCTTGGTGGGTGGGGTTAAGACTGACGTCTGTTCAAAGGCCGACTCTCCACCCCATCCCCCCCTAACTGGCAACTAGTGAGGCAAGAGTTTTATAGTCAAAAGGAGGGGCTACATGCAGAAACAGCACAGTCAGCTCTGACAGTCATCTCGAAATTGGTCATCTTGATTTAGGTATAGTTACTCTTCCGTTCCAGGGTCCACTTGTTCCCATTTCTCTGAGGCCAGTTCTCAGAATTGTGGCAGCTCATGTCCTGGGTACAGTCTGGTCATTATGTAGTTAACTTCTCCACCTGGTGTTTTAGTATCGCTAAGACAGCTCACAGGATGTGGCTCAAAATATTATCTATAGTCCTTGAAAAGGAACTAAAGGTACTTGACTATGCTTAATGACTGCGTTGTTATTATTTGGTCTCCTTTGACTGTTTACCTTTGTTTCTGCATTTCTCATTTCTCTGACTAAACTTAATTCTTTGAAGTTTTCCATAGACAAATGGCAGGCAGAAGACATGGGTGGGGGCGGTGGGGCTGGGGAGCAAAGACCATGGGGTCCTGCTCTGTTTCAGAACTGCCAAGGCGCTGGTGGGCGTGTCATTTAGCATATGCTAATGTATTATGCAAAGAGTTGGACACAACTGAGCAAGTGAACTGAACTGAACTGAATGTATTATGAGGGCTTCCCAGGTGGCGCTAGTGGTAAAGAACCCACAGGAGACATAGATGCTGGTTCGACCCTTGGGTTGGGAAGATCTCCTGGAGGAAGGCAATGCACTCCACTATTCTTGCCTGGAGAATCCCCATGGACAGAGGAGCCTGGCGGGCTACAGTCCATGGGGTCCCAAAGAGTCAGACATGACTGAAGCGATTGAGCACACAAGAAATGTGTTACGATGAGAGTGTGCTACTGCTGCTAAGTCGCTTCAGTTGTGTCCAACTCTGTGTGACCCCATAGATGGCAGCCCACCAGGCCCCTCCATCCCTGGGATTCTCCAGGCAAGAATAGTGGAGGGGGTTGCCATTTCCTTCTCCAACGATGAGAGTATAATAGGCTCAAGGTCCACTGGAAACCTACTTTTCTGCCTTCTTGGGCCTAAGCAGTTTTTGTGTATCCTCAATGGCTATGTCATTCTTCTAAAGGTTGTGTGCTGCACCCTCCCCTCCTGTTTCAACATCACATGTGTCCTTGAGGAGTTCACAGTCACACTGGGGAGACATAAGGGTCTCCTAAGGGACAATTCAGGATCAGACCGTGTGGTCTTAGAGAACAGCACAGTTGTGGAGAGAGAAGACAGTTGTGGGCCAGGGTGGCCTGTGGAGGGGGGAGGGTGAGGGGACTAAGCTGAGCCTTGGAGGAGAGACAGGATTATGCAGACAGAAGAATGTGTTCTGCTGGGAAATGGGGCCTGGGAATGTGCATGTCACGTGCTGGTTGGGGGTCTGTGCAGACTGACATGCAGATGTGGGCTAAGGTTCTCCCTGAATACACAATGCATTGCAGGTGAAGATGCGGAGCCAAAGATGAGTATAATAATGTAAAGAAAGCAGGGTTTTAGGAGGTGTAGCCCGGATTTTGTGTAAAAGTGTACTTTAAGCAAGGACTGGCAGTAAAAGGCCAACTGAGAAGAGGGGCAGGAATCAAGAAATGAAGTGGTGGGGGTCTAGGCCTGGGGCTGGATGGGGGGCTAGAGAGGAAAGAGCAAAGTCAGAGTTTCAAGGGGAATTTAGCATGAGATTGGCTAATAGAGAATGAAGGAAAACAATCAGAGGGAAGCCTATACAATTGTAGACACATGGCTATTTCCTGAGTGAGACCAGAACCTGGTTTAAATCCTAGCTCTGCCGCTATTGGCTATGTGACGTAGGCAAGTCACATGACCTTTCTGCTTTAATCTTCCCAACAGTACATTTCAAATAATAGTAACTATCTCATTGAACTCCCCTAATGGTCCAGTGGTTAAGAATCCACCTTCCAATGCAGGGGGCTCTGGTTCGATCCCTGGTCAGGGAATGAAGATCCAGCATGCCGTGCAGCCAAAAAAAAAAAAAAAAAAGGCCAGGGCAGGCCAGGGCTTCAACACCATATAGTACTCGGGCTGCCCTGTCTGTACTGGGTGGCCAAGTCAGGCTAATCCCCGTGGAAAGAATTGTGTTTCTTTTATCTATCCTTCTGATATTGACAATTGCCTTGCATTTTAGGGTAGGCAGACTGAGGTGTCCAGCCCTTGAGTGTACTTTTCTGAGGGACCCGGAACACTCTGGCTGGATCCCAGGCTGACAGGAAAGCAGGTCCCCATTCTGGAGGCCACCCAGGTCCTTACTGGTAGAGTCCCTACTCAGGCCACACCTATCGGTGCCAGGACAGGTGAGTCAGGGCCAGGCGACAGCCCCAGGGAGTGCTCCCTGTCAGCAGGGAGCCTGGTCCTGGCTTGGGGCCAGAGGACATGGGAGCAACTCAGTTGCCATCCACTACCATGGCAACCTGGGCAGGGTGGCCCCATCCAGGTGCCAGCATGGCAGAGGCCGTGGGAGTGCCCAAGGGCAGGCGGGCAGGTCACTTCCGTGGCCAGGCCTGCCTGGTTCATCCCCGACCTGGCCCAGGAGGGCATGTTGGGCAATTCCCGAGGACTGCAGTGGCTGTGCATACAACCCCTGATTTCCACACAACTTGCCCCTTCTTGTTCTTCCTGTCTGGGGTTATTTCAGTTGTGGCACGGTTGTTACTTTCCATAGCAGTTGAACTGAAAAAGGAAACCAAAAAGAACATCTTTATTTGGACTGAGAGGGAAGTTTGGAGATGGCTTTCATTTTTCCTGCTGAGGCTCCCCCACCTCACCCCGAGGCATGTGGGCTAGGGGGCCCCCTGCATTGGAAGCATAGGGTCTTATACACTGGACCACCAGGGAAGGCCCTGTGGCTGGCTTTTCAAAGCCCTGGTTGAGAAGGGAAGAGTGGGAATATCATTTCCTGAGGCTCTCGGGTACTTCAAGAAATTACACAAATGACAACCGTTTTTCATGCAATAATATTCATCCTCGTGACACAACATGGATATGGCATAGCCTCGTTTGCCAAGTGGTTTTGAGATTTTTCTGATTTCAAACGCCGGTGTTTTCTGCCAGTTTTTAAGTGTGAAAGCTGTTCCCTCAAATGATTAAAGTAGACAACTCATTCTGGCACTCAAAGCCACTGTAGTTTGATCCTAGCACCTCAAAAATCAGTCTTCTCATGGGAGGGGGGATCGGGATGGGGAATACATGTATATCCATGGCTGATTCATGTCAATGTATGACAAAAAACACTACAATATTGTAAAGTAATTAGCCTCCAACTAATAAAAAAAAAATGCCAAAAAAAAAAATCAGTCTTCTCCCTTAGTACTCAGTAACATAAACTCCAAGCTTGTTCATTCTTTCATTCATTCATGCATGCATTCGGTAAACAGTTTTAGAGCACAAAGTGTGTGCCAGTATACTGCTAGAAGCTGAGGATTCAGAAATGAAACACATAGTCTATGGGGGAAGGGAGGGAGAAAATTAAAAAAATATACCCTGGAATGCCATGGTAGACCAGTGGTTCAGACTCAATACTTGCATTGCAGGGAGCATGGGCTCGATCCCTGGTCGGGTAACTAAAACACATGACCAAAGGCAAACAAACAAATAGGACATTCCTGGTGGTCCAGTGGTTATGAATACGCTTGCTAATGCAGGGGACATGGGTTCGATCCCTGGTCTGGGAAGATCCCACATGTTGCAGGGCAACTAAGCACCTCGATACTGAGCCTGTGCTCTGGAGCCTAGGAACTGCAACTACTGAAGCCCGCCGGCTCCGCAACAAGGGAAGCCACCACAATGAGAAGCCCATGCACCGCAACCGGAGAGTAGCCTCCCCAGCCACAACTAGAGAAAGCCCACACAGTCAAAAGTAAAAATAAAATCACTTTAAAAAGAAGAAAATAAAAAAGACCAACAAGAAATATAGCCTTCCATTCTGTGTGAAAGTGTTATGTTAGATGCTGAGCTCACTGGCCTCTGTGCTAAGCAAGTAACTGCTTTCTACCCCGGGGCCTGCCTTTCTCAGTGCCATTCATACCAAGTAGAAATCACCAGTTGAAGAGAGGGGAAGTTTCTCCTTCCATTGCTCCTACTATTTTCTCTTTCCTCCTTTGAAGGAGGAAGGCAAAACAAATAAATGAAACCATTTCATTCTCTTCAAGTACCCACAAGGGTAAAGTTCATTTTGTTCTTCCATTTGTATTTTTTCTGAACATATAATACACACAAGAGAACAAAGGTAACCTGGGAACAGCCTTCCTCTTTCCTCTGTCCCCTAGTCACACAGTCCACTCCCCAAAGTGTTCTTGGGACTGGTTTCTTGGGTATCTCCCCAAAATATCTTGTGCATTTACCAACAGATCCGATGGTATATCTTTTGTGGGCCCTATATAGATAGTAGCATTCTACACACCATCTAAACCTTGCATTTTTGCCTAAATATAATTCCTGATGTTTCTACATCAGTATACCTGGAATGGTTGCATTTTGGGGGCCATACCATCGTGTATTTGGCTAGTCTTCTATTGATAGATTTTTAGGTGGCAGACTTGCTGTTATAAACAATGCTGCAATGTATGTTGTTGTTTTGGATCTTCTTGCACATGTGTGGATGTGCAAGGATGTGTAAGGATGAATCCTTAAAGGTGGAGTTGCTGGATCAAATGGATGAGCAACTTCAATTTTCATAGATATTGCCAGCTTGCCCTCCAGAGAGGTTATGCCTATTTACATGCCAATGAGAAATGAATCAGCCCATTTCTCCACACCCTTTTAAACACAGCATATTAGTTTTCTAATTACCACAAACTCAGTGGCTTAAAACCCCACCCATTTATTAGCTCACAGTTCTGTAGGTCAGAAGTCTGACACGGCATGGCTGAGTTCTCTGCTTAGGGTCTCATGAGGTTAAAATCAAGGTGTTGACTAGGCTGAGTTCTTGTCTGGAGGCTCTGGTGAAACATCTGCTTCCAAGCTTGTTTCTGTTGTTCGCAGAATTCAGTTCCTTATGGTTGTAGGACTGAGGACTGCCTCTCCTTGTTGGCTGTCAGCTAGGGCCATTCTCAGCTCCTAAAAACTGCCCACCTTCCTTGCCATGTGCCCCCCACCCCAATATTAAGTGAACAACAACAAATCAAATCTTCTTGTGCTTTGGATCTCTGCTTTCCCTGTCTCTGACCTCTAGACCTAGATTTAAAGGACTCATGTGATTAGGTTATACCTATCCAGATTACCCTGAAAAGTCACTTGTTTGGGGAATATAATCACATCTGCAAAATCTCTTCACAGCAACATCTAGATGAGTGTATGAGTGAAGAACTGGGAGAAGGTGCTGGTATACCATGAGGTGGGAATCTTGGTGACCATCTTAGAATTCTGCCTGCCACACACTGAATTATCAAACTTTTTCATGTTTGTAAAATGTGGGAAATGAAAATGGAATTTATTGGATATTTCCCTTTCTTTGCCTGGGAATCTTTTCAGTGTTTAAGATCCATTTGCATTTCTTCGTGGGTTTCCCCCCACCCCCTTTGGTGAATGACATCTGCTTATATCCTTTGCCCCTTTTACTACTGGGTTCCTGGTCTTTTTCTTTTTTCTTTTTAATTAACAGAGCTCTTTTATTTTTTGAGCCACACCACACTGGCATGTGGGATCTTAATTCCCTGGTCAGGGATCAAACCTCTGTCCCCTGCAGGAGAAGCTAGGATTCTCAACCACTGGACTGCCAGAGAAGTCCCTAGAAAATCTCTTTATATGTTAAGGATCTTTCCTACCTTAATGACTTTGTCTTTTGTATTTTACCTAGAAACCCACCCTCCTCCTTGCTGCATCCAGAAGCACCATTCATTCTTTACAGACCAAGTCAAACCCACTTTGCCCAGAGGCCATGCCTGACTTTACCAGTGCTCACTTATCAACTCCTCTTCATTCATTTCTTACCCTGTTCTGTGCTTTATGTTTATTGGTTACTCTTGGCTGCGAGCTAGGATGTTGAGTGCTTTTTACTACAGGGATTCAAAGATTCAGGTATTAGACTAAGCATGTGATATGCACAAAACTAGTATCAGTAAGCCGATAAATTGATGCCTTGAACTGGAAATCAGAATTGCAGGTTTTGTCTTCTCATTTCCTATGTTTATTACAAATACACATCACTACACACCCTTAACAGCCATTTTTGTAATTATTACAAGATACCTGAGCATGTTAAGGGCTTTCTTGGTGGCTCAGACAGTAAAGAATCTGCCTGCGATGTGGGAAACCTGGGTTCGATCCATGGGTTGGGAAGGTCCCCTGGAGGAGGGCATGACAACCCA
The DNA here is from genome assembly GCF_023699985.2 of Odocoileus virginianus. NCBI lineage: Eukaryota > Metazoa > Chordata > Mammalia > Artiodactyla > Cervidae > Odocoileus > Odocoileus virginianus. Next base: position 13,790,046 of record NC_069708.1, read on the forward strand.
CTCGAGTATTCTTGCTGGAGAATCCTCATGGACAGAGGAGATTGGTGGCCACAGTCTGTGGGGTCTCAAAGAGTTGGACACAACTGAGCGACTAAGCACGACACAGCACACAGCATGTTAATGAGTAATCTCTCATGTAGTTACTCGTGTTTTTGGTTAGTTTCTCTTTGACATGGTTTGATCAGTGAAATGTGTCTCCAAATCTGTAACATTTTTGCATGTTATTTGATTTGAAATTAATTTAAAGATTTTATCAGAGAATATGTGTTCATTTCTTAGAGTCAAGTTGAAGTGAAAAGCTCATAATAAATCAGGGCAATCACTCTGCCCCAGCCTGTCCTATCTCCTTCACTTTTCTTCCAAAGCAGATATTTTCAATCTTTTCTTTCTTTCTCCTGATGTATCTCTCCATATTTCTAATACACTTAAACCACTATTTTTTTTTATTTTGGTTTTGGCCCCGCCAAGTCACATGTGGGATCTAACCTGTACCCCCTGCACTGGGAGCACAGAGTCTTAACCACTGGACCACCAGGGATGTCTTATTTTTAAAGTTTAGATGTTATCTGTTGCTTACTATCATGGTGATGAAGACTGAACCTTTTCAGATACCCTGATCCCATTTGTTCCCTTCCCTCTGCTCCCCCCAGTAGAGTTCTTTTTTAAATTTTTGTTTAAAACAAGTCACTGTTTACATTATTATGGCCATGCAAGCATTCACTTCTGAGCTAGACTGTTCTTCACAGCCACACTTCCTTTCTGACTCAATAACTCTGTAAATGTGGATATATCAGTAAGGATGCACTAACCTGCAAGTAATAGAAAACCCATCTCACCAACAGAGGCTTAAACCACAAGGCTGTTTCTTACTTTCTTAACATGTATAAAGTAGGAGGGCCAATGGTTTGGTTCAGAGGCCTGGCAGTATCATCAGAACCCAGTCCCTTCCCTCCTTCCATTTTGCCATCCTGTGTCCTGGTTTTCATATTCAGTTTTGCTTCTACAAGAAGAGAAAGAAAATTCTCCTCCCATACCTCTCTCTTTTGTTTTGATTGGAGAGGGGGTGATTCCTTTCTCAAAACTCCAAGTGGATTTTCCTTTATATCTCATTGGGCAAAACTAGGTCACATAAACTCCCAGCTGTAAGGGAAGCTGGAAAAGCAAGTATCTGCGTTTTCACTCTCTATAGTGAAAAAAGAGGTGAAGAATGAGGAGCCAACCAACAACATCAGCCTCATGGGGTGGGTTTTTTTTTTCCCCCACAAGTGACAGAAGACTCAGCTTAAAATGACTTAAACAATAGTGAGGTTTGTCATCTCATAAAAGAAGTCCAGAGCTCGGGAATTCCAGGATTGGTTAATTTAGTGACTAACTCAACAGTATCAGGAAAGTTCCAAGCCTTTTCCATTTTTCTGCTGTGTTAATTGTTGGCTTCGGTCCTCTGGCTTGTCTTTGCATGGTCACAGGGGGGCTGCAGCAGCTGCAAGGGTCACAGAACATCAGCTGGATTGAAGAAAGAATGTCCTGTCTTCCCGTCCTTTCTTTTTTTTACAAAAATTTTTGTTTATTTATTAATTTTTGGCTGTGCTGGGTCTTCGTTGCTGCATGGACTTTCCTCTAGTTGCGGTGTGTGGGCTTCTCATTGCAGTAGCTTCTCTTGTTGTGAAGGGTGTGTGGGCTTCAGAAGTTGCCACATATGGGCTTAATACTTGCAGTTCCTGGGCTCTAGAGCAAAGGCTCTGTAGTTGTGGCGCATGAACCTGTTGTTGCGTGGCATGTGGGATCTTCCCGGATCAGGGATTAAACCCATGTCTCCTGCATTGGCAGGCAGATTCTTTACTACCAGGGAAGTCCTTCTTGTCCTTTTCTTACGTGTGAGAGTTTTCTTAGAAACTTCACGGCAGATTTCTTGGGTCTCATTGACCAGTATTGTATCACCTATTTATTTGTAAACCAGTCACCATCAAAGGGGATAAATTAGCATGATTGGCTTTTACTAATCAGTATTCTCCCTCTGGCTTCCTGGTGGTTCAGATGGTAAAGAATCTACCTGCAATGCAGGAGACCTGGGTTTGATTCCATGGGTTGGGAAGATCCCCTGGAATAGGAAATAGCAACCCACTCCAGTATTCTTGCCTGGAGAATCTCATGGACAGAGGAGCCTGGCGGGCTGCAGTCCATGGGTCCCAGAGTTGGACACAACTGAACAACTAACACTTTCGCTTTATTCTCCCTCTGGGCTTCCCAGCTGGCACTAGTGGTAAAGAACCCACCTGCCAAGTCAGGAGACATAAGAGAGTTGGGTTCAATCCCTGGGTCAGGAAGATCCACTGGAGGAGGGTATGGCAACCCACTCCAGTATTCTTCCCTAGAAAATGCCGTGGACAGAGGAGCCTGGTGGGCTACAGTCCATGGGGTTGCAAAGAGTTGGACATGACTGAGCAACTTAACATACACGCACAGTCTCCCTCTGGGGGACACAGAGGAGTCTCAATACTCCTGAAGTAGACGAAACTGACTTATACTTAAACGAAGTTAGAGTTCCGTTAGCAAAGAAAGAGGGATGGCTACTGAGGAGGTAGGAAATAATTTCTGCCACAACATTTTTTCGTGGAGTTTATAGCTGCCTTGATTTTTCTTTTTTTTTTTTTTCATTGTCTCTTTTGTGTTTTTTTTTTTCATTTATTTTTACTAGTTGGAGGTTAATTACTTTACAATATTGTAGTGGTTTTTGTCATACATTGACATGAATCAGCCATGGATTGACAAGTATTCCCCATCCCAATCCCCCCTCCCACCTCTCTCTCCACCTGATTCCTCTGGGTCTTCCCAGGGCACCAGGCCCGAGCACTTGTCTCATGCATCCAGCTTGGGCTGGTGATCTGTTTCACCCTAGATAATATACATGTTTCGATGCTGTTCTCTCGAAACATCCCACCCTCGCCTTCTCCCACAGAGTCCAAAAGTCTGTTCTGTACATCTGTGTCTCTTTTTTTTTCTGTTTTGCATATAGGTTTATCGTTACCATCTTTATAAATTCCATATATATGTGTTAGTATACTGTATTGGTCTTTATCTTTCTGGCTTACTTCACTCTGTATAATGGGCTCCAGTTTCATCCATCTCATTAGAACTGATTCAAATGAATTCTTTTTAATGGCTGAGTAATATTCCTTGGTGTATATGTACCATAGCTTCCTTATGCATTCGTCTGCTGATGGACATCTAGGTTGCTTCCATGTCCTGGCTATTATAAACAGTGCTGCGATGAACATTGGGGTGCACATGTCTCTTTCAGATCTGGTTTCCTTGGTGTGTATGCCCAGAAGTGGGATTGCTGGGTCACATGGCAGTTCTGTTTCCAGCTTTTTAAGAAATCTCCACACTGTTTTCCATAGTGGCTGTACTAATCTGCATTCCCACCAGCAGTGTATGAGGGTTCCCTTTTCTCCACACCCTCTCCAGCATTTATTGCTTGTAGGCTTTTGGATAGCAGCCATCCTGACTGGCGTGTAATGGTATCTCATTGTGGTTTTGATTTGCATTTCTCTGATAATGAGTGATGTTGAGCATCTTTTCATGTTTGTTAGCCATCTGTATGTCTTCTTTGGAGAAATGTCTGTTTAGTTCTTTGGCCCATTTTTTAATTGGGTCATTTATTTTTCTGGAATTGAGCTGCAGGAGTTGCTTGTATATTTTTGAGATTAATCCTTTGTCTGTTGCTTCGTTTGCTATTATTTTCTCCCAATCTGAGGGCTGTCTTTTCACCTTGCTTATAGTTTCCTTTGTTGTGCAAAAGCTTTTAAGTTTCATTAGGTCCCATTTGTTTATTTTTGCTTTTATTTCCAATATTCTGGGATGTGGGTCCTAGAGGATCCTGCTGTGATTTATGTCGGAGAGTGTTTTGCCTATGTTCTCCTCTAGGAGTGCCTATGTTCTCCTCTAGGAGTTGATTTTTCATTCACCATTTTTTTTAAAAATTTCATAAATGTTTATTGAGGCACTACCAAATTCAAGGCACTATTCTAGGTATTGGGTATTCTTCTTCAAAAGAAAAACTTAGTACTTGGCTTTATGGATTTTACAACAAGATCATACAGACTAGGAGCACTGATCAGTGGGCAGCTCTCTAAACTGTCCTTAATAATTGTCTCTTGCAATTTGCATGTGCATCTGCACCTACTTGTTTGAGGAACTCAGCCTGCTCAACAATTGTGTATCCTTTTAAAATTGCAAACATTCCTTGACCTGTCCCTGAATACTTAATTTGAATTCTTAGTAGAGGTTTTACCATTTCAGAGGTCAATTACTTTTCAGATCCCTCAAACTGGCTAATAAGCCAAACAATCTCACTTCTGTAGAAGTGAAAGGATGGATATTTTTGTTTTCTTGTGATAAATATCTTTAGGAACATCCAACCATTCCATGTTAATGTTTAACTGCTGTTCTCACTGAGAAATAAAGCAGGATGAGGCCACATTATGATATAGAAGGAAGGAGGATTTTTAAAAGATTTCATGCTTTTTGCAGACAATCCTTTTCAAGGCTATTTCCCACCAAAATGAGTTAGAATAAACAATAGACCTTCTTAAGATTTGCCTCTACTGTCATTAGCAATTTCATTTCTAGGAGCTACAAAATTTCAGAAGTTTTTCTTCGAAATTCTGCTGTGACTTCGTAAGTTTTGGTTTTGCAAAGTCAATATTTGTATTTTTATTTTGAACAGACACACCAGGGATTTCAGTAGCATGTCCTTTATGGCTCATGACAATACAAATATTTATGTAATCGCTCAGTTAACTACCACAATAAAATGTAAAGTTCAGGGTCTTTGGGACTTCTCTGATCTTGCCCTGGTTGAGAGTCCCCCTTCCAATGCAGGGGTTGCAGAGAGCTAGGATCCCACCTGCCTCTCTGTCCAAAAAATAAAACAGAAGCAATATTGTAGCAAATTCAAGAAAGACTTTAAAATAGCCCACATGAAAAAAAAAATCTTAAAGCTCAGGGACTTTCACATTAACTGTATTTTCATAAAATATTTTAGTAATGATAGGAACAACTTTTCATGTTTGAATTTAGAGAAGTCTTTCTAAGAGATAAAGTTTCACTCAATACCACTGGCGAATTCTTAAGGTTTTGGAACAAGACTTATCCACAATTGTTCCGCTTTTTGTTAGAGCTGATAAAAAACACTGGTTTTAAATGTGTGAAAATTGATGTTTAGTACAATTTGAAATCATGGCTATGTTAGGTAATGGGGTGAGCTATTTAAAAGACAACTGTTTATTTGACTATAAAAGTACTCTTCCATTTTAACAGAATAGTTTCAGGAAAATTTTCTTCACAGACACAGTAGAAGCTGCAGAACTGGAAGGAAACTGATGGTTCTTTGGTTGTGTTCGTGGAGTCAGGTTTCCCACTGTAAAAGAACATTGACGCCACTTTTCCACTGAGCACAGACGGTGCAAGTTCAACATGTTAAAAACTACATGTTCTTCTCATGCCTTTTGCACTCATTTTGATATTGAAATGGAAAATTGCATTTAAACGTCTCCTCAAAGGTTTCCTCAAACTCTTTAAACAGCCTGGAACTGTTGACAAAGTTAGCCCAACTGATTCCCTGGGGGCCCTGACCTTTTGTTGGTGAGGAATTTTGCCCAAGGCTTCCCAGCCTCCCACTGGACTTTGTCCCTCGCCACCCCAGCTCCTGATGCTGTGTGTTCCCTCTCAGGTCCAGTCCTCCTCTTACCCTTTGGTCTCCTTGAAGGATCTCAGTTACCTCAGGCCTGGAGCTCACTGGACACACCCACCTTGGCCTTGCCACCGGCTCTTTCTGTTCTAGCTGCTTCCTGCAGGGGCCCCCACCCTGGCCTGGCCCCAGAATGGACTTCCAGGCCACTCCTCACCAGGGCAGAGGCATGCACCGTGTTATGAGGTGGCTGTGGCCCTTCAGGGTGTGGACCGTGACCTGCCCCCTTACCCATCCCCCAGCCCCACGCATGTGTCCCTGCCCAGGACAGGTTGGGACATCCGCTCCTGATCACTGAGGGTCCTTGGGGATCTGCCTGCTGGACTTCCTCATGGACCCACTTCATCCATGTCACAGCACGATCTGATACACCTCACAACCTGCCCTCAGTAGACCTCCCTTTACCCTTTACCCCAAAGAGCCTTTCCACCTCTGCAGGCCACCCTCTACCTGATTGCCAATTAAGGCTGCAATTTTACATAATGATAACCTTCCTTGAGCACTTTCTGTGTGCCCAGCACTGCACTGTTTCCCATGGATTAGCTCCTTAAGCCTAGTTACAACCCTGTGTCATCGATGTTCAGTTGCTCAGTTGTGTCTGACTCTGCGACCCCATGGACTGCAGCACACCAGGCCTCCCTGTCCCTCACGACCCTGTGAGGTGGGTACCGTGTTCAGTCCATTTCACAGCTCAGGGAATTGAAGCTTCCAGAGTTTCTGTCACTGGTCAAGAGTTACCGCAGCTTTCTAATTCATGCCCCATAGCTAGACTGAATGACTCATGTGGCCCCATGCCAATTCATCATCCAGGTAACCTGCCAATTCACCTCCCTATATCCAGAACATTCCATTCCTTGGTCATTAGAGCTTTCATCCCTATTGCCTTTGAGACCAACTCATAATGCCACCTGCCAGTTAATATCTAGCAGGGCTTCTCCTTGCCCAGAAGGACACAGTGCCTGTCAGCTTTAAGAGAGGCCAGTGGGAAACCCTACAATGAGGGGGTGAGGGAAATATGACCGACAGACATTGGGCTCCAAGGAGACAATCAGAGAAAATAACCCAAGACTCTCTTCCCTCCCACTGCCTCCACTCTCCTTGTTGAAAAGCTGAAGTATACTTTCTCAGGCCATGCAGGCTCACAGGCTTCCTCAGCCCTAGAGAATTCCACTGTTGGTGACCCTGTCTGGTCACCCCACAGCATCTTCAACCACTCCCTGCCTCAATTGGTTCATCGAGGGCCTACCCCCTTTTCTCCCTATATGTGTGTGCTAGGTTGCTTCAGTCATGTCTGACTCTCTGCAGATCCATGGACCATAGCCCACAAGGCTCCTATGTCCATGGGATTCTCCAGGCAAGAATACTGGAGTGGGTGCCCAAGCCCTCCTCCAGGGGATCTTCCCAACCCAGGGGTCGAACTTGTATCTCTTAAGTCTCCTGCATTGGCAGGTGGGTTTTTTTTTTTTTTTTTTTTTTTACCACTAGTGTCACTTGGGAAGCCCTTCCTCCCTGTGTGAGTTTCTTATTGCGGCTGTAACAAGTGATGACAAACTTACTGACTTAAAACAACACCCATTTATCATCTTACAGTTTGGAAGGTTAGAAGTCCGATATCAGGGTGCTGGCTAGATTACTTCAGGAGGCTCTAGAGGAGAATGGATTTCCTTGCCTTTTTCAGCTATAGGCTGCCTACATTCTTTGGCTCATAGCCCCTCCTTCCATCTTCAAAGCCTTGAATGTAGCATCTTTCAATCTCTCTCTCTCTCATCTGAGCAACCAACACTTTCACTTTTCTGCTTCCATCATCTCTGCAGATGGTAACTGCAGCCATGAAATTAAAAGATGCTTGCTCATTGGAAGAAAAGTTATGACCAACCTGACAGCATATTAAAGAGCAGAGACATTACTTTGCCAACAAAGGTCTGTCTAGTCAAAGCTGTGGTTTTTCCAGTAGTCGTGTATGGATGTGAGAGTTGGACTATAAAGAAAGCTGAGTGCTGAAGAATTGACGCTTTTTTTTTTTTTTTTAGAATTGATGCTTTTGAACTGTGGTGTTGGAGAAGACTCTTGAGAGTCCCTTGGACAGCAAGGAGATCCAACCAGTCCATCCTAAAGGAAATAGTCCTGAATATTTATTGGAAGGACTGATGCTGAAGCTGAAGCTCCAATACTTTGGCCAAAGACCCTGATGCTGGGAAAGATTGAATGTGGGAGGAGAAGGGGACAGCAGAGGATGAGATGGTTGGATGGCATCACTGACTCAATGGATATGAGTTTGATTAAGCTCTGGGAGTTGGTGATGGACAGAGAAGCCTGGTGTGCTGCAGTCCATGGGGTTGCAAAGAGTCAGATACAACTGAGTGACTGAACTGAACTGAACATCACGTATCACCACCTCCAGCTCTGACCCTCTTGCCTCTCTCCTAGAAGGACCCTTGTGATCACACTGGGTGATAAACTATCCACACAGCTGGATAAACTATGCTGATTTCCCCATCACCAGATCCTGAACTTGATGATCATGTCTACAAAGTCCTTTTTGCCACATAAGGTGACATAGTCACATGTTCTGGGGATTATGATAACTCCCATCAGAATAGACTACCAACTACAGATAGGAAGCAGAACACAGGGGAGGAAGTACTGGGTTGTGGCAGAGACTTTGCTAGCTCGTGTTTACTGGGTTGTGGCAGAGACCTTGCTAGCTCGTGTTAATATGTTCTGTGGGAAAAGGAGGTGGATCAGGAGCACCTGAGGAAACCTGTTTTACTTCCCAGGAAAACACCAAAGTCTTTCCTTAGACAGATTTGAAGCAGCTTGATTCTTCCTTGCCCTACTCAGCTGCCTGGGAGGTAGGGGAGGGCGGATGGCAGAGAGAGGGGGCCGCCCATAGACTAGGTCATCTTAGCATCCCCCATAAGGTAGATGGTTAGCAAGGAAAGCCGCTGCTCCTGCACACATCCCTATTCCTGTCGTGCCCCCTGCCCATGTCCCTGTTCTACCTCTGCTTCTAACCTGGAAACTTGCCTGCTCACCTTACTTTCCCATCCTTGGCCCCAATGGCAAGCCCACCCTCTGGCTTCCCCTACTTCAGTAGAAATCTACCATCTTTGATCCCTGGATGCCAACTGCTGTACCTCATGGAGGTGGACATGTCTCAGAACCGTTCCTTTGTTTACCCTGGCCCCTTGCCCACTGGCATTCTGACCAGAAATGCACCACACACACCATCTTCCCTCAACAGAATGTGGGTCACTGTGAGCTCAACTTTGCGAATGATTGTGAGGTGGGTTTTTTTTTTTTTTTCAGCTCTACTATCTCAAAAAATGCTTAATGGCTTGCTTCATGTATAATTCATCAAGATCCTGGAATTTAGGGGGAAATGATGATTTGCAATGACATGCATGCAGACAGACTATTTAAAATCAGGATTGTCCAAGAATAGCCGAAACATATGATCAACATCTGGAAAACATCTGCATGAATGGCGTGGCTGCAACAGATACCAGAGATTGGAAATTTTAAGAACTATACTGAGGAAAAAAAAAAAAGAACTGTACTGAGTTTCTGGGTCCTAAGAACAGCAAAATGAAGTCCTTGTAGATTATATAGCAAACCTTTTTTTTTTTTGGCGGGGTGGATGCACTATGCAGTGTGCAGGACTTCCTCGACCATGTGTTGAACCCATGTCCCATGTCGTGGAAGTGTGGAGTTTCAACCACTGGACCACTGGTGAAGTCTGTTTTTGAAACTTTTTTTTTATTTAAAAAAAACCCTCCTTATTATAAAATAAAACACAGACACAAGCAAAACAAATGTAAGACTTAATTATTTTAGGCCAAACATCCTTTTAACTACCACCCAGCTCAAGAAACAGAGCTTTGCCAGACGCTCTAGAAACCTTTTCATGTTTCTCATTCAAATCATAGCCCCTTCCCTTGCCCAGAAGTAACCATGATCCTGACTTTTCTGCTAGTCACACACACACACACACACACAAAACCCCAAGAGTTTTATCACCTACTTTTGCATCCCTACACAAGGTTAGCTTCCCTTAAAAAAATTTTTTTTGGAGTGTAGTTGATTTACAATGTTGTATTATTTTCAAGTGTACAGCAAAGTGATTCGGTTGTACATATATATACATCTATTCTTTTTCAAATTCTTTTCCCAATCAGGTTGTTACATAACATTGAGCAGAGTTCCCTGTGCTATACAGTAGGTTCTTGTTTATTATCCATTTTAAATATAGACTGGAAGTTCTTTTATTTTTTTGGTCACAGTCTTTTACTGCCCCAGGCAGCAAGTTCAGTTCAGTTGCTCAGTCATGTTCGATTCTTTGCGGCCCCCAAGGACTGCAGCACGCCAGGCTTCCCTGTCCAACACCAACTCCTGGAGTTTGCTCAAACTCATGTTCATCAAGTCGGTGATGCCATCCAACCATCTCATCCTCTGTCATCCCCTTCTCCTACCTTCAATCTTTCCCAGCATCAGGGTCTTTTCCATTGAGTCAGTTTTTCACATCAGGTGGCCAAAGCATTGGAGTTTCAGCCTCAGCATCAGTCCTCCCAATGAATACTCAGAACAGATTTCCTTTAGGATTGACTGGTTTGATTTCCTTTGCCCCAGGCAGCAAAGGGAGGTCCTAACCCAATATTGCCCTGGGACGTGGGCAAGAGGATCCAGCCCTGGGCTCCATGCTTAGGAGGGTGCCATATACCATGAGATCTCGAAGAATACACATGGTAGAGATTGCCTTGGAATCCAGTGGTCAGTGCTGCCAGAGCCCTGAGCCCAGAGTTCTGCCCTTTGCGGGACAGCTCCTGGTGTGATTCAAGGACTGTTCAGACCCCAGGGAAATAAATCTGTGCTGTAGCTCACACTGTATTTTCAAAACAAAAGGCAACTATTTATGGACACCATAAGGGTTTGTGGGCTGTGCCTCCTCTGATCTTGGAGAGGCCACTGCTTCAGAGGGCTGGGAGGACTTGAGCTGCAGAAAGTTGAGATGAAAGAAAAGGCAAATTGACTTGTCACACCCTTTCTTCTAGAGAGCATGAATGCAAGATTCACATATAACCAAGTATCATTTCCCACTGATGCTGCGTGTCCATGTTCTTGCTTATCTTCATGGTTCCAGAGGTATTGCATGGTGACTAGGTACACCATGAGACATTACAAAATTTGTATTATTCTTTTTTTTTGTATTATTCTTAAATCTATAATATACATGATAGCCACACACACACACACACACACACACACACTTACACACTTTTAATGTGAAGGAAGCACAATGTTAGCTCTACTACAGAGCCCAGGATGGGCATGGAATACTAATCATGCAAAAAGTTATGTATTTGATAAATCTATTTACCAAGACTTAAACTTTCAAATTAATAAAATTTCAGCATAATTTAAATCATTTTGACTTTAAATTTTGATGTATACATTTTAAGTAGACGTGTGCTATGGGGCCTGTGGTCTTCTTAACCTCGAGGCCAGACATTGTCCTGGCCCCAGGCTACCAAGCAGTTCAGAGGAATGTCCCAGCAGCCCTGCTAACTGCAAACTGCTTTCTTTAAAAGTTCAGCACCTGAGCCATTCTCCTTTGAAAATGCTACAGTTTCCTCCCTCTTCCCTTTTTGCCTCTTTCTCTAATATTTCAATTATGAACACAGATTACTTGATTAATTATGTTCCTGCTACTGCATGTGCTAAGTCACTTCAGTCACGTCCGACTCGTTGCAACCCCATGGACTGTAGCCCACCAGGCTCCTCTGTCCATGGGATTTTCCAGGCAAGAATACTGGAGTGGGTTGCCACTTCCTCCTCCAGGGGATATTCCCAATCCAGGGATCCAACCCACGTCTCTTAAGTCTCCTGCATTGGCAGGTGGTTTCTTTACCACTATTGCCAAAACCTAAAACCCTTCATATGTTTTGTGGTAGCCTGGAGTAGTAAGATATCAGAGAATTTCTTCTCTTCATAACTTTGCTGCTGCTGCCAAATTCTCTACTTTTCTAAACTTTTCAAGTTCTCCAAATGACTTTTATCGTCTAAAAAAAGAATTATAAAAGGGAAAAAAAGAGAAACTTCTGTTGTTGAGCAGGATGTAACTTTTCTTGATCAGGAATCTGATTCCAATACACTTTCAGAGAATCAGTTCAGTCATTCAGTGACTGTTGGCTGAGCGCCTACTTTGTGTCAGGCACCATTCTGGAAGCTGGAGAGAGAGCAGAACAGCTTTATTCTTTCAGGCAGGGTGGGGGGTGGGTGGGTGGGTAGAGAAGCCACAGGATGAAGTCAAATGGATGATGGTTGAGAATGAGGAAAGGAAGGAACAGGAGGTATATTTAACTCCGAATTGATTTGGGATTAGTTTGTTTCATCCTCCACCTAAGTCTCCCAACCTATGAAATAATTTCAATACTTTGTACATAAGCTTATGCCACACACCCTATTTTATTTATTTTATTTTCTTCCAGTTTTACTGAGATACGATTGACACACAGCACTGCATAAGTTTAAGGTGTACAGCATGATGATTTGACTTAAATACTTCATACATGATTACTATGATAAGTTTAGTGAACATCCATCATGTCATATAGATACAAAATAAAAGAAAAAAAATTTTTTTTCCTTGTGATAAGAACTCTTTGGATTTACTCTCTGAACAACTCTCATATATAGTATATGGCAGTGTTAATTATATTAATCATATTGTATGTTACATCCCTAGTATTTACTTATAACTGGAAGTGTTACCTTTTGACTGCCTTCATCCAGTTCCCCCTCCCACCATCCCCCTGGGAACTACAAATCTGTTCATTTTTTTTTCCTATGAGTTTGTTTGGTTTTGAAATATAACTGACCTGCAACACTATGTTAGTTCCTGGTACACAACATAGTGATTCAACGTTTCTACACATTAGAGAATGACCATCACGGTAAGTCTACCTACCATCTGTCACTATACAAAGATATTCCATAGCTGTTGACTATATTCCCTGTGCTGTACATTTCATACTGGTGACTCACTGATTTATTTTTATTTATTTAATTATTTATTTATTTCTGGCTGTTCTGGGTCTTTGTGCTGCACAGGCTTTTCTCTAGTTGTGGCGAGCAGAGGCTTCTCTCTAGCTGTGATGCACACGCTTCTCATTGCAGTGGCTTCTCTTGGTGCAGAGCATGGGCTCTAGGCTTCAGTAAGGTACGCAGGTTTCAGTAGTCACAGTTCTCGGGCTCTAGAGCACAGGTTCCATAACTGTGGCACATTGGCTTAGCTGCTCCACAGCATGTGGGATCTTCCTGGACCAGGGATCGAACCAATGTCTCCTGCATTGGCAGGCAGATTCTTTACCAATGAGCCACCAGGGAGGCCACTGCCGACTCATTTATTAACAAACCCTTTTAAAATGGGCGATTAGTCATTATTCCAATGAAATGGAATAATTTTTATATGTTAAATATATTCATTTACATGTTTCTTAATTCTCTGTGTGCTAAGTCACTTCAGTCATGTCCAATTCTTTGGGATCCCATGGACTGTAGCCTGCCAGGCTCCTCTGGCCATGGGATTCTCCAGGCAAGAATAGTGGGGTGGGTTGCCGTGCCCTCCTCCAAGGGATCTTCCTGACCCAGGGATCAAACCCAGGTCTGTTATGTCTCCTGCATTGGCAGGCGGGTTCTTTACCACTGTGCCACCTGGGAAGCCCTATTAATTCTCTAGGTTAGAGTAGTTGCCCACTTGCTCTTTTGAAAGACAAGACAGAGACACTGACAGCCACCCAGGGGATTCAGAGGAGAGCTGGGACCAGAACTGGGGGAGACAGAATTGAGTCACTGATGAACTAAAGTGCTCTGCTGAGTCATCTGGGACAATTCCTCTAACCTTTTGAGATGACTTTGCTAAGCTGTCTTTAGTGTTCTGCCTTATCTTAAACCCCTCAGTTTCCCTCTGTCTCCTGACTTCCTGGGGTTAAATCTGCAGTCTGCAAATCTGAGGTCTGATTCTGCCACGAAACTCTATTTTTGGCCCCCTCAGCTAACTACTCTTCTCAACAACTCTGCTTCTCTCCTTGTGACATCATATAAGTCCTAGGAGTTGTCCTTCCCAGTCACAGAATCACTGTGTCTGTGGGAATATAAAGGCATGAGTTTGTTTTGGCCCCAAATTTTATCTGACTGATAGACACAGATGATAGATGTGCTTGTATCCCAGACTTCTCCTTGGAGCTTCAACTGAAATCTCCAGTCACCTGTTAGCCATTTCACCACATCCAGAGGCTCTGCCGCCTCACATGTGTCAAACCAGCCTCCTCACTTTCCCATCCACGTTATTTTTTTTCTTCTGTGTTCTCTCTCTCTTTTAATATTTATTTATTTATTTCTATTTATCTGATTGTGTCACATCTTAGCTGTAGCACATGAGATCTTGGATCTTTGTTGCATCATGCAGGATCTAGGCATGTGGAATCTAGTTCCCTGATCAGGGATCAAACCCAGGCCCCCTGTGTTGTGAGCATGTAGTCTTAGCCACTGGACACCAGGAAAGTTCCTCCTCCTGTGTTCTCTTAACTTATGGCAACTCCATATAACTAACCTAGTGAGCTCTAAAATGGAATCATTCATTTAATCATTATTTTGGCTGCAGCTTGTGGAATCTTTAGTTGCAGCCTGTGAACGCTTAGTTGGGACATGTGGGATCTAGTTCCCTGACCAGGGATTGAACCTGGGCCCCTGTGTTGGGAGCATGGAGACCACCAGGGAAGTCCCTGCAGTCATTTTTGAGATTTGTGTGTGTGTGTGTGTGTGTGTGTGTGTGACACATATGAATGTGCCATGTGTGTGCTTAGACACTCAGTCATGTCCGACTCTTTGTGACCCTATGGACTGGCCTGTCAGGCTCCTCTGTCCATGGGATTCTCCAGGCAACAATACTGGAGTGGGTTGCCATGCCCTCTTCTAGGGGATCTTCCCAACACAGGGATTGAACCCAGGTCTCCAGCAATGCAGGTGGATTCTTCACCCATTGAGCCACCAGAGAATCCCAGGGAAGACATATGAATTCTTGTTTAAAAATTCATGAAAAAAAGCCTCAATGAGAATGCATAATGATGAAAATCAGCCTCTTTAATGGAGACATGGGGTAGAAGACTAGCAGCTGCCTCCCCAGGTGAGAATTCTACTGCAGATTTTTCTTTGGTTGAAGATTTCAGCTTCTTGCTCAAAGGAATAGGAGAGAGGGTTCTTTTTTGTGTGTTTTTAAAAAAGTTTATTGAAGTATAGTTGATTCACAATGTTATATTACTTTCTGGTGTATAGCAAGGTGATTCAGATATATATATTCTTTTTCAGATTATTTTCCATTATAGTTTATTGTAAGATATTGAATATAGTTTCCTGTGCTATACAGTAGGACCTTATTGTCTACTTTATATACAGCAGTGTATATATTGCTAATCAAACTTCTAATTTATCCCTCCCTTACCCTCCCTTTTCCCCTTTGGTAGCTATAAGTTTGTTTTCTATGTCTATGAGTCTGTTTCTGTTTTGTAAGTAAGTTCATTTGTAGCATTTTTTGGATTCCACATGTAAGAGAAATCATAAGGTATTCATCTTTCTGTCTGACTTCCTTTGCTTCACATGATAATATCTAGGTCCATTCATGTTGCTGCAAATTGCATTAATTCATTCTTTTTTTAAAATTCATTCTTTTTATGGCTGAGTAATATTCCACTGTATATCTATATATCCTATCTTCTTTATCCATTCATCTCTTTATGGACATTTAGGTTGCTTCTATGTCTTGGCTATTGTAAATAATGCTGCTATGAACATTGGGATGCATGTATCTGTTTTGAATTAGAGTTTTCTCTAGATATATGCAGGGGTAGGATTGCTAGATCATATAGTAACTCTATTTTTAGAAACCTCTCAACTGTTTTCTGTAGTGGCTGTACCAATTGACACTCCCATCAACAGTGTAGGAGGGTTCCCCTTTGTCCACACTGGAACAACAGAGAAGGTTCTATAACTCCCCAGCCTGGGGGCGGGGCCCTGGTATGATGGGGCACGCCCAGATGAAGCTGGGAACTTGCCAACTGCTGAAAAAGGCAGGCAGAATGGGAACCCTCAAGTTAGCTGGGAAGGCAAAGTCCAGGTCTCATGCCTCTTCCTGGCCTGTGGCCAAGCCACAGAGCCTTGATATTTGAAATTTGAATATTTTCTAAATTGACCTCAAATTGAAGAGAGAAGATTACTTCCATTCGAGGGGTAAAATGGCATCCGTGGGGTTAGGGACTATAGAAGAGGTCCCCACTCTATCCCTACCTGGGGGAGGGAAGGAAACAGGGAAGGCCTCTGTGGGGGGCTTTCTTGTCACCTGTCTTCAGGCTTTGGGTGGATGTGGCCAAACCCCCACTTGCTATTGCCTGGTTGACATTTAACTTTAATCAAACTTTCTACAAAAGCATGGTTGTTTCCTTATGTTTGTAGAACGGGAGAAAAACCTGTCAAACTTACCCTTGCCAAGGGTCCGAATGATTACTTCCTTCTTGAATTCATTTTAATCTGTGGTACTCCCACAGCCAGTATCATCCTTGGGTCTAGGGTAGTGGGGCCCTGGCTCTGTGCCCCTCATTTCAGACAGCCCCATGGCAAGTCATGAAAACACACTTATTAACAAGCACATAAGCACCTCTTGGCTTAGGATCAGCTAGTGGGCACTGGCATAGGCTGGCCTGTGACCTTGAATATCCACTCCCAAGACTGACTGGTGTTTAGGAAATCCGTGGCCTTTAAACAAAAGGAGCCCAGAGGGGAATTCCCTGGTGGTCCAGTGGTTAGGACTCTGTGCTTTCATTGCTGAGAGCCTGGGTTCAAGCCCTGGTCAGGGAACTAAGATCCCATAAGCCTCGAGGCCAAAAAATAAAAAGGTGACCAGAGCCATATGCTGTGGAGATTTGTGGGTTGGGCTACTGAAGACTCCAGAGGTAGAGAGCATTTCAGAACGTGAGGAGGAAGGTTTGAGGGACTGAAGCGCTTGGTAAGAGAAAGGACGTTGTCACTGAATATCACATGAGTATAACCCATTGCCCTAGTGATTGAGTGTCCATTCTCTTGCTTCTCTTAGAATCCCAATGCATGGCTCTGGACGTACTCATGGAATGAAAGTGATTTTCACAATATAGCAGCTGAGGAACGTCATCAAATATTGAACAATATTTTAAGATATAAGTAGTAATAAATAATTTTATTTTAAAATTATTTTTGTATTTTAAAACATAATATAAAAAATTTATATTACTCAATTTGTTGTATATATAGGTCTCAACCTAATGTGTGAAATTTTTTTATATTGTTTTATTGTTGTCAAATTTGTAGTAATTAATCTTTCAAAAACAAATTAAAATGTCATCTTAAATAATTCAGATAAAAATTTGGTATCTGTTGATTATATTTCCCATTTCTTTAAAAATGTTTTTATTATGGTAAAACACATATAACATAAAATTTACCACCGTAACTAGCTTTAAGTGTAGAGTTCAATAGTATTAAATATATTTATATTGTTTTGCAATCATCATCGATATCCCTCTCCAGAATTCTTTTCATCTTGGAAACTGAAACTCGGTACCCATTAAATGCTAACTCCCCATTTCCTCCACCCCATCCCTTGGCAACCACTGCCATTGAATTTTAATACACAATTTTGAATATTTTATGAGAAAAATATTTTTGAAACATATAAAAATGTTTAAATATTTTTATTTTTGCTATGTGAAAGTGAAGTCACTCAGTCATGTCCGCTGCTTTGCGACCCTGTGGACTGTAACCTACCGGGCTCCTCCATCCATGGAATTTTCCAGGCAAGAGTACTGGAGTGGGTTGCCATTTCCTCTCCAGGGGATCTTCCCAACCCAGGGACCGAACCCAGGTCTCCCACATTGTGGGCAGACACTTTACTGTCTGAGCCACCAGGGAAGCCCAATTTAAAAATTTGATGTAAATATATGAAAAATGTATATAATTTTAATGCAATTACATCTTGTGAGATAATAGAAAATACATATATTGGTCTCGGTGTCTGGTTTCTGGCACAAAGTTCCCCAAACCCTTGTCATTTCCTAAGTGATAAGAGCACTAGAAGCATCTTTGTTTTCATTATTTGATCTTTGGCCCCAGTTCCTGACATAGAGCTCTTAAATCTCTTGGGATTTCCTGGATGATACCAGGGTCCTTTGCTCTAATGAGATGTCTCTTGGTGGGGTCTGGAATGGAGACTGGATCACCAGAAAGACCAAAGCATGATTAGAAGCATGGAATTTTCAGTCCCATCCCCCATTCTCCAAAGTAGGGAGAGAGGTTGGAAATGGACCTAGTAATCAACCATGCCTATGTGAGGAAGCCTCCACAAAAATCCCCAAAATACCAGGTTTGGGAGAGTTCTGGGTTGGTGAACATATGGAGATTTGGGGAGAGTGACGCACCCAAACAGGGCTGGAAGCTCCAACCCCCTTCCCACATACTTTGCCCTACACCTCTCTTCCATCTGCCTGTTCATCTGTATCTTTTATCATATCCTTTTATAATAAATTGGTAAGCAGTACACAAACCGTTTCTCTGAGTTATATGAGTCACTCTAGCAAATGAATCAAATTTGAGGAAGGAATCATGGGAAACTCTAATTTATAGCCAGATGGTCAGAAGTACCGGCAATAACCTGGGCTTGCAATTGGCATCTGAAGTTGAGGGTGGGGCAGTCTTGTGGGACTGAGCCCTTAACTTGTGGGATCTGATTCTATCTCCAGGTAGATGGTGTCAGAATTGAGTTGAATTGTAGGACACCCGCCCAGCTGGTGTCACAGAGAATTGCTTGATAGGGAAACCCTTGGAAGGAGAAATTCAGGTGTCAGAAGTGTTGTGAGTGAGGTAATAGTGTGGGCATCAAAGACACACGTAGGAGGGAGACTAAATTTTTTCTAAAACACATCTTCATTAAAATCCTTTAGATAATTACTATCCACAGAATACTAGTTTTGTGAAATTTTTAATTATAGTAGCATACTTTGTGACTTCGTAAACTAAGGCAAAAAAATAAAACTTAAGCTGTATATATTTATGCTAATATATGAATTATGAACACCTTTATTTTATTACTCCCCTAAACTCACAAATGGACATCACCTAAACTCTACTCATGGACATCACCAGATGGTCAATACCAAAATCACACTGATTATATTCTTTGCAGCTGAAGACGGAGAAGCTCTATACAGTCAGCAAAAACAAGACCAGGAGCTGACTATGACTCAGATCATGAACTCCTTATTGCCAAATTCAGACTTAAATTGAAGAAAGTAGGGAAAACCACTAGACCATTCAGGTATGACCGAAATCAAATCCCTTACGATTATACAGTGGAAGTGAGAAATAGATTCAAGGGATTAGATCTGATAGACAGAGTGCCTGAAGAATTATGGATGGTGGTTCATAACATTGTACAGGAGGCAATGTCAGCACCGAGAAAAAGAAATGCAAAAAAGCAAAATGGCTGTCTGAGGAGGCCTTACAAATAGTTGTGAAAAGAAGAGAAGCAAAAAGCAAAGGTGAAAAGGAAAGATATACCCATTTGAATGCAAAGTTCCAAAGAAGAGCAAGGAGAGATAAGAGCCTTCCTTAGTGATCAGTGCAAAGAAACAGAGGAAAACAATAGAATGGGAAAGACAAGAGATCTCTACATGAAAATCAGAGATACCAAGAGAACATTTCATGCAAAGATGGACGCAATAGAGGACAGAAATGATATGGACCTAACAAGCAGAAAATATTAAGAAGAGGTGGCAAGAATACACAGAAGAACTATACAAAAAAGATCTTCATGACCCAGATAATCACAATGGTATGATCACTCACCTAGAGTCAAACATCCTGGAATGTGAAGTCAAGTGCACCTTAGGAAGCATCACTATGAACAAAGCTAGTGGAGGTGATGGAATTCCAGTTGAGCTATTTCAAATCCTAAAAGATGATGCTGTGAAAGTGCTGCACTCAATATGCCAGCAAATTTGGAAAACTCAGCAGTGGCTACAGGACTGGAAAATGTCAGTTTTCGTTCCAATCCCAAAGAAAGGCAATGCCAAAGAATGTTCAAACTACTGCACAATTGCACTCATCTCACACACTAGTAAAGTAATGCTCAAAATTCTCCAAGCCAGGCTTCAACAGTATGTGAACCATGAACTTCCAGATGTTCAAGCTGGATTTAGAAAAGGCAGAGGAACCAGAGATCAAATTGCCAACATCCGTTGGATCATCGATAAAGCAAGAGAGTTCCAGAAAAACATTTACTTCTGCTTTATTGACTATACCAAAGCCTTTGACTGTGTGGATCACAACAAACTGGAAAATTCTTAAAGAGATGGGAATACCAGACCGCCTGACCTGCCTCTTGAGAAATCTGCATGCAGGTCAGGAAGCAACAATTAGAACTGGACATGGAACAATAGACTGGTTCCAAATTGGGAAAGGAATACATCAAGGCTGTATATTACTACCCTGCTTATTTAACTTATATGCAGAGTACACCATGAGAAATGCTGGGCTGGATGAAGCACAAGCTGGAATCAAGATTGCTGGGAAAAATATCAATAACTTCAGATATGCAGATGACACCACCCTTATGACAGAAAGCGAAAAAGAACTAAAGAGTCTCTTGATGAAAGTGAAAGAGGAGAGTGAAAAATTGGCTTAAAACTCAGCATTCAGAAAACTAAGATCATGGCATCTGGTCCCATCACTTCATGGCAAATAGATGGGCAAACAGTGGAAACAGTGACAGACTTTATTTTTTGGGGCTCCAAAATCACTGCAGATGGTGACTGCAGCCATGAAATTAAGAGACGCTTACTCCTTGGAAGAAAAGTTATGACCACCTAGACAGCATATTAAAAAGCAGAGACATTACTTTACCAACAAAGGTCCGTCTAATCAAAGCTATAGTTTTTCCAATAGTCATGTATGGATGTGAGAGTTGGACTATAAAGAAAGCTGAGTGCTGAAGAATTGATGCTTTTGAACTGTGGTGTTAGAGAAGACTCTTGAGAGTCCCTTGGACAGCAAGGAGATCCAACCAGTCCATCCTAAAGGAAATCAGTCCTGAATATTCATTGGAAGGACTGATGCTGAAGCTGAAACTCCAATACTTTGGCCACCTGATGTAAAGAACTGACTCACTTGAAAAGACCCTGATGCTGGGAAAGATTGAAGGTGGGAGAAGGGGACGACAGAGGATGAGATGGTTGGATGGCATCACCGACTCAATGGACATGAGTTTGAGTAAGCTCTGGGAGTTGGTGATGGACAGGGAAGCCTGGCATGCTGCAGTTCATGGGGTCGCAAAGAGTCGGATATGACTGAGTGACTGAACTGAAACTCAGAAAATACACAGACATACATAAACATAACTAATTTCAGTAGTTTTTGATAATTTATTGACTTTCATTCATACAAAAAATATCATAGCTTTACATATATATTTATCAACTTTGTCATTGTGAGGGTGTTTTTGTCAAGACAGGAGAATAGAACATATTTTATTGAACGGTTTGCTAGTTGGGTGTATAACTTAGTCTTTAGACATATAGTGTAGGGGCCTCCTTTTGTACTCTGGTCCTTGGCAGTATACTTGGCCAAATTTAGGAAATAAAAATACAAAAGGCAGTTAAATTTGAATTTCAAATAAAAAATGAATCAAGTTTTTAGGATAAGCACATTCTATGAGATATTTTTTAATTGAAGTATAGTTGATTTATAATATTTCAGGTATATAGCAAAGTGATTCAGTTATGCATATACATATATATTCTTTTTCAGGTTCTTTCCCACTATATAGGTTATTATAAGATGTTGAATATAGTTCCCTATGTTATACAGTAGATCCTTGTTGGTTATCTATTAATATTTTATATTTAGCAATGTGTACACATTAATCCCAAACACCTAATTTATCCCTCCCTTCCTTCCCCCTTTGGTAACCATAAGATTATGTTTGTGGGTCTGTTTCTGTTTTGTATATAAATTCATTTGTATCATTTTCCTTAGAATTTGCACATAAGTGATATCATATATTTGTCTTTTCCTGTTGACTTATTTCACTTAGTATGATAATTTCTAGGTCCATCCATGTTGCTGCATGAAATATTTGAAATATGCTAAAAAACTATGCACTGTTAACCTGAAATTTAGATTTATTGGGCAGCCGGCCTCTACTTTATCTGACAACTCTACTTGATTTCCTCAAATATAAGGCAGACACTTGGCCACAACCCACTCTAATCTTCTGTGATTTTTTACTATAACTCAACTTTGTGTAACCTGCTAGGGTTTAAAAAAAATCTAGATAGGATTCATGTGTGTATTGGAAGTCTGTGCTTAAGAGATAAATGAATGGAGGAAAAAAAGAAGAATCTTACCTAATTTGGTGAGCCAACTATTGCTGAAGTTGCAGCCAGAAAGTTACATCATTTTTATGTACATGTGAGAATTGCTCCTTTTGCTTTAAATTTAGGTATCATAGGCGTTTAGTTTGTGGGTTTCTGAAGTTTTCAGTCCTAGGAAAAAGGGAATACAAAGTAGCAATCCTCAATTTTCTTGAGCTTCCTTTTATCTTGCCAGTTTTGTGGTTGTTCCATCAGCTCAACTCAGTCCTATAATTATGGTGTCTGTGTGCAGGAAACAAGATTTGGAAAGGAGGCAGGAACAGCTCCTGCTGACTCAGATCAATTTTTTCCAAGTGAAATATCTGTAATTAGGCCAGTAATGATATTTTCCTGGAGAAAGAATTGAGTGAATTTAGGAAGAGTTTCAGAGCCCAACATGCCTGTGGGGGTAGGGGGCAGTTGAAATGCAAAATAAGTGTTCAGTACAATATTCATCCACCCACTTTCTTCAAGAAACAGATTTTTAGTAACACCAATCCTGTCCTTTGAAAAGAGAGATCTCCAAGAACAAAAGAACATAAATGTTTTAGAAAGAAACATAGGTGGTTAAAACAAATATTTTCATTGGGAAAAACCTTTTAAAACAAGTTCCTAAACCCAGAATTCACAAAGCAAAAACTGGTAGTTTTGATCAATGTAAAATTTTAAATGTTTCTGTAAACAAAAATACCATACCTAAAGATAAAAAATAATTTTTGAGAGTTTGATATTGAAACTCCAACTAAAAATCTTAATTTAGTTAAAAAAATAATTGTAATATATAAAGGAACTATAGGTAACTTTGTTCTGTATTTTCCAACTCTCCTATAAATGTGTTATCATACTTTCATAATTTAAAAAAATGAAAAATCTCTTAAAAAGACAAAAAATAATACATACCCCCCAAAATCTTGAAATACACATGGCAGATTATAGGCAGATTTCCTAAATATATAAAGAGCTCTTACTAATCAATGAGAACAAAGACTAGTAACCCAATAGAAAATGAGCAAAGGTCAAGAACGGGTAATTTACAGAAAAAGAAATATCAGTGGCTAATAGGCATGCAATAAGATGCTGAATATAAATCCTAATTAAAGAAATACAAATTAAAATGACAATATTAGCCTATCTAATGGTCAAGGATTTAAAAGTTTGATAGAACCAGGACATGGCGGAAACAGAAATTCTCATTCTCTCTTGATCTGTGTGTAAATTGGCAACTCCTTCAGGAGATAATTTATTAAGATCTAACAATTAGGCAATATTTCTTCCCTGGTGGCTCAGTGGTAAAGAACCCACCTGCCAATGCAGGGAGATGTGGGTTCAATCCCTGGGTTAGAAAGATGCCCTGGAAATAGAAATGGCAACCCACTCCAGTATTCTTGCCCAGGAAATCCCATGAATGGAGGCGCCTGGTGGGCTATGGTTCATGGGATAGCAAACGAATCTGAGACGACTTAGTGACTAAACAATAAGCAACAACAATGACAAAGTACAGTTTAAAGATGCACAAACTGTTTGAGTCAGCAATTCTCCTTCAAGGAATTTAGCCTACTGATGTACTGAAACAAGTGAGTAAAGATAAATGTGAAAGAACATTTATTGTTGAATGGCTTATATTGCCCAATGAGAGGCATTGGTTAAGACATATGCAGTACATGTTTACTGTGGTTGAATGAGGTAGATCTGTAGGTCCTGATGTGAAAAGATCTCTGTGGTAGTCACTAAAGATGTTCTGAGGGACTTCCCTGGCAGTCTAGTGGTTAGGTCTCCGCACTCTCACTGCCAAGGGCCTGGGTTTGATCCCTGGTTGGGAAACTTTGCAGTGTGGCAAAAAAAAAAAAGTTCCCCCCAAATTTCCACCCTTCTCCCCCCGCTGTACACAGGGTAAGACTGTGACCAATGATATGTAAGCAAAAATGATATATGTCCCTTCTGGTGTGAACACCTTAAGTACTGGTGTATGATATCCCCTCTCCCCGCCCCAGTGATTGTGGACATGTTACTGAGTCCAAGCTCTGCTCGCCACATGACATGGTGTTTAGGCAAGGAGTCTGACTTTATTCAGAAAGCCAGCAGACCAAGAAGATGTCAGACTAATATCTTAACCATCTTATCAGGGTCTGGATGCCAGGTTCTTTGATAGAACAGAGATGCGGGGATGTGAGGAAGTAAAGTAAAATGGCCATTAATGTTGCAAATATCTCCTGGAATGGCCAGCCTAAGGAAGGAGATGTGTTAATTTCTTCCTTCCTGTAGCCATCCACAGGTAGGCAGGGTCCTGAACAAAGGCACTTTGGTTTAATATTCAGGCAGAGGGGCAGGTTCCCCAAGGTAGGCTGTTATGTATGGATAGTATCCTTTTAGTGAGCAAAAGCAATGGGAAACAAATGTTAAAGTAACAGATCCAGCATGGAGTCAGAATTGACTCTTCCCTGTAACAGACACAAATGTTGGGATGGGGCTTGGGTCTCTGAGTGACTATGACGAGCATGAATCTCTTATCTCCCCAGCTTAGGCATGTAGTAGGAGGGGGAAAATTTAAATCACCGAGATTGTGAATACTTTTCATTACTTCAGCATATTCTAGCACATCGTGACTCATACAATCTCCAAGATAATTGTTCATGGAAAAAAAAAAAAACCAACCCAAGTGCCAAAAGAGTGATCTCATTTGTATGCATAAGTATTTAGATGCTCAAGATATTTCTGAAAGGAGAAACTTAATAAGGCTTACAAAAAAAAGCATTGAAAGGAGGCAGAGATGAGAAAGGCAATTTCTGCTTTTCACATTATAACCTGTACTGTTCGGTTTAAAAAAAGAAAAACATGGTAAGTTTACATTTAAAACTAGCTAATGTTTCCACAAAAAGATTCCTACAGGATTGTTCATGGGTGCCTTATTCACAGTAGCCCCAAACTGGAAATAGCCCAGATGTCCTCAGAGAATGCATAAACAATTGCAGTATAGTCATACAATGAAATACTCACTATCCCGCAGTGGAAATGAATGAACTACACTGAATGTCATAACATGGATACTTATAAGACCCTGAGCAAAAGAAGCCACACACAAAAGAATAGGTACAGTTGATTCTGTTTATAGAAATCAGCAAAGCGAGTTTATGGTGTTAGAAGTTAGGAGAGTGGCAGGCTTCCCTGGTGGCTCAGTGGTAAAGAATCCGCCTGCCTATGCAGGAGACATGGGTTTGATACCTGATCTGGGAAGATCCCACGTGCTGTGGAACAAGTAAGCCTGTGTGCCACAAGTCTTGAGCCTGTGCTCTAGACCCTGGAAGCCACAACTACTGAAGCCTGAGAGCCCTAGAACCTGTGCGTGGTAATAGGAGAAGCCACCCCAATGAGAAGCCGGCGCATTGAAACTAGAGAAAAGCCCTTGCAGCATGAAAGACCCAGTATAGCCAAAAATAAATAAAATAAAGTAAAACCTGATTGGAAAAAAAGAAGAAATTAGGAAAGTAGCTATCCTGCAAGATTTTCTGCCTGAGGATGGGCTGGGGGTGGGGGGGGGGGCCCAGGTTTCTGGGGTAAGGGCTGCAGGGCTGTGCTCAGTTTGTGGAAATGCATGAAACTGTATCTTATCATAGGTGTACTTTCCCATATCCAGGCTATACTTCAATAAAAAGTAAAAAATCACATCTACTTGATGTAAAGAAGAAACCAATAGAAAAAAGGCAGCTTTGGGCAGGCGGTGCGGGCCAGAGGTACCCTGTTGACAGCGTGGTGTGCAAGCCGGGGCATGCCTGTGCACTGCAGCCCTGAGAGACAAGGGCTCTGGTGTGAGCCCCCCCAAAAAACCTGAGCAGGCTGCACCCTTCCTCCCATGCATGACCTCGGCCCCAGCCACTTAGCATGGCATTAAAAAACCCTGCATGGACATCTGCTGGAGCCAATGTGGTGATCAGGGTTTTCCAGCTGGGACAGCGTGTCCTTGGCAACCAGGGCAGGAGCCTCCGTTCTGTTGCAGGAAAGATGCAGAAACACAAGCTCAAACAGGAGCTGCGGGCCTCTTGGCAGCGATGCTTAATTATTAATCGCTTCCTGCAGGAGATTTTGTTTTTAACGTAAAAAAATATCTAATTGAAGCAATTTTATTGAACAAGGAATCTTACCATTTAATCCATTCCTATATAGCGCAGTACAGGAATCCCACCTGTTTAAATAAAACTACTTTCATAATAATACTAAGGCATTGTTTGCATTTGTCACTGTTATTCTCTCCCTAAAGTACAGCAGCATTTTCCAAGCGATATGTTTGCTAACACAAAACAGTGAAGGGAGAAGTGCTTGGAGAATCCACTATCCTCTTTATGCAATAGCTGAGAGATTTGCAAACATGTAAAACAATGCCACTCCTCTGGCTAATTTTGTTTGTTTTGGAAAATATAGTTTTTTTCATAAAAGAATATGATTTATGTTAATATGTAATAGGTTTCTTATTTTAAATGAATTGATGGATACTTTTTTTCATGTTTATTTATTTATTTGGCTGCATCAGGTCTTAGTTGCGGCACTCAGGTCCTGCAGGATCTTTCCTTTGTGGCTTGGGTGGGATCTTAATTCCCCCACCAGGGATCAAATCAGTGTCCCCTGCATT
Organism: Odocoileus virginianus; assembly: GCF_023699985.2. Classification (NCBI taxonomy): domain Eukaryota; kingdom Metazoa; phylum Chordata; class Mammalia; order Artiodactyla; family Cervidae; genus Odocoileus; species Odocoileus virginianus. Next base: position 13,816,906 of record NC_069708.1, read on the forward strand.
GCAAGGCAGATTCTCAACTACTGGACCACCAGGGAAGTCCCGTGAATATTTATTTTTAAATTTTCTGTTTTAATTTCTATACAGTAAATATTGATAGATATAACCCACACAAGCCACAGCTCTTTGGGGGTCCTCAATAAATGTTAAGAGTGTAAAGGCATCCTGAGACCAAAACATTTGTGAACTGTTGCTAGCTCTATAGTTTTTCCAAAAACTATTTTTTCGTTTGAGATAAATTTAGATTTACAGAAGAGTTGTAAAGCTGGTATAGAATTCCCATGTACCCCTCACCAAGTTTGCCCTAATGTTAGCATCTTCCATAATGTACATGGTACCTTAGGAGCCAACAACATTGGCACATTACTTTTGTGTGTGTTCGTGTGGCTGTGCTAAGATTGTGGGATCTTAGTTTCCTGACCAGAGATGGAACTTGTACCCCCTGCAGTGGATGCACAGAGTCTCTCAACCTCTGGACTGTCAGGGAACTCCAAGTACATTACTATTAACTGAACTACTGATTTGGTTTGGATTTCCCCAGTTTTTTTTGCTGTCATTTTTTGTTCCGGGATCCAATCTGAGATAGTATCAATATATTCAGTGCATGTAATTTATTTTTAACTGGAGGATAATTGCTTTACAATATTATGTTAGTTTCTGCCATACATCAACATGAATCAGTCACTGGTATACATGTGCCCCTCCCTCTTGAACCTCCCTCCCACCTCCCACCCCATCCCACCTATCTAGGTTGTCACGGAGTACTGGTGTGAGCTCCCTGAATCATATAGCAAATTCACACTGGCTATCTATTTAAAATATGGTAATGTATATGTTTCAATGTTACTCTTTCAAATTGTCCCTCCCTCTCCTTCCCCCACAGTGTCCACAAGTCTCTTCTCTGTGTCTGTGTCTCCGTTGCTGCCCTGCAGATAAGTTCATCAGTACCATCTTTCTAGATTCCATATATATGCGTTAATATACAATATTTGCTTTTCTCTTTCTGACTTACTTCACTCTGTATAATAGGTTCTAGGTTCATCCAGCTTATTAGAACTGACTCAAATGTGTTCCTTTTATGGCTGAGTAATATTCCATTGTATATATGTACCACCACTTCTTTATCCGTTGATCTGTTGATGGACATCGAAACAACCTAGTGCATGTAGTTTTTCCTAATTTTTCAAATTTCAGTAATGGCCTTTTTATACTTTTAAGTTTTATGCTGGTGAATGCATAATATATACCCAGCTTTGTACTTAATATATTATGAAAAGCTCATAAATCATAAGTGCAGAGGTGGAAGAATATTCACAAACAGCATCTAGAACAAGAAACAGAACATGACTGTAGCCCCAGAAGCCCCCTTCATGCCCTATTTCAGATACTACCTCCCCAGAGATAATCACCGTCCTGATTGCTAACAGCGTAAGAGTTTTGCCTGATTTTGTACCTTATGTAAATGAAATCAACCAACTACAGTGTGTGCTCTTTGGGGTCGTGTTTTTTTTTTTTTTTGCTCAACAGTCTGTGAGATTCATTCATTTTGTGTACTTGCAGTTCATTCCCATTGCTATAGAGCCAAATTTTTCTGTGTAGGGGCAGAGAGTAAATAAAGATTTTAAGCCTGTGAGCCATATATTAATAGTTTTTATCACAACTACTCAACTCTTCTGATAAGAAAAGCCTTAGACAGAATGTAAACAAATGAGCATGGTTGTGTCCAGGTAAAATTTTATTTACAAAAACAGTCAGCAGGCTGGATTTGACTTGCAGGTTATAGATTGCAGATTCCTACATGTAGTATCCCATTCTGTGAATATCCACAACTTACGGATCCATTGTATTCCTGAGGTGTGTTCTAATAGTTTGCAGTTTGGGCTTGTTAGGAATGATGCTGCTCTGAACATTCTAGTATGTGAATTTCTCTTGGGCGTACATCCAGGAGTAGAATGAATACTGCCAAACAGTTTTCCAATTCAATACACTCCCAGCAACAGTGTATGAAAGTTCAGTTATTAAAAAAAAAAAAAGAAAGTTCAGTTATTCTATGTCCTTACCAATGCTTGGTATTGTCTTTTGAGCCATTCTGGTAGGTGTGAAGTGGTATGGTTTTCATGGTGTAATTATCATGTCATATTATGGTTATCATTTGTAATAATTTCCTGGTAATTAATGAAGTTGAACAACTTTACATGGGCTTTAGGGAAGTGTGTATTCAAGAATTTCATCCCTTTACAATTACCAAATATGCATGCCTGCTATTTCTTTCTTTCTTTCTTTTTTTTTCCTTTTGGCAATACACGGTTTGTGGGATATTAGTTTCTCGACCAGGGATTGAACCCAGGCCACCTGCAGTGGAAGCATGGAGTCCTAACCACTGTACCACCAGGGAAATCCCGTGCCTGCTGTTTTGATTGCTTTTTCCATTTCTGATTACTTTATGTGAACATTTTCATGTTTTCACGTGGTGCGCATGTTATTAAAATTTTGTTTAGTTGTCACTCATATTGCTGTATACCGTGTTGTTTTCATAATTCACTATTACCACTTGCTTGAGAGCTTTCGTTTAAAATAGTTTTGTGTGTGTGTGTGTGTGTGTGTCTCTGTGTGTGTGTCTGTAGCAAAGGGTTCTTTGGGTTACATTCCCCAGAATAAAATTACTATGTCAAAGAGTTTGAATACTTTTACAGTTCTTGTTATATGTGACAATTGTATATTTTGTGTTATATTTTCATCGCTTAAAAAGTATTTGCTTACAGAGTTGTATTAGTCAACTCTTTTGGTTAAAAGGTACAGGAATTGAACTCAAAACAGCTTAAACCTCAAAGGAAATTTATTGGGGGGGGGAGGGAGAAAGGGAGTTGTTATTTAATGTTGTCATTTAATGGGTATAGAATTTCTGTTTGGGATGATGGAAAAGTTCTAGAGAAGGATAGTGCTGGATGGTTGCACAACAACGTGAGTGTACTTAATACCACTCAACTGTGCTCTTAAAAAGTGTTAAAGTGGTAACTTTCAAAATAAATTTTCCATTTGCATAGTATTTTATTTATTTTCAATTAAAAAAATCATTTGTTTTTAATTGAAGGATAGTTGCTTTACAATATTTTGTTGGTTTCTGCTATACATCAACATGAAATAGCCATAGGTATATATATGTCCCCTCTCTTTAATCTCCCTCCCACCTCCCACCCTATCCTACCCTTCTAGGTAAAATGGCAAATTTTATGTTCTATATATTTTGCCACAATTTTTTTAAAGAGGAGGGAGAATTTCTTGGCTCTAGCAACTGGACTTGCTTCAGGCATGGCTGGATTCAGGGGTCTAAGCGCTATCATTAGGCTTCTTGCCCTCTTGCTCCCATATCTTTGTGTTTTTCTTTGTGTAGATTTCATCTTCAGGTAGACTCTCTACAGAGAGCAACTGAGATGGTCACCAGCATCATAAGCTTTCTATTCTCCTTAACCCTCAGAGTTCTGGAGAATTTACCATGATTCCTTCTCCTTCAGTGTCCTTATCAGTCTTTGAAAAGGGCTCTTGATTGGCTTGTGTGGATCACATGCCCATTAGGGCAATCACTATTTTCAAAAGAATGAGTTACTCTGGCCACTTAGGTCACCTCTCCTTTGCAGATCCAGAGGATTGACAGTTCCACCAAAGTCATGCAGAGTAGGGGAAGGGACGTTCCCCAGAGAACAATATGACCTCTGTTACCAGAAGGGAGAAGAAATGGGGCAGGGCAAAAACAACAGATGTCCACTACATATGTTCTGGATTTCCTGTGTAACTCAAGCACTTCCTGAGAGAGAGCGTTTAACTGTGTCAAAACATTCCTATGTGATCGGCATTTTGTTTTTGTTATTTTTAAAAACTGTAGTGCCTTGTGGTTTGACCATTTGGTGGGCAGTCTTTTCTGCCTTTCTGCAAATACCAAACCTAGTAAGTTGTATTAACTCATTAATGTGTGCTCAATCACAGGAAGAGTCTTTGTGATCCAATATAGGGTTATGGTTTTTCATATGTGTGTTTGCAAATGATATAACCTATGAACATTTGTGACAAGATTATATGAATTTGTCCCATCTTTCATTTCCCCACATGTTTGTTAAACTCATGCTGTTTATGGAATTGTCTTCTAGCACGTAGCACAGAGGTCCTGGAACTTAGTGAGAACCAGCACCCCCACCCCACACCGCCTTGGCTGCCAAGATTTTTGAATGAGTTATTCAATCATGTAGTATTTTCAAATATATTCTTTGTCTATTATTTCCTGAAATGGAATGTTGAGAGTTCCAATTAAAATAATGTTTATTTCTAATTTTTCTTGACTTTGTGTGCCTTTTTGTCTCTCTTCTTTTCCTGACTTTGTTGCAATGGTTTCTGTAACACACACATTCAGTATTTTTCAATTTTCATAATTTAATGTATATTCGGCCATTATGTAACAACCTTATTCATTCATTGTACTGCCTTTTGCTGTTACACCTGCTTTATCTGCTACCAAAAAGTAATCCCAGCTTTTCTTCTGTTCACACAGAAATATCCTCTTACAGTGCTAGTCTGTTGATTTTTTTGGTTTGTGCATCTCTTATAGGCAACAAATTGTTACATTTTGTTCTTTTAACAATCAGTGAGCTGCCTTTTTAATTTTTATTTTAATTTTTTTTAGTTTGCTAAATTTTTATTGACTTAAGAAAAAAAAATTCCTGGCCTCAGAGAGGAGGGCAATATAATCCCCAAATATTAGCTAAGACAGTCTAGTGCTTCTAAAGCCCTAGTCTTAAGCTGGAATGCAACATTCTCAATACCTCTTATTGTTGTTCACTCAGTCATGTGTAACTCTTTGCAACCGCATGGACTGTAGCATGCCAGGCTTCCCTGTCCTTCACTATCTCCCAGAGTTTGCTCAGATTCATGTCCATTGAGTCAATGATGTCATCCAACCATTTCACCCTCTGCTGCCCCCTTCTCCTCCTGCCCTCAATCTTTCCCAATACGTCCTCCCAATGCAGGAGACACTAGAGACGCAGGTTTGATCCCTGGGTTTGGAATATCCCCTAGAGTAGAAAATGCAACCCACTCCAGTACTCTTGCCTGGGAAATCCCATGGACAGAGGAGCCTGGCAGGCTACAGTCCATTGGGATTGCAGAAGAGTCAGACATGACTGAGCGACTGACCATACACACAGACATATGTATATATGTGTGAGCCTGAGGAGAATATTTTCCTTAGAAAGAGTAAAGTTGTATAAATCATCACATTTCTATCATTGATGGGACTGCTGACAGTTGTGTCAAATTTTAAAGTCACCTCTAAAATTAGTATGTAACCTTATATCATGAATTTTAGGCATTAACTGTAGCTTCAGTTTATTTTTTATGTTCTCTTTTCCTTCCTGTGGAATTTCTTCACTTTGGTTAGAAAAAAATGAGGAAGAAAGATTCTCATTGTTGAAACCCAATTTATTTTATTGTGCTGTATGCTACTAGAATGAGATGAGTTTCAAAAAAAATTAATAATTTCCTTTTAAAAATTACTTATTTGGGTGTGATGGTTTTTTGTTTTGGCACTCATGAGCTTTGTTGCTTCATGTGTAATCTAGTTCCCTGACTAGGGATTGAACCTGGCCCCCTGCATTGAGAACTCAGAGTCTTAGCTATTGGACCATCAGGGAAGTCCCAATAATATTCTTATTTATATGTTCCAAGTCTATTTAATGGATATTTCCCAAAAGATTGGCTAGCATCTCCAAACTTGTGGCTCATCACCTGTGGACACCCTTCAATTAGAATCACTTGGGACTGTAGCTTTGCTTGACAATCCACTTAAGTGAAAGAATACTCTTCAATCTTTATGCTAATATTTAGTGTGGAGTTCTGTTTCCAGAAAAATCTTACATCCCAGGAAACCACAAGAGATTCTGATATGATATTCATAAAATGACTTTAGAGATGGCCTTGGGTATCTATGTGATGAAGGATTTTCATGTCCAATTTAACATCCACTTTACTGTTTGAAAAATAACAAAGCCTTTCTGCACTTTGGGGCTCCAAAATCACTGCAGATGGTGACTGCAGCCATGAAATTAAAGAATGCTTGCTCCTTGGAATAAAAGCTATGACCAACCTAGACAGCATATTAAAAAGCAGACATTACTTTGCCAACAAAGGTCCGTCTAGTCAAAGCTATGGTTTTTCTGGTAGTCATGTATGGATGTGAGAGTTGGACTATAAAGAAAGCTGAGTGCCAAAGAACAGATGCTTTTGAACTGTGGTGCTGGAGAAGACTCTTGAGAGTCCCTTGGACTGCAAGGAGATCCAACCGGTCCATCCTAAAGGAAATCAGTCCTGAATATTCATTGGAAGGACTGATGCTGAAGCTGAAACTCCAATACTTGGCCACCTGATGCGAAGAACTGATTCATTAAAAAAAACCCTGATGCTGGAAAAGATCAAAGGTGGAGGGAGAAGGGGATGACAGAGGATGAGATGGTTGGATGGCATCACTGACGTGATGGACATGAGTTTGCATGGGCTCCGGGAGTTGGTGATGGACAGGGAAGCCTGGTGTGCTGCCGTCCATGGGGTCGCAAAGAGTCGGACACGATTGAGTGACTGAACAGAACTGAACTTCTGCGCCTTTACCCAATTTGGTAGCTCAAGTTAACCAGAGATTCCCATGAGACCATTTTTACTAGAAATCCAAGCCTTGTAGTTGAGTCTGTCAACTACAAGTTGGCACTTGGCATGGGTACTTGCCATCTACCTCTACAATGATTAAGTCATGTGCTGCTGCAGCTGCTGACCTTCAAAACCCCCTGAAAGTCAGAGTTCAGAGTGGAGAGCAGACTTGAGGCACTCTCTGCTGGAGGAAAAAAATGGCAAGAGAGGTCCTTAAATAGTCAGATATTTTCAGAACTGATTTTATGAGCCCAGTTCTTTTATCTCCTCATATGTAGAAAAGCACTAAAGTCCTTCATGGTGATGACTCTTCCTCGTGACTAGTAAAGGTGTCATGAGGCTAGTAGAAACTGTAAGGTGAGTGCAGAGAAAAAGAGAGCTAGCCGGGCAGTCAGGCAAGAAAAAGGAAATTCATTAGAGGGAAAAGAGGGGGTGACTGGCTCTTAAGGAGAACCAGCGTTCTCCCTTTCTGATGGAGTCCTTCTTCTACCAGACCAATGAAAAATTCTCTGAAGGTGAAGGGATGGTCACATAGCCAGAGGTCTGGAATCGGGTGGTCTTGCAGCTTTGAGAAGATAAGCGCCAGTGAGATAACAGGATGCCATTTGGACAATTTGATCAGTCTCGCAGATCACTGTGATTTTATTCTTCGTTTGCAAGGTCGACATAATGAGCCATCTTCTTAATGAGACCCCATGTGGGCCCTATCAGAAACCTTCTGGAAAAATATGTCCTTGGTTACATGTATTCTCCCTTCATCAAAATCTTTTATATACTGATCTTTCCCTCTGCCTCTTTGAAGCAGTTTCTCAGCTATCTGAGGTGCTGTGTCCCGGGCTGCAAGCCTCATTTTGCCCCAAATAAAACTTAACTTGCAACTCTCATGTTGTGCCTTTTTTTTTAAGTTGACAAGTCTCTGCCAATAGTATTGGGTCCACTGCACATTTTACTTCCTTATTCTGGATAAAGATATAGTGGGAGATAAGAGTGAGTGGTAGCACTGTTTTGTGCATGCAGCCATTTCCCCATCTAATCGCTAATAGTACTCTGATTTTGTTTTGGGCTTCCCAGGTGGCGCTAGTGGTAAAGAACCCGTCTGCCAATGCAGGAGACATAAGAGATGTGGGTTCGATCCCTGGGTTAGGAAGATCCCCTGGAGGCGGGTATGGCAACCCACTCTGGTATTCTTGCCTGGAGAATCCCATGGACAGAGGAGCCTGGCAGGCTACAGTCCATGGGGTTGCACAGAGTTGGACACAAGTGAAGCGACTTAGCAAGCACGCATGCGTCTACCCTCAGGGGACAAGGAGTCTTGAGTTTAGCTTATCATAGCCCTCTTATGCCCTATCTCCAGAGACTCACTCTCCCATCTTCCTTTGCGGTTAAGAGTAGCCATGCGAAGGAGCATGGGCGCTTTCTGGCAAAAAAATTTCTCTTGGTAAGAAATAGAGATGAGGAGAAGGTGGTGACTTCCCTGGGTGCACTGCCCTGCTTCTTTCCTTTGAAAAGTACATGAGGTTAATGTCTGGAGCTGCAGCTGCTATCTTGCAACAAGCCTGAAGGTGAGAAGCCAAGATGCCACAGTGGGGGGACTGGAAGGTAGGAAGGCACCAGGGCTTTTGGTGGTGTTACCTGTTCAACCAACCCTGAGCCCACTACCTCAGATCTCTTACTAAGTAAACAATAAATGTCTTTCCATTTTTAATAAGTGTGTTCTGGGGAGCCTTAAAACCCTTTAAAAGGTCCCATGAGAACAAAATTTTAACTAAGCAGGGTCCTATAAGGCCTTCCTGGGACAGACTCCCCTCCCCACACACCACCACGTCCTCCAACCTGCTTCTTGTTTGTAGAAAACCTCTTGTTTGTAGAAAAACTCTTAGACCTTCCCCAAGGTCCAAAGAATAAATTTAACCAGAGAAGTGAGAAAACGCAGAAAAAAAGAAAAACAGTCAAGCGAGACAAAAGAATAGTAGTTTAGCCGTTAAGCAAAGTCAAGGACCTTTAGTTACTCCTTAAGGGCTTTGGTAACCTTCTGAGCCAAATCCTTTGAGCCTTTTGCAGACACTGAACCACTCACCAGGTGCTTGCATGCTAGGCTGCTTCAGTCATGCCCAACTCTTTGCAACCCCATGGACTGTAACATGCCAGGCTCCCCTGTCCATGGGATGCTCAAGGCAAGAATATTGGAGTGGGTTGCCAAACCCTCCTCTAAGGGATCTTCCCGACCCAGGGACCAAACCCACATCTCTTACATCTAACCTGCATTGGCAGGCAGGTTCTTTACCACTAGCGCCACCTGGGAAGCCCAAAAGATCACAAAAAGTCCTCTGAGCCGGAATTGAACCAGCGACTTATGGATTGCCACTGCTCACTCCCTCCAGTTCTCTGCTCTACCAACTGAACTAGGAAGTTAACTGTAAGCTGCCCAGAAGCCCGCAGACCCCAGACCAACCAGCTGGTCACATCCCCAGCAACGTCTCCCTCATCTTTAAAAGTCTTCCCCTGAAAGCCACCAGGAGTTCAGACCTTTTGAGCATTACGTGCCTGGGCTCCTTGCTTTGCGCCTTGTGCTAAATGCTACATTTTCCTTCACAACCTGGTGTCAGTAACTGGCTTTACTGTGTCAGAGAGTGAAGCCAAGCTTGGTTTGGTAACAGTTGTTAAGACGTTATTTACCTTTTTCACCCTCATTCTCTCACGAGCAGACAGTGGGGTTTTCCAGAGGGTCCATGTTGTTTAATATCAGAACAGATTGAAGGGAGAAGCTGCTAGAAAATCCAGCTGCCTTCTATTATATCAGACGTGAAAGATTTGCAAAAATATATCAGTCATTCTCACTCATTTTTTGCTTTTGTTTTGGAGAATAGAGCTATTTTTCATTAAAACGTACTATTTATGTTAACACGCAGTGGGGTTTATAACTTATTTTTTAATGAATACAAATCTTGCAAGTTTCTCAGTTTTAACTTCGAATGCAGTAAACATTGACAGATCTAATCCACATGAACAAAGGCTTTTGGGGATCCTCAATAATTTAAGAGTGTAAAGGAGTCCTGAAAACCAACATTGTGTGAGAGCTGCTGACCAAAGGGAGTGGATTTTTTTTTTTTTTTTTTTTTGCTAATTGCTGCAGAAATTGTTAATTTCTGAAAAGCATTCCTGAATGACTTGGGATAGAATTCTTGGGGGAGAACTGTCTTTGTTTAGAAAAGCAAACTAATGGGCCATTGTGGTTATAGAAAGATACCAGGGCTGGGACCACCTGGGAACGAGACAAAGAGAAAGCCAGACTGCTCAGCATAAGAAAAGCCTGAGAATCTGGGGTGAGTTTGCTCTGGAGAGGAACAAAGAAGGGGGAGATGGCCTGCAAAGTGACTGGAGGTGAAGCTGAGTGGGAGAGAGGCCCAGGGAAGGGAAAGGGCCCTTGGTGGGGAAAGGGGTGTGGAGTGAAGGGAAGATGTATTAGCGGAACCATTGACTAAAACCGCTGCGCAGCATGAAATTGAAAGGGGGCTTCCCTGTTTGCTCAGACGATAAAGAATCTGCCTGCAGTGCAGGAGACCTGGGTTTGATCCCTGGGTCGGGAAGATCCCCTGGAGAAGGGAATGGCAGCTCACTCCAATATTCTTGCCTGGAGAATTCCATGGACAGAGGAGCCTGGTGGGCTACACTCCACGGGGTCGCCAACAGTTGGCCAGGCACCATAGTAACCACTTGCATGAATTATCTTAAACTGGAGGCCCTGGTAAGGAATGTGGAACTAACAAGCTACCACCAACCGGAAGAATTGAGGAAAGGTCAAAAGGAGAAACGAGATGCTAGTCCATATGTCCTACGAACTTCCCAGAATCCTTCTTGCTGGAATCCATCTTGGCCGAGCAATGCATGCACCACCAGGAAGGACCCTGAGTCAGAATGACTGGCCAGAGACAACCCAGAAACTAACCCCATCATAAAACCTGAGTCTGCAAGCGATAGTGGCAGAGCAGTTCTCCTGAGTTCCCTTACCCCGGTGCTCTCCACCTGGGCGCTCCTTCCCAATAAAGTCTCTTGCTTTGTCAGCACGTGTATCTCCTCAGACAATTCATTTCCGAGTGTTAGACAAGAGCCCACTCTCGGGCCCTGGAAGGGGTCCCTCTTCCTTCTACAAGTGTATGAATGAGAGCCACCTACATTCTGTCTTAAACTCTCCAAGTCCTCAGCCAAAATCTGCTACACATTCACAACAGCCTTGATGAGTGGTGTTTTGGGGACATCAAAGACAAGGGGCTGTATTCCATGTTAGGGTTGACAGGAAGTGGAGAGAAAACAAGAGGTGAAGTGTGGGTGACAGAATTCTGAGCAAACCAGAAATCAGAACCAGAAGTCACTAGGTAAAATGTACCCATCTTCACCTCACTATCCCATGAATCCCTGTAGGTATTGGAAAAGGACATGGGGCTTCCTATCACAGGAGAATTTGAGACCATTATATTAGAATTTCAAAGAGCTGTATCACTGTAGCTGGTGTCTGCATTAGCAAAGCGCTTGTCAGCTGTTTCCTAGAGGCTTTGGCATTTAATGGCTGAAAAGTTGCCCTCATCCCTTTCTAGGTGCCAAAAGACAGGACTTGGGTAGCTCTCCACCTCCTGGTGAAGACTTAAAAAAGTAGGTACAGGTCTCCGAGATCTCTTGGGAAGCAGTCAAGTTGATTTTTCCAAACTTGCAATCTCAGCATTTGATTTTATTACTGCTGCCCTCCGGGTTTTGGCAAGCTTACCTAAAAAGATGGCTACTTTCAATGTTCATTTACTCTGTTTACAAAGAAAAAGGTTTCTGTTGCCAGCATGCTTTCGCTCAGATTTGGGGACTCTGTACTTATTTAATATGTTTTAAAAGTCTAATGAGGAGTTAGTAAGCATTTGGAAACTTTGCAGCTTTCAGGATGAAAGCAGCCATCTGTGGTTATGACATCATCGCTGTTAATTACCCCTTTGCAAAAATCTGCCTGAATGGAGAAGAGGTGGGTGTGTCTATGTGGGTATTTAACGTGATGATTAAAATATATTAATGATAGTTTTCACTTCTCAAGCACCGTACATCTTAGGATCTTTAAAAGTGCTTCCACAGGCTTTAATTAGCCCTTACAACTCTACTAGGAAGAAGTAAAACAGCTCCATTTTACAAAAGAGGAAAGTGAAAGACAAGGAGAAAGGTCCTGTTTGAGGGTAGAATAAAGCTGCCTCCTTGCAGTTCAACAGTGAAGCTCAACCTTTCTCCTTTGCTTGATCAAGAATTGACACCCACAAGCTTTAGGTGAGAAGCACAAATTGGTTCCCATCTTGACGCGTTAGACACTTGAACCAAAACAGAACATTTGGGAGTTCAATATTTCTTATTATAAGCTGCCTCCTAAGGTTATCTAAACAAACAAAAAAACCCAAGAAAACCAAAAATCAAAAGGATTATACAGTTCAGAAGTTTTGATTCTCAGTTTCCTCCATAGTTTAACCATTTTGAATTCTGGGTTATGTATGAAACTGTGCTAGATCAGAAAAGGAAGCCATAATTGCCAATTATTCCACATTTTACAGATTGTTTTCATTTTCAATGAAGGAAATGTAGGAAAGTTGATAGGAATGTATAGAAGGAAATATACAGAAAAATGCAAAATTTTCTTCCCACCATATATATTTATCTGTATATCCGAAAAGGGCCAAATGAAAAGCATACTTTTTAAAAGCTATTATGAAAAAATTTCAAACACATGCAAAAGTAGAGACACCTCCATGTATTCATCACTCAGTTTCCACACTTATCAACTTTCTGTTATTTTTGTTTCAATTCCCCCCTGCCACTTGTTTTGTGGGAGTATTTCAAAGCAAATCCCAGATATCCTGTTTCACCATAAATACTTCTATATTTTTTTCCTAATGTATAAGAATTTAACATAAATAGAACCATAATGCCATTATCACACCCAACAGAAAAGTAATTCTTTAATATTCTATAATAGTCTGTATTCAGTTTCTATCGATTGTTTCAAAATTGTCCCAAAATTGCATTGACTACTACTATCTCCTTCTTTTCTTTTTCTTTTTGGCTGTACCCCACAGCTTGGGGGATCTCAGTTCCCCAACCAGGGGATTGAACCCCTGGCCATGGCAGTGAAAGCCCAGAATCCTAACCACTAGACCACCAGGAAACTCCCATTGACTACTATCTCTTAAGACTCTTTTACTTAACAGGTCTCCCTTCTTTTCCTTTGTCCCCCCCACCCCCATTAATTTATTGGGAAAACTGGCTCATTTCTCCTGTAGAACTTTCCACAGTCTATATATTTAGCTTATTGTATCTTTGGAGTCTTTTAACATATTTCTCCATCCTTCACATTTCTTTAAATGGTAGCTAGAGCTAAAGGCTTGATTAGCTTCAGGTTCTTTTTTTCTGTTCCAAACTTCAGTGGTAGAGCTGTATATATTTTCTATTATATCACATCAAAAGGTACCTAATGTCTGGGGGGCATTTGGGGGCATGTTTAAGAAGGATCGGTAGGATGCATGATTTCATTGCAATATAGTGATTTCCTCCTTCTATCACTTCTGCATTTATTAGCTGTGATTCTTTTATAAAGAAAAAATATTCCCCCATCAACTAGCATATTTGGTTATCCTGAAATACAGCCCATAAAAGAAAAGGCAAGATAAATGTTTGATTCTTTCCCTTTAGTTATCACCTTGGAGAAAACTGCCCTAGTAACTTCCAAAGTCATGGATTTAACAAAACTGTTTATTTCATTTTATAGTCTCTATTCTTATTGGCCCATCTTTGGCCAGTGGAACCACTCAACTTTCCTCCTACTCAAATATCTCTGATGCCTTGTCTTCTGAAATAATAAGATGTTCCAGGATCATGTACTTGCCTGCCCCAGACCTGCAAACAGACTTCAAGGAGCTCTGGCCCCTTTTACTGGGAAATGAAGAGAGCTACTTTTTGATACAATGTAAAAGAGGCTCCAAGGAGTTGTATCTTTGGAAAGTGGTCAGCGTTTGCTGAGTGATACAGCAGGAAGGGACCCTGAGCCAGCTCTTATTTACAGATGAGCAAACACGGTACCAGGCACAATCAGAGTTACAAGGCGGGGTCAGGAGGGCAAGGCTGTGGGAGACCTTCCTCAGGGTGTGACCTTTGACAAGTCAAGCCCTCGCCCTGGCATCCCTTCCAGCCGGATATTCTGCGGCTCCAGGTGCGTGACTAACGTTTCCGGCACAGACGCGCCCTGGGACTTTCCCGGGCCCCCACCCCGCCTCGCCGAGCTGGTGAGAGTGGCCCGCGGGGGCGCGGGGCCGAGGGGTGGGAGCCGCCCTGCCCGGAACTGGAGCCTCAGCGCCCCCTGGTGACTGCAGTGAGTGGGGCGGGGCTTGGCGAGGGCGGGGCTCAGCCCCCGGCGGCTCCGCCTCTTCGTTCCCGGAGGGATGGGGGCTGGGCCGGTGCATGCGTGCAGGAGCTGTAGAGGTTTCGCGAGGACGTGACCTTAAGGGGAAAAAACCCCCACCGTGTCACGAGTGGCGGCTAACCGAGGTTAGCGAGCTGAACTAGTTCTCCAACGCCCGGGGAGGGAGGGATGGAAGGAAGGACTAAGCCGAAACGTCCAGACATGTGACTCGCTGCCTACTTGCCCCTCCATTAGCGCGGTGGCACGCCCTCCGCCCTGGGGAGGATGGAAAGGCGTGCAAGCACCCTGTGTCTGGGCCTGCAGTTGGGGCGACGTCACTCCACCGGCAGTCAGCAGAATGAAGGCACAGTTTCCTCTGCCCCTCCCCCCAGTTCCAGAACCGAGGCCCCTGAGCACAGGCTGATCTAATCAGGCCCCTAGGAGCTGAGTTTCCATTGGAAAATTGGAAGTGAGAGGAAGTAGGCTGATTTGCTCAGAGAGAACAAAGGAGTTAAGTGCTGGAGCCGCAGAAAGGTTTCAGCGGAGGTAGTTTAGAGGTGCCTGGCGAGAAGGGGAGGGGCTCCCTCCTCTTTTCCCCCTTCCCCGAGCACAGGCAGCGGGAGTGGCCAGGGGGATGGGGATCCACGGTATTCCAGTCTCACTAGGGTGCCAGAATAACCCAGGGACTGGGAGGCAGGAGGACTGGATCCTAGCTCCACCTCCACTTAACTGTCACCCCGGGGAGCAGGTCACTTAACCTTTGTGGGCCTCAGTTTCCCTACTTGAAGAATAATGGTCTGGACTAGATTATGGAATAATTTCAAGTACTGTAAGGCATAGGAAGCGGGGCTATCTGTCCTGAGACCACAGAGTAAGTCAGAGAAAAAGCTGGGGTCAGGGGCCAATGCTGTCATGTGCCGTAGTGTTTTTCTATAGTTGTCGTGTTCCCCCAATTCTCACATGGGCTTTATTAGCAAACATTTGTGCACCATTCTCTGGGATGTAGTGGCAGAGAGAGTGCCCCTGCTCAAGAGCTGTGGCATGGCTTCCCTCTCTTCCTTGCCTGTGTCCATTGCACACCACAAGGCCCCTTCTCACACATTAAGTGTCCATTAAGTCCATTAAGTGAAAGTTGCTCAGTTGTGTCCGACTCTTTGCAACCCCATGGACTATACAGTCTAATGAATTCTCTAGGCCAGAATACTGGAGTGGGTGGCCTTTCCCTTCTCCAGGGGATCTTCCCAACCCAGGAATTTAATCCAGGTCTCTGAATTGCAGGTGGATTCTTTACCAGCTGAGCCACAAGAGAAGCCCTATCTCACACACGTCCTCAAGTAAACGACTGCTGTTTAAGGGATCACTTCTCGAGTGTGTACAGTGTGGTACAGACTATCCCCAGGAGGATAGACTAACAAAATCAAGTTCAGAATCTGTTGGGCATGGAGTCCTGAGGTCCCAGATAGCCAGAATCTTGTGTGCATGTCCTTGGCACCTTGACTCCTGGTCCTTCATCTTGCCCAGTCTGAGGGTGGTAACTGTCAGACTTTATGGCAGCAGGACCACACCACAGCCCTGGACCATTGAAACAGTACAAAGGGCAGGGCTGATGCCTGTGGGCAAGGAGGGAGGGTGCCAAGAGGGTCTCATCTCTTAGAGGAGGTAGAAACTTGTGCTAAGCCTGTGGGAAGGCTGGGGTTTCTGCGGGTGGAGAAGTGCGAAAAGAAAAGAGCAAAGGTCATGAGGACCAGCCATCCAGGCTCGGAATGTCTGTGAATTGTGACCATGATGTAGAAAAGCGGGAGGCGAATCTGTGTTCTCAGAACAACAGGCTTCACCTCCAAGTATTGCTGCACAATGGAGGGTGAGGCCACCAGCCGTCGAGTCCCTGAGGGGCAGCCTCACCCATTAGAGGAGGATGAGACCTTACAGCCCATCCCTGGGCAGCTCTGCATACAGCAGAAGTCCTGATACCCCTCCCTGTACCATGCCTCCTTGGTCATCAGCATTTCTTTCCTTTTTTTAATTTAAAGATTTTTTTAAAATGTGGACCATTTTAAAAGTCTTTATTGAATTTGATACAATATTGCTTCTGTTTTATGGTTGGTTTTTTTTTTGGCTGTAAGGCATGTGGGATCTTAGCTCCCTGACCAGGATTGACTCTGCACCTCCAGCTTTGGTAGGCGAAGTCTTAACCACTGGACTGCCAGAGAAGTCCCAGTCGGCATTTCTTTATCAATGAGAAATTGGGGAAGGGATTCCAAGGTGGCTCAGTGGTCAAGAATCTGCCTGCCAACGCAGGAGACACTGGTCAGATCCCTGGGTTGGGAAGATGCCCTGGAGGAGGAAATGGCAACCCACTCTAGTATTAAAAAAAATTTTTTTTTTTTAAATTTATGGCCGGTTAGGTCTTAGTTGTAGACTTGGGCTTAGTTGCTCTGCAGCATGTGGGATTTCAGTTCCCGGACCAGGGATCGAACCCGTGTCCCCTGAATTGGCAGGTGGATTCTTTAACCACTGGATCACCAAGGAAGTCCCTGCTCCAGTATTCTTGCCTGGAAAATCCCATGAACAGAGGAGCCTGGTAGGCTACAGTTCATGGGGTCACAGAGTCGGATAAGACTGAGCACACACAACCAACAACTAAATTGGGGAAGCTTAGTTACCCACCCCCAGCCCCCTGATTTGTTACAAGAGATAAAAGCCTGGAAAGACGTTTTCTTTAGGAATCAGTGCATTACCATCATTTAGCCTGCTAGCCAGAGGCTGCTGGAAGAGGAGTGACTTCCCATCTCCTCTGGGAGCAGCCTCTACCAAGGGTGGGAGTGGGTGGACAAAAGCCCCAGCTCCCTGCCCTGCGGAGGAGATCGTTCTGAGACGTGTGCTCAGTCTTGTCTTGCAGAGTTTGCTAGGGTATTAGGCTCCGCATTCGACTCCGCGGAATTAGACTCTGCTGGCTCCCAGCGCCAGCTTGTTTGATAACACCATTGATTTCTACCTTCCCCAGGCTCCTGCTGGGGCTTCCACAGTCGCTTCACATATCCAGTACTTTCATTTGTATCCTTGTCCCAGGATCTGTCTCTGGGGGGATCCGAACTAAGCATAACGCCATTTCATGTTGCAGTTGGGCCCGGGGGTTGCTCATCAGTAAATAAAAGCGTGGAAGGAAGCGATCTCCGACTTCCTTCCGGGGCTTGGCTGGGAGTTTGCCTCATCGGCCCGCCTCCTATCTAGTGGAACGGGGCACCTTGCCTTGTTTAACTCGGTGCCAGGCTGAACATGCCCGCGCGCGCTGACCCTGCAGAATGGTCTCCGTCTCCCTGTGGTGTGTGTGTGTACACGCGGGCCAGCAGGAGTCGGGAGCAGAGAAATGGAAAGAATCTGGTTTAGTATCCAGCACCGCCCCCTTCCTCCCCGAGGATGCCCATTTGAGGCCGCTGAAGTCTGAACCCCTGAACCTGTGGAGGAATTTTGTCTTTTCATTAGCGGCCCCGTGCTGAGTCCTGCTGGCGGCTTCCAAACCAAAGCAGCAGGAATGACAAAGAAACGCTAGAGCTCCCCCCTCCCCCACTGCTGATGGAAGCTTTTCTAGAAGGCCACCTGCAAAGGCAAAGCCCCGCATCCCGGGCGCCTCTATATCACGTGCTCATTTAGCCCACCCCTCCTCCCTTTTCCTGCCCCTCTCATCAGCCACCAGCTGCATCAAGACCGAGAACCAGAGCCGGCAGCCCCCACCTCCGAGTGGCGGGGTGTGTGTGTGTGTGTGGCGGTGTGTGTGTGTGTGTGTGTGTGTGTGTGGCGGGGTGTGTGTGTGTGTGTGGCGGGGTGTGTGTGTGGCGGTGTGTGTGTGTGTGTGTGGCCGGCAGCCCCCACCTCCGAGTGGCGGTGTGTGTGTGTGTGTGTGTGTGTGTGTGTGTGGCGGTGTGTGTGTGTGGCGGTGTGTGTGTGTGTGGCGGTGTGTGTGTGTGTGGCCGGCAGCCCCCACCTCCGAGTGTGTGTGTGTGTGTGTCCGTCCAGGCGCTGTCTTGCCTGAAGACAGGATCCAGTCTGCTGTTTCTCCTCAGGGGCTTGGCGGTCCATCGCACTTCCCGTGACACCCCCTCCCCTCTTGCTTTTTTTTTTTTTAACCCCCTTGGAACTAGTCTTTGATGACCAGGCTCCTTGTCCCCCAGTCGGTCAGTGTGACTAGCTGGTGCGATGAATGGGCCCTCCTTCATCTCTCCCCTGATAGGCTTCTCATTGCTCCTTACTTTGCACTCAGGAGAAATGTCTGATTTCACAGGCAGAGGCAGTCTTCCTCAGGGAGATCCTTGGCCCAGAACCCCAGGCCCACAAGCCTGCTGAAGACTGAAGGCGAGGTGGACCTGGTTAAGTGCAGCCCATGGTCATAGGTGTTAACAGACTGGTCTCAGGGCTGTGTTTTATTTTATTTATTTATTTTTTTCAGGGCTGTGTTTTAGCCTGTGGCCTGCTGGTGGCGGAGCAGAGGCTTCATGGGGCCAAGGTTTGGAAAGAAGTCTGCAAGGATGCCCCCAACATGAGTGGTCACCACGGGAGTGCTGCCCACTGCTCCTACCTGAGCAGGGAGGGCCCACTCCTGGGGATAGGGACTTCATTTTTGGGGGGCAAGGGGGATCCTCCAGCATAGTTTCTTTCCTAGCAGAGGTTATGACAAGTGCAGCCATATTTTGACTTTCAAGACCCAAATGGAAGAAAACAACAATTCCCCAGGGCACAGCAGTCTCTGTTGCCTGGTTCCAGGCCAGGACAGCCAGGATGTGGCAGGTTGCCATGGATACCTGGTGAGCAGAGGAACTTGCTGAGCATAGCATCAGACCCTACAGCCAGGCCTGGTGGATCTGATGGGGCCAGAAGAATGTAGGGACACCTAAACTGCTGTCATCATCTTGAGCAGAGCCCGTCCACCACTCCCCTGAACCAGGGCTTTCCACTTCAGGGCTCATAGTTGTTGTTGTTCAGTTGCTAAGTTGTGTCTGACTCTTTGCGACCCCCGTGGACTGCAGCACGCCAGGCTTCTCTGTCCATCACCAACTCCCGGAGCTTGTGCAAACTCACGTCCATTGAGTCGAAGATGCCATCCAACCATCTCATCCTCTGTTGTCTCCTTCTCCTCCTGCCTTCAGTCTTTCCCAGCATCTGTCTTTTCCAACAAGTCGGCTCTTCACATTAGGTGGCCAAGGTATTGGAGCTTCAGCTTCAGCATCAGTCCTTCCAATGGATATTCAGGGTTGATTTCCTTTAGGATGGATTGGTTTGATCTCCGTGGTGTCCAAAGGTCTCTCAAGAGTCTTCTCCATGCATAGGAATCTTGTTAAAATGCAGATGCTGGCTCTAGGGGCCTGGGGTGGGGGTGCTGAGACTTCCCCGTTCCTTACCAGTTCCCAGATGCTTCTGTTGGTCTGAGGCCACACTCTGAGTTCTGGTGGATTTGGGAAATCTCAGCCAGGTTCTGAAAATGGTCACGGACCTGCTGCCTTGGGTGGGGGCGGGCAAGCATCGCCTCGACCTCAACGATGGGACTCTAGCCTTGGTGATAGACCCACTCTAGTCTGCTTTTGGATCATCTGCCATCAGCTTCTCAACAGAGAAAGGAAAGCAGCAGCCTGCATTTTGAGAAAACATCATTGTTTTAAGCTGTTCTGCCCCTTCCCCATCTCTCCAAGTTCTATAACACGTCCTTATTGAAAATGCTGATAATGCTATTTGAGTGGCGAGAAGCCAATTTCTGGCTGTTCATTGCTTGAGGTTGGGGCTGGGGTCAGGGCAGGAGGTGGGGCCTGTGGAGGGTTTAAGGAGAGAAAGGGGCCAGGCAGATGGAGAAGCCAAGGCCTGGGAATAAAGCTGATTGGTATGTCAGCAAAATCTGTCACTGGCTTTGGTGATTCGAAAGGCAGACACATTCTTTCATCTCTGTTAATCCTCATCTGATACAGGATTTCTCTGCCATTAAATCTGGAGAAAGAAAAATAGGTACTCAAACCTGCACCAGCAACTATTTCTCCTCTCCCCCCCTGCTCACCATCCTCCCTGTCCCCACTTTACTTCTCTGTCGAATCATTTTTAACCTCTGTGGCTGCTTGATTCGGGGAGATGGATGGGCTGGGGGAGCCGAAGGGCACCTCAGAGGAGGAGCGGGATCAAGCAGACCCCCAGGATGGTAAGTGATCTTTGAGGACCATGTGGGAACACCAGGTTTCCTCTCTGTCCATTTCCTTGCTGGGTTGTCAGTGAGTCCGTCTGGGTTGCTGTCAGGTTTTAGCCTGACTGAAGGGTTTCCAAACAGATCTAAGCTGTCAATTTGGGGGGGGGGGGCACCTCTGATTGGCTGTTGTTACTGGTTTCTCTTAAGGCAACATCAAGATGATGGGGAGAGAGGTGTACGGTGAAGAAGGGGGAAAGGCAGGGCATTCTGGAGGAAGTGGAGGAATAGGGAGGGCCTGAGTGACCTGGTTCTCCAGTGACCCCTCCTGCGCACCCGGTGACCTGTGTTCTCTCCTCTCAGGTAGGGATTCCACAGCTGGGTGGTTCTAAGCCAGCAGGTGCGTGAAAAGCTGCGGGATGCTGAGCCTGCTGCTACATGGTGAGTTCCTGGGCCCCCTCCTTCCATCCCCTAGCAGACACCTGCCAGTGGGTGCAAGGGCTGAGGAGCCGGTAGAAGATGCATGGAAACCGCAGGGCTTCCGCCCAAGAAGTATGGGCTTCAGGTGGCTTCCATGAACGCTGAACCTGGGCACCAGTTCTTCTGAGTAGGCTTCACTGAATGTGTGATCATGGGGGAGGGGCTGGAGCAGGAGAGGAAAGAGCAGGTGGGGGGGTTGTTTTTTTTTTTCATTGTTGTTTCCTGAGCCAAATATATGAAATAACCTCTTGGTGGTTTTCTTATTCTAATTTCAGATATGAATTCACTGGTGTAATCACCAAAAAACTACAGTGGTTTTCTAATTCCATTATTTTAAGCTCATTTAGTTTAAAAAGAAAAAAACAAACTCAATTCCTTAAGAAAATCATCTTCCTAGAGGAAGAATATGACATGAAACATATCACGTTAGAATTATGTGATTACGAATGTTTAGAAATTTTTTCTAAGTTTTTTTGGTCCTATTGTTACATGGATTTTAAGACAACAAGAAGACTCAGCCCCAATTTTTTCCCACATTTCTACAGCTCCGGCTGTTCCAACCTAACCCAGATAGCCCAAGGAAAAATCCCTTGTTAAGTTATGCAGCAAATGATTTAGACAAAGGATCTGTTTTCCTGACCCTCGAGTGAATGTAATTATTTGAGGTTATAACGACCCATGTAATAGGCCTCTGCCATGCCGACAGAAAATGTTACCAGATAATTCTAGAATTCAATAATAGAATTTTCTCCCTCTTTAATTCTACCTGTTCAAAAAGTAGAGCTTGCTCTATTCGAGGAATCAACAGGTACACACTGTACCTTTAATACACTCTAGGGATATCAGGAGAGAGATAATTGCATAGCCTTTGTCCTTGAGAAATGTACATTCTTTAATGGCTGACTCAATAAGTAAATGAGAAAAAAAAATTGGAACAAGGCACAGGGAACAGTATGATAAATAGGACATGACTTCCTAGCTGGAGGAGACTCCAAAGGACAGAGGTTGACATTTATATAATTACAAACAGCCAGCTCCTTGCCATTTCTCCTACCTAGAAAGGATATGAAATTTGATTGACTCACTGGGACAGAATGTTTGCTTCTAAGAGCCAACATGATTTTCAATCTGTACCCAAAGCTCTCCTGTTCCTCACAGAAAGCAGACAGTATTCATAGCCGGTATGCTGCCAAACAGGAACTGTCCCTGCTGCAGAGACCCGAAATACAGCCAGACTTCTTGTGACAAGTTGGAGAGCTGAGCGGTGACATCATTTGCTAACAATAGACGCACTTAAAATTAATGACCGTCTTCCACATCCCCTGGCGCTTTCATTTAAAACGCACTCAGCAGCGCAGACGATATTACTCTGACTACAAGGCACCAGGATTACAGATGACATGTTCCCGAAGAAGCAGGCAGGGATAGGACTCCACCTCCCCAGCCAGAGAAAAATGGCTGAATCAGCCTGACAAAACAAGGTCATGGTGGAATCAGAGGTGGCTCATAGCAGGGTAAATGTGGAGCAAAATGGAAAGAGAAATTCTCTGGACACGAGGTCTCCTGGCCTCTCCTCTCCCCCGACCCCATGGCAACCCTTGCAGGGTCTTCCTGCTGTCCACAGCACAATATCCCTCTTCCTTATCCTGCTTTACAGGGGTCTCCACCAAAGGCTTGCTTTAAACCATGAATGTTTAATGAGGGCCAGGGTTTCTGTCTTATTTGCCTCCTGTCTCCAGAGTGCTTGGTAAGGGTTAGGTTGTTGAATGAGTGAAGCTGCTAAAATTCAAATCATGACAATATCTGATAAAAATCTTGCATTTATATACACACACACATATATATATAGTGGTTTAGTCACTAAGTCATGTCCGACTCTTTGCCATCCCATGGACAGTAGCCAGCCAGGCTCCTCTGTCCATAGGATTCTCCAGGCAAGAATACTGGAGTGGGTTGCCATTTCCTTCTCAGGGGATCTTCCCAACCCAGGGATCAAACCTGGGTCTCCTGAATTGCAGGGGGACTCTTTACCAACTGACTCACCAGGAAAGCCCATATATAACACACACATATATATGAAATTCTTCAAATCAGTTAATAAGGCAACCCAATTTTTAAAAATTGGCAAATATTTTAAAATATCTATTTCTTCAAGGGAGATACACAAAATGCTAATAAGCATATGAAAAGATGCTCCCTGTCAGTAGTCATTGGGGAAATGCAAACCCAAACCACAATGAGATGCCATCTCACACCCACCAGGATGGCTGGAATCAAAAAGACCGTTGCAAGTGTTGGTGGGGATGTGGAGCAACTGGGATTCTCAAAGTCAGCTGGGGAATGAGAAATGGTTCAGCCACTGTGGAGAACTGTTAGGCAGTTTCTTGGGTGGTAACTCAACAATTTACCATATGGGCCGGCAATCCCACTCCTATATAAAAAGGAAATGAAAACACATGTCCACAAAAAGACTTGCACCTGAGTCCTTACCTCAGCTTTAGTCACAAGAGTTGAAAACTGGAAGCAATCCAAATGTCCATCACCAGGTGACCGAATACACAAATGGCAATACATTCATACAATAGAACACTGCGTAGCAATAACAAAGAATTGTCAACTGGTATTTGGAACGACAGAGCTGAATTTCACAAACATAATGTTGATTGAAAGAACCGTTTGATTTTGTTTACACGAAATTCTAGAACAGGCGAGGCTGTGCTTTGAAAACCATATCAGTGGTTACCTGGAAAAGAGGATGGGAAGGGGACTGCTGTCAGAGGGGCCTGGGGAAAATTTCTGGGAGGCAGGAATGTTCTAAATTGTGATTAGGGTGGGGGTTACATGGGTGTCTATGTTTATCATACTTGCTGAACTACAATACACTTAAAATGGAGACATTTTATTGTAAGTAAATTATACCTGAATCAACTTGACTTAAAAAAAGGAAGGTGGTATGTAGAGAGAGAGAGCAGCTGCACCCCAGGAGAACAAATCCTTCGTTATCGACCAGGTGCTGTGGGGGGCCGGGCAGTATGTGTATGAGATTTGATGTTATTACATAGAGAAGTAGCTCCTTCCTTTTGATTGCCAAGTAATTTTCCCTTGTTGGGGTGTACTGGTTTGTTTATCCATTGCCCTAGTGTTGAGCATTTAAGTTGTTTCCAGTTTGGGCCAAGTATCTTTAGGCCTGGAGGACTTTCTGAGGCCTAGTGTTTGCCTCAGATGGGACAGCTTGCCACCTCAAGATCCACAGGGCCTATGAGGCCGTCAGTAGACCATCTCTCTGATGACCAACTGATTTCTCCACCCACCATGATTCACACTGGCCAGCAAAGCTGCAGTGTGAATCCTTGAGCCTTTCTTTTCTGTCACAGACAATCTCTGCATGATGTGAGAAGCAAGTTATGGGGTCCCCATGAGATGAGAGGCCATGGGATGCATTTCTGCTTCTCTCAGCCTATTTGGTCCTGAACATCCAGCCCTGGGGCTTGGTCTCTGGAGTAGTTGGGATCGCATTTTCCAGGAGAGGGGAATGACTTGTACAGCCAAAGTGGCTGAAGAGATTTTGCTGAAATCAGAAAACGGACCATATTTTCCTTTGCTATTTTGGTTTCATGAGACACAATTTCTTTGAAAACAATGAGGATGAAGAAACACTTCAAACTCATTCTGTGGTTGGAAACTCCATGAGTAACTGTTTTCCTAGCAAGCCTCAAGAGGCCAAAGCACATACTTGAAAAGCCGAGGACCTGCGGAGAAATCCCTCAGCTGGTCTGCATTAAGACATCATTCAAAAAAATTAAAAAAGAGACATCATTCTGTGGGCATCTGAGCTTGGCCATCGCTGCCTCCCTGCAGCTTGGGGGCTGGACCAGAACACAGAGGCAGAGACCCATTTCCGGTATTTTCCTCAATTCAGGGACAGCTTGTAACATTTTGGTGTTGTTGTTTGAAGTAAAATTCATGTAATAGAAGATGAACTATTAACAAGTTGAAAGTGTAGTACATTTACAATGTTGTGAAACTCTCCTCTCTGTCCAGTTGCAAAACATTATCACATCCTGAAAGGGAACCCAGTACCTATTTAGCAGTCACTCCTCACTTTTTTCTTCCCCTAAGCCCCTGGCAACCACTAATCCACTTTCTTTCTCCATAGATTTGCCTATTCTGGATACTTCATATAAATGAAATCATATGCGGCCTTGTGTGTCTGGCTGCTTTCACTTAGCACAATATTTTTGAGGTTCAGCCATGTTGTAGCATGGGTCAGTACTTCATTCTTTTTTATGGCAGATTAACATTCCACCGTGTGGCTAGACTATGTTTTGTTTGTCCATTTACCTGTTGATGAACATTTGTTGCTTCCATCTCTGGGCTATTATGGGAGATTTGTGTACAAGTATTTGTTAGAACACCTACTTTCACCAAGGAGTGAAACTGCTGGGGCATATGGTAACTTTGATGTTTTAAAGTGAGTGAAAGTGTTAGTTGCTCTGTTGTGTCCAACTCTGAGACCCCATGGACTGTAGCCAGCCAGGCTTCTCTGTCCATGGAATTCTCCAGGCAAGAATACTGGGGAGGGTAGCCATTCCCTTCTCCAGGGGATTTTCCTGACCCAGGGATTGAACCTGGGTCTCCTGCATTGTATGTAGATTCTTTACCATCTGAGCCATCAGGGGAGCCCAACTTTATGTTACACCCTGTGACATTTTCTACCACACAGGTGAATCCCATCTTTATAGAGTTGGTCCACCTAGACCCCTGGTTTTTGACTTGGGCTTTATATTGGAATTCCCTGTGGAGCTTTAAGAGTACTGATACCTGGTTCCACTCTGGAAAATTCTGATGTAATTGGTCTGGTGAGTTGGTTAAAAGCTCCATAGGTGCTTTTAATGTGCAGCCCAGGTAGCCAACTATTCTAAATTCTTCCTTTGCAGTCTAACTTGTAGTAATAACTTCAATATTCTGATGCTTGGTATTTTGCATTCCACCCTTGGGCAGACATTCACCTGGTCCTTGAAGTACTGATCCTTTGGTGAGATTTAATCTTGTGACAACAGTGGCTCACGGAACCTGCTGTTGGCTTGGCTCAGTGCTTTCATAGCTATTTCAAGCATTACCAGTCATCTGTTCCTCACAATTGTCAACGTGTTAACAGGTGAGGAAACTGAGATACAAAACAAAAACCAAAAAAGGCAGTGTCATCAGAGTTTATGAGAGACCTAGAGTGACAGGCCGCAGCCTCAGGGTGAGTGTTTCCAGACTGAATGCTCTGGAAAACCCCCACATGGGAATACCGGAGCTATGACAGAGGCAGGCTGAGCCAAGGCTGATTCTGCTGAATTTCTCATCTTCCCCTCCCTACCTCAGGCTGGTAATTAAAAGCGTTGAAGACTTTTCAGATTTCCACATGGATCCTTCCCCAAAATTCCAATGGGTGAAAATAAATTGCTAAGCAACTGCCAGTGAGTTTGACTTTCTCTTCTCACACACTGTGATCTTTATTTTAATTTGGCAAATGTATTTTTGGCCAAGGTATTCCCATGGAACTCAGCTCTGGACAGCCAAGGAGATTTGTCTTTGGAATGACCACTTCTGATTCCAGGAGAGACCACTTTTCATTTGAATTTCAAAAAAAATCAGGGATGGCATAAACAATTTTTTATTCCATTTTCTATATTTCCTGGTGATGAATGGCATGGAGCTTCGTTTTGGTTGACAGGCGCTGCCTGGTCTCAAGTTTGAGTTGTTTTTTCTCTTTCAAGGTGAAGAATTCAAGAGGTTCTGGGAGAGGGGGAGGGGAAGGGGCCAGAAGGAGGCGATGGTACTTGAGAGAACCTGTCTCACTTAGGATGTTGCTCAGGAATGGCACTGCAAACCTTAGAACCCACTCCAGGTCATTGAAGATGAGAAGGGGTTTATTCAGAGATGCTAGGTGTTCCCAGACTTCCTGGTTGGAGGTCCACCCCCCTGAAGCAATGCCTAAATTAGGTAGGGGGGCAGTTCCAGCAAGATCCCATGGCCACCACATGCTGGGTGCCGGATGCCAGAAATTCCACCATGGGAGCCATGGGAACCATCTTGGTCAGATAATGGTTTCTGCCTGGCACCAAGTTCTGAAGTCAAGCCTTGCTGGGTGTGTGGGACTGGCAGAGCTATGTCACATGCCTGGGGCCTAACTACAAGGGAAGTTGAGAAAAGAGAGTTTCTGGTTTCTATCTTGAGGAGGCAGGACTTAAAACGTAGGAAATTCCCTAAATGTACGAACAGTACTTAAAAGGTTGTGGGAGGCCAGAAAAGGGCACTGGTCTGTACAGATGGTTTGAGTAGGTTTCTGAAATGGAAACAGGGCAATGTCTCAGAAATAGCTATAGCAGGGCCTTATGCTTTCTAAAGGGCTGGCCAGGAGATTTCCACTCTCCCTGATCTCCTTTTCTGTGATCCTCAGGGCCGATTTAGTTCTCTGCACACTAGTTTCCTCAGCTTGTCTTTGGCTCTTGCTCTGATGGACTCTGCCTAGGTCAGATGTTCACCTGCAGTCCAAACAGCTGTGACTCGGAGAAGCCTGCAGAGACACACAGGACTCTACGTGGGGTATTTTTTCTTAGACGTGGTGCTTGGCAACAGCTGTTGTCCAGCTGTGGAAATGAGAGCCAGAAGGGCCCTCCAAGGTCAGGAAGTGCAGGCATTTCAGCTCACAGTTACAGAAAGGGAAGCTCAGAAAGGTTGGTGGTGTTTAATTACCCTGGACCAGTTTCCTTTTTTGTGAGAAGAGAATAATAATTACCTTACAGGGTTATCATATTAAATTAAATGATATAGCAAGCTTCAGTTCAGTTCAGTTGCTCAGTCGTGTCTGACTCTTTGCGACCCCATGAACTGCAGCACGCCAGGCCTCCCTGTCCATCACCAACTCCCGGAGTTTACTCAAACTCATGTCCATGGAGTCGGTGATGCCATCCAGCCATCTCATCCTCTGTTGTCCCCTTCTCCTCCTGCCCCCAATCCCTCCCAGCATCAGGGTCTTTTCCAGTGAGTCAACTCTTCACATCAGGTGGCCAAAGTATTGGAGTTTCAGCTTCAGCATCAGTCCTTCCAATGAACACCCAGGACTGATCTCCTTTAGGATGGACTGGTTGAATCTCTGCCTTGAGCAAATACTTATTAAAAGTTGGTTCTTGTAAGAGCAAAAGAAACCCATAAACTATGATTAATTTGAAAAGCAGTAGACATGCTTATATCACCTGGACAGCATAGGGTGCCATACTTCCCAAACTGTGTCCTTTGCATATCAGCAGTCTTTGGGGGCGGAATACATCTGCAGGTCATGTGCTGTTGAGCTCTTAGAACCACTTCAAGCAGCTCTGTTCTGGGACTGCATATATGTGTAATCGTGTAGAATGTGTTCTTATGTCAGCTCTCTTTTGCTCACCATAATGTTTTTGTTGTGTCAGTAGTTTGTTCCTTTTTATTGCTGAGTTGTATTCCACTGAATGACTATGTTGTAATTAATTTCTCTGCTGTTGAGTAATTTCCTGTTTTGTTCTATTCTGAATAAGCCACAATGAACTTTCTTGTACAGTCTTTATGTGGACATTATTTTTTCGTCTCTCTTGGGTAAATACCTAGGAAAGGAATTGCTGAATCACAGTCATATGTTTAGCTTTAATAGATACTGTCAAAATTTTCCTAAGTCATTGAACTATATTTTCCATTCTCATCAATGATGTAAGAGAATCCCATTGCTCTACATCCTTACCAGTATTTAGGATTATCACCCATTCTAGTGAGTGTGTAGGGAATCTGACTGTAATTTTAATTTGCACTTCCCTAATGGCTAATGAGGTACAGCACCTTTTCATGTGCTTGATGGCTACTTAATAAATTCTTTTGTAAAGTGTTCAGGTCTTTTACTCATTTTCATTTAGTTTGTCTTCTCATTCTTCATTCACAGGAATAGTTGTTATATTCTGTATACGAGTCATACACACACAAACGGTATCTTTTTTTAAAAAATAGCTTTATTGAGGTATAGTTGATATATGACAAATTAAACATATTTAAGGTATATCCTTGTGAAACTATCAGCACAATTGAGACAATGAATATATCCCATATCCATCACCCCCCAAATTCATGCCCCTTTATAATCCTTCCCTTCTGCCCCTCCATGCCTGCCCACCAATCCCCAGGCAACCACTAATCTTTCTGTTACTATATACCAATTTGTAGTTTCTAAAATTTTTTGTAAATGGAATCATATAGTATGTACTCATTTTTGTCTGGCTTCTTTCATTCAGCAGAATTATCTCGAGGATCATCCATGTTGCATATATCAATAATCTATTCCTTTTAATCGCTGAGTAGTATTCCATTGTATGCATATATCATAATTTATTTACCCATTCAACTTTTGATGGGTGTTTGTGTTGTTTCCAGCTTTGGGTTATTATGAATAAAGCTGCTGTGAACATTCATGCTCAAGCCTTTTGTATGAACATGTGCTTTTATTTCCCTACAAGTCAAATGAACTGATCATAAAGCAGGTGTATGTCTAACTTTTAAAAAAACTGCCACATTGTTTCCAATGTGGTTATACCATTTGACATTCCCACCAGCAGTATAAGAGAGTTATAGTTATATATGATTTCCAACACTTTGTATGGTCAGTCTTTCTAATTTTAGTCATTCTAATAGGTAACTGGTTTTTTTTCCTGAGTTTTATGGTTTTATTACCAGAAACAAAATGTGCACACCAGCTGTCTATTCATTTTCTTCATTGTGCAGGCTGATGTTGGGATTGGTGATTCTGATGGCCAGCTGGGCTGCTCTTTTCACAATGGCCTTGTGGTTCCTGGAGGAGACATTGTGAGCAGTCTCAGCACAGTAAGATTTTTTTGTCCATCAGCAATACTTCAAGCTCCTTGACACTGTGGATGAGGTACTTCCTGAAGCCGCTGGGCAGCATGTACGTTCTTTTCTTGTTGCTCTCGTAACTGATGCTGGGCATCAAGATCTGGCCTTTGAATCTCCAGCACACCCTGTCATCATTGCCTCTCAATTTCCGCCAGTTCTGCTTAATTTTGACATATTGTTCTGACTGGTGCTGGATTAACCTTTTGGTCCCCTTTTGGGTGATCCTGGGCTTCAGGTGGGGTCTGAAGGCGGCCATGGTGCTGAGTAAGAGCTACCTACCGCTTCTATAGGCAGCACACCGAGGAAGAGAGAGCAATAGGTGACTATTTTAACTTGCATTTCCCTAACAACTAATGATGTTGACCGTCTTTTCATATCTTTGTCTCCTGTATATCTTTTTTTGGTAGTGTTTCTTCTAATATTTTGCCCATTTATTAATTGGGTGAGTTATTTCTTATACTTTATTATTTAATATTATTTATAAAATTATATTTAGTTTAATATTATTTAATAAATTATTATAATTTATTGCCTATTTTCTTATTGAGTTTTGTAAGTTCTTTACAAATGTTGAATACAGGTCATTTATGAGATATATACATAGGATATATATAAATATACCTTAAATATCTTTTCTCACAGTCTGTGCTTTTTTTTTTTTAAAGATTTATTTATTAAAAAAATTTTTTTTCCATTTATTTTTATTAGTTGGAGGCTATTTACTTTACAATATTGTTGTGGTTTTTGCCATACATTGACATGAATCAGCCATGGATTTATATGTGTTCCCCATCCTGATCCCCCCTCCCACCTCCCTCCCCATCCCATCCCACTGGGTCATCCCAGTGCACCAGCCCCGAGCACTTGTCTCATGCATCCAACCTGGACTGGTGATCTGTTTCACACTTGATAATATACATGTTTCGATGCTGTTCTCTCAGATCATCCCACCCTCGCCTTCTCCCACAGAGTCCAAAAGTCTGTTCTATACATTTGTGTCTCTTTCTCTGTCTTGCATATAGGGTTATCGTTACCATCTTTCTAAATTCCATATATATGCATTAGTATACTGTATTGGTGTTTATCTTTCTGGCTTACTTCACTCTGTATAATGGACTCCAGTTTCATCCATCTCATTAGAACTGATTCAAATGAATTCTTTTTAATGGCTGAGTAATATTCCACAGTGTATATGTACCACAGCTTCCTTATCCATTCGTCTGCTGATGGGCATCTAGGTTGCTTCCATGTGCTGGCTATTATAAACAGTGCTGCAATGAACATTGGGGTACACGTGTCTCTTTCAGATCTGGTTTCCTCGGTGTGTATGCCCAGGAGTGGGATTTCTGGGTCATATGGCAGTTCTATTTCTAGTTTTTAAAGGAATCTCCACACTGTTCTCCATCATGGCTGTTTATGAGATATATACATTTATGAGATATATACAAAGGATATATATAAATATACCTTAAATATCTTTTCTCACAGTCTGTGGTTGTTTTTCTGTTTTCTTGACAGTGTCTTTCAAAGAGCAGAAGTTTTAAATTTTGATGTCTCTAATTTATTACTTTTTTCTTTTATGGTTAATGCTTTATTTTTCCCTAAGAAATCTTTACCTATGACGAGGTCACAAAGATATTCTCCTGTGTTATCTTCAAGAAGCTTTATAATTTTAGCTTTTATATTGAGATCTATGGTCCATCTAAAATGAATTTTTGTGTATGCTGTGAGGTAGGAGTCAGTATTCTTTTTTATTTTCTAGGAGTTGCAATATGCACCTTTAATTTATCATGCTCTACTGTCCCTACCTCCCCCTGGCATGGAAAAACTCTCTTGTCTATTTGATTAAACAAAAATAAAATAAGCTACATGGGAACAATTTTAAAGTCCAAAGAGATACCAACTTTAAGGCTGCAGTAGCTGATACAGCATCCCCTACCTATCTTCTTCAGCCTTCTCTGTGGACCACAGACATACATTCAGATGAGCTAACATGGGAGTTTTTGAACACTTTTCCATTGGTTCTTCACCAGCTCATTGCCTGTTAAGCCTGAGGCCTGCAGTGTATCATTTAAGATTTAAAAGTAAAACTCCAGAGCTGGGGAAAAAACCCACCCCAAACAAAAACCCACATTAAAGGTTTTGGGGAAAACCTTTGCTTCCCCATTCTCCATTTAATTGATGGAATCCACACCACTGTTGCAATGTCCATTTTTAAAAGTGTCAAGAGGCAGTCAGCACCCAGGTGGGCTTGCAGCATGGTTTCTGTGGCCCAGGCAGGTATTTTGGTGGTGCTGTCCCTTACATCATGTCTGCATCATGGTCTCCTTTGAATAAATCTTATACAGTTTCATGTCTAACGTAAGATCCTTATGAGAGTACAATTTAGTGTACCTCCCTTCTCATTCTTTATGCTATGGTCGTATTTTTCACTTACATATGAAACATATGTAAATGTTTCATTTCATATTTCATTACATATTATATTGTTATTTTTGTTTTCAATGGTCACTTGTCTGTTAAGCAATTAAGGTGAGAGGAGTCTTTCATATTTAGTGGCATATTTGCCATTTCCATGGCTC
The DNA here is from genome assembly GCF_023699985.2 of Odocoileus virginianus. Lineage (NCBI taxonomy): Eukaryota > Metazoa > Chordata > Mammalia > Artiodactyla > Cervidae > Odocoileus > Odocoileus virginianus. The sequence goes on from NC_069708.1 coordinate 13,849,136, forward strand.
TTCATTCCTTCCTGTGGATCTCACTTTCATCTAGTGTCATTTTCCCTCAAGCTAAAGAATGTCTTCATTTCTTGCTCTGCAGAAGATCTGCTGGAGATGCATCTTCTCAGATTTTGTTAACCTGAAAGCATCTCTATTTTACTTCATTTTTGAAGATATTTCCATTGGATATAGAATTCTAGGTTGCCAGATTTTGCTTTTCTTTCAGCAGTTTAAAAGATATTTTATGTTTGGGCACAAGAGTATATATAGCCATTTCAGAAAAGGTTTTATTTTAAGATACTTCCTTTAAGGAACATTTGTCTAGACACGTCTTCTTTGCCTTGTGTGAAGTTAATAGCTTAAAAAGAACTCTGTGAATGGTTCCAAATGCAAACTTTGAAATTTTTGAATAACTTAATTCAGATGCATTTCATTCCTGGTTTATGAAAAAAAAGATATCATGTTATTGTCTTATGGCTCCTTTGTTGCTGATAAGTCAGGCATCATTTTTAAATTGATGTTTCTCTATGTAATGTGTTTTTTTTCTCTGGATGCCTTGAAGAATTTTCTCTTTACTTTGGTTTTCAGCAGTTTGACTGTGATGTGCCTAGATAAATGTGTTTGTGTGTGTTTGATAATAGTTGGGAGTTTGCTGAGCTTTGTGATTTTAATCAAATTTTGGAAACTGTCTTCAATTATTTTTTTGCCATATTCTCTCTCTTTTCTCCTCTGGGACTCCAAATACATGCATGTTAGTCTAATTGCTTAATATTGTCCCACAGGTCATCGAGGCTGTGATATTTTTTCCAATCTTTTTTTTTTAGTCTCTGAGCTTCATTTTGGGTAATTTTTTTGACTTCTTTCAACTTCATGAATATTCTGTGTTTAGTCTGCTGTTTTTCTTCTTCAATGATTTAAAAAATTTTTAGATATGGAATTATTTCAGTATTATGATTTCTATTAGGTTCATTTCCATAGTTTCCATACCTCTTTTTTTAAATATATATAACTGATCCATACCTCTTCTAAAATTCACTTTCCTCATGTCTTCATCCATTATACCCATCTTTTCCTATAAATTCCTTAACATTTATAATAAATCCTTGTTTTGTAATTTCAATGTCTGGGCTGTCACTGTGTCTGCTGCTGTTGACTATATTTTTTCCTCTTGAGAAATGTCATGTTTTGCTGCTTCTTCACATCTTGTTCAGTTGGTAAGTCCTGTCCGACTCTTTTGCACCCCCATGGACTGTGGCCTGCCAGGCTCCTGAGAATCTAGTTTCTATAACTACTATCTACAATATCAGCTATACATCAAATACTACTTGATTTGTCCATTTTGGACAGAGGAGCTTCTTCACATATCTAGTAGTATTTGATGTATAGCAGATATTGTAGATAGTAGTTATAGAAACTCAACACTCTCTTATCTTCCTTTGAAGCATGCTGAATTTTCTTCTGGCATTTGGTTAAACTACCGGCAGATCCCCTTGATCCATGGGAAGCTTGGTTTCAGTCTTTGTTAGGGAAGGCCTAGTTTAGTTTTACCCTTTGCCCTGGGAAATGGTCTTTATTCCTAAGGTGTGACCCTCTGGGGTTTCAATGGAAAGCTCGAAGTATTTTATAAGCCCTTCTAACTTGGTGGACTTTGAACTCTTAATCTGTTTCCCATTACCGGGAAATTGCTGAATCTCTGTTTAATGCTTTGGCCTTCTATTCTTGGCTCCTTGGAGTCATCCCCTCCCCACACACTTGAGGACTCAAACAAGGATCTAAGTGAGGCGGGTCTGTGTGCCAATTTTCTGGCACCTCTTTTGTGGCTCCCTCTTTCTCATGGTTTCCCTCCTCAGGCCACTGCTGCTGCTATACACTCTGACCTCTTAATTTCTCAGCCCAGTGAGACTCTTGCTTTCTGCTTGAGCTCTACTGCCCATGGACTTACCAAGTGGTGCTGGTGTTAAAGAACCTGCCTGCGAATGCAGGAGACATAAGAGGTGAGGGTTCGATCCCTGGGTTAGGAAGATCCCCTGGAGGAGGGCATGGCAACCCACTTTGATATTCTTGCCTGGAGAATCCATGGACAGAGGAGCCTGGTGGGCTTTCCATCGTGTCACAAAGAGTTGGACACGACTGAAGTGACTTAGCATGTATGCCCATGTGCAGGGTGGACTTGAAAATGCCCTGCGAGGAAAAGCCAGTTAGATGTGCCTCTCACCCAGTTTGCTTCTCTTCACTTAAGGGTCCTATCTCCTCTGGCCACCTGTTTATGTTTGTTTCCAAAAGTACCTTCAAATGACTTTTCTTTTTCAATTCAAGTATAGTTGATTTCCATTTCAAATGATTTCTTAAAAATATTTTTCCAGAGTTGACACTAGCAATCAGCAGGAATGTTAGTCTGATACAAGCTACCCTGCCATTATTGCAAGCAGAACTTGCTCAACTATGTTACTATTTTTGTTGTTGTTGTGTAGTTGCTAAGTTGTTTCTGATTCTTTTGAGACCCCATGGCCTGTGGCCTGCCATGCTCCTCTGTCCATGGGATTCTCCAGGCAAGAAAACTGGATCAGGTTGCCATTTCCTCCTCCAGGAATCTTCCCAACCCAGGGATGGAACCCACGTCTCCTGCATTGGCTATTATTTTTAATAATTAATTGATTGGCTGCACTATGCATCATACGGGGATCTTAGTTCCCTAACCAGGGATCAAACCCAACCCTCAGTAGTGGAAGCATAGGGTCTTTACCATTGGACCATAAGGGAAGTCCCTATGTTACTATTTTATAAAGTTTTGTTTTGGTGCCCTGTTTTTCTGGATCATTAGGCATACACTTAGCCTTCATGTTGGGTAAACCCATACTGGAGTTTGGTTGTCTGCTCTAAGAATTTACTTGATTTAGTTTAAACTTCACTAAATAATCCAGTAAATCAGTTATTGTTCATCAGTTCAGTCGCTCAGTCGTGTCCGACTCTTTGCGACCCCACGAATCACAGCACGCCAGGCCTCCCTGTCCATCACCAACTCCCGGAGGTTACTCAAACCCATGTCCATCGAGTTGGTAATGCCATCCAACCATCTCATTATTGTTCATAATGGCTATTGTTATTGTTCATAATGGCTATCAAAGTTTCAGAGGTTGAAAACAGCTCTTTAATACTGACAACATCTAAAAAAAAATAGTGACAACATCTTGAGTGTTCAAAGTTAAAAAATTTTTTTTTATTTTGTGAAATAGGTAATACATTCACATGGCTCAAAATATACAAGGTAAAAAGGATATATAATAAAATGCTTCACCTCCACCTTTTGCATGTATTAAAAAAAACTGGCAGCAAAACAGCCAAAAATTTGATCTCTTGCATTATACAAACAAATTGAATATATCCTGTCTATCCAATGAATTATTTGACAAAGTTTTAAAAATAAATGACATTCCCAAGCAGGAATTGTTACAGAGGAAGGCATCAATTCCATTTAGTTCTGCAAATATTTACTGAGCCATACGTATGCTTAAAACAATATTATCTATTGTGGAATAGAAACATGAGTCATATGGTTGAGGGCGCACGTCCCTTAATTAGAAAGGAGAAGAGAGTAGAATGAAGGACTCTCTGTAAGGAAACCTGATGCCTCTGCTTGACCCAGTTGGAAGAGTTAATAGAAAAAGGTTCGGCCTCTGTGCAGCCAACGCCTGGAGTTAAGGTTGTATTCTTGGCCTTGTCCCTCTAAGAGGGTGTCTGTCCCGCCCAGCTGCTGCCCTCTTTACAGCCAAGTCCAGCACAGGGTCCAAGAACCTTGCTGGAACCTTGATGTCTAGTTCACACTTCTTTGGGAGAAGGGAAAGCAAAGTCTCTGGAACATTAGAATGTTGAACTAGCTACAGGGTACAACTCAAGGGCTGCTCAAAGGGCTGAGTGTTCTCTAGCCAAGTCTCACAGGGCTGAATCCCCTTCCTGGCAGCTGAGAAAAACATGAGTGTCCATAACAGATGTACTGAAAAGACAACTGGAAGCTGAGCAAAGCTACAGAGGCAGCAGCAAGCAGATCGACAGACTCCCTGTGTGGCCACAACTTCAGGTTCCCACAAAGGCTTGGTTAGGCAAAGCAGGGTAATGCATACACAGTGGCAGAGACTGTGTGGTAAGTCAGGGTGTTTGCTAGGAATTGGGGAGCGCTGCTGAGGACAGGTAGAAATTCTGAATAACAGTGGTCAGGTTTTACATCTGGGTACCTTTGTTCCTCTTGCAAGAATTTCAGGTGGAGCAGAGCCCACTTGCCAGCTGGTCGTGTCCAGAAAATAAAACTTGTGCATCCTCCATGCTGCCTTTTCCGCTGGAACTCAAGATGAGGCTTGGGACTTCTGGCTACCACACAGAAGCAGGCCATGCCACTCTGCTTTCCTGCAGGGGGCGAGCCACCTGGAGGGCTTTGGAAGTCTGTAGCTGATCTTCCATTCAAATGCTCAGAACAAAATTAATTTATAAGCTCCAGTCCTTTCCTGTAATGTGCAAAAAAGGCTCTAGAGAACAAAGGCTGGTGAATGGAACTTAAACACACAGTGTCCATAAGTACTTTTTCAGATGTGTCAGATGATAATTTATTTAGTGTGCTGTCCTTATGGCTTACTTATAGTGACTGTTAGAGAAAAAAAAAGATTAATAGGTTTTCCCAACCTATTCCCCAATTGCCCACCCCCATTTTGTGACCTTGCTGTATCACATGTGGGATCTTAGTTCCCCCACCAGGGATCAAACCCATGCCCCCTGCAGTGGGAACACCAGGGAAGTCCCTAACTCTCCCTTCTTCATGAGACTTAATTTACTCAGTAGGGGTTTTCAGGAATTGAATTCTTATGATGGGAGGGACTATAGCAGTACCAATAGAAATATAATGCAAGTCACACATGTTTAAATTCTCTAAGCAGGCCAATAAAAAAGGTAAAACACTGCTATTGATTTTAATATTTTAGCTAAGCCAATATATCTAAAATATCATTTTAACATGTAATCAATATAAAAATTGATGAGATATTTAAAATAATTTTTTTTGGACTTCCCTGGTGGTCTAGTGGTTAAGACTCCGTGCTTCCAGTTGCACGGAGCACAGATCAGTCCTTGGTCAAGGAACAGAGACCCTGCATGTCTCCCAGTGTGGCCAAAAAGAAAAATAAATGTTTAAAATACCTTCTTCTGCTATTAAGTCTTTGGGATCTGGTGTGTATTTTTCACTTCGAGCACACCTCAGTTCGGGCTAGTCACATTTTATTTTCTTTATTTATTTTTGATAAAAACAGTCCCACAGCATTTATTGTCATCTGGTAATAACATAAGGGTGAGCAGAACAATATGAATACAAGTTTTAGAACTACATCTCTAACAAAAGACACCTAAAAAACCCAACGGTATTGCCAAACAATTTCTCACTTCATCTATCACTTCTAGTTGGAGACACTTTGGAGCAGAGTAATGTTATCTCCTTTTAGCATGATCCGACCCAGTTGTTTTCTTGACTTTGTTTAAGAATGAATCTCTTCTGCATCATCTAATACGAGGTTCATATACTCATCAAAACCAATGATACAGCCCTCTATCCGCATATTCACTTGCTCATAAAGCCACACCTGAATCCGCGATCTATTTTGCAAGTATCTGAAGATGAGATTGATGGGCTGCACCATCACCTTCTGCACCTTCTGGCCCTGGCCCCGGTACGCCATGCTGGACACTCACAAGCACCACACTCTCTCTCCCTAGTCACATTTTAAATGCTCAACAGCCAAGTGTGGTGGGGGGCTAGGGACTGCGCAGCACAAGGCTAAGAGCAGAGGCCACAGTGATGCTCTTCAGGTCCGTCTATGCATACACACAACAAGCCTTCTGGGCCCCATTCTAGGAGAGCACAAGCAATGATAACAGGCAGGAGAAGGGTGGTTAGGATGGGGTCAGGTGCCAGATTCCAGCTGAGTTTTGCTAATGAACAGAACTGGAAAGTCAAGGGAAAGGACACGGTGGGTGGGAAAACCTGAGTAAGGTCTGGAAGGTGGAATGAGAGCCGCGCGGGACATTTGAGAACTTGATGGATGGTCGCATCCCGCCACGCGGAGGGCTAGGATCCAACCTGGGGAGATCCTGTGGCTGACAGTTGCCTTTTCTGTCTTTTCTCCCCCCTCCCCGCCCCGTCCCCATCAGCGATGGTCCTCGGCCTGCCCAGCGCCCGGGCCGCCGAGGACACCTGCGTGAACGCCTGCCCGGCCGCCTGCGTCTGCAGCAGCGTGGAGCGCCGCTGCTCCGTGCGCTGCGACCGCGCGGGCCTCCTGCGGGTGCCGGCCGAGTTCCCGTGCGAGGCGGCCTCCATCGACCTGGACCGCAACGGCCTGCGCTTCCTGGGCGAGCGGGCCTTTGGCACGCTGCCGTCGCTGCGCCGCCTGTCGCTGCGTCACAACAACCTGTCCTTCATCACGCCCGGCGCCTTCAAGGGCCTGCCGCGCCTGGCCGAGCTGAGCCTGGCGCACAACGGCGACCTGCGCTACCTGCACGCGCGCACCTTCACCGCTCTCGGCCGCCTGCGCCGCCTCGACCTGACAGTCTGCCGCCTCTTCAGCGTGCCCGAGCGCCTTCTGGCCGAGCTGCCCGCCCTGCGCGAGCTCGCCGCCTTCGACAACCTGTTTCGCCGCGTGCCCGGCGCGCTGCGCGGCCTGGCCAACCTGACGCATGCGCACCTGGAGCGCAGCCGCATCGAGGCAGTGGCCTCCAGCTCGCTGCTGGGCCTGCGCCGCCTGCGCTTGCTCAGCCTGCAGGGCAACCGCGTGCGCGCCGTGCACGGCGGCGCCTTCCGCGACTGTGGCGCCCTGGAGCACCTGCTGCTCAACGACAACCTGCTGGCCGTGCTGCCGGCCGATGCCTTCGTCGGCCTCCACCGCCTGCGCACGCTCAACCTGGGCGGCAACGCGCTGGGCCGCGTGGTGCGCGCTTGGTTCGCCGAGCTGGCCGAGCTCGAGCTGCTCTACCTGGACCGCAACCGCATCGCCTTCGTGGAGGAGGGCGCCTTCCAGAACCTCTCGGGCCTCCTGGCCCTGCATCTCAACGGCAACCAACTCACCGTGCTTGCCTGGGCCGCCTTCCAGCCCGGCTTCTTCCTGGGCCGCCTCTTCCTCTTCCGCAACCCGTGGCGCTGCGACTGCCGCCTGGAGTGGCTGCGGGACTGGATGGAGAGCTTCGGGCGCACCGCCGACGTGCCCTGCGCCTCCCCGGGCTCCGTGGCTGGCCTCGACCTCCACCAGGTGGTCTTCGGGCGCTCCTCGGCAGGCTTCTGTGTGGACCCCGACGAGCTGAACCTCACGGCTTCCAGTCCCAGCCCATCCCTAGAGCCGGCGGCCACCACAGTGAGCAGGTTCAGCAGCCTCCTCTCCAAGCTGTTGGCCCCGAGGGCCCCGGTGGTGGAGGCGACCAATACTACCAAGGACGGGCCGGTCAACACCTCGCTGTCCGACAGCCTTCCCTCCCTCGGGGTAGGCGGCTCGGGCCACAAGACCCCGTTTGTCGTGGGCTCTGGTCTCCTGCTCAGTGTGGCCCAGCACGTGCTGTTTGTCCTCTAGAGGGACCGACTGTGCCCCACTGGGGTGGCCCCAACTACCCTGGTGGGGCGGCGGGGAGGTTGTTAACTGGGCTGGATGGTGGTTGGTGGGGAGAGGGGCACAGGATGGGGGCAGGGAGTGAAAGTTTCCGCGAAGGATCGAAGGACCAGGCTGCCATCAGAGCTGACCTGGGAAGAGGAGGACCTTGGGAAATACCCTGTGCGGGAGGGTGGGGTTTATGGATTTCTGCCCTTGTCACATGAGCATCAATTGAAAAAGAGAAGCAACAATGAACAGGTGCCCTCTGGTGAGAAGACTAGGAATTGGAAGTTCTGTGGCTACAGAACTCCATCTCTACTCCTCCCCACCCCCATCTTCTAGGAAACTGGGTCTGCATGCCTCAATTGGAGTTAATCCATTCAGTTCAGTTGCTCAGTCGTGTCCGACTCTTTGCGACCCCATGGCCTGCAGCACGCCAGTTAATCCATTCGCTAAGTACTAAAAACGGTGCCAATTCTCCTGGTGGGGCAACCATTAAGGCCAATCCCTTTGTTTTCTAGTACAACCCTCCTCCCCCTCCCCCAGGAGCCTGGGGACACTAGGGTCCAGGAAGATGGGTAGTACAGAAGGCCAGTGGGAAAGGGACGTAGACCCAAGGTAGTGGAGGTGGTTCCTGTGGTCCCAGATGTGTCAGTTTAAACAAAGACTCATTTCACTTACTCTGCACTTATTCCCAAGGGTGGCCTTAGCTGCAAAAGAACTTTAGGGCAGGGTAGGGAAAAAAAGAGGAGGGGTGTTGTCTGTGGACAAATATATTTGTAAAATCTTAAGGTTAAAAAAAAAAGATTAAACAGGTTTCTCTTCTGCAGGACTTTTCAAGTGTCTTTCAAATGCAAACATACATTATGACTCTCCCGAGGAGGCCACAAAATCCTCTTTGCTTTGTGTTTTGGAAAGACAGAGAGATGCTATATTAGCGGAGCAGGGAGTCTCTAGCTTGGACGATCCCATTAGGTGTGGGAATTATCATGAGCTTCACACTTCGGGGCTAAGAGAAAAGGTGGGAAGGGAGTGCTGAGAGGGTTTCCAGGGTGCAAGGTGGCTAACTGTAAGCTCCCAGGCCTGAATGCCAGAGCAGGGGCTATGTGTCTGCTCTGTATGTGCTCAAGTCATCCTCCACACATGTGTAGTGATGACTGCCTTTGTGACACTCTGACAGTCTCTAATCTTAATGTCCTCTTTCTGTATTTGAAGGGCTGGGTTTTCAAAGTCCACATGGATTCAAGGTGCACAGAGCTGTGTTCTTCAAGGCCATAGTGCTTCTTTTGTATCTCTAGGTATCACTAAGTGTTAGAAATGTTGCAGAAAGCACCACTGAGGGCAGGAGTGTTCAGATGGATTGTGACCGTTAGTGGTCATCAGCCCAATGGGTCTCAGCTGGCATTTAAAAAAAGGTATAACCAAAAAGTCACAGAGCATCATGTGTAATAAGTATTATTTTGTGGAACTTTTTATTTAACCTGTATGCATTTGTTCAGATTTTATATGTGTGTGTGTGTGTCTGGATTGCTGCATACAATTTATATTGTGGTTTATTGTTTAAAAAGTTGAAAGTCACTAATGTGGAGCACACATGGTTCTTTTTAAACGTTTTCTTTAGAAAACTCTCAAACCTACAGAAAAGTTGCAAGAATAATAGAATGAACAAACTTTGTCCTTTCACCTAGGTTTCTCATTTGCTAACATTATTGAATTTGTTTTGTCTCTCTTTTTATGGTATTATCATTTCTCAGAAACAGTTTGAGTTAGTTGTAAACATGCCTCTTTACCTATACATACCTCAATGTGTATTTCCTAAAAACAAGGACTTTCTCTTATCCACAATGGCACTATCACAGTCAGGAACTTTATCACTGGTAGAATACTATTTAAAATATACTCTATATCGAAACTTCAGCAGTTGTCAAAATGATTTTTTAGGCCGTCATTTTTCACGTGGGTGGAAAATGAGGTTCCTAGGTCATGGCTTGTATTCATTTGATCACAGTACTCAAAATTCTTAATTCATCAGTTGATTTTTAAGGTTTCAAAATAAATTCGTTCTCCAAATGTCTTACTTTTCAAATGTGAGAACCAGATGAGGTCAGAAATTTTGTTTGTTCAAACCGTGTGTTGTGGCCATGGTAACTGAGTGAGGATCACGAGAATCCTGGAGGCGAGATCTCTGCATTGGGTAACCATGGGCATCCACAGCAGCCTGCGTTTCTGAGGAACAAGGTGCTGCCCTGGGAGGAATGTTCATCCTTTCATTCGGAGTGAGTTCCTGAGAGTCAGCTTCAAAATGCTGCTCCAATTCTGCCTGGTGGTTAGGTAGTGAGCTGTTTAATGAACATTTGTTTGGCTGAATGTTTCTGAACAAGTATAAGCGCTGAAATAGCCTCCAGGGAGACAGATTTTTATAGAGCTACCCAGCCCAGTAGAATTCTGGGAACGTGGGAGTTCCTTACTGCCAAACAGATCCAGAGCTGCCTGGAATGAGTTCCCAGCGAATTGTGGCCATTATGAGCTCTCATGAGAGAAAGGAGAGTGGAGAGTTCCCAGTTTGGAGTTCAGTAAGTTTCTCACCCCATCATTGGCTAATTAGTACCTTGAGAAATGTTAAGGTCCTGTGGGTTATGCTAAGCAAATCCATGTGCCCGTCAGGATGGACCACGCTATGCTATGGTAACAACCAACCCCTGACCTTAGTGGCTGACTGAAGGTTTTTTCTTGCTCATGTTACATGTCCAACATGGACTTATTAGGGGGATTCTGTGCATTGTAGCCACTCAAGGACCAAGGCTGAAGAAGGATCTGCCATTTGAGGACACTGTCATCCAAACTTGGGCCCTGGGATTTGCTGCAATGGAGAAAGCAAGCTTGGGAATATCTTTGCTCCAAAATGCTTCCACCCAGATGTGACACCTGTTGTTTCTCACTTTTTACTGGCCAAAAAGGTCACACAACTGCACTTTAGCAGGCAGGGAAGTATGGTTTCCCCATGTGCCCAGAAGGAAGGGGAGAACTGGGAATATTGGTGAACACTGGCAATGCTCCAAAGCAGTAGAGACTCCAGGCAGCTCCCCTGATAGAATCAAGTCTGGACTGCTCAGAATTGTCAGAAGCAGTAGAGGCTTGAGGGGGCAATCTGGTGAATGAGCCACTAGCCCCAGGCTTTCTCTTCTTCCAGCACCCTAACTAGGCTTTGAAGACAGTTGTTTGCTTTAGCCTATAGGAATGTTGTGGCCTTACTGTATTGGTTCTTTCAAGAAAGGGGAGAGAAAATATAGACAGGAGGTTCATATTTACCCCTTAAACAAATGTTTTCCATGCCAGTATTAAAACCCCCAGAAGCTTGATCTTTGGAATTTCCAGGGGTCCATCAGAGCCAAAGGGGTCAGTCAAGTTCAATCCTCAGCCTGCTTGCTGGGTGGTCCCTTCCTTACCCCTGCTCCATAAGTCCTGAAAACTGCTGTTCAGAGTTCCAAATGAACAAATACTTCCGGGAACACCAGTTAGCCTAAACTTGCACAAAATACCGCAAGTATTTTTTCTTTCTTGGCCATACCACATGGCATGTGGGATATGAGCTTTTACTTCCCCAACCAGGAATTGAACCCATGCCTCCTTCCATGGAAGCATGGAGTCTTAACCACTGGACCACCAGGGAAGTCCCCAAAGTTGCACAAAATAAAGTCATATTTCCCTCCAAAGAACACCAACATCAGGAGATGGGGTGACACAGCTGAGAAAAAAATATAGAAATCACCCTCCTTTTAAAGAGTTACATGTATAACCAAAGTTTCTTTTATCTTGAAAGATACTCCCTTTTTCTGTTATCAAACAAGGACTCTTCATTTCCTGCTCTGAGACTGTTCAGGTTTCCCCCAAGAGCGAGGAGTGCGTCCTGCCTTTCCATTTGTACTTGGCCACATAACTTCAAAGAGCAGAGGAAGATTATCCCAGAGGCAACAACTCAATCTCCGCTCCCTGTCCTCCACGCATGCACACACTCACAGGGGATGAGCTGATTGGAGGAGTCACAGGCCACCTCTTGTCTTAGAGCTCTTTGGTGTCTGTCTACCTGAGGCCTGGGGTACAAAGCTGGAGTGAAACACGGCCCCTCCACAGTGAGCCTGGCCAACTTCAGTGGCTGAATGAATGTTGCTTATGTTCCTTCTATTTGTGTTCCAGGCACAGAAAATTTAGAAGCACTTAGACAAACATTTGCACTTTTCAAGGGAGTTCCCTTGAAATGTTGCTGATTTTTACTACTGTGCTCCTGAGAGGAGAAAGAGAGTTTTTGTTCACAACCAGACTGAGTGAAACACCAACCCTGCAGGGAGGCCCATGGAGGGCCACCACTGTGGTTCCCAGTGGCCTAGCGGGAGTTCTGTCTGCCATATGTGACCTTGAGGCCGAGGCCCACTTGTGGCTTGCTCACGATCCATTAGTAGGTCATGGCAATGGTAGTGGCAACCAGAATTAAAAAATAATAGTGACATGGGACTTCCCTGTTGGTCCAGTGGTTAAGAATCTGCCTTGCAATGCAGGGGATGTGGGAACTAAGGGTGGGGGAACTAAGATCCCACATGCTGCAGGGCAACTAAGCTGGTGCCCTGCAACTGCTGAGCCTGAGCGCCACAACTAGAGAATCTGTGTGCCACAAGGAAAGATCCCGCATTATGTGACAAACACCCTGAGTACTGCAACTAAGACCCTATACAGCCAAATAAGTAAATATTAGAAAAAATAGTGACAAGGTATTTGGGGAAATTTCAGCAAGCATCACAGATATTAAGAAAGGCATTATTTCATTAAATTTTTGCTTCAGTTATATATGTGTATGTGTATACTGGAGCCCAGTATAAAAATGTCCTCTCATTGGGGGTCACAATGGTGAATATTTGAAAGCTGCTGTCATAGATTACTTTGATTCCTTATTATGTTTTCAAAGAGCATGGGGTTGAAAGTAAAGCACAGGACTATTTTGTTGATTCATTTTCTCAGCCAATTTATTTTCTTGCGTCATCACTAAAAAGTAGACTAGCCTTATTTATTCCCCGTTTAAAGACTTAGTTAGATCAAAAGAAACAAGGTTGGGCATTTCGAAGAGCACCTGGGCAATTAGAAGGTAGAATTGAGGTGCTCTTTGATGGACTTGAAGAGGCAGGGTGAAGTGGTATGTGCAAACCAGATGGCTAATGGGTGTGCGGCTCCTGCAGTGAGGTTCTGTAGAGGCCCACAGAGCACTAATGGTTGTTTCATTTAATAAGTTAATAACTAATAATGTGAATGTCTTTGAAGGACCCTCTTGGTGTCTCACAGTGATATCTATTATTAAAGCATCCAATAAGATGAAAAGCAACCCCAAGGGTAAAAGATTGAGATCATGATCATTTAGGGAAATCCTGCCATGTCACCTCAATGTCCTAGTCCTAATATTATATATAACTGCCTTTATAAGCTGTTTCTAATTCTATTCCAAATGCTTGTTGCTGTGGAATTCAAATGGGTACCATTATTGACTATCTGTTATGGGTCAGAGTCAGTGTCTGATCATCAAATTCTCTCATTCAGGCACTCTTATCCCCATTTTACAGATGTATTTAGAAACTGAGGTTTAGATAATGTTAGAAGTTAGAAGTAACTTGGAAAAGTTTTGAATCCAGATCTCTACACTCCAGACCCACAGTAAACTCTCCTGCCTCTAGATTTGATGTGACATTTTTCACCTGTGGAAATTTTTCTCTTCTGGAGTTAATCATTGAAGTTCAGAGGAAATGACTTAAAAAAAGATTCCAAAAGAACTGTATGCCGTGACCAAGTGGAATTTACTCCAGGTATGTAAGGCTGCCTGAACCTTTGAAAATCAATGTAATTTAACATATCAACAAACTGAAGAAAATCATATAATCATGCTAGTTGGCACAGAAAAAGCATTTGGAAAAATCCAATACCGATTGATGATAAAAACACTCAGCAAGTTAGAAATAGAGGAGAGTGATCTGAACTTGAGAAAGAAGCATTTAGAAGAAATCTGCAGCTAATATCATACTTACTGGTGAAGGACTGAATGTTTTCCCATAAAGTCAGCAACACAGGGAGATGTCCACTCTCGCCACTTCTATTCACCATAATACTGGAAATTCTAGCTAGTCATGAGTTAAGAAAAAGAAATAAAAGACCTACATATTTGAAAGAAATAAAACTGCCCTTATTTGCAAATGATATAATTTTCTACATAGCAAATTCCAAATAATATATCCCAAATTCCTAGAACTAAAAAGTATATTCATTAAGACCACAGGGAACAAGATCAACACACAAAAATCATTCATATTTCTTTTTGTTCTTTTTTTTTGGCCACACCAAGTGGCATGTTGGATCTTAGTTCCCTGACCAAGGATCAAACCTGTACCCCCTGCAGTGGAGGCACAGAGTCTTAACCATCGGACTGCCAGGGAAGTCCCCATAAGCAATGAACACATGGAAACAAATTTTTAAAAAAATACCATTTACAATCACTCCAAATGCTTAACATATACATGTAACAAAACATATACAGCACCTGTATGAAATGCTGATGAAAGGACCAAAGATCTAAACAAGACACACTGTTCATGGATTGGAAGAGTCAACATTTAAAGGTCTTAGTTCTCCAGAAAAAGAATTCAGAATAATGATAGTGAAGATGATCCAGGATTTTGGAAAAAGAATGGAGAAGATGCAAGAAATGTTTACCAAAGACCTAGAAGAACTAAAGAACAAGCAAACAGAAATGAACAGTACACTAGAAATAGATTAATGGCAGAAAATCAAACAAATGTTTGGCAAGCATGGATACATGGGAGAGACCCCAGAGAACTGAATAACTCACCAAAATGGCCAAAGCCCTCATCTTAAATACCGTCTTTAGCTAAAGACAAAAGAGGATGTTGGTGCTGGGGGACATCAGTTGTGGAGGTGACCAGGAAAAAGCACAGTGAGACAAATGTAAGGTGGTTGTGCAGGTTTAAGTCCTTACCTTCTCCATTGATAAGAGTTTCTAGAGGTAAGGTTATCCACCTCTTCCTGGTACTGTGTGGGAGACAGCCTTATAAATGTTTCCCTTCTTCAGTAAAGGTCACTTATAAAAACATAACTTCTGCTTGGATTTCAGAGTACCTCCCAGGTCTACTATTTCTTTAAAAATAACCATCCTAAAATAATCCTTATGCCAGAGAGACACATTTTGGGGCCGCAAATGTTGCCCTCCTACAGAGTAATGTGATTTTTATCACAATCTCAGCAAAGTCCTTGGTAGACTTAAGACAAGCATCTTTAAAGTTTATATAGAAAGACAGAGGCCATAGAATAGTTAAGCTAATCCTGACAGAAGATGGTAAAGGGGGAGGAATCACTCTATGTGAAGACTTAAGTCTTACTGTATAGCTACACTAATCAAGACAGTGTGGTATTGTCAGAGAGAGGAGCATAGAAACATAGATCAATGAACAGAACAGAGAACCCAGAAATGTACCCACGCAAATAGGCTCAGCTCATTTTTTTCTTATTAATCCTCTTTTGATTTGGATTTTTCTCAGTTCCCCATCCTGTGTTTTCTTCTTTATTTTTGGCTACTCTGGATCTTCGTTGCTGCGTGCATGCTTTCTCTAGTTGCGGCGAGGCTACTCTTTTCTAGTTGCAGTGGCTTCTCGTTGCAGAGCACAGACTCTAGGCTCACAGGTTTCAGTAGCTGCCCCACTTGACCTCAGTAGTTGCAGCTCGAGGGCTCTGGAGCACAGGCTGAGTAGTTGTGGCTCATGGGCTCAGTTGCTCCATGGCATGTGGAATCTCCGTGGACCAGGGCTGGAACCCATATCCCCTGCATTGGCAGGCAGATTCCTATCCACTGTACCACCAAGGAAGTCCTCAGCTCCTTTTTCACAGAAGTGCAAAAGCATTTCAATGAAGAAAGGATTGCCTTGTCAACAAATGGTGCTGGAACAATTAAACATTCGTGTGCAAAAAAATGAAACTAGACTTAAGCCTCACACCAGAATCAAACATTAACTCAAGATGAATCTTGGTATTAAATGTCAAATACAAAATTATAAAACTTTTAGGAAAAGAAAAATTCTTGGGATTTACAAGGCTACGGAGTTCTTTGACCTGCCATTGTCAGGGAGAAAGTCAAAAGAGGATATTAGGCGTAGTAGTTTGGGACTTCACAGGCAGTGGAGGCGGAGGGAAGGCAATTCACAAGAGATGGAAAAGCAAATGTTTGGTAAATAAATGTTTGCTGAGCCATGCACAGACAGTGAGACTCACTAATTTTAATAGACTTCCCTGTGTTCCTCCCTGTCGACTCACTAGTTTGTACTTTAGTTACCTAGGGTGATAGCTCTCTTCCTCTAACTGCCTAAAGAGGCAGGTCAAAGGTCCTTCCTGAGTCTTTGGGGCCTTAAAAATAACCTACATTAATCTTCAGGCCAAAGGGACACAATTCAGGGCAGTGTAGTTTGCTTCCCTACAACATGGTTGCATTTTTTGGTTTTCCCTGGCTCCCACCAATAAATTTCTTTGCAGACCTTTTTTGCTTTCTCTAGTTTAAAATATGTTCTTCAGCAAAACAGAACACTGTCCATTATGCAGAACATCATCAAACCCTCCCCCCACTGGGGCTTTGAAGCGTCTCTCTGTGAAGCTGAGAAGTGGCATTGCGTGTTTCCCTGGCATGTGTTTTAGTCTTATAAACAAGCATCCTCTGGTCTGGGAGCTGGTTTCCAGACGGACGAACCCACCACAGCACATCACTAATTTCAGGTTAAGGCTGACCAAGAACAGTTTGTGCTTTCTGGTTTCCCTGGCACATGGCTGATATCACAGGGCTGACTCATTGTGATTAATCCAGTGACTGCAGGCACAGCCTTGTGGAAAGACAAAGCCAGCATCACTTGTCTCACTTCACCACTGAGTGCCGAAGCTTCCATTTCCTCATCGGGAAAAAGCTTTTTACCTCAAAGAGCTATTGTGAGGCTTGGAGAGTTGAACTAGCTGTGAAACGCTTGCGCCAGCCAAGGAAATATGAGTCACCATTTTGAGTCTCAAATAGGATTGGATTCAGCTGTGAGTAACAGAAACCTCCAAATACTCGTGGTTTAAACAAGGTAGAAGTTTAAAAAAAAAAAACAAGGTAGAAGTTTATGTCTCTCTCATGATCAAGACCCAGGGAAGTTGTAGGGGAGGAAAAATAATTTTTCTTCTACCCTCCTGAGTTCTTAGTTGAGACCCCTGTAATAAAAGATGGATTAACAGAGAAAGGGGACTTCCCTGATGGTCCAGGGTTAAGACTCTGCACTTCCAGTGCAGGCGGTTCGGGTTCCATCCCTGGTCAGGGAAGTTCCACATACCATGAGATTCGGCCAAAAGAAAAAAAAAAAAGCCTACAAGTTTTAATTAACGTGTATCTCCTGTATACCTGGGAGAGATCCAGGGAAACTGACTAAATCCCTGAGGTGGCCTAACCAGTTTCTATACCATCTTCAGTTAAAGATGAAAGAAGGTATGCGTGCTGGGCGTGGGGGACAGTTCTGGGGGTGGGGGGGTCACCAGGAAAATCATGGTAAACAAGGGTAAAGTTGTTATGTAGATTGAAGTTGGCACCTTCCTCACTGATCAGAGTTTCTTGTGATTTAGTCTTTTTTTCTGGTAAAGAGAGGGAGACACACTTACAAACGAAGATTTTCCTTGTAAATGTAAATGCCTCTTACAAAAGAGTAGCTTCTGTTTTCAGAGCTTCTCCTACGCCTCATTTCTCAAAATAATCAGCTGAAAATAATCCTTAGGGCTGTTGAAAAAAAAAAGACAATGGGCCCAAAATGTATTCACTTGGGCTAAACCCACATCACCCAACCAAGATTTAACACCTAATTTAAATACAGTTTCAACCTCTCCCAGGAGTAGAATCTTAAGCCAGTCAGTTTGGAAGGTCAGCACTAATGAGGTAATCTGCCTGATGGACTCCTGCCATCTCCCAAAGGAGCGTGACTTTGCCACAATCCTCTCTTTGCTAGTAACTTCCTTGTCCTGCCCTCTTCTGCCTATGGAAAGGCAAAATGAAAAGTCTTTGATTTTGTACAGCTCCTCAGAGCTCCTTTCTATCTGCTGGATGGGATGCTACCCAGTTCATGAATCACTGAATAAAGCCAATAAGATCTTTACAATTGAGAATTCCCTGGTGATCCAGTGGTTAGGACTGATTCTGTGCTTCCATTGCTGGGGGTCTGAGTTCCATCCCTGGTTGCGGAACTAAGATCCCGCAAGCTGCACAGCATGGCCAAAAAAAAAAAAAAAACCCCAAACAAAACAAAAAGAGACCTTTGTAATTTACTTAGTTGAACTTCTTTTTTTTTTTTTGCCTTGGCAAGGAGGCGTTTTTTGGAGTGATGCTACCCTCCAAAATCTAAAGCTCTTAAGGACCCAGATTCTGCCTATGTTATTGGTCGTGTGTGTGTGGTTTCTCTTCTCACAGTCACCTCTTGATCCAAAAGGGCTGCAGAGCATCATCCAACTCTGTCTCCTCTACTTAATACTTCACTCCTCTCACTTCTGTTACCACATGAGTGGTAATGTTTCCCACATTAAACAGTTCTGTGACACCAGCTAAGTGTCCTACGATTTAACTCAATTCTGACACCATCTACCTGGAGATAGAATCAGGCCCTTCTCTGATGTCGAAAGCTCAGCTCTGTACATGGGTGCAGGGTCAAATCTCAGAGATAGAGTTTTGGGTGAAGTAGAAAAGAGTAGCTTTATTGCACACTTTATCCATACTTTGGGGTATGGATGGGGAGGCATTTTTTGTTCACCAACCAGGAAGCTCTCCAAACACTGTCCTTTTGGGTTTTTGTGGAGTCATAATTGATTAAATCCTTGACCGTTGGTGATTACTTCAGTTTCCAGCTGCTCCCAGGAGGTGGGGTTGGGGGTGGGGTGGGGCTGAAATTTCTAACCCTCTGCTCACAGAGTTGGTTCCCCTGGCAACCAGTCCCCATCCTGAGGCTAATCCAGGAGCTTGCCCCAAACACCTAATTAACATACCCACTGGTGCTTCAAAGGAACTTGTTAAGAGTAACAGAAGTCACCTTCATGGATTTTATCACTTAGGAAATTCCAAGGGTTGTAGGAGCTCTATGCTAGAAACAAGACCAAATACATATTTCTTACTATAAATCACAGTATCGTGCCAACATATCCTCAGTCAAGCCAGAAGGAGGGAGAAAGAGGGTGAGGAAAACCACGTCTTCTATCAAGAACGCTCTCTGACAGTTGCACAACCCCTCTGCTCCCATCCTGTTGGCCAAACCCAAGTCACATGACTAAACCAAAATGCAGAGGAGGTTGGGAAATGTCATTTTTCTCCCACTCAGTTATATAGCCTGCTAAACAATGAGGATTCTACTACTGCAGATAAAGGGAAATTATGTAAAAAAAGGGAGACTGCCACAACTTGGTTGGTACCCTAGGAAAGTGGAGGACTGTTATGTAACTTCCCCCAGTCACCTGGGGAAAGGTTGTGCCGTCTGTCAGCAGACTTTGATCAAGGCAATCAAAATATTCACAAGTGTACTTTCACGTCCAAACTTCTCTAGGGTCACATCTAGATTAAAAGTCAGAGCCCCAGCCCTCCACTCTCATCCCCACCCCTGAGAGAACTCACCCGACTTCCCAAATTTGTAAACTATTGTATGGTCAGGCCATTCATGATGGTTGCCATCTTGAATGGCTGTATATCCCCAGCCAGACCAGTGCCTGCTTCATCTACACCTAATCACACGACTGACCTTCCTACATATTTGCCGCAGGCTCCAGTGAGTGGCTTGTTCTAACCTTTAGATCAGAACATCACCATAGAGCTTATCAGAGGGGCGGTGAGGGGTGTGCCCCTCTGCTGGTTTCCTTGTTAACCACTAACCAGTCCACCTGACATCAATTTCCCCTATAATTGGCAACCTCCTCCCGTCCCCAGACTAAAGACTGCCTCCATGACCTGCTGGTGAGATGTTGCTCCAGGGTTTTGCTTTAGATATATAAGCTTTCCCGTCCATTAAACTATTGCTGGAGCAATATGTCTTGTCCTGGGACCCCAAAGTGAACGGCCTTCACTCTGCGCAGGAAAGAATTCAAGAGCAAGCCAAAGAAAAGCCAAGGTGAGTTTATTTAGAGGGATATGCTTTCCACAGGCAGAGTGCAGACTGTCTCAGAAAGTAAGAGTGGCTGTGGGGTATGGGGTCATTGGTTTCTTTGGACTGAATCATTTTATATGCTACCCAGTGGGAGGAATGTTCTTGCTGTTTCAGGGAACAGTGGGGTCTTGGCAGGAATTGGGCCACTGTCCACTTTTTGGCCTTTTATGGTTGTCTTGGAACTGTCATCGTGTGAGGGGGAGTGATTTTGAGTGTTACAATGAAGGTGTGTGTGTGCTCAGTCAAGTCCGACTCTTTGCGGCCACATGAACTGTAGCCTGCCAGGCTCCTGTATCCAGGGAATTTTCCAGGCAAGAATACTGGAATGGGTTGCCATTTCCTCCTTTGGGGGTTGTTCCTAACCCAGGAACTGAGCCCGTGTCTCTTGTGTCTCCTGCATTGCAGACGGATTCTTTACCACTAGAGCTACCTGGGAAGGAAAGTATAATTAGCTAAAGGTCAATGACCGGGCTCTTCTCAAAGCCATCTTGGTTTGTCCATCCTTGTCCATCAGGAACCAACAGCTGGTTCCTGTTGGTCGTTCTTGCATTCCAGCTCTGCCCCCCTCTTCATTTATTTAGTGGTTGCGCCCTGCCCCCTTCCCTCCAGTCTCATTTCCCCCTGAGAGATTTTTCTCCCATGGTCTTCTGGGAAGCAGAAGGGTCATGGTTCTTCTATAACTGCTTCAGAGCTGGGTAATGGCGTCAACCTTGCTGATCAGGGAGTAGAAATCTCTGGATGCCTGGTCTAGGGGTCCCTGGGGCAGGATAGCTTTTTGTTTTAAGTCGAAGGGCAGTATGGGCTGGAATCCTTGCATAGCCATCATTTTGATGTGGAACTGTTGTAACCTGGAAAAACCTGGAATTTTACCAAGTGTTTTAAGAGTCAGAGTCTGAAGAGGAAGATGAACATGGCTAGGCCTGGGAGGGGCAGGAACCCAGTAAAGCTATGGAGGATGCTCTTAACGAGAATCACATGGCATTAGGGTCTGACCCCTGGTTGTAGGGTGTAACCATGATGCTTGTTCATAAATCTTCTTGATGTCCATCTTGATCTGGCCCGAACTGTTGACACAAGTAGAGCAGGTTTCATCTATGACTGCACAAACACCACCCTGCTCAGCCAGCAAGTGATCTAGGGCCTTTCTATTGTCCATAACCACACTGGCCAATGAGTTTAAAGAAGTTGAAAGTCTGTTTAGGGCATTTCCAGTGGTCAGGGCTGGACTCTATAAAGTGTTCATTACATTTTCTAGGGTTACCTCATGGTTGGCAAAGCCTCCCCGTGGAGCTGCCAATCCCTCTGCCAGTCCTATTCTTGCCAGTATTAATCCAATGGCCCTCCTGGGATGGTACTGAGTGGTACTATGTAGTGTTACTAAGAATGGGACCCAATGTCTTAATGTACCAGCAGGCTCCCTTGTGCCACACACTATCGACATAAGGGTAAGCAATTACACAGGGGCCAGTTTTTCTCCCAGCTCCTGGCTGCCCTTGTCTTTGGGCCCTCGTTCTGGTGAGTGCCACATACGCAGACATATCCTGAAGATGCAATAAGAGATCTGGAAGCAGGCTAATTTAACAAGGAAGCCGCCGTCTGAATCCAAGGAAGGGACAAGTTTTGAACACAACTCGGGGGTAAGGGCCCATTAATATATTCAAAATAGTTAGTTCTGGAGTATTCCATGCCCTTGGCTTAGATGAGATGGTGAAGAGGGTTTTACCTACAGCTTCTGTGGAGTCCAATTTTCAGCCCAATTTTTAGTCCATGGTATGTGGGCTTCATTCTTAGCACACAGTGGAGGTATTTGTGGGAAGGCAGTTTGGGTCCAGGTTCCAAAATGCTGTGATGATGTTACCATCCGTTTGGATTGCTCCAAAGAGGCTCACCACAGCCAAGAGAACCATTAGAGGTGTAGTAGCATTGGAAGCATGACTGGTTTTCTGGATAACAAAAACAGCCATCATTAATGGAAAAGTTATGTCTCCTTTTAAAGAGAGTTAGATAGAAGGCAATGGCAACCCACTCCAGTACTCTTGCCTGGAAAATCCCATGGGAGGGGCCTGGTAGGCTGAAGTCCATGGGGTCGCTAAGAGTAGGACACGACTGAGCAGCTTCACGTTCATGCATTGGAGAAGGAAATGGCAACCCACTCCAGTGTTCTTGCCTGGAGAATCCCAGAGACAGGGGAGCCTGGTGGGCTGCCGTCTATGGGGTTGCACAGAATCGGACACGACTGAAGCAACTTAGCAAACTTAGGCAAAGTATTGAGCCTGAAGGGAATAGTGACCAGCATGCTCAAATCTTGGGTATGGAGGGGAGTTGGCACTGGATTTTTGTGTGTGTGTGTTTTTTAAATCTTATCCTGTGCTGGGTCTTTGTTTCTGCGTGGGCTTTTCTCTAGTTGCAGTGTGCTGGCTTCTCATTGTGGTGACTTGCCTTGTGGTGGAGCACTGGCTCTAGGACGTGAAAACTTCAGTATTTGGGGCATGTGGACTTCAGGAGTTGCGATTCTCAGGCTCTAGAGCATAGGCTCAATAGTTGAGGCCCACGGGTTTGGTTGCCCCGCAGCCTGTGGGATATACCTGGATCAGGGATCGAACCCATGTGTCCTGCTTTGACACGTGGATTCTTTACCACTGAGCTACCAGGGAAGCCCCACCATGTTTGAATTGATAATACTCTGTTGTATGGACCTATTTGTACCTGTAACAATTGTTGTAAGCCAGGATATTTATGGTAGACCAACATTTAACTAGTTTTTCTCCTAGGGAGACTACTTTGCTGCTGCTGCTGCTGCTAAGTCACTTCAGTCGTGTCCGACTCTGTGCGACCCCATGGACTGCAGCCCACCAGGCTCCCCCGTCCCTGGGATTCTCCAGGCAAGAACAGTGGAGTGGGTTGCCATTTCCTTCTCCAATGCATGAAAGTGAAAAGTGAAAGTGAAGTTGCTCAGTCGTGTCCGACTCTTAGCAACCCCGTGGACTGCAGCCCACCAGGCTCCTCCATCCATGGGATTTTCCAGGCAAGAATACTGGAGTGGGTTGTCATTGCCTTCTCCGGGGCGACTATTTTAGATGTTGACTAAAGCATTATTTTCCCATTTTGCGTGAGCCACGATGTTGTCAGAAGTCCTACTAGGAGTATCATAGCTTTTGACATCATATTGCTATATATATTTATTTTTATTTTTTTATCATGTTACTATACTTTTATCTCAGACCCAATAAGGATAAAGAAGATATTTACCAGGGCAAGGGGTTTCTGAAAAGCTGCAGAGTAAGAGCATGATAGAAACACACAGATTACTAGGCCAACCCACCACAGCCACATGAAGTCACTTACCTGTTCTCTTGAACAGGTTTCTGAGGTCTTCCACTGGCTCTCGAGAGTAGGTCCCCTCTGGTTCCTGTTAGGACTTAAAAGATACAGGTTTTATTCTAGACAGATGTACCCAACTAGTAACTGTCTGTAGCTTGTCAGCAGTTGGGGCACTTAGAAATATTTGACATGGTCCCTTCCATTTTGGTTGTAGCTGGTACTCAGGTGATTCTTCGCTTAAGTTTTTAGTAGGACAGAGTCCCCTGACTGTACTGAGACCTTGACCTTCTCTCTTGTGGGGGTGGGCAGCACGTTGTTTCTGTATTCTTGGATGGTCTTTTGAACCTGGCTCAAGTTAACAACTGGGGAAACCAGTTTATGGATTTCCTCATGGAATAAGAGATCTGAAGTTAAAAAGGGGTTTCCCATTGATCATTTCAAATGGGCTACGTTTTAAAATTCCCTTTAGGGCCATTCTGGTCCATAGAAAGGCTACAGGCATGAGGGAGACCCAAGTTTCTGAAGTCTCTTAGCACAGTTTAGTGAATGTTGTTTTTAGATTTGCGTTTTCTACCTTGCCTGATGACTGGGGCCTCCAGGAAGAGTAGAAGCCATGTTAATACCCGGAGCTGCAGAAACCTTGTGGGTCACCTTGGTGGTAAAGGAAGGTCCTTTATTACTCTGTAGGTTTTTGGGCAACTTGAATCTCCGAATTACCTCTTATAGTAGAAATTTGGTGACACCTTGTAGTTTTGATTTTGATTTCTCTAATAACTAGCAATGTTGAACATCCTTTCATGTGTCTTTTGGCCATCTGTATATCTTCTTTGGAGAAGTGTCTATTTAGATATTCTGCCCATTTTTTTTTTGATTGGGTTGTTTGTTTGATATTGAGCTGTATGAGCTGTTTGTATGTTTTGGGGATTAATCCCTGGTCAGTTGTGTTGTTTGCAAATACTTTCTCCCATTCTGTAGGTTGTCTTTTTGTTTATGGTTTCCTTTGCTGTGCAAAAGCTCTTAAGTTTAATTAGGTCCCATTTGTTTATTTTTGTTTATATTTCCACTACTCTAGGAGATGAATTCAAAAAGATATTGCTGTGATTTATGTCAAAGAGTGTTCTGCCTATGTTTTCCTCTAGGGATTTTACAGTATCCGGTCTTAAAATTTAGGTATTTAACACATTTTTATTTTTCTGTGTGGTGTTCTAATGATCTATTTTCATTTTTTACATGTAGCTTTTATATTTACCAGTTTCCCCAGCACCACTTATTGAAGAGACTTTTCTCCGTTGTCTTTCCTTCATTGTATATTCTTGCCTCTTTTGTCATAGATTAATTGACCCTACATAGATGCTTGGATATATTTCTAGGCTTTCTGTCCTGTTCCATTGATCTATATGTCTGTTTTTCTGCCAGTAGCATACTACTTTGATTACTGTAGATTTGTAGTATAGTGTGAAGTCAGGGAGCCTGAATCCTCCAGCTCCATTTTTTTCCTCAGGATTGCTTTGGCTATTTAAGTTTTGTGTTTCCATACAGATTTAAAATGTTTTTGATCTAGTTCTGTGAAAAACGCCATTGGTAATTTTTTAGGGATTGCATTGAATCTGTAGACTGCCTTGGGTGGTATAGTCATTTTGATAATATTGATTCTTCAATCCAAGAACATGGTATATCTTTCCATCTGTTTGTGTAATTTTTTTTTGCTTTTTCTGTATGCTATTTATTTTATATATTTATTGAACTTTTTATTTTGTATTGGGGTATAGCCATTAACAATGTTGTGATAGTTTCAGGTGAACAGCAAAGGGACTCAGCCATACACATACATGTATCCATTCTCCCCTAAACTCCCCTCCCATCCAGGCTGCCACATAACATTGAGCAGAGTTCCCTGTGCTATACAGTAGGTCCTTGTTGGTTATCCATTTTAAATATAGCAGTGTGTACATGAGTTTGTGTCATCTTTGATTTCTTTCATCAGCATGTTATAGTTTTTGAAGTATAGGTTTTTGTCTCTGTAGGTAGGTTTTTTCCCTATGTATTTTATTCTTTTTATGAGATGGTAAGTGGGATTGTTTCCTTAATTTCTCTTTCTGATCTTTTGTTGTTAGTGCAATAGATTTCTGTGTATTAATTTTGTATCCTGCACCTTTACTGAATTCATTGATGAGCTCTAGTATTTTTCTGGTAGCATCTTTAGGATTTTCTATGTGTAGTATCATGTCTTCTGCAAACAGTGACAAATTTACGTCTTCTTCCCCAATTTGGATTTCTTTTCTTTTTCTTCTTTGACTGCAATGTCCAGGACTTCCAAAACTATGCTGAATGAAAGTGGTGAGAGTGGACATCCTTGTCTTTTTCCTGATATTTTCTTTTTAATATATATATTTTATTGAAATGTAGTTGATTTACAATGTTTCAGGTGCACAGCAAGGTGATTCAGTTATACAAATACACATATATTATTTTTGAAATTATTTTTCATTGTAGGTTATTACAAGATAATGACTATAGTTCCCTATGCTATATAGTAAACCTTTGTTGCTTGTTGCATATCTATTTTTTAATTAGATATCTAGCATTCTATTCATACTGAATCAAACAAGTGGAATCAAAATGTCATAATTTTTTAGTTAGGCAAAAATTCATAGGTTTTCTAAAATGTATTTATTATATATATTTATATGTATACAAAAGCTTTTCTACTACACTTGATAAAGGCTTGAGAAAGAACATTAAAAAAAAGAGATGGAGAAATTGGAGAACATAAACTAAATGAAATGGGAGCACTGAATATGAAATAGAAAAAGTGAAACAAACTAGATAAAAGTAAAAAGATCATCATATAGTCCAGTTGTTTTTAAACATGACTGCTCATTAGAAACATATCTGGAGCTCTGGAGAAAAAAAACAATACCTGAGCATTTGTATTTTTCAAAAAATTTCAAGATAATTCTGATATGCATCTGGATTTTAAATGATTGCAGGTTTTTCTATTAAATGGTAGTTTTAGTGATATAGAATTCTATTATTTTTCTGTTGACCAGTCAGGATACAATGGTATTAAGTGAGTAAGTTACATAATCAGTAGTGTAAAAGATGTTTATCAGTTTTCACAATCAATAGCCAGACAAAAAGTCAAAGATAATTACAATTGCAAGTCATAATAGGAACAGGATTAACTTAACAATATAAAATAATTACATACATTTGGGGGGTTGGTGGTCAGGCAGAGTGATGTGGTAAGTGGAAGTTCATACATGCACATGTTTTAATCCACCCAGTCTTCTGTGTCTTTCCGTTGGTGCATTTAATCCATTAACATTTAAGGTAATTATTGATATGTATGATCCTATTACCATTTTCTTAATTGTTTTGGGTTTATTTTCTGTAGGTCTTTTCCTTCTCTTGTGTTTCCTGCCTAGAGAAGTTCCTTTAGCATTTGTTGTAAAGCTGGTTTGGTGGTGCTGAATTCTCTTAACTTTTGCTTGTCTGGAAAGCTTTTGATTTCTCCATCAAATCTGAAGGAGAGTCTTGCTGGGTAGAGTATTCTTGGTTGTAGGTTCTTCCCTTTCATCACTTTAAATATATCATGCCATTCCCTTCTGGCTTGTAGAGTTTCTGTTGAGAAATCAGCTGATAGCCTGATGGGAGTTCCCTTGTATGTTATTTGTTGTTTTTCCCTTGTTGCTTTTAATATTTTATCTCTGTCTTTTTGTTTGTTTGTTTAGTTTGATTACTATGTGTCTTGGTGTGTTCCTCCTTGGGTTTATCCTGCCTGGGGCTCTCTGTGCTTCCTGGACTTGGTTGACTATTTCCTTTTTTTGGGAAGTTTTCAGTTACTCTCTTTTCAATTTTCTCAGGTCCTCTTCTCTCTTCTCCTTCTGGGACCCTATAATGTGAATGTTGGTGCATTTAATGTTGTCCCAGAGGTCTCTTAGGTTGTCTTCATTTCTTTTCATTCTTTTTTCTATATTCTGTTCCATGGCAGTGATTTCCACCATTCTGTCCTCCAGGTCTTTTATCCATTCTTCTGCCTCAGTTATTCTGCTATTGATTCCTTCTAGTGTATTATTCATCTGTTTGTTTGTTCTTTAGTTCTTGTAGGTCTTTGGTAAACATTTCTTGCATCTTCTCAGTGTTTGCCTCCATTCTTTTCCTGAGATCCTGGATCATCTTCACTATCACTATTCTGAATTCTTTTTCTGGAATGTTGCCTATCTCTACTTCATATGGCTGTTTTTCTGGGGTTTTATCTTGTCCCTTCATCTGGGACATACCTTTCTGCTTTTTCAGCATGATTAACTTTCTGTAATATGGTTTTTGTTTCAGCTGCTGTGGGACTGTGCTTCTTTTTACTTCTTCTGTCTGCCCTCTGATGGATGAGGATAAGAGGCTTGTGTAAGCTTCTTGATGGGAGGGATTGATGGGTAAAATAGGGCCTTGCTCAGTAAAGCTGTAATCCAATTATCTGCTGATGGGTGGTGTTGCACTACCCCCCAGTAGTTGTTTGGCCTAAGGCAACTCAGCCCTGGGGCTTACAGGCTCTATGGTAGGGTTAATGGTGAACTTCAAGAGGGTTTATACCAAGGGGGACCTTCCAGTGCCCCTATCTTTTGGTCCTTTATTGGACCGGAACCTGGTGGTCCGGAGTCGACGATGAGAGAGTGAAAGAAGGAAAGAGGCTAATATTCCCTGGGTTACGCAGCTGGCTTTTGCGCTCTAGGGAATCAGCCAGAAATAGATATATATATATAGAGAGAAAGAGAGACAGAAAGAAAGACATGGGGACCCAAGCTCTGATGGAGCAAAGGTGTTTTAATCAGCATGGTGTGGCCATGTATACTGTCTTACAAGGCAGTTATTCTCAGCAAAGATCAAGATTAGAAGGCGAGGGTGGGATGTTCTGAGAGAATAGCATTGAAACAAGTATACTATCAAGGGTGAAAGAGATCACCAGCCCAGGTTGGATGCATGAGACAAGTGCTCAGGGCTGGTGCACTGGGAAGACCCAGAGGGATGGGATGGGGAACACATGTAAATCCATGGCTGATTCATGTCAATGTATGGCAAAAATCACTACAATATTGTAATTAGCCTCCAACTAATAAAAATAAATGAAAAAAAAATTCCAGACTTAGAAAACACCAGGTGATCCCCATTAAAGAAAGAAGAGGGTACTTATCACCATAATGGGAAACTAACAAAGGAAATGCCTGAATTCCGCAGCCCCCAGGAAAAGAGTGCCTCTCCTCTCAATTCCTGAATATTCAGGAATTAATAAGGACCAAAGGATTCCAGACGGAGTCAAAACAGCACTCGGGAAGCCTCCTGTTAAATGCTTTCTGACCCCTGTCCCTGTGGTGAGCCCCTGCCGACCCACACCTCCACGGGAGGCCCTCCAACACTAGCAGGTAGGTTTGGTTTAGTCTCCTGTGGGTGCTCCTGTCCTCTGGGTCTTGCTGTGCACGAAACTCCAAGACTCTGGAAGTCCTGTAATCAAATCCCACTGTCCCTCAAGGCCAAATTCCCTGGGCATTCTCAGTCCCTTTGTCGGATCCCCAGGTTGGAAAGCCTCATGTGGGGTTCAGAACCTTCACAACAGTGGGAGAACTTCTTTGGTATTACTGTTCTCCAGCCTGAGGGTCACCCACCCGGCAGGTATGGGATTTGATTTTATCATGATTGTGCCCCTCTGACTGTCTCACTGCAGCTTCTTTGTCTTTGGATGTGGAGTATCTTTTCTTTTCTTCTTTTTTTTTTTTTGATAGATTCCAGCATCTTGCAGTCGATGGTTGTTCAATAGCTAGTTGCAATTTTGGTGCTCTCTCAGGAGGAGATGAGCACATGTCCTTCTACTTTGCCATCTTGAACCAGAAGCCTGTTCCTGATCTTAGAGGGAATGTTTTCAGCATTTCATCATTGAATATGATGTTAGCTGTGAGTTTGTCATAATGGCTTTATTATGTTGAGGTATGTTTCCTCTATGCCCATTTTCAGAGAGATTTTTAAAAAAAATCATAAACGTATGTTGAATTTTATCAAAAGATTTTTCTGCATCTATTGAGATATTCATATGATTTTATTCAGTTTGTTAATATGGTGTATCACTGATTAATTTGTGGATATTAAAAAATCCTTGCATCCCTGGGATAAATTCTACTTGATCATGGTGTATGATCCTTTAGTGTACTATTGGATTCAGTTTGCTAGTATTTTGTTGAGGATTTTTGCACCTATATTGTATCATCAGTGATATTGGCCTGTAATTTTCCTTTTTTTTTTTTGTCATATCTTTGTCTGGTTTTGGTATCAGGGTGGCCTTATAGAATGAGTGTGGAGATGTTCCTTCCTCTGCAATTTTACGGAATAGTTTCAGAATAGGTATTAACTCTTCTTTAAATGTTTGACAGAATTTGCCTATGATGCCATCTGGTGCTGGACTTTTGTTTGTTGGGAGTTTTGAAATCATAGATTCAAATTTCAGTACGTGTAATTGGTCTGTTTACATTTTCTATTTCTTCCTGGTTCAGTCTTGGGAGATTGTACCTTATTAAGAATTTGTCCATTTCTTCTAGGTTGTTTATTTTATTGGCATATAGTTGCTTATAGTACGCTTTTATGGTCCTTTTTATTTCTGTGGTGTCAGCTGTAACTTTTTTCATTTCTAATTTTATTGATTTGGGCCCTCCCTTTTTTTGTGATGAGTTTGGCTAAAGGTTTATCAGTTTTGCTTATCTTTCCAAAGAACCAGCTTTTGGTTTCATTGATATTTTTTATTGTTTTCTTCTCTATTTATTTCTGCTCTGATCTTTATGCTTTCTTTCCTTCTACTACCTTTGGGTTTAATTTGTTGTTTGTCTAGTTGCTTTAGGTGTAAGATTAGGTTGTTTATTTGAGATTTTTCTTGTTTTCTGAGATTAGTTTATATCACTGTAAGATTACATCTTAGAACTGCTTTTTGCTGCATCCCATAGGTTTTGGATTGTCACATTTTCATTTGTTTCTAGGTGTTTTTTGATTTCCTCTTTGATTTCTTCAGTGATCCATTGGTTGTTTAGTAGCATATTGTTTAGCCTCCATGTTTGTGTTTTTTTAGAGTTTTTTCTTTCTAGTTGATTTCTAATCTCATAGCATTGTGGTCAGAAAAGATGTTTCATGTGATATCAATTTTCTTCAACTTACTGAGACTTGCTTTATGGCCCAGAATATGATCTGTCCTGGAGAATGTTCCATGTGCACTTGAAGAATGTGTATTCTGCTGCTTTTGGATGGAATGCTCTATAATATCAATTCAGTTGTTTTGGTCTAATGCATCATTTAAGGCCTGTGTTTCCTTACTGAGTTTCTGTCTGGATGATGTGTCCATTGATGTAAATGGGGTATTTTTTAAAATGCTTTTTTTTTAAAAAAATGCTTTTTTATTAATTTTTATTGCAGTATAGTTACTTTACAATGTTGTTACCTTCGACTGCATAGCAGAATGAATTAGCTGTATGTATACATATATCCCTTCCCTTTTGGATTTCCCTCCCCACTTAACGGCATCACAGTGCATTAAGTAGAGTTCTCTGTGCTATACAGTATGTTCCCATCAGTTGTCTATAGTATCAATAATCCCAATCTCCCAATTCATCCTACCCCCCTCACCCCCCTTGGTATCCATATATTTGGTCTCTATGTCTGTATCTCTATTGCTCCTTTGCAAATAAAGTTATATATACCTGTTTTCTAGATTCCATATATATATGCATTAATATGCGACATTTGTTTTTCTCTGACTTACTTCACTCTGTATGACACATTCTAGGTCCATCTATGTCTCTACAGATGACCCAATCTTCCTCCTTTTTATGGCTGAGTAATATTATATTGTATATATGTACCACATCTTCCTTATCTATTCCTCTGTTGATGGACATTTAGGTTGTTCCATGTCTTGGCTATTGTAAATAGTGCTGCTATGAAGATTGGGGTGCATGTACCTTTTAGAATTAGAGTTTTTGTCTTTTCTGAATATATACCCAGGAGTGGAATTGCTGGATCATATGGTAACTCCGCTTTTAGCTTTTTTAAGAAAACTCCATACTGTTCTCCGTAGTATCTGCACCAATTTACATCCCCATTAACAGTGTAGGAGAGTTCCCTTTTCTCCACACCCTCTCCAGCATTTATTATTTGTAGATTTTTTGATGATGGCCATTCTGACTGGTGTGAGGTGATATCCCATTGTAGTTTTGATTTGCATTTCTCTAATAATTAGCAACATTGAGCATCTTTTCATGTGCCTGTTGGTCATCTGTATAACATGTATCTTTGAACACTACAGTTTTGCTTGTTTTCAATGTTTAAATGGAATCATACTCTACATATCCCTTTGTGTGTAGCTTCTTTTTATTTGGCATTCTATTTATGAGTTTTACTTCTGTTTTGTGTGGTATAGTTTGCCCATCTTCCTTGCTTTGTGATATCTCATTGCATGAATATACTACACTGTATATACTTGCTCTACTGCTGCTGGATATCTGGATTATTTCTACTTTGGGGTTCTTAGGAATAATGCTACTATTAATATTCTTCTACATATTGCTATTCTGTACAAGTATGTACATTTCCATTGTATATATACCAAGGAGTGGAATAACTGGGTCATGGGTTATTCATTAGTTGATAATGCCAAATTATTTGTCAATTACAAGTTACATTTCCTCCCATGCAGTATGAAGTCCCCATTCCTCCACATCATTACCAGTACTTGCTACTGTTTGATAACGCCAGTGTGTGTTGACTGTATAGTAGTATCTTGATGTTTTAATGTACACTTCTCTGATCACTGCTGATGTTGAGAATATTTTTATGTTTCTTGGTTAGTTGGATACCTACTTTTGTGAGGTACCTGTTGAAGTCTTGTACATTTTTCCACTGGATTGTTTGTCTTGTTGATTTGTAGCAAATCACCCATTGACATATTTTGTAATATTTTCTCCCATTTGATGACTTGCCTTTTCAGCTTCTTAATCGTTTTTTTGGTAGTGTTAATTTATTCTTAAGATCCTAAATTTAATACTCCTGTTTATCAGTCTCTTTCTTTATGATTTATGCTTTCTGTGTCCTGTTTAAATCATCTTCTCCTACCCTACATTATGAGGATATTCTAGAATATTATTTCTGTAGAAGCTTTATTGTTTTGCCTTTCACAGTTCAGTTACTCTGTTGTGTCCGACTCTTTGCCACCCCATGGACTGCAGCATGCCAGGCTTCCCTGTCTTTCACTATCAAACTCATGTCCTTTGAGTTGGTGATGCCATCCAACCATCTGCCTTCAATCTTTCCAGCATCAGGGTCTTTTCCAATGAGTCAGTTCTTTACATCAGGTGGCAAAGTATTGGAGTTTCAGCATTAGTCCTTCCAATGAATATTCAGGATTGCCTTTCACATTTAGATCTATATTCTGTGCAGACACACATATTTTGTGTGTCTGATGTAAAGTATGAGTCAATAATTTTTTTCCACATGTTTATCCAGTTGTTGTCACATTATTTATTGAAAAGACTGTTTTTTCCCCCACTGCACATCTCTCTGCTGAGGTCCAAATATGCTGGGACTCTTTCTGGGCTATTTTATGCTAATATCACACTTGTCTACTTATTATAGCTTCATGGTAAATCTTAAAAGTCTTTAGAGTCACAGACATAGAAAATAAACTCATGGTTATGAAAGAGGAGAGGGAGGCAGGGAGGGACAAATTAGGAGTATAGGATTAACAGATACAAGTTACTATATATAAAATAGATAAGCAACAAGTATTTATACCACAGGGAATTATACCCAATATCTTGTAATAACATAGAATAATTTGTCAAACACAATATTGTAAATCAACTATATTTCAATTAAAAAAAGTCCTTAAAGGAATTTCTCATGCCTTGTTCTTCAAGTTTGTTTGCCTTGACTATTCTAGATCCTTGGAATTGTCATGTAAATTTTATGATCAGTTTGTCAAATTCCACAGATAAACAAAAAAAAAAGCCCTTGAAATTTTGAATTTTATTGCATTGAATCTGTAACTATTTTGAAGAAAATTAGCACCTTTATGATGTTGCATATTCCCAGTCATAACTATTGTGTTTTTTTCCCTTTGTCTTCTTTTAAGTTTTTCAATCACATTTTATAAACTATAACCTACAGAGGAGTCTTTCATGTCTTTGGTTAGACTTATTCCTAGGTGTTTGATGTTGTTCAAATCTTCTATACCCCTACTAATTTTTTGTCTGCTTCCCTATCATTACTGAGAGAGCGATATTATAATAGCCCACTATTATGTTGATTTGTCTATTACTCCTTGGACTTCTGTCATTTTCTCCCTGTACTTTGAGGTGAGGTTACTAGGTAATTACTGATATAGAATTGTTATATCTTCCTAGTGATAGGATGATAAACTTTTTTATCATGATGAAATGATCTCTAGTAATGCTTTCTGCCTGAAGTCTATTTTCTTTAAAATTAATATAGCTACACTGGCTTCTTTTGGCTGTTTTCACAATATATGTTTTCTGTCCTTTTTTTTTTTCTCAATTATCATTATTCTTTTTTTTTCCATTTATTTTTATTAGTTGGAGGCTAATTACTTTACAATATTGTAGTGGTTTTTGCCATACATTGACATGAATCAGCCATGGATTTACATGTATTCCCCGTCCTGATCCCCCCTCCCACCTCCCTCTCCACTCGATCCCTCTGGGTCTTCCCAGTGCACCAGCCCTGAGCACTTGTCTCATGCATCCCACCTGGGCTGGTGATCTGTTTCACCCTTGATAATATACATGTTTCGATACTGTTCTCTCGAAACATCCCACCCTGTCCTTTTTATTTTAAACCTTTATGTAATGCTTATGAGGTCTTATGGGCTTCCCTGGTGGCTCAGAGGTTAAAGCGTCTGCCTGGAATGCAGGAGACCCAGGTTCGATCCCTGAGTTGGGAAGATCCCCTGGAGAAGGAAACGGCAACCCACTCCAGTACTCTTGCCTGGAGAATCCCATGGAGGGAGGAGCCTGGTAGGCTACAGTCCGTGGGGTCACAAAGATTCAAACATGACTGAGCGACTTCACTTTCACTTAAGATGTCTTGTAAGTCTAGAGACTAATTTTTAAAAAGTACAGTCTGATCATCTTTTTCTTTTAATTGGAATGTTTATTCTATTTCCATTTAATGAAAAATTTTAAATATATTTGGCTTTGCATTTATTTTCCAAGGACCTTCAATTCGTCCCTTCTGTTATCATTGTTTCTCTTTCTTGCCTTCTTATGGATTGACTTGTATTTTTATTTAGCTTGGAAGTTACACTTTTTTAATTTTTGTTTTAATGGTTACTCTAAACTTGAACCCCTGACTCACAAAAGTTTAATATTTAGTTAAGACTCATACCCTCTCCCTTGACAATGTAAAGACCTTAAGACATTAACTCTTTTTAAAAAAATTTATTTTTGTGTTGTGTTTTTTAAAAAAATATTTATTTATTTTTGGTTGTGCTGGGTCCATTCATTGCTGGGTGCAGCTTTCTCTACTTGCAGCTAGTGGGGGCTACTCTTTGTTGAGGGACGTGGGCTTCTCATTGCAGTGGTTTCTCTTGTTGCAGAGCACAGGCTCTAGAGCGCACAGGCTTTGGTAGTTTTGGAGCACAGGCTCTAGAGTGTGGGCTCAGTAGTTGCAGCACACGGGCTTAGTTGCTCTGTGGCATATGCAATCTTCCCAGATAAGGGATCGAACTTGTGTCCCCTGCATTGGTAGGCAGATTCTTAACCATTGGACCACCAGGAAAGTCCCATGTTAATTCTTTTTACCTCCTTCCCAACTTATGTGTCAAAGTATGTATTTTAATTCTGTGTATATTTGAAACACAACTGGACATTCAGTTCAGTTCAGTCACTCAGTCGCATCCGACTCTTTGTGACCCCATGGACTGCAGCACGCTAGGCTTCCTTGTCCATCACCAACTCCTGGAGCTTGCTCAAACTCATGTCCATTGAGTCAGTGATGCCATCCAACTATCTCATCCTCTGTCGTCCCCTTCTCCTCCTGCCTTCAGTCTTTCCCAGCATCAAGGTCTTTTCCAATGAGTCAGTTCTTCACATCAGGTGGCCAAAGTATTGGAGTTTCAACTTCAGCATCAGTCCTTCCAATGAATATTCAGGACTGATCTCCTTTAGGATGGACTGGTTGGATCTCCTTGCAGTCCAAGGGAGTCTCAAGAGTCTTCTCCAACACCACAGTTCAAAAGCATCAATTGTTTGGTGCTCAGCCTTCTTTATGGTTCAACCCTCATATCTATACATGGCTACTGGAAAAACCATAGCTTTGACTAGATGGACCTTTGTTGGCAATGGACCATTAGTGTTATTTATATACATGTACCCATCTATTTACCTATTTTCTCCTCATGTGCTGAGTTATTTTTTGTTGTTCTTCAGACATTGTATCAGCTAAATATTTGCAGCAAATAGATGAGACCGTGGCCGCTGCTGCTGCTGCATCGCTTCAATCGTGTCCGACTCTGTGTGACCCCATAGATGGCAGCCCACGAGGCTCCTCTGTCCCTGGGATTCTCCAGGCAAGAATACTGGAATGGGTTGCCATTTCCTTCTCCAATGCATGCATGCATGCCAAGTTGCTTCAGTCGTGTCCGACTCTGTGCGACTCCATGGACAGCAGCCCTCCAGGCTCCTCTGTCCACAGGATTCTCCAGGCAAAAATACTGGAATGGGTTACCATTTCCTTCTCCAGTAGGTGAGGCCTAGGATGATTATATCTTCCTCTAGAGATGAATGACATTTCTTTTTTTCTGCAAGCCACCTGGGCACAAACCATCTGTGATTCCTTCTGTTGAATGTCAGGGCTTGAGAAGGTTTGAAGCTGAGGGGTCACTGTGAGGGTCTACTGATGGGTCACCCTTACTCTTAGGAGGTAAACTCTCAGGGTCCCCACTGAAAGTGAGGGAAGTTCACTAGCTCCTCCTCAGCCCCTCACCTTCCAAATATGCCCTGAGTCTCATCCCTTCCCTCTACCCCTGGAAGCTGCCCCAAGTGCTACTGGGCCTCTTGGCCCCCTCCCCTGGAATGGGCAAATGCCCCCAGGGGAAAGTGGCCCTAAATGCTGACTCATTCCCTTAGACATTAACTTCCTCCAAATCCTGGTCCTGTAATTCTTCACTATCTTGTTAGTTTACTAATGTCTCTAAATATATGTTTTAAATATTTCAATCAACTGTTTCAGTTGTCTTAAGTATGAGGATTGGTTCAAATCACATAGTCTACTATTAGTAGAATGTGAAATCTGGTGACTCAAACGTAAAGAATCTGCCTGCAATGAAGGAGACACAGGAGAAGTAGGTTTGATCCCTGGGTCGAGAAGATCCCCTGGAGAAGGGCTTGGCAACCCACTCCAGTGTTCTTACCTGGAGAATCCCATGGACAGAGGAGCCTGGTGGGCTACAGTCCATGGGGTTGCAAAGAGTCGGACATGACTGAAGCGCCTTCGCACGCACGCATGTGTGAAATCTGTTATTAAGACTTTAATTTCTAATTGTCCTGATTATTTGTGAGTTTTGAGAAAGGCCATTTTGATTTTATCTTCTGTGACTTGCTTGTTTATGTATTTGCTCATTTTTTCTCTTTTACATTTTATAAATAATGGATGATAATTCTTTGTCAGTTAGGTGTGCTGCTAGCATTATCTCCAGGTTTTTGGGTTATCTTTTCAGTTTGCTTATGGCATCTTCTATAAACAGAACTTTTTCATTTTTAATTTAAATTAATTCAGCTTTATTGATCCTTTTCTTTCATGGTTTGTACATTTGATTGTTAAATATTCTTGTCCTTTGTTCATATATTGGGATGTTAGTATTTTTAATCACTTTATATAAGTTCATTGTATAATAAGTGTATCAACTCTTTATATATCATGTTTGCTGCAAAATGTCCTTCCAAGTTGGTGGTCTGCAACTTTTCGATGGAAAAGTTTATATTTTTATGAGATCAAATCTTTTGGTTGCTTTCTGACCTCTGTATAAACTTAAAAGTTACTTTCTTCTAGAGTTTTCCTGACTGATTCTGTGTTCTTTTCATTTTCTATCCTTTCATCAAAGAGTTCTTTGTCTAAAACTAGTTTTGGTATAGGGTGTCTTAATTGTCTTAGCTTTGGAACAGATTACAATCTGTAAGGGTTACTCCTCCCTCCTTGATTTTCTTTCCTAGTATTTCCTTTAATTAAAATTAAGAAAAAAAACCCCACTGTTCATTCTTCTAGATGAATAGTCATTTTGTAAATGTTCAACATTTTTGTTTGGATTAAAAAAAATTTTTTTTTGGCCATGCTGAGCAGCATGTGGGAACTTCCCCAACCAGGGGTCGAACTCTCATCCTGGAAGTACGGCATCTTAACCACTGGACCACCAGGGAAGTCCCTGTTTGGATTTTGGTTTGGTGCTGTATTAAACTTCCACATTAATTTGGAAAAAATTGATGCTATTAAAATACTTAGCTTTTCCATTCAGGAAATTTGTTTATTCAAGCCTTTTATATTCTCAGTGCAGCTTTGAGGTCTTTTCTTATAAATCCCATGTATTTTGTTGGTTTATAAAAACTTGTTGCAATGGAGAATGGCATCTGCTTTTACCATGAACATTTTCTAACTTTATTGCTAGTATATAAGGATAGCATTGAGTTCTGAGTGATTTTGTACCTGCTCTTTAACTTGAATGGCTTGCCAGTTGTTCTCATGGGTATTTCAAGGTACACCATGGTATTATTAGCAAATATGCACAGTTTTGTCTCATCTTTTCTAACTTTGATACTACTTTGCTCTGTTTTCGGTTGGTGTTTTAAAAGCAATATTAATCATGGCAGGAGGATTATATTTTAGTGTGTGTGCTTAGTATGTGTTGAGTATGCCCTCATCACTGCATCAAAAATATAGATATATTGAGATATATTACTGTGGAAAAATACCAGCTTGGCAGAGATACAGTGTTTATAGCAATTGTCTCCAAGTGGCAGAATCTGGCTGAGTGTCTCCTTTTTGTTTATCCATATTTTCTAATCATTCTAGGAAGATCAAGTGTTATTTAGATAATTTAAAAGATAATTACAATTGTAATGTCTTTATTGTGTCACTTTTAGGTGGAGCATGTTGACTATGAGTTGAAATAGCTATTTATCTGCTGAAGACATTTTCTATCTTATTTGTAGGAGTTTTTATTTGTCTTTAGAAGTGCAGGCTGAATTTTGTGAAATTTATTTTGGCAACTGTGAAGATGATCATATGATTTTTTTTCCTTTTTTTTTTGTTAATTGAGGTCTATTTTATGTTCAGTAGAATGCGCAGATCTTAGGCGTTCGGTTTGATGTGTTTGGCATATACTGATGTAACCACCACCCCAAATGGGAAATAGAACATTTCCACCACCCTAGAATGTTCTAGGAGAAGTCCTGTGGTAAGCTGTTGATTCGTGTGACTGAGCCTCCAACTCCGGCCTGTGAGCGGGCTTGATTCCCCTGTCTCCAGCCTCAGTTTAACATCTCAAGGGCCTGGTGCCACACGTCAGGTCCCAGTAGGCTGTCTCCTCTGGTCATTCATCATACCATTCTGGGGATAGAAGGGAAAACAGATTCTCTGCCAAGCAAGTGGCCACTGGGGAGGGAGAGAGAAAGCTGCCTCCTGAGATGTGAAGAGGGAACTGCAGATGCTTGAAGCTTTTAGTGATTTAGCCTAAGAATGTGTCTCTGGCCAAACTGTTTCTGGGCACCACTGTCTGAAATGTGAGGATGGGGGAGGACCATGGAGAGAGGCCAGTGCATACAGTGTCTTGACCATGGAGTTTCACTGTAGGCCCTGGGGCCTGTGTACTGTTCCTGGAGAAAATCAGATGCCACTTTGCCAGGTCCTTTAACGGGACTTGGTACTCTCAGGGTACTCACGGTCACTACTCTTGGTGACCTTGAACTCCTGGTCAGTGTCTGCTAACCCGCACCAACATAGCTGGGTTCTTTTTTTTTTCCCTAGTCCAGCACCATAGCTGGGTTCTTATGGCAGATCTGCAGGCTCTGCTGCAACGGGTCATGGAATGATGCCCAGTGTTGTTTATTCAGCTTATCATATTACTGTCAACTGGGCAAAATACAGAAGTACATGTTTCTATTCATTCCTACCAGCTTAATACTGACATGTTGGATGTGTCTTCAATGCCCTGAAGTGCAGAAAACGAGCTTAGTAGTAGCATTATGCTTTTGGTCACCTGTACATCTAGGGAATGAAGTCTGTAGAAAGATGATTTGTGTGCATCCGTGCTAAGTTGCTTCAGTTGTGTCCAACCCTTTGCGACTCCATGGACTGTGGCCTGCCAAGCTCCTCTGTCCATGGGATCCTCCAGGCAAGAATACTGGAGTGGGTTGCCATTTCCTCCTCCAGGGGATCTTCCCGACCCAGGGATCAAAACTTTTATCTCTTATGTCTCCTGCATTGACAGGTAGATTCTCTACCACTAATGCCACCTGGGAAACCCTGAGTCAGATGACTTGGGCAATCTCTGAATCAGAAGGCCAGAGGCTCAGATTTCTTCTCTTAATGTGACCCAGACTCTTCTGTGTGTTTTCGATAGGATGAGGTTTACCTGACTGAGGTAAATAATTGCTCCTGTCTACGTTTCCTTAATATGTGTCTTCTCAAAGTAAGCAGTTTGAAAAAAAAAAAAAGGTGAGCCCTGACAGTATATTCAGACCTGGCTATTTCAAGGGGTGTCGGCACTGGATCCATGCAAGTGTGGGTTTCTGAAGCCACCCTGGTTTTGTACTTGGACAGAGAGCCCCGGGCCAGGAAGGCAAGGTGTGAAGTAGGTCACTGAGGCATACGAGGGGGCGTCTCAGGTCAAAGCCCGGAGGCCAGAGCCAAGCACTCAACCCCAAGGGTAGCAGGCTCCCTCCTGAGGCTTTCCATGCAAATGTCAAGCAAGGGACGGCCTTTCCAAGCTGGGCGCCTGTTCAGCTTGAATCAGCTTAGTCACCTCTTCCTAGGAGCTGTCGCAGCTTGGATGTTTTTTCTTTTTCTGTTTAAACCTGAAGCTATTTAAAGCCTGCATCCAAAGGCAAGTAGTTGAGCTTGCAATGCCAGGGGGCACGCGCCTCTGGGAGGGGGAAGGCCAGGCCTTTATGGGAAGGTCTGCAAGGCCTAACCCTCTCCCTCTGATCCTCGGGTGTTTGGTCCTGCAATCTGAGGAGACAACTACCTTTTCGTGTTTTATACATTTTATTCATACATTTCTCCAACTTTGAAATGACAAAAGCCCAATTCTATGGTTTCCCATTACACAGCATCCTACAGGTATGTATATTCTACAAAGAATACTATGGAGTTTCTCTTCCTCCCCTGTCACACGAGAGACAACTGATTAGGGTTGCGTTGACTTGTCCTGTCTCGGCAGCGCACCAGCGTTCTGGGTGTTCTGGCGACAGGGCAGAGGGATCAGGGCAGGAGGGCGTGTGCTAAGGCATGTAAATAGATACACACAGAGAGAAAGAAAAGCGGGACATTTACAAAGAATCCGAACCTTTCCGATGCCCTCACCTCCGGGGTGTCGGAGGACACAGACGCTCTTGCACGCTAAGGCTTGGCTGTACCCTGCAAATACTTACAATTGGATACGGTGAAATATACAACAACTGTTAACATCGCTCTCTTTTAATCACTGAGACAATACTTCAAAACCTTTTATAAAAAGGCAATTATACATACAGAAAAAAAAAAAGGAACACGTTGGCAAAACTTTATGCAAAATAACCCCAGAACTGAGTTTGAATGGCGACGTGCCTGCCTGGCAATTAAACATGATACTATGGTCTCTGCACGTGGGGATTGGGATTGTTAGGCCTTTGTGTCAGCTCCTGGGCCTGCTGCCCCCACAGGCTCTCACCCTCTGCACAGGCGCCTTCCGGGGACACAGCGGACACCAGAAATTGAGTCCCCCAATTCTTGGTTTCTTTGAAATGCAAATAATAGCCAGGACTGCTGACGGTGGAGAAACCCCTATTTCTACCCCCGAGCAGAACTCCTTCCAAGAGACTGCACAGCCTCTGGGTCCCAAGATGGTCACCCCCAGGGCTTGATGGGTGAGACCACTGGCATGTTCCTTTGATCACATGTGGGAGAGAAGGGAAGGAACACAGATGGGGCAGCGAAGCTCCAACGTTCTATATGTAGAGAAATAGGGGGTTGTGCTTGGGGCCAGAAACGAGGTCTCCCATGTGTAGCGCCAAACATCTTTTTCTGTTTTCTTTTGCTCGGTCCATTTGCACAGGGTCAAGAGAGTTGATGGTTAGGTGAGGGATGGGGGGAGCTCTGGATTTTCTAAATGTCAGCCCACCTTCTGCAGCCCAAGAGTAGCAGAGAGAAGACTAGATAAAAAGGATGTGGACTGGTGGACACAAACTTTCTTCCTTTCTCTCACTTCCTGGATGCCTGTTACCCCTAAACTTCACTCACTAAACTGGAAGACCCAAGACTTCCGATAGCTCCAAGTTTAAGGCAAACTGATGAGTTGAGTGGGTGTGGGCAAAGTCAACCAAGCATTGAGCCTTACAGATGACGTCCTGTAACCAAAGACACCAAGTGGAGAGGAAGACCTTAACTTCTAAAGGGTGGAAAAGTTCTACCAAATGAAACAATTCATGAGGAAAGCTTGTAGCCCTTCTGTAAGCTGCAGTGAGGAGCAAAAGATCTTTCTAAGAGGAGAATTAATAAGAGGCGCAGAACAAGAGAAAGAACACTTGGGGACCTTGGTACCTAAGCCCTTGGAAACAGGATGGAATTAGGAGGCTGTGTTCAGTTCTGGAAAAACAAGCCCCTCCTCTGTGTCTCTCCCCCCCGCCCACCCCCGCCACGCACACAAACACACACACTGGTTTGACGATAGGAAATAAGCAGGAGGATGAGAATCCACAGGGGCTTGTTTGGAATGCTGATTGCAAGATGCCTTCTCTTCTTTCCAAGGAGATAGCCTGGGAGGCATTAAGAATATATTAATCAAGAAATGTTCTTGCTAGCTTTAGCGGAATATTCATTCTCTTTGCCCTCAAGTGACTGATCTGAAATGAAGAAAAGGACATCAGGGGGAGACAAGAGCGTTTGCTTTGGGTCACCTGTCTTTAAGGGGCAGTGTCCACGCCGGACATTTCCACTGCTCAGTGTCCCCAGGGGTGGCTCAACTGATTACACTTTTTCCAGGAATGAACTCAAAGGCTTAATGAATAGATTAAACTACAAGTGATTTAAAAACAAACCAAAAAAATCCCCTCTATAATCATGAGATCAAAGTCTTGAAAAATAATCATAGCAAGGAGTCCAGGCCCAGTGGGTTAGCCCCATCAGCGGGAGATGGACTGGGCCCTGGGGAAAAAGGAGCATATGCTGGTCCTTTGTGCGGTAAGGGCTTTGCAGCATCTTTGGATACCCCACTGCTAATGGGATGGCCTCAGAAGATGCCTTCTGAATGCAAATTGCCAAGAAGTAGGTCACCCATTTCTGTTCCTCTCTGAACAAATATTTTAAACCATCTCACCTAACAGGAGATACACTTAATTGCTTTTTAAAAGGCTACCATATTATCTCAACACTGGGATGCTTCCTGAATTAAACTGAGTGACATTTTCCTTTTTAGTGTTAAAATTGAACATGCTGCCTGGGCAAAGTAATTACTGTTTTATGATTAGAAAATCAGGACATTCTTTTTAACAGCTAATTTGACATATTAACCTCTACCCCCCTTTCTT
Organism: Odocoileus virginianus; assembly: GCF_023699985.2. Lineage (NCBI taxonomy): Eukaryota > Metazoa > Chordata > Mammalia > Artiodactyla > Cervidae > Odocoileus > Odocoileus virginianus. The sequence continues at coordinate 13,892,096 of NC_069708.1, forward strand.
GCTGGGAGGAACAGGACTGGAAAGAGAGCCCTCAGAATATGGCTGAATTGACCAGTGTTAAGATTTAATAATCTAATCATCTGCTCTATTCTTTGAAAGGAAAAAAATGATTTTGTGGATGGAATGGAAACAGTAAAGCAGCTTTTGAGCAATTTTCTGATTGCTCAGTGGACAATTGTAATGGAGTGGCAGCAGCAATGTACTGTAATTACTCTGGATTCAGAAATTTAAGTCTTTTCTGCTAGGTCACAAAGACACTGCTTTAGGATAGTCGTATATTAGCAGAAGGGAACAGATGACCTCTTTGAGAAGTCAGACAGAATGAGTTCTGGGCGCAGGAATTTTGCCACCTGCACAATGGTGAGAATGCCACCAGCCTGTGTACTTCTCAGTCCTGGGGCCAGACACTACACTGGCATTGCTTTTTTCTTCCTCTGCCTGTACCAGCATGGTGGGTGGCTCAAGACAGGCATTGTCAAGCATCCCCAGAGACTTGGTCTCAGAGGGCAAGTGGGCCATGGGGGTTCCTACCAGAGGGCGGGGGCTTCATTTCTCAGGTGTCAGTTGCATTCTTCTTTGTGCTTCATTTGGAAAAGAGGTAGAGCGGGCATGCTCACACTGAGAAGAGCCCAGATTGTGACCAGTACCATCCTGGGAATGACTGGCTGGCCTTGGCGTCGCTTAGATTGCAGTCAGTCCCATCACAGCCCCAAACAGCTCTTGGGGTTTCTCCCTCCATCCAGGGTGTCTCTGGTTTGGTGGTTTGGTCACCCTGAGGTGGGACCCCAATGGAAGCAGTTTACTTAGCACTTTGTAAGCTGTATACTCATCGGGTCACCGACAAAGGACAACATCGGAGGAGAACCCAGCACTGTTCAGTGAGAGTAGGTGGAGGGGAGGGCGACACCCTCAAAAGAGTATACAAAGGCCTTCTCTGTGTGGTCCTTCAAGAGGAGCTGTTCCGCTCAGAACACATCCTGCATGTCCTGCCGAGGCACAAAGCAATGAGGCCATCTAACCTACAAGAAGGAAACTCGATGGTATTTTTTTTCAAGGATCTCAGGTTAACAGAACCACTGACACTCGAATGGACAAACCTGCCACCGACCTCTGGCAAAAAGCGAGAAAACCGCCAGCCTGACTCGCCTGTATTGGAAGAACGTGACCTCACAGAAGGGTGATGGGATGGTTAATGTCTCTGATGCAACAAGGACATGATTCTCCTGTGCCAAGGGATATAGCAAGAGGAAGGAGAAACCACATGTTGCCTCCAGCACATGGGTGGCCCTCGGGTGCACTGCGTTCTGGGAGCCAGACGAGGTCCCAGCTGTGCTCTGGTAGAGTATTTTATTATCCTGCCAACTGATAGTCATTCCTAGGCCTTTGATGGTTCAATGAGCATCTAAAGGATTATAAAATCTAAAAGGTCATCACCTTGTAAACCTGAACAAATCTATGATGAAATGAAGGACCCAAAGGCATTTAATTATTGAACACATAAAAGGAAGTATATTTAAAAAAAAAATTGGTCAAACTGTCCTGTTATCATTTTAAAGGAATTTACAGGGCTGTTATAGATTATTCTTTTGGAATAATTCAGTTTATAGCAAATGCCTAAACTGGTTTCTTCATTGCACAGTATATTCTCTTAAAATGGGTGCTTTAAAACAATTACATACATATTAAAAATCCTCATTTCTTTGCTTAATTAAAATGTTAATACTCTCAGACAACACAGATCTGAAATGGTGAAACCAGCAATTCCCCCTCCCACCTTACAACAAATTAAATTGAGACAAAATTACAAACACATTTCACTACATGGTTATTATTAATAAAAATCAGTTTCTTTTGTTTGTTTTTTTATAAAGTTGCCCGAAATGCAAGGGATGTGCATAGGTTTACAACTTAGTCATAATAGCATTTTATTTTTATTCCCCTGGGTGTGCCCCGTGAACGGAATGTACTTTGTTGTAGATTACAGATTGTTTTGTCCAACACAGACACACCGACAGCATAAACGCTCGCGACTGTCCACATGCATTAAGAGTCAAGACCCAACTTCAAATCTCTAAAAGGTTTACAGGGTGCTTCAAAGAGACAGTATCACATTATCTGGATGTTACATAAAGGACTTAAAAAAAACACTATTCTAAAAAAAAAAGAGGAAAAAAAGGCCTTTAAAAATTTATGAGTTTGTAATCACTAGACTGATTATTTCAAATAAATAAAGGAAAGAAAGATATTCCAATCCATAAAATCAGACTCTAAAAAGAATGTAGTGTTCCAACCCCAGTCAAGGTAACAGAATCATTGTTTATTATTATTAAAATAGATTATAGAAAGCAGCATCTATTTTGTGCAGTTTTTAGGGGCCTTGGAAATAAAAAGCTATGATTTCCAAAAATATAACATTCCAAAGGATTGAATAATACATACATTTAAAGATACATTTTATTAAAGTTTAGGAGAACTGATTAAAAAAGATACTGTCTCTTTAAATTAGTGTGTAATTGTTTTTCTCCTCCTATCTATTTGGACATGACAATAATTATAAATGTAGGTCACACTACAACTAGGTAGTCTCTAGGGACCACGACCTGCTGACACAAGGCCGATAACAAAGAGGCTTTTCCATGTATGAGGTGGCTCCCAGTTATGCGGCAGATATCTGGGGGAGGGGGGCCTAATAGACCCAGGAGACGGGGACCCACTGCGGGGCTGTGCACACGTGCTCCACGGCTTCCTCCAAATGTCTGATTGTCTCGTCGATTTCATTGTTGATAATTGTGAGATCGAAGTAGTGTGCGTATGTTCTCTGTAAGATGTCAGACTCCTTCTGCAGACGCTGAAGAGATTCATCCTAAATGGTGAGGGGATGGAGGGAAGGGGTGGGTGTGGGAGGAGGGAGAAGCAAAGAGGAGAGAGAAGTCAACCAAGGTGGTTTTCTCTGGCTACGTTTCTGTCTGTCCCGGTGTTAGAAACAGTCGAGGCCCACCCGTGATGGCACACATCTGAGTGTGAGGCCGAGGCCGCTTCCTGACAGAGGAGATGACAGTCTCCAGGATGGCGGGGTCACAGAACAACGGCTTACAACCGCGACTGCTCACCATGCAACAGGGCCTCTGTGCCGACCTGGACGGACCAGAGGACACAGACACTCCTCAGCAAACACACGACCCTGCTCTGGCTGAACTGTGCCCGTCTGGAGTCAGCCGAGACTGTCTGTGCTCATCCCCCTGACCCAGGCCTGCCTCATCTCGAACCACTCTCCTGTTTGGCAGAGTGGAGGGGGCTTCGGGGGGATGGGGGTGAGGTCAGAGCCCTGTGTCCCCTTTCCTTGGTCCTCTGCTCTCGCTCTCACTGAGCCCCAGAGCCCAGCTGTGTTTGCCCCAAGAAGCCCCTGCCTCTGAATAACAAATGAAGTTGAATTTTTCTGCCATGTTCCCAGAATTCAATTACATATATAATGCATTGCCTGCACTCACTAGCAGTGGATATGCCAGAGGCAAAAGCTTTTTGGATGTTACCAGTAATGGATGAAATGAGGCCATATCCCAGATACAAAGGTAACCGACACCCCCGATGAATCCCTTCAAGGTGGTCTGTGTTGGAAATGGCCAAACATCACTGTAGGTCCTTGTATCTCTTACGGAAAAAACTCTGAAGGAGAAGCAGCTACTCAACTCTTTGCTGCGGCAAAGACTTTCCCTAAACTTCTGCCATGTGCCCCAGAAAGCCTCAGGATGGCAGTTCTTTCAAGATGAGGATCTCTTAAGGGCCACCAGAAAGTTTGCCTCTGTACTGTCATGGCTCAGATCTTGTTATACTGAGCTTTTAATGGGGGAAGTTCAAGTTTGAAACCAGGAAACTGTAAGTCAATTTAACTGATTAGGTAGGTGAGCTGTTGGGTGGACTCTGAAATATATATCTATCAATAGATACAATTCAATGCTTGTTGGTTTGATTAGTATCTCTCTCCCCAACTACAGTACAAACTTGCCCTACGGTGCCCAGCACTTGGCATTATGCCTTATACATAGTAAGTGCTTAATAAACCTTACCAAAAGAGCAAGCTCTTGGCTGGTTAATACTGGCCATGAGAGGATGTGAGGAGTGTTAAATTGGAAATCTACTAGGAAATGGGGGCCCATGATGACAGAGACCCGTCTCTGAAAGGTGTGGTGCCATCAGGGACTTGGGAACTGTTGGCACTCACTGCAGGCTTAGGACCCCTCTTCTTTTCCCTAAGGACCACCTGTTTATAAGAGACTCTTCCTAGGGGAACCTCGGTGTGTGGTGCAACCCTATGACAAGGGGATTTGAGGTAAGATAGTAACACTCGATTCCATCACAGCACTGCACTGGGGATGACAGACACCAGACAAGTTGGGAAATCAATTTCTTCTATCAGGACACTCTGAAATGAGAGTGTCCTAACCTGTTTTGTTATCTAACAGAATTTCAAAGCAGGATGAGGCATGCTTTGGATGTTAGGTATTAACTACTTAAGCGTAGGTAAGACCTCAGTTAATCATTACCTTCTAAGGTCGTTTCAACACACTTTCTGCTTGCACTTAAAAAGCATAGTATTTTCACTGTGGCTCGACAAGAAACACAACACAAAAGCCCCATTTTAGGAAACATGCATTCACCCAAAGACAGGAGTGCTTCCTACCAGTACGAGAAGGAGCAATTCCTACCATGTCGTGCTCCAGGCTAGGGGATTCTATTGGAATATACAATAGTACTGGGCTAATATAAAGTCCTGGGCTTTAAGACCCACTAACAGGGCTTATAATTTGTTCAGAAAGCTGGGCTGGTGAAAACATTCAAGAAAATTTATGGCTGAGAGCATCAAATTTTTAATGTAGTTCTCCCCCCCCACTTAAAGTTCCCTCTTAACGATCTTACAAGATGAAGTTATATTTGTCAGTTTTTTCCTCTACAACAGCTTCTCTGCCGGCTTGACTTAACATGAGCAGGGGTTAACTCAGTGAAAACAAAATGCCTTTATTCTAACAGCAGAAGCAAGGATTTGTGGGAACAAAATGTCTACATTCTAAATCTATGAAAGGAAACAAGGCTGTATTTTATCACCTCCTAGCTGGTACTTACAGGCAATTTTCTGCACCATTTTGGCAGCTATGGAAAATTAGTAAAAGGGCAGGAAAAAAGGCAAAAACAAAGCAAAGATGGTAATTCAAGAAAAATACATGGTAACCAAAGGATAAGAGCTAGCCACAACATGGAGTTTCAAACATGTTTGTGTATTAAATAAGACGGAAAAGTAGACTTTACCAAGGAATACATCTTTTGCAAATGAAACATCAAAAAATGACTGAAAATATAAGTGACATAGAGATCGAGATATTTAATCTTCTTTAAACCTAGATGACTTCCCTGGTGGCTCAGATGGGAAAGAATCTGCCTGCCATGGAGGAGACGTGGGTTTGATCCCTGGGTTGGGAAGATCCCCTGGAAAAGGAAATGGTAACCCACTCCAGTATTCTTGCCTGGATATTTAATTTTTTTCCTGAAGGTGGAAATCTCCAAGCTTTGATTTTACTGTCACAGACTTGGGTGAGTCCAGGCCACTGTTAACTAGACAGTGCCAAGAACATTCTGGTGGGTTCTAGACCCTGTGGAAGGGATGGTCTTCAGTATTAACTTTCTAGGGTTTCCTCATATGATTGACCCTACAGCAGCAATATATTTACTGGACATGCCATAACTACCTTCTCATCAGCCTGACAGTAGCAGGCTATGTGAGCCAGCTTGGTTCTAGATGCTACTGCTGAGCCTCACAGGCACCATCTCTGTGGTGGCTGCTGATTTGAGTAGGCCTGAGAGGGGACTGAACTCATTTCTAGGTTTGGGAGTCTCCAGGGGCCTGGGTAGAGATCCTGCATGGGTTCTACACTGGAGGCTGCTCAGGGGAGCCTGGGCAGCTCAGCCAAGGTGGTGGATGCCTCATAGTTGTCCTCAGGCAAAGCCATCTTTGGCCCCGAGCTCTGTCAGTACAGCTGTGATCAGGAAGGCAGCCCCACAGTGCAGGAGCTGGCCTATGGAGAAGGCCGACTGCTCTGGACACTCAAGCTTGAACTGCCTAATGACTCTGATCTTGGAAAAACCATACTTCTCTGTGGGGTGTAATTCCTCCTTCTGAATGAGGACCTTGATCTCTGGAAATCTTAATGGCCGACATGGAGGACAAAGCAGAGCTTCACTTAGTTGTCTTAATGAGATGGGGCTTTGGCCTTGAACGACTGACACAAAGGCATCCTTATTCAGGGGACTGCTGAGTAGAGGACAAACTGATTAATTCTTACCTCATTCAAACCTGGAGTGATAGTTGGTGCGGCAATAAAAACAACAAAAGGAGCAAACTCCGCTGTTCTCAGGACCTTCAGTGCCTGTGTAAACAAAGAAGAAAACTGAGACTTAGAAATAACCGATGCAGTGTTCAGACAAGCCCACAGAAAATGATACAACTGGAAAAGCCCTTGATTCAAATTTTTGGCCAGATATTATTAAATTTACCAACATTATAAATAACTTATATGACTTCTTTTTGTCCAAGGGGTGGACAGTAGCCGTCGGAAAATAAAAGCTAACAAATTGGACATTTTTCTTAGGAATCTCATGAATCGATCTGAATTATTTTTCTGCAGAAAAGTGAATACTGATTATGTTTGGTTACTGTTCATTCAAACCTGGTAATTTCAGTTTCTAGGAAATGCATTTTGGGGTAGATGGGGGCCAGCAGGCTGGCTCAGAACTCATCTAGAGCCCACCAAACCACACTGCAAATTGCTCACAGGGAGAGCAAGTCCTGACCACTGTGACTGTTCACACCGACACAGGCCTTCTGAGTTGTCCCAGGGGAGGACCCCCCACCCCCCGCTACTCTGGGACTCTACAGGGAAGGGAGACCCCGTGTAGAGATGGAGCCTGGAGCTACTCTAGAAGCCATGTGACTGTGAGTAATTTGCAGGCTTGTGATGATACCTGTGTTCAAGGGAGAGGCATCTCTGAGGCCCTTTTCAGTTCTGTTCTGAGGCATCTAAAACCTCTAACTGCACGCTACAAGTTTGCACAGAGATAACTGCAAAGTCCGCACGTGATGCTGTGGGAGTTGATTCTGGTCAGGGGTTGGTGCTTCTGCCCCTCCCCTCTGAGGACAGGGCTCTCCCCTGACTCCAAGCAAGGGGTTACACTCCCACCCTGCAACAAAGTCCAACATAGGCACACAGTTCACAAGTGCCTGACACGTAACTAATTCGTATGCATCAGGGGTAAATATCTTGCTGTCCTTTATTTAAGAATCTAACATGTCTATTCTGTTAGCCACAGTTTGCTTTCTAAACAGCCTTTCAGTTGTTTGTGTTGCCCTATCCCTACTCCCCCATCCCCACCCCCAGTGCCTGGTTTGCTGTAGTAGCAGTTTGGACTGCTTTCCAATTCCCAGGTGGCTCAGTGGTAAAGAATCCGCCTGCCAATGCAGGAGACACAAGAGATGTGGGTTCAATCCCTGGGTGGGGAAGATCCCCTGGAGAAGGGCATGGCAACCCACTCCAGTATTCTTGCCTGGAGAATCCCATGGACAGAGGACCCTGGCGGGCTACAGTCCATGGGGTCGCCAAGAGTCGGCCACGACTGAGCACACGTGCACAGAGCCATGTGATCTTGGTCACATGAGGTCACATAAAGGTCAGAGTGAGCCTTTAGCACACAGAATGATTGTTCTAACAGGACTTCCCAGGTGGCGCTAGTGGTGAAGAACCCGCCTGCCAATGCAAGAGATGCGAGTTCGATCCCTGGGTCGGGAAGGTCCCCTGGAGGAAGGCATGGCAACTCACTCCAGTATCCTTGCCTGGAGAATCCCATGGACAGAGAAGCCTGGCAGGCTGCAGTCCATGGGGTCGCAGAGTCAGACACAAATGAAGTGACTTAGTATGGCACGGCACAACCCTACTAAGCCCTACCACTAGAATGATCTTTGGGAACTACAAATTTCCTCATATCACCCCTCCACTCCAGACCCTGCAAGAGCTCCCTCTTGGCCTTGGGATGAAATGTAGCCTGGTCCACGCTCACCTTTCTGTCCCCCTCTGTGGACAGGCCTTGCTGAACTGCTTTCAGTTCCACAAAAGGGTCAACCTTTCTCTTCCTGCTCCTTCTGCCTGGATACTCACTCCATCCCCTGGCCCCCATTCCCCACTCTTCCTGTTGCTTGGCTGAGTGTTCTTTCTTCTGCAAATCCTTTGTGAGCTCTGAGTGGAGGCAGGAGCCCCTCTGGTGTGCTCCTGACACACCCACACTTAGGTACCTGTAGTGCCCATCACCATGGAAATGCAAGTATCTGGATGCTGCCGGCTAAGCTTCTTGAGGGCAGGGCTGTATCATTCAGTGGTTGCCTTCCTGCCCCAAATGGCATCTGGCAGAAATTGTTTTTTGATCAAGCAAAGAGGTAAAAGTAGTACGTATAATTCACACAAAGTCTGTTTTGCCTTTTGAGGCAGGTTTGATTAGAGGGCATTGTGTTTTCATGCCTCAAGCGACTCTCAGCCTCTGAATATCAAGGCATGGAAGAGGCAAACTGGTTGCTCAAGGTTTTGACTTTCCTATTCAGTGCAAGGTTCACTTTCTCTAGGATTAAGCTTCTGAATTTTAGTTACCATTTCTCCTTGTGGGGTAAGGGAGTGTGGCACATTATTTTGCCTGCCATCAAAGTGCTGTCAAAAAAAGTGCTTTAATTGTGACAGTCACAGGCTCAGATTCCCTGTGGGAGAAACCTCTTCGAACTTGCATATGTTCATTTTTGAAAGAGGTAATTGGCATTTCTTTGCAAAGCCTTTTGTGACTGAAGATTTTCGCAAGGAACAAATACCATGAAGTCCATATATAGCTCAATGGAGCTTAACAGGGATCTTCGCTTAGAATGGGCCTTTCTATCATTAATATTGGGGGCCTTTTTTCTATCCTTCCTATGTTCATAAATCAGGTGACTCCAGGGTTAGTTGAGACATAAGTTTTCCTTGTCACTCCACACCCACCCAGAGTCACCTTCTGGGCAACTTGGATGGGGACAAACTAAGGCACAGTCCCTACCCTTGCTCCCATCCCTGAAGTGCCTGTGGTCCAAGGGCCACAACCCTCCAATGAAGTTGAGAATACTGCCCTTGGTGTGAAACGGACTTTTCTCCACTCGGTGACCACAGCCTAAAAGCCACCTAATTGAGAATTACTCCTATTACTACACCAGAAAACTCAGCAACTGTTATCTGCCTACAGATTACCCTGCTCTACACAGCATTCACGGGCTTCCCAGGTGGCGCAGTGGTAAAGAATCTGCCTGCCAACGCAGAAGACACAGGAGACATGGGTTCGATCCCTGGGTCAGGAAGGTCCCCTGGAGGAGGGCATGGCAACCCACTCTAGTATTCTTGCCTGGAGAATCCCATGGACAGAGGAGCCTGGTGGGCTACACTCCATGGGGTCGCAAAGACTGGGACACGACTGAGCAACTTAGTACTACCACCACAAGGCAGTCACACTCTTAGTCTTTAACCATGAAGACGGCAAGGTCATTCAGCACCTACTACATGAGACCGTCAATGGACACTGTAGTCACCACACCACCAACTGCCTCTTATGTCTAAGGAGCAGGTGATATATTCCTTTAGCAGTTAACTCCAAGGAAAGAACCAACATACTTTCCACTAGATGAGAATTATGTGATTCATGACATTCTCCTTTTTGTCCTGGCTGCCAGGAAGTTCCGAGCCTCATTTCATGTTTATCACAGTAACTACAGTAGCCTCTGTGGTTAGTATATTTGCTTCCTCCTTCTGCTCATGGCTTTGACTTTCTCTCCTATATTATTATAGTTTCAAAAATGGTAAGATGCCTGGAATCCTGACTAAGATCTTGCCTAGTCTCCCTTATACCTTCAGCAGTCACATGCACATCCTCAGTTGTTCTTGAAGGCCTCTCTCCCCAGACTCTGCTCTACTTACGGCTCTCAAGTGGCCGCCATTTTCTGGCACAGTCTTAGCTTGCCTGAAATTCAGGAGCAGGAAATGGGATTGCTTCACCAGGATCCCCCTCCATCAGGCCATTAATAGGTGGCTTTAAGATGATCTCTAAACCCTCTTCCTTTTTAACCTTTAAGACGAGACACAGATTTGTTAATATTCATAGGCAAATATCTCTTTCTGAATCCCCGAGAAGGGAGTCTAGAAAGATCACTGAAAATATGTTGAATTCAGACAGGCAACGAAGCATTAATTTAACATTTAAAACTAACTCTTTTTCTTTTGCAGATGAGTTGATTTAATGGCTCATCTGTGGCCAATAATTAATCTCAGGTTACTACCCTCAAAGAATAAAAACTCATTTGACCAAGTATCTAAGAAGCAGCTATCTTTAAGACTTATTTGGTTTTTGCAAAATTAAAAAGTACTTAAGGGCAAACATCTGAGTCATTTTGGAGAAAGATCTAAGGGCTTAAGAAGAATACAATGACCCAAGAAACTGACTTCACATAACAGCTTCTAGTTCAGAACCTGGCTCTTGTTTCCAAGTCCAGATCCCTAATAGGACTGTACATCCTCCTTGATGACAACCTTTCACCCTGTGGGTGAAAGCAAAGCCACAGCAATTCTGTTACTGGCAACTCTTCAATGCAGCAAATGGCCAAATCAGAATATAATTAAAATCTAAAAAAAACCCCAAAACAATCCCCCCCCTTTTTCTTGGTTACATCATGTGGCATGTGGGATTTCTTAGTTCCCTGACCAGGGATCAAACCTGTGCCCCCTGCAGTGGAAGTGCAGAGTCTTAACCACTGGACCACCAGGGAAGTTCCTAAAACTATCTCGACTACATTGGAGCTATGAGAGTTCTGGGATTAGGGACATAGATTATTTTCTGAGCCATGGCTTTATTTCCACGAGAAATCCGCTCTACAGCTTTCCTCAGGTTTAACTTCCTTACAGATTTTTCTAAATGCTAAAGTTTAAATTGTACTCCTATGTACAAGGTGCACCAGCTTAAGGATTAATCAGGGTTAACTTTTCTAGGATTCTACAGTGAAAGGAGGCTGGGATTTTCTCTTTAAAAAAACAACCCAAATCCAAACCAAGACTGTTCAAGTGACAGTTAGGTTAAGCCTTGATTTCTTCATCTACAAAAGTGGATACAGATGTCTCGATCTCTGGTTACAAGGATTAGGTAGAAGAACTAATTGCTTGGCAAATGTAGAGGAACACAATCTATTCCTATTATTTTAAGAGAAGTCAGGTTACTCATTTTTGTCTGAAGTCTTTACCATGGTCCTTTGGGATTAAAGCAGAACCGTAGCATCTTATATGGTATTATTACACATGTGTTCAGTTTGGCCTGAACTGTCTAAAGTCAGTTAATACGGCACAGACAATGAGCTGAACACCAGTGTGGGCTTTCTAGGGTGTCAGCAGTGGCTGAAGGGAGACAGCTGTAAAAATGCCACCTGGCACTTCTTCCATTATAGGTGGTTTTTGATGAACACTGAGGAAGGAATTTCATCCTTACCAGCTTGCCTTATTTGTATTCTTAGCTCCTGGCAGAATGCTTAGAACATACTAAGCAGTTAATACAGGCTGGTTGAGTCCAACTGTCCGTGACACACCATGGAGTGGGTAATCAGACGGCCAGGGTGGGAAAAGGGCATGGAGAAAATGTCCTAAGGAGAGAGACTCCCCAAAGCAACGGGGCTCTGCCTGACAGCAAGTTGGTCATGGCCACGGGCATCCTGAAGGCAGGGTGCAGGCCCCGTCCAGCCGCGGGGGGCGAGTGGGCTGAAGGGAGAGAAGCCTGAGGGCGAAGCCCAGATGGTGCAGGCTCTGGGCACCTGTGGCTGGACCGCTGGATGTGACGGTCATGGCGCCTGGGACCAGAGCGGTCAACCAGACTGATGAGGGAAGCGGGATCCGCGTGATCCCCGAGCCCAGGGCCCTATCTCTCCCGAGAGACCCCAGTTCTGAGAGGAGGGGGACAAAGGAGGCAGGAGAGAAGAAAGCGGTGAGCCCCGCCAGCAGACAGGGAACAAGGAAGATGTCCAGGTCAGGCCACAGGTTGCTCTGGTGCCCAGTGCCGCACGTGGGCATCCTGGTAAGGCCGAGACAAGTGTCTCCCACTCAGCAGTGCAGAGCAGTGCAGGGCTGGGCAGGGGCGAGGGCACAGGGAAGCTGGGCGCCAGGAGGGGAGCAGCAGTAGCAGCAATAGCAACAGCGGTGGCGGCAGCGGCAGCAGGTGAGGCAGAAAGCCCTGGAAAGTGGGCTGAGGTAACGCGGAGGGGGTCTGAGGAGCCCTGCAGCCAGCATACTGCTAGAGACATTACTACCAGCAGAAAACGACGTTCAGGTGAAGACCAGTGTGGAACCCAAGGACAGGGTGTCGAAGACCAGGACCAGGATTGAGACTTTGCCTCTAGCCACCCCTGGCCAGAAGATTTTTCCAATCCCTAGTAAGGAGGGATCAGTAGTTAAACAAAAATCAATCTACATTACACATCATATATTTAGTTCTCTAAAGGTCCAAGTTCATTGTCAAGTACACTGTATAGCGTTCACCCTACTGTTGCTTTCCTCCCCAGCCCCTTAACCAGATTCCAAGTTCAAGAACCCCATCAGCTGGGACATGGAAATGGCTGAACCCCCTGGCCCTGAGGTTAGGATCTTGGGGCCGAGTAACTGAGCCACCAGGCCCCAGGTCACATAAACCCTGGTTAAGCTGGTTCCATCCACTTTTGGGGGATGGTTAGGGGCCCATGTCTCACACAGTGGCCCTTGACCAGGGATCTTCCCTGCCCCGGGGTAAGCCTTCTGGTGAAACAAAGCCTGCTGGAGGAGAGCTGGTCTACCATTTCAGCAGGTGGTATACTGATTCTGTTGATAAGTGACATGGGATTTTCCGTACAGGTCAGTCTTAGAAACGGCAGGCCGCAGAGTCACATGGGCACCCACAAACCTCTCCTGTAACCTGCCCGGGTGTCTACAACTCCTAAATCCTTCCTACTGGGCTTTGAGTCCCACTTGTTAGTTTGTCCTCTGATGAAAAATAGCTTGTGAGCATTTTTGATGTAAGGCCTTGTGCTTTTTCCTTTTCAAGTTTAATAATTTCGATTTCTTCCAGCACAGGATGCATCTGCAGGTCATCTAATCGTCTCTGAGCCCTCTCTAGGTTCTCCATATGCCTCCAAGTTTAAGCTCAGGGTCAGGCACTGTCCCTCAGTAAAGAGGTGGAGGAAGCTGAGAACCACCACGGGTCTGTACCCCTGCTCCACCTGGCATACCCTAGGGCTCGCGCGTGCTTGCACTCATAAAGCTAGGGCTGCACATCAGACCCAGGGCCCAGGGTCAGAATTTCTTGCTGGTGATTAACCTAAGATGCTGGCAGAGGCTCTGATGGTCTAGTGTGAGCTGTACCAAGAGAGGAAAGGTAGCTGCGGTGTTTAACCAAGTGCCAGAGTGTCATCCTGAGTCAGATTACTGGAGGGTTTCTGGCAGGCACGGACCTGATCAGGCGCCTTATTGAGCGCCTGAGTATAATGAATCTCATGAGAGAACAGTTTCTCTTTCTTAGATACACTGTGTGCACTCTGAGCACAACGGTTAGCTTGCATTTTGGGTGGTTAACTCACGGTACCTTCATTGCCGATACTTTCCTGCAGCTTGCTATTAGATTATTATGTGACCCATGATGTTCTGATGGCACTTTTTGATTTCAGAACCTGAGCTTAGCATGCAGGCAGGATGACGGCGTGCCAGGGGTGGCCGGGCATTACCTGAGGCTCCACGTCCAGTATTGCGATGAGACCTTGCTCGTGGATCTTGCGGATGGTCTCCAGTTTTGTCCCGTACATCGCATCCTCGTGGCTGCCGTACTCCAGGTACTCGTTATTAGAGATGTCTTGCATCATTTGGTCATGAGATACAAAGTAATAATTCTTTCCGTTTTCTTCATCTTTCTTTGGAGGTCTGGTTGTATCTGCAAAGTCACAGGTCGAAAGAGGTTTAAGAGGCTGATGCTCCCAATGGACCTGTGCTCTGCTGTGCTTAGTTGCTCAGTCATGTTCGACTCTTTGTGACCCCACAGGCTGGAGCCCGTCAGGCTCCTCTGTCCATGGGGATTCTCCAGGCAAGAATACTGGAGTGGATATCCTATGCTCTCTCCAGGGGGTCTTCCCAACCCAGGGATTGAACCCAGGTCTCCTGCATTGCAGGCGGATTCTTAACCATCTGAGCCACGAGAGGAGCCCCCAGTGGACCTACCCAAACTCAATCTCTCTTAAAAGCCATGGATCCTGTAGCATATGTCATGCTCTGTTCCCACCTCCAGTAGCTTTGTAGAAATCAGTTCTAGAAGTCCTATTTGTTCATGTGACATCAGAACACAGTAGTTGGTTAGTTGTTTGGTTTGGTGAACCTTTCTGTGTGGGGATGAGATCTATTTCATCCCTTCAAGGGTAATGACAGGGGAAAGACACTAAATGACCCAGGATTAATTTAACTTACTGTATGCTTTAACGCAGTTAGGTCTTCAGAGAAGGAAAAAGGAGAATTAAACAATGGAAAACCCCAAATGGTTATTTAAGTAAATGAAAATTAGGAAAAGTTTAAAAAATTCAGTTCCTCAGTCTTACTAGCCACATTTCAGGGGTTTAGTACTCACATGTGGCTAGTGGCTACCATACTGGACAGCACAGATATAGAATGCTCTCATGAAAGAACATTCTATTGAATAGTGCTGGTTTACAGCATCATATACAAGGAGACTATTAGAATACAGCAAAAGGGATACCATATTGGAGACATAATGACCTTAGCCAGACATGGCCATAACAGTTAGGAAAGACCTAAACCAGGAATTGGCAAACTATGACTTGTGGGCCAAACAGGGCCTGCTGTCTGTTCTTGTGACTAAAGTTTTATTGGAACACAGCCATGCTCATTTGTTTACATATTGTCTATGGCTGCTTTCAAGCCACAATGGCAGAGTTGAGTGGTTGTGTCAGAGACCATATGGCCTTCAAAACCTCAAATATTTGCTGTCTAGTCCTTTACAGAAAAGGTTTGCTGACCCCTGACCTGAGTGAGTGTTTTAAAGTATCTGCCCATAAGTCCTACTTGTGTGGGATACTAACAGGACTAGCATTCTCCAAAATGCACTTTAGGAAATGTTTTTCTAGATAAGCCAGAAACGACAGTTTTAGTTTTCTTTCTCCTTTTGCTTCTTTGCTTTTTTGAACAGGGACAAATTTATGCAACTCTTTGTTGTACATGAGTCCAAACCCAGGGGGAGTTCCCCAACTCCTGCTTCAAATAGACTGTACAACTCCCAAGTGCTCATGGACATCGAAGTGTGGATGTTTAAAGAAGAACCCTTTCTCCAGGCACACAAAAAACTGAAGAAACAGCGTACTACGTTGACGCTGTATTATGTGCTATATACATACCCATGGTCAAATATTATGGCAAGTAGACATGATTAGGGTCAGCAACAGCACACTTTAAAAACCAAGCTAGTTCACTGGCCATTTAATAACATAGAATTTCAACTGCTTACATGATCAAGAAGAAAGGTTAGCTAAGCTTGCTATGCTGATGGTCTAGACATAAGGAGAATTAAAATAATATTTGGAAGTATTTTACTAGAAAACCCAAGTGGTACTGATTGAAAGAATATTTGGTGAATTTTTTTTTTTTTTTAGTAAATCAGGCAGGGTTCTGGGATGACAGTGGTCTGATGAAGCCTCACAACTCTCTGGGGTGTAGAGAAAAGTCAGTGGTGTTGACATGGCATTGGAAGGCGCTGCAGGATGGAGTCAATCATCACCCATTCTCCTTTAGCTCTTCCCACTCTGAACAAAGCTCTAACTGCGAGAAAACTTTTGGGATTCAAATGTTAAATTTTGGAATAGTAATAATAATAATCATAAAATGAGAGTTGTAAGGTGGCTATTATCTATCCAGTATCTGCTAAGTACTTCACATGACCTCAAATCCTCTTCATCTTCCTGGAATTACTTCATTTTGTAATTGAGGAAACAAAGAGGACATGAGATTAAGGATAAGATAGAGAAAATCAGGAGAATAAAAATATTATAGATTTAAAATTCTTTACAATAAGCAGTGGATAGCCCATTGGGTTTTAAAAGTGATAAAAATCAACAACTTAGGTACTGATTAAGGAAAATACTGTTATATCAAAGAAAACTATACTATCATTAAAACCTGTTTTTCTGAAGAATAATTAATCTGGGTAACATTTATGACATACTGTTGGAACAATTAGTTTACGAACAGATTGGACGAGCCCAATTTTGTTAAACTATAACAGTGATAACACACACATACACATGATGTGTTTGCACTAAGAGAAGCCTGGAAGGATATTCAATAAAATATTGATGGCACTATTATTTGGGAGCTGGTGGCTCAGTGGTAAAGAACCTGACTGTCAATGCAGGAGACTTTGGGTTCAATCCCTGGGTCAGGAAGATCCCCTGAGGAGGAAATGGCAACCCACTCCAATATTCTTGCCTGGGAAATCCTATGGACAGAGGAGCCTGGCAGGCTACACCATGGGTTCACAAAGAGTTGGACATGACTGAGTGACTAAACAATAACTATTAGGGGTGGGGTGGGGTTGGGATTCACTGTTAACTCATTTTCTTCTTTGTTCTTTTCTGGATTTTCCAAATTTCCTATAATGAACAGTTCTTACTTATGTCATCAGAAAAAATATGTAAATTATAAGGTTAGAAAAATACTAGGAAAAATATACTTAATTGCTTACGTGGAATAGGGTATGCAAACCGGTCTGGGTGCTTTGTGATGAGGGTGTTCTTTATGTGTCTTCTCCCAACACCATGTGCACCTATGTAATTTTTTAAAAAGTTAAAATTGATAATTGTTAATAATAATTGTAAAATGTTTTGAAGATGAAAATAAGAAAGCCACTTATACAGTCAAACTTACCTAATAGGACTAGTGTTTTCCTTTTGAATGCTGGCAGTTTTACTACTTCTTCATATGTAACAAGATCTAATTGATCAAACACTAAAATGCAAAGATTTAGAAGGAATATAAATTTACAGAAGGAATAGTTCATGTATATAAATTATAATTTTACTGGCAAAACCAAAATTATAGTAAATTCATGTCTTAAGAAATATGAATCCAACTTATGATATATAGCTCACATGTAATTTAAGTCATATAACCTTTCAGGAGAAGATTTTACTTTTAAGCCCATGAAAATGCACTTTAGAACCAGGGGCATCCAAAGACATGTTGAGCACATGCATATAAGTCCAATTGTAAAAGATACTGCATATTTTTTCATGCAGTATCCAACAAATCATATGAGTTCATTCAAAACCACATGCTGTTCATATTTTTGCAATTTTAAGAAATCAGCAATACTAAAAAGAAAAAGTCTCCAGACAGCGACTAACATGAATATAGCGTGAATGCAACTAGAGTTAACCAAGAAAGAGGCCAGCTAGATTATTTCTAGGGATGGATGAGAGATGCATGGACAGCTGGTCTTTAACTTGATGGTTGGTTCTTTCAGCAGAGTTGCTGAAGGTAGCATGCTAGATTCTGTCAAAGTCAAGTTCTGTAAGTATGATTTCACAAACTTTGGAAATGAGCATCTCACAGGTTTTATTGTAACCCAGCTAGCTATCCATTCAATGGAAAGTCTTGGGTGTGTAAGTAGGGGAACATGGTTCCCTGGACCCCTAACTTTGTCAGCCTGTGTGTGGTAAGTTGGGATGGACAGAACTGGAAGAAGCATGAAGCAGTCTGAACTTGAAAACCTTTGCAAAAGGGAGTTCTCTAATCATTACAGACTGAGAAGAAAAGCTTTAAAAATAGCTTTTTGAAACCTGATTCTTAATAAAACTATTACAAAAACTTTCCCAAGAGGATGATCGTTCCTGTTGAAGTTTAAGGTAGTTTGATTCTCACACACATTTGAAAATTCTCACAAGAAGGTTAAAATCATCTATCTGTGTTTCTGTAATATTTTTTTTCTATGTGGTATTACCCAAATGTTGTCAGGCACACACTGAAATTTCTTTTCTTTTCTTTTTTTTTAAAGAATATTGAATAAGGTCTGGATTTTAGAGGGGTTGAAATAAATTCCATGAAACTGATTCCATGGTAATAAAGGAATCTACAATGCTTCAGTCGATCATTAAGAGATGCGTCTACTCCCTGAAACAATATGGCCAAATGCTTTTGAATATCAGCTCAGTCCTTAATATTTGTGATCTTCCCAGTAGCAAAGAACCTTAAAATGCAAAATAGGATACTCTGGAATGCAACAGATCAGAAACAAACAGAAGTATCATTCCCAAAATATTAAAAAAGAGAAATACAATATGTTAAAAATAAGGGTTAGTGCATGTTAATGGGTATTTATGCATTTGTTTTCCTTTGATAACTCGATTGCATAAAGGTTGACTAAAAGACTTTAAAGCATATTTCTCTAGCAACAGCTAAAAACCACAAAATACTTTCTGTGTTTAGAATGGCAGATTCACAAAATCGAAACGAACAGGAGGTTCTCTGCAGGGCAGAGCTTGCTAGTCATGCTGCAGTGGTAATGGTGGCGAAGAGTTGTAAAAATAAAAGCAGGAGAGCAGACGGCATTGCTCTTTATACCTATTGCCCTCTGAGTGCTATGTCCATCAAGAAAAGTATGCTTATGAAAGAGGTCCATCAACAAGCTGATATATTTTAGTATCTAGAAATAATCAAGCATCTCACAAAAGAGCAAGATGTTGACACAGATTTTTCTGAATGGTATATACATCTCTTTCCCTCTATAGAGCCCTAACTCCAATCTTACTGAATTAAGTCATCTTTTTTCAACCACATAAGAATGAGTTAGATATTAACAATCAATACGACAAACAAATGAACAGATGTTACACATCAATATCTTAACCATAAATGAGTAGCATGAAGAGGTTGCTCTGGTCTAAATGAAATCATCACATGGCCACAGGATGGAGAAACAACAAAAGAGGATATTTTCAGATATGACATACAAGGAATATAAGGAGAACACTTTGAGACTGAACTTTTAAAGGTTTTAAGCTGTTTGCTGATTAAAAGAAAGGGACTTAATGAGAGGAAATTGTCAAAAACAAAGAGGCACAGTCACTCAACAGGTTACTTACATGCACAGAGGCCATTGGGAGTAAGACAGCATGAAAAATGTACAGGGGTCATTGAAATATGGCTTTTAATATATTAGTAAAATAAAAGTATAATATGCACAAAAGAAACTTTACCATGCAATATTCTAAACACAAGGCAAATAAATCACATTAAGAAACAAACTCATTTTAATAAAAAATCCAACAATACCCTTATAATAAGTCAGTAGGTTTTATATACTAGCAAATGCATACAAGTTTTGTCTGGGAATCATTACAAGAAACCTTCTTCAGGGAGTGTAGGTGTGGAAGTCTTTTGCTTTTCATTTTGTCTTTTCTAATCACATGTGCCTATTACTTTTACTATTTAAAAAACAGTCAACAGGGCCACTTTCAGTTGTCTTTAGAGTTCTCGGTATTAAAGAAAACAAAAGTAATAGTTTTTTAAATTCAACAGTACTAATTTGTGGTATAAGCATAATTTAAGCACACCTATGAATGGTACTGTAGAAATCCTTTATAGATTTATTCATATTTGTGTATATAAATGGGGTTTCTCAGGATATTTAAATACCACTGCTCAGGACTTTAACATTAAAAAAAAATGAATTAATGAAGACTTTAAGAAAAAAGTTTGTACTAATAACTTGACCTAAAACTGATTTTGGAAGTCCTAGGGCTGCTGAGGAATCTCAATGCCTCAAAGAGTATAGTTCTTCTAGAAGCATGACAATGCTTTTTGTGTCAAATTTATGACAAAAAATTTTTTATGTGTTACAGAAAATGTCTTTGCTGTAAACTCAAACATAATCAAATCTATTCCCAAGGCTTCAGAAATACAGTCTGGTACATCGTCCTGACTTCTCTGTAAGCTATTCAACATTCAAGACACCTGTAAGTATTTAGGTAACTACTCTCCAGTAGAATCTTTTTCCATAAAAAAAACTTAAACATTTATTCCTTGTCTCAGTAGGAAAAGCCACATAGTATCTTCAAATATCAAACCTCCACTTAGGTGAGAAATTTCACAGAAGTAACACGGGGCTGAGTGCACACACAAATGCTTGCAGTGGCCAGGTAACTAATTTGTTTGAGTGAATGGGCCACGTGCAAGGATGGAGCCATGGATACAATGGATTGTAGAGAATGAGTGTTCATCCAAGAGGGACCTCAACAGCCTAGAGTTGCTAAGGGAGGAAATGGGTCCCATGTTACCACACTCCTTTCCTTCAAGGAAAGGTAGAAACCCAGATTTTATGTTAAATATTTGATTTTCAGTTGATTATTTTAAACACTATGTGTGTATGGAAAAAACAACATTTGTTTATGGGTCACATTCAGCTGATAGACTCCCACTATATAAAGTGAGAAGGAGGCAACAGTTTGAATAGAATTATGCTTTAACTAAACACGTGGAATTTCCAGGTAACAGAAATGGAAATAATTAATTCTAGTATTTTATCATTTCCATCAGTTCTAGGTCTTAATAAAGTTCTCATCTTTCATTTTTACTACAAATATAAACAACTTCAGAATTTAATGATGAGGTTTGGATCCTGCTATCAACAGTTGCAGAATTCTCAGACAGGAAAAAAAAACATATGGTCCTTATTTTTTAAAAATTATTTTTCAATGTATAAAAATTAGTTGCATTTCTTTTTAAAATTGAAGTATAGCTGACTAACAATGTTTTAGTTTCAGGTGTATAGCAAAGTGATTCAGTTTATATATATTCTTTTTCAGATTCTTTCCCCTTATAGGTTATTAGAAAATATTGAGTTCCCTGTGCTATACAGTAGGTCCTTGTCGGTTACCTATTTTATATGTAGTAGTGTGTATATGTTAATCCCAATGGCCCTTATTTTACTTTACTGAGGACTATGGGAAGATCCCCTACTGTATTTTACAATCAACTCTTGAATAAATCAGAAAACCTCTTTCAGAAATATAGTTTGATTTGTGGCCTATGAACCCATTTGTCTAGTTCTTGGTATTTAAAAATATGATATTTCAAAGTACTCAAAGCATTTACTTTCCTATTGGAGGTCAATAGTATGTGTTTCTCTCTTTTAGAGCAATTCTTTATGTCAACAGTGCCACATATTAGGGTAAACTTTCATCATAGCTAAAAGCAGAACAGCTGATAAAATACTTGACTTTCCTTCCTGACAGTTTCGTCTCTTATAAAGTCAAGGTAATAAGCAAATGGTTCTTCTGGTCTTTATGATTAACAAAACGTAAGAGTTGGTTTGTAATGGGGAAGAAAGCTGAAAAGAGGTGGCAGATAGGACTTGATGAGGAAGACCACTGCTTAGGAAGATGCTACAGGTAACAAGAAGTGGTGGTGGTCTTTGCTACTCCTCTTAATTTTAAGTTTACAAGATCTTAGATACATCCATGGTTTTGGATAGGAGTGTTGTGTTAAAAGAAGACAGAGAAAAAGCAATCCTATTCCATCTCTATGAGGCTCCTGCCTTCTCCATCAGGGGTGATAAAGCCTTCAATATAATGGGCAACGTTTACCAGAGCTAAACCCTTAGATAAGGGACACCAAGACTGAGTACTTGGCTTCATTAAATGATACCCATTTGTCAGGGCCAGCGATGAAATAACCTGAGATCCACTGAACTTTAGAATTGGCAAAGATATCCTTGAGTGACTAAAACCCAGTCTCCTCATTTTGAGGCCCACAGGAGTCAAATGATTTACTTGAGTTGAATGGTTACTCAGGCGTCCTAACTCCTGGTCCTAGCTCAGGCTGGCTATTAAGCTTACAGGTGTGTTTGCAGGCCCACCAAGTACCACCTATGATGAATCAGAGAGAATGGGAACAATGGAAGATCAGTGGAGCCCTGGTGGTCAAAGAATGGAAAAAGTGGACTGACCACCAGATGGGGTACTGGTTCTCTGGTAAAATTCTTAAGTGAACTATTCAGTGTATTCTTTGTCAGAATTTAGAGATTCTAGTTTTTCAACTGACTTCTTATTTTTCCTCAGAGTTGAATGAAAGAGTACTGGCAAACTGGATACTCATCTCTACATGCCCTCTATCAGTACAGTATAAAAAGCTAAGGATGGATTAACAGCCTCATTGGCCATTTCTTTGCTTTTCTAGGTTTAAATTAATTTTAATGCCATCTATATAAAAATTACAAGGTGATACATAAATATGTAATGTCAACAGACCTTTTGAACCTGTTTGAAGCTGATGGAAATCAAGGTGATTATGGAGACTTGGCAATAACCACTGACATTTTGTGTTAAACAACATTCTGCTGATACTACAGTGAATTTCTTCAAATAGTATTACTTAAGCATTTACAATTAGTTTTAACTACTTATATTTAACTAATCTACTTTAAATATTTCTTCCCTTTATGAAACAAAAAATACCATTATTAGACTAGTGTTCTATAGTGGTGCTTAATCAGAGATGATCCATTTTACTGGAATACAAATATCATGATGGGAAAGATTCCTTATTTAACTGAACCATTTAAAATTAAGCCATGTGGTCACTCACATTCATTCCACATTATACAGTACTTCAAAGTGTTTACTTTTACTCCCAGATCAAGAAATGAATCATTCAGAGTTTCAAAATAATTTTTCCTGGTAAATGGTAATAAAACATTCTACAGAGGGAATAGCATTTCATATTTGTCAGGAATATTATACCATCAAATTGGGTATGCATGATTGCATTCACTTGATATTTTTTCTTTTGCCATATATTTGATGATAGAGTTATTTCTGAAGCCTTGGGAACTAGCCTAATGCCCATGTTGGGCTTGCAATTCCTCAGAAAAAGTTCCTTATAAAAGGAGTCATATTAAGAAGGCATTAAAAGTAAGTAAATCCCACTCTATATCATCATGAAGTTTCTTTAACTTAAGTTACATCCTGTGAGTCTTCTGGGAATTTTACTTCAATGACAGAGCATGGTTTTTTGTATTCATTTCAGTTCTTAGCAAATGAGTGACTATTTTGACTTAAGTTGAATGCAAGCTTCAAAACAGACAAACATACCATGAAGGGCAGGCCAAGATAACGTCCTTGGTCTTTTAGGAGCTAGGAAGTACCATGAAGGAAGAAGACTAGTGACAGGAACTAATGTCATTTGTGCTCTTTCAAATCAATCACAGCTCTGTTAAGAGTGCACATTTGCCCTGAGGAATGTGTCACAGGGCTATATCCTAGGGCCAGAGAGGAGCCAGGAGTGAGGGTATTTGCTCAAAACCAATCTCAGCAAGAGGCAAGAATCCTGGTGACTTGGCAAGCCCTCAGTCTCTCATTTCTCAGGGCAGGACTTAATGTACTGGGTTCTCTGAGTTCCAGAGAGTTCTGTTTCCAAATAGCATTTTCTTCCTATAAAGTAGAGCTCTGTAAAATATTTGGTAAATATAAGCAACATAATAATTGAAGGGAGGGGTTTCTTAAAACTTTTGTAAGCTGATGAAAGATCTCATGTGGTGACATTTTTGGACAGAGAACTCTGAAGACGGAATTGAGGTGTGACATCTACTTTGGTCTTTGAGATGTTTAACCCGTCTTAGTAAGTCGTACTTTTCCCTACCTGCATTGTGCTTTGCCAAATATTTATCTTTGTACTGCTTCTTTTTCTTGCCAAACCAAGTGCAGCTGGCCTGCTGCTCCTGTTTGGTCTTCTCCATGGCAATGCAAGCGACTCGCCTAGCACACAAAGAAAGGGGGAAAAAAAAAACCCACAAATGTATAGTTTTATGCTGATAAGAGAGAAAAACCAGTCATTTGAAGAATGAATTGCATGAACAAACTCCTCAGAAATGCTTCAAATTATTCAGGTAAAGGTTTGTTCCTCGAAAAGTTCCTAGACATGTTTAAAAAAAATGCAGGTTTCTAACAAAATAACATTCTTATCACTTGAACATATACATGTAACTGACGACACAGATGAGAAGTAAACATAATAGTTATGAAATACAGTGCAATGAGTGTGGGATTTTGAATTGAGACAAGTCTGATTTGAATCTTGGCTCTCTCAATTATTAGCTTTTATCAATTTAGTGTTAGGTGCTTTTCTGGAAAATTTACATATATTAATTCATTTAATCTTTCTAGCAACATATGAAATCGTGTCTGTTTCACAGATGAGGGGATCAAAGGACTGAGAGGTTAATTAATTTGTCCCGTGTGTGTGCATGTGCTCAGTCGCTCAGTTGTGTCCAACTCGTTGCAACCCCGTGGACTGTGGCACACCAGGCTCCTCTGTCCATGGGGATTCTCCAGGCAAGGATACTGGAGTGGGTTGCCATGCCCTCCTCCCGGGGGATCGTCCCAACCCAGGGATCGAACCTAGGTCTCCTGCATTGCAGGCAGATTCCTTACCATCTGAGTCACCAGGGAAACCCATGAAAACTGGAGTGGGTAGCCTATCCTTTCTCCTGGGGATCTTCCTGACCCAGGAATCGAACCAGGCTTCCTGCATGGCAGGTGGATTTGTTACCAGCTGAGCTATCTGGGAAACCCAGATATATTTTCATCTTTCTAACAACATGTGAAATGGTGTCTGTTTTACAGATGAGGGGACCAAAGGACTGAGAGGTTAATTAATTTGTCCTGTGTGTGTGCGCATGTGCTCTGTCGCTCAGCTGTGTCCAGCTCTTTGCAACCCCATGGGCTGTAGCCTACCAGGCTCCTCTGTCCATGGGATTCTCCAGGCAAGAATACTGGACTGGGTTGCCATTTTCCTACTCTAGGGGATCTTCCTGACCCGAGGGACTGAATCTGCATCTCTTGTGTCTCCTGCATTGTCAGGCAGATTCTTTACCACTGCACCACCTGGGAAGCCCCTAATTTGTCCCAGTCAAACAGCTAATAAGTGGGAGAATGAGGACAGTTTGGCATCAGAGCCCATGCTCTTAGGTGGTATATTGTTTTGGCAAGTTCCTTAATCTAGAATCCTAGAAATGTTGAAAAAACGCAGGTTTCTAACAAAATAACATTGTATCACTTGGACATATACATATAACTGATGACACAGAAGAGGAGTAAACATATAGTCATGAAATACAGTGCAATGAGTGTGAGATTTTGAGTTGAGACAAGTCTGATTTGAATCCTTGCTCTCAATTGTTAGCTTTTATCAATTTAGTGTTAGGTGTTTTTCTAGGAAATTTACATATATTAAGTCGGCTAATCTTTCTATCTCTTGGATGACTGTTGCAAACAATTTCAACAAAAAATGTAAATAATATCTATCACAGCAGGCACAGTAGTTGCCTAATAAATGGTACTACTATTACAACATGGAGATTCTAGGGAGGGGAAAAAAACTATGACTGAATTCGGTTAGGATTACATTCAGAAAAATCATAATTTTGTTATACATGATTACAGTGTTCAACATTGGTAACATATGCATAAATGTTAATAAGTTGCTCTCTTAGGTTCAGTCTAAGCAAGTACTTGCCTTTCAGGATACTGCCACACAAGGTTTTCCTTATTTAATGACTTTGCTTGTGGGCCAACGTGGGGGTCCCTGAGTGAACCACATATAAGGAGAATTCAAAATCACTCTCAGAATGCCATACAATGCTATTGAAATGATGAATTGTTTTCTAATGAAGTTGTACTGACTTATTATTCTCCCACTAGCAATGCAGAGTTCCTTTGTTCCACTTCCAAGTCAATACGTGGTATTATCAGTCTGTAATTTTAGCCGTCATGGTGGATAAGCAGTGAAATAACACTGTTTTAAGTTTGTATTTCACTGATCATTAATGAGATCAAGCACCTTTTCATATGCTTATTGGCTATTGGAGTTCTTCTTTTGTAAAGTGCCTATTCAAAGACTACTTTCTTATCCAGTTGTCTTTTCCTCATTGATTTGTAGGAAGTCTTTATATGGCCTGAATATTACACTTTTGTTAGTTATATATGTTGCAGGTATCTTCTTCCACTCTGTGGCTTGCCTTTCTAACCTTTTTATAGTATTTGATAAAGATAACATTAGTTTTTAGTCAAATCTAGCAATATTTTCATTTATGGGAAATATTTTTGATATCTTTTTAAGGAAATCCTTCCTTGTCCCTAAAGATATTCTCCAGTATTACCTTCTCAAGAGTTTATAGTTCTGTCTTTCATGTTTTGGTTTTTAATACACCAGAACTGTTTTTTGTATATGGTATGAAGTTAGGGGTCAATTTCTCTCATTTCCCACCCCCCACCCCCCACTCCAATGGATACCAATCATCCCAGCATAACTTATGGAAAAGTTTATTCATTCCTCACTAGTGACTAGATATGAGAGTGTTTAGGGGGGTCTCTTTAGTTGGCCTATTTGAGCATTTCTAAGCCCATACCTTATTATCTTAACTACCAAAGCTTTATAGTAAGTCTTGGTATCATTGAGGCAAGTCCTCTCTATTCTTCTGGAAGAGCATCTTGACTATTCCCAATTCTGTGCAATTCCATGAAAACTTTAGCTTGTCAATTTCAAAATGGTTGGGAATGAATTAAATCTATTAATTAATTTGGGAGGAATAGATATCTTTGCATTATTAAGTCTTCTAGTCCCTAAATACAGTATGTCTATACATTTATTTAGGTCTTCTTTAATGTCTCAATAAGTTTTATAATTTATCCTCTAAATGTCTTGAACAACTTTATTAGATTTGTTCCTAGGTTGTTGATTTAAAAAGATTTTATAAATGGTTTTCAAAAATTTGTAATATTGAAAAATTCAAACATATACAATAATACCATGTAACAAACACCAAATACCTACAACTCAGCTTCAACATTTATTAACTCATGGGTTATTTTGTGTTATTTACAACCTACCCACCCTAAGATTAGGCTTCCCAGGTGGTGCAGTGATAAATAATCCGCCTGCTAACACAGGAGACACGGGTTTGATCCTTGGCTTGGGAAGATCCCCTGGAGAAGGAAATGACAACCCACTCCAGGATTCTTGCCTGGAAAATCTCATGGACAGAGGAGCTTGGCAGGCTACAGTCCATGGGGTCACAAAGAGCTGGACTCAGCGATTGAGAATGCACCCTAAGATTATTTTGAAAAAAAAAAAAAAAATCCAACTTTGTATTATTTCCTCCTTAAATATTCTTAAATTCCCTTTAAACCTATAGGTTTCCCCTTCTTCCCCCTCCCCCTTTTCTTCTTGCAATTTATTTGTTGCAGAAACTGGTTGTCTGTGCTACAGTTTCTGATTTCACCCCTGTGGTGTCTTTAATAAGTCTTTTGTATTTCTTGCAAACAACTAATTAGATCTAGAGGTCTAATCAAACTTGAGCTTTATTTTTCTTTTTTGCAAGAGTACTTTATAGTATTAGGGTGTTATACAGGGTATTTTAAAAAATTACTTTCTATTTTTTTTACTGGTAAATAGAAATAGAATTCATTTTGTATACTTATTTTTATATCAGCCATCTTGCTAAACTCATATTAATTGTAATTGTTTATATATATATTAATAGACTCCTTTGAATTTCTACTCAGAATCCTATCACCTGTAATTTTTTTTCCTTTCCAATTATGTTTGCTATAGGTTTATTGTAGATGCTCTTAATCAGGTTAAGGAAGTTCCCTTCAACTTCACAGTCTGTGAGAGTTTTAATTATGAATGGATTTTGGATTTTAACAAACGCTTTTCCTGCATCTAATGATAATGACTTTGTGGATTTTTCTTTAGTCTGTTAATATGGTGGATTGGTTTTTAAATGTTGAACCAGCTGTGCATTCCCAGCACAAACTCTACTGGGTCAAGATGTATTATTCTTTTTGTAGATTCAGTTTGCTGAATTTCAGATTCTTTTGCTAGATTCAGTTTGTTAATATTTTGCTGAGGGTTTTTACATCTGTGTTCATAAGGGATAATAAATACCCATATTCAAAATTTATTGAATTTTTGTATCAGGGTAACGCTGGGTCATGAAATGAGTCAGGAAGCATTCTCTTCTACTTTCTTGAAGAGTCTTTCCTCCATGTCTCTTTCTTTCTCTTGTTCATTGAGGGCTTTAAAAATTTATATTTATTTTTGGTTAGGAGAAAGACATTTATTGGGAAATACTGTGAACTGTCTCTCAGCAACAGTACCAACGTCAATCTCCATATATTACCTAAGTGGCATACAGAGGAGGCTGATGAAACCTTTGGGAATTCTTCCAGTACAAGCCAATATGTGTTGTTAGTCATAACTACAGCTTCTGTGAGGCATAAGCTCTTTGGAAACCTAAATAGAACTGAGGCATTTTTGACAGGTTAAGAGACCAAAATAAAAAAAATCCTGACCTTGTGAAGCTTATGTTATAGTGTACAGAGTATCTTACAAGAAATGATTTTAAGCTTAAAAAAAGTTCCCAGTAAAAATTTGTGGTGTGGTCATATGTGGTGTAACGAGAGAGGAATGAAACTGATTTTTACCAGGCACTCAGGAAATGAATGTTATTTCTTTTAGCTCTAAGTGCAAGGAAACGGTTAGAATTTAGGTCAACATGGAGGAAATTTCAAACACATGTTTAACATTTATTGCTGACTTGGATGAGGCTCTAGTAGGCAAGGGAAGGGATGACAGATTCAGGGACTCAAATCATATCCAAGGATTAGACTGATGGGCCTTGTCAAGCAAGATGAAATTTACCAAGGATAAAGAAGGTAAGGTATTTGGGTTAAAAAAAATTGATTTCTCATCTGGAGAATGTGAGAAATTTAATTTGGTAGCAACACATCTAAACAAAGCTTCCAGGTTTGGCTGATAGTATTGTTTCAAATCTTTCTCATTAGCATTACATGTCTACCATATGACATTCTAGACACCAATTCACTTTTCCAACAAGGAATTCTTTTTCCCCTCAGCTGGGAATATCTTCTTGTACCGCCAAAGTCCTACTCAACATCTCAAGGAACATACAGTCCAGTGGGCCTCTTCTTCATTATCCTTTCTCCCTCTATAGTCTTTGCAACTTTACTGAGTTCAGTTTTTCTGCAGTAAACTGAACATAATATATAAAGTATAAAATTTCAGTTTTGAAATATTATACATCCCATGAAACCATCATCATAATCTAAACAACAAATATTTTCATCATCCCAGAACTTCTCTTATGCCCTTCTGTAATCCCTCCTTCCCTCCTACAGATCCCCAGGAACTAAAGGTTAGTTTTGATTTTCTAGAGTTTTATATAAGGGAATTATAGTGTGTTCTCTGTTTTGCCTAGTGCTTTTGAGTTTCACTCATATTGTTGTGTGTTACCAATAGTTCCTTTCTTTTAACTGCATCCTATTGTATGGATATGCCATAATTTGTTTATCCATTGACCTGTTGATGAAAACATTAAAAAATGTTTACAAATTTAAATTAAAAAAAATTTTTTTCATGAAAAAATTTTAGAAACTAAAAAAAATTGCAATAGGTGTGTGGCCACTGAGTTTTTGTTAGTGCATTTCTTTTGTCCTTGGAAATTCCTTTAGGTTCTATTTCGAATCTGTTACGCCATTCATCCCTCCCCCCATACTCTGAAGATATTTTTTAAGCATTGTTGTTGTTCAGTCACTCATTTATGTCTGACTCTTTGCGACCCCATGGACTGTAGCATGCCAGGCTTCCCTGTCCTTCACTATCTCCTGGAGTTGGCTCAAACTCATGTCCATTGAGTCAGTGATGCCATCCAACCATCTCATCCTCTGTCGTCCCCTTCTCCTCCTGCCTTCAATCCTTCCCAGCATCAGGGTCTTTTCCAATGAGTTGGCTCTTTACATCAGATGGCGGAAGCATCGGAGCTTTAGCATCAGTCCTTCCAATGAATATTCAGGGTTGATTTCCTTTAGGATTGACTGGTTTGATCTCCTTGCTGCCCAAGGGACTCTCAGTATTCTCCAGCACCACAGTTCGAAGGCATCAATTCTTCTGTGCTCAGCCTTTTTTATTGTCCAGCTCTGACATCCATGCATGACTACTGAAAAAACCACAGCTTTGTCTATATGGACCTTTGTAGGCAAAGTAATGTCTCTGCTTTTTAATACGCTGTCTAGGTTTGTCATTGCTTTTCTTCCAACGAGCAAGCATCTTAATTTTCAAGGCTGTAGTCACCATCCACAGTGATTTTGGACCCCAAGAAAATAAACTCACTGTTTCTATTGTTTCCCCATCTATTTGCTATGAAGTGATGGGATTGGATGCCATGATCTTCATTTTTTGATGCTGAGTTTTAAGCTAGCTTTTTCACTTTCCTCTTTCACCTTCATCAAGAGGCTCTTTAGTTCCTCTCTGCTTTCTGTCATAAGGGTGGTGTCATCTGCATATCTGAAGTTATTGATATTTCTCCTGGCAATCTTGATTCCAGCTTGTGTTTCATCCAGCACGGCATTTCACATGATGTACTCTGCATATAAGTTAAATAGCCAGGGTGACAATATACCACCTTGACGTACTCCTTTCCTCATTTGGAACCAGTCTGTTGTTCTATGTCCAGTTCTTTTTTTTTTTTTTTTTTCTTTTTCTTTTTTTTCCATGTCCAGTTCTAACTGTTGCTTCTTGACCTACATACAGGTCTCTTAGGAGGTAGGTAAGGTGGTCTGGTATTCCCATTTTCCAGCTTGTTGTGATCTACACAGTCAAAGGCTTTAGCATAGTCAGTAAAGCAGAAGTCAGTGTTTTTCTGGAATTCTCTTGCTTTTTCTATGATCCAATGGATGTTGTTGGCAATTTGATCTCTGGTTCCTCTGCCTTTTCTAAATCCAGCTTGAACATCTGGAAGTTTTCGGTTCACATACTGTTGAAGCATAGCTTGAAGGATTTTGAGCATTACCTTGCTAGCATGTGAAATGAGTCCAATTGTGTGGTAGTTTGAGCATTCTTTGGGACTGGAATGAAAATGGACCTTTTCCAGTCCTGTGGCCACTGCTGAATTTTCCAAATTTGCTGGCATATTGAGTGTAACACTTTAAAAGCATCATCTTTTAGGATTTGAAATAACTCAGCTGGAATTCCATCACCTCCACTAGCTTTGTAGTGATGCTTCCTAAGGCCCACTTGACTTCACATTGCAGGATGTCTGGCTTTAGGTGAGTGATCACACCATCGTGGTTTTCTGGGTCATGAAGATCTATAGTTCTTCTGTGTATTCTTGCCACCTCTTCTTAATATCTTCTGCTTCTGTTAGGTCCTTGCCATTTCTGTCCTTATTGAGCCCATCTTTGCATGAAATGTTCCCTTGGTATCTCTAATTTTCTTGAGGAGATCTCTAGTCTTTCCTGTTCTATTGTTTTCCTCTATTTCTTTGCATTGATCACTGAGGAAGGCTTTCTTATCTCTCCATGCTATTCTTTGGAACGCTGCATTCAAATGGGTATATCTTTCCTTTTCTCCTAGCCTTTTGCTTCTCTTCTTGTCTCAACTATTTGTAAGGCCTCCTCAGACAACCTTTTTGCATTTCTTTTTCTTGGGGATGGTTTTGATCACAGCCTGCTATACAATGTTACGAACCTCTGTCCATAGTTCTTCAGGCACTCTGTCTGTTAGATCTAATCCCTTGAATCTATTTGTCACTTACACTGTATAATTGTAAGGGATTTGATTTAGGTCGTACCTGAATAGCCTAGTGGTTTTCCCTATGTTCTTCCATTTAAGTCTGAATTTTGCAGTAAGGAATTCATGATCTAAGCCACAGTCAGCTCCCGGTCTTGTTTTTGCCGACTGTACAGAGCTTCTCCATCTTTGGCTGCAAAGAATATAATCAATCAATCTGATTTCTGTATTGACCATCTAGTGATGTCCATGTGTAGAGTCATCTCTTGTGTCGTAGGAAGAGGATGTTTGCTATGACCAGTGCATTCTTTTGGCAAAACTCTGTTAGCCTTTGCCCTGCTTCATTTTGCACTCCATGGCCAAACTTGCCTGTTACTCCAGGTATCTCTTGACTTCCTACTTTTGTATTCCATCCCCCTATGATGAAAAGGACATCTTTTTTTTTTTTGGTGTGAGTTCCAGAAGGTCTTGTAGGTCTTCATAGAAGCATATTACTGAAAAACCTTGGTGTCCTAATTCCAATTTATGATGCAGGTTTGAGTCTGTTCCTGGCATCTGTTATTGCTCACTGGTTTCTGTGTGCACCTGTGTATTTTGACTTGCTGGTCACTGCCCTGGATAAAGTCCATGCTGTGGGTGGTTAGGAGGAGCCCTAGGATAAAAGTGCTCTCCTTCAGACACTTTCATTTGTCTATAACAGATATATGGAAGTATTAGTAAATAAGAAACCTCACATCAAGTGCATAGCTGGACTTCCCCTGGCTTTCCCAGGCTATATGTATCTGGGTGCAAATTCATTTGGGGTAGACCAGTGGCCACAATGTTTTCAGGGGAACTTTGTTTTCCTTTTGCTCTGCTCACTGACAAGGCACCCTCTACAGTCCCCTGGTGTGGAAGGGAAGTAAGGGAATGCTTATCAGTTTGCTCTTAATCTAGGGGTATAGCTTTTTGCAGTCCTGACAGTGTGGGATGGGTCTCTTAACTGATTCTCCTACTTATACAAGCCTTACTGGGTCTTAACCTTGGTCCTCTGGCAGAGAAGTTCTTAGTAATAGAAATGCCCTCATGGCAAAGTGGACCATTTTGGAACTCTCATTTTTACCGCTCTGATTAATGGCTTTCATATAAAAATTGGTCAGAGTTCCCCAATACCTTTTCAGGTACTCAGTGCATTTAAAGTAATTTTCAAGAACATATTTTCTGCAGCACTTTTCATTTTTTTCTACCAGGAGGATTGGTCCAGACAATCTAGTCTACCATTATAGGAAATAGGAAGCAAATCTGCTTTTCTACTGTCATTTCTCAGGCTTCCCCCAGAGGACTTAAGAGTTATAGGTATTGGTGAGACCTAATTTATACAAATGATCTGACCAGGAAGAAGAGGTCTAGAATCTACATAAATATTTTCAAGAGACATCCATATATGGCAACATTCAAGAACACATTTTGTAAAATGTAAATATCAGTGCTAACATAATAACATCACTAGCAAAAGGACTTAGACATCACTGTCCTCACTAATACTTAAACTGTTTTTTGAAGATTGGACCCAAAGACGGCATCAGAGGGAAGGCTTCTACTTCCTTTATGTGGGCCTATGTTTCCTAGTATAAAATGATGGCATCTGAAGTTCTTAGCTCCAATGTGCTAAATTTAAAAGTATTTTTGGGAACCCTGGAATAGCTGAAAGAAGTGATCAAGCAAAAGAGATTAACTAAAAAAAAGATTAACTGAAAAATCCCTTTAATTAGTAAAAAACTGGGTGAAAAAACTATGCGTCTATGACCTTGATGCCTTTAATCTCTTTTAGTTAGGTTCAAATAAGTATTTTGGACATGAAGAGGTCTCTCTTTTGAAGATATCTCTTTGGTACTAGATTTCTGATATATATTGCCAAAGTACAGACAAAGGTAAAACTACCAGCATTTTTCAAAAACCAGCAAATTATAACATTAATAACAGAAATAGATTTTACCAAACTATACAGTAATCCCTGACTCCTCTCAGTTAAAAACATGTCTGAAAACTGCCTGATTTTAACCTGCTTTCAAAGCTTAAACTTTCTAACAGACACACATTTTTAAAGACCTGGCAGGGTAAAGAACGAAGCTTCTGTCTCCCTTCTAATAGTGAAACACTTTAAATACCTGGAGTGACAGTGAATCCTGGCATCTGAGTTTTTCACTGGTGGTGGAGTGGAATGGGGTTGGTGAGAGCATGTGGAGGGGCAAAGAGAGGGTACATTTAAAAAAAATGCAATTCTAAAAGGCTGGAAAGAGCATACAGGCGACCAGGGCTCTGCTAAGAGATCACGATGTGACTATGACCCGACTCGGCCTCTCTGTAGACCTTACTCCTTCTGTGTGAAACAAAGACCTGACTCTATAAATAGGAGCTCATTTGGGGCTGATAACAGAATTCTCGGCAGACTCATTTGAATTGTGTTTGGCTAATAGAGCAAAGAATATATTAAACAGGTTTTACCCTATAAAACAGCAAAATATAAAGGTGAAAAATGGCTCGCCAGGCTTCGTTTATATGAGAAACCAAAAGAACACAACACAGACATACCATTCCTGAAGTTCTGGAGAAGGAATGAGACCTGCCGTTCCATTTTTGGAGTTTTCCAGTTTACCCTGCCACCAATTGTGATCGTCCTTACTAATAATCTGGATAATGTCACCAACTCTGAATCGAATGCCAGCTTCTTTGCAGGGGATGAGGTCATCCTTAGCTGGATCATATTCAAATTGTGCTCTTACATAGATCTATAAAACAGGAGTTTGTAAGAAAAAATGCCATGGTGATACGAAAGAAAACAGTCAGCTCTAACTGAATAACCACAGACTAACACTACAATACGAACAGGACACTAGATGGTGAACACAAATATGATGCATGGAAATACAACACAAAAAACTGCTACCACTAGAACAATGTACTATTTTTGATGTGTACAGTTACAAATCTCTGCTCTTTTTATTTGGATAGAACACTTAAGATACTTGTTCAATAAAGACTTAACTTCTGCTTTTACTATAACAGAATAGGCTTAAAATTATAGTGAAATACGCTTACCGTTTGAAAAATCTGCATATATGTAGCTGATATTATGGGTAAGTTGTCATGACCACGTGGCAGGCTTTAAGCCATAACCACAAGCATTCAGGGAAGGTTTTAACCCTAAAGCAGCACGATACGAAACTAGCAAGAACTCAGTGTTGGGAACATGCTATAAAATGCCTCCAAGACAACTGGCAGTGTGTCTACACACTGCTGATAAACTTAACTGTAATTTAAACATTTTAAAAAAGCATTTAAAGGTAGTTTTATTTTTCAAATAGCATTTCTACTTTATATTTGCATTTTACTCTTCTTAGAGAAGAAAAATGAATTTAAATTCTACGTTTGCCAATGTAACACTTAAAATCTGCACAGAGCTTCAGGAGATGGATAGTTCAAGGCTCTGAGTTTTATTATATGTAAATGTAACTAGTAAATATAAAAGGAAACAGATTAGCATACAAGGGGTTATCACAGTTATGAATTACTGGATTTCTAAACAATGTAAAACAAGGTGCTAGAAATTTAGTATTGCATCATTTGAGTGATTTCTATCAGGTGCTAGTTTATGCAAATCTTAACTCCCAATTTGATTACTTTTAACAGCACATTTCAAGAAAAATTCCATAAAATTTCTATCTTGAAATTACATTTGAATATTAATATTAAAGTCACTGTAAAACCAACCTGAAGGGTTTGGAACTATTGTGTTATTATTCTGTTTGTTTCTTTTCAGAAATCCAGCCTATAAAAGTTATAAGTCTCTGTATTTGCACCTAAAATTTATACTCGAAGTGCCAGCAAATAAAAGTTGCTTGTCTCAGGCAGCACTTAACTTTTCATGTTTGATTAGGACATAAAGCCAGGATTTTTCTGTTGTTTTTTTCCCATTGTATACAGCTTTTAGAAATACACATGCAGATACAAATTAAGAAAAAACCTTCAAACTTCAGATAATTATTGCTTAAAAATGTTCATTGGCATGTACATTTTAGTTATTCTTAGAATTTGAAGAATTTGGCAGCCTTTATTTATTTATTTATTTTTTTATGTATTCCCCATCCCGGTCCCCCTGGCAGCCTTTAAAAATTTATTTCCACCCCAGAGGCAGGCCCATAAGATCCCCAAAGGCAGGCCCATAAGATCCCCAAAGGCTGAATTCTTAACCATCAACACAAAATGATCAGGTTGAAATTACAATAACCATCACAGCTACAAGGATGTTAGGGAAAAAATCCTTATAGAGAATTAGTCATGTGTAATGTGTTAAAATGAAATGGTACAAGCTCTCAATGCTCAAATGTTATGGTCCAAAATGCAGACATTATGGGATGGAAAGGGTTAATAAAGGATTGGCTATTAGCAGCTCAGTTTAGAGAAGTTTCTATAGAGGATATCTATTCACCTGTCGTCCTTTTGGTTGGGTAGTTGATGGCAAGTCCTGTAGAATAAAGCCAACCCAGGAGAAAAATTTTCATTTACTTTTCAAAGAGTACAAGGTAATTTGTGTGTTTTGTTACATTATGGTTAAAAAATGAGCTAGATTTAAGTTGTAAAGAGATAATATACATTATTCCATTTCTCATTAATGTTGAGTTATCAAAAAAAAAAAATCAAACCCAGGCCATTTAGCAGCAAGCTGAAGAAAGCAGGTAAATTTAAGCAGAGAGAAATGTGTTCTTAAGAAACAACTCAGCATCTTCAACACAAAAGCCACTGCAAGTGAAACAGCCTATTTAAAACCCCTCCCCCCAAAACTCAAAAGAGCTGTTGCCCTTTTCGACTTAGTCACTGCAACCATTTAAGATTTTGAAAAATTCAATGGTTGTATGGATTTTTCACCATTTTAGAGTTGTTAAATATTAACTATTATAAATGAATTCCTTTGGTAGCCTATTTTGAAGTTGCAAATATAAGTCACAGGAAATTTTCTAACATTTCTCTTACTTATATCATTCCATCTGAGGTGATCTCATATTATTTATAAATTATCTCAAATTATTTACAAATTTACCTCATAAAAATGATATATTTTTAAAGGGCAAGTTAATAGGAAAAGAGTGATACTGCTGTATCATTAGAACTCTCATTTTTAACAGCAATATCAGCAACTTAAGAGATTTTGTTATTTCAAAAATTCACACATCTGCACCTATAAGTGCTCCCATTTGCTTATGTAAATTAAAAACAATTCTTTTTACTTTCCAAAATGTATAGTTCTGAAAAAAAGTAAAATTCCAAGTTCAAGTCAAAATATAAAGTACTTTGTGTTAAAGATGTGATAATAGCGTGGCTTAAGTGCAGTTTGAAGCCAGTTCCTTTTGCTTTTCATATCCAGGCAAGGCTTATAATTCACAGAAGTATGTGCACGTACCACAATAACAGAGGGCACACCAATTCGTAAACTTAGATAGCGGAAACTAAACATGTTGCTGATATCACTCAGAATAGACAACTACAAAGCCCGAGAATACCCAAATTCCTACTCTGCAAAATTCTTACATTTCTTTATCTTTCTCAAGTGAAAAAAAAAGTTGAGAAATTTCAACAAATTTCCATTTACATCCTCTGCATAAGTTTGAGCAAAGTCATAGACAGTAGCTGGGTGACACAGAAATATTTTGAGAATGACCAAAGCAGTCTTGAACTACATTTCTTCAAATTTAACTAATGAAAGGTATTTTCAATGAGAAGAACAAGATTTTCCAGGAGTAAACTGCATTGTAGCTGTAGTAGCCTTGTATATCGGCAGAAGACAATATTTCCACTGAACACATGTAACTAGAACACTCATGGCAGGTGGCACCAACAAAATTGTCACACTTTGCTGTGTGGAGCTAGAGTTCTTACCGAAACAGAATTGTTAGTGCTGCTATGACCATTAGCTGGGGACTGTCTGGAAGTGGAGGGGGAATCTCTCTGAAATAAGACACAAGGTTCATTAACACAGAACACCAGCACAGAAACAAGAGATATTCACATCAACAGTTACAACCACAGTCTGACAACCATTTCCTTTGAGGTTTTAGCTGTAAAGGTGCCATACTGACTTACTTGCATGATTTCAGAGAAGCATGAAAAAATGTTTGTGCAGTCTGAAGATTCACATAAGTGATGACCGTGTCATTCATTAGTCATTTCTTTCCTGTCTCTAACATTCTATAAACTTTGCTTTTTTAAAATGAGAACCCGAAGGGTGACTTGATATTAAAATCCTATCAACTACTGTAAAGTGACAAAGATTACTATAACATTGTGCTCAAGATCCCAATTGCATATCTTTTTAAATTGAAAATTAGGTTTTAAAAGTATTTAATAATCTTTAGGTACCTCAATATCAAAAGTTACTGAATGACACAATTTGAAGTGAAGTCGCTCAGTCACGCCTGACTCTTTGCAACCCTATGGACAGTAGCCTGCACCAAGCTCCTCCGTCCATGGGATTTTCTAGGCAAGAGTACTGGAGTGGGTTGCCATTTCCTTCCCCAGGGAATCTTCCCAACTCAGGGATCGAACCCAGGTCTCCTGCATTGTAGACAGACGCTTTACCGTCTGAACCATCAGGGAAGTGAAGTGAATCTCAAAAAAAGACTTCTTATGTTGCAATCACCTTCGAATCTTTCTAGGCTAGATATTACTAATAAGGGTAAAAGATAGTTATAGACCAGAGAAGAAACCTTTATTTTTTAAGAATATTTTAGCAGATTAATTAAAACAATAATCTTGAGCCTCTAC
The DNA here is from genome assembly GCF_023699985.2 of Odocoileus virginianus. Lineage (NCBI taxonomy): Eukaryota > Metazoa > Chordata > Mammalia > Artiodactyla > Cervidae > Odocoileus > Odocoileus virginianus. The sequence continues at coordinate 13,930,642 of NC_069708.1, forward strand.
AAATATTACACTTCTGGCAAAGATTCCAGCCGTCACAGCCAACTATACTATATGACATTCAAAATCCTTTCCAGGCTCCACTCCCTTGTTGTCCAAATCAACTACAATGTTAAAACAAGGAGAGGATGAAAGTATTTAAAATTTTAGGTGAGTTCTTGGAAATCTTTGAAATGTGCAGGTCCGCTCAAAAGACATTTGCTTTTTCTAGAAGACTTAAAGAAAACTTCTGGAACCTGTTGGCTTTTAAATAATGGGATCCCTTAGATGAGGACTCTCAGATGTTAGTGAGCAGAATGTCTAGGTGCCACCCCCAGAGACTTATGTCAGGGCCAGAGCGTGGGGTGGGGGTCCCCACTTTTACCAATGGCCAGGGTGATGCTGAGGTAGGTAGCCAGAGAGCCTTTCTTTAGGAAGTACTGTTGTAGCTGGGAAGAATTCAACCACAGGCTTGAACTCTGCCAGAGGACAGGAGAGTCAAAGAGACTGGTGGGGGAGGTACCTTTATTCCTACTATTCAGAGGTTGAGAAGGTAAGAGGGGGCTCTTTTTACTTAAGAGCATAGCATTTATATGTGTTCTACTGGTCCCACCTCAAAACCAGTTCAACCACTCGAAAACACAAGAGAAACTTGTATTAATAACGAACACTATCTTCTGGCTAGAGAGGTTGAGAAGGTAAGAGGGGGCTCTTTTTACTTAAGAGCATAGCATTTATATGTGTTCTACTGGTCCCACCTCAAAACCAGTTCAACCACTCAAAAACACAAGAGAAACTTATATTAATAATGAACACTATCTTCTGGCTAGTGAGCCAAAAAGACAAAAACCAATCGCATTTACTAAATTTCTTCCAAGATGTGAAATGGTATGAGGACCACTTATGATTTTTAGAATATCAGAATGCTTGACATAAAAGATGCATGTGACAGTTTTTCTTTTCCAGCAAGGTTTGTGTACTAGGTAACAAATTTCAAAACTATGAATCCTGGAACAGAAGCAGTTCTGTCTTTTGTTTTGAAATATAACTGAAGTTCCATAAAAAGCCACCAAGAGGAGCTCAAGACTTGATATAACAGAAACCCCACTTGTCATGGCTCACTAAAAATATACTTGACGAAACTACAAATTCTTATACATATCTTCAATAGGTTTAGGAAAAACAGGAAGCCTCTGATTTTTCTTGTGAAATTTACATCACTACTAGAGACAGGAAGAAACATAATTTCTCCCTCAACTTCTCCTAAGTACAAATTCAATTTTCTAGATGAGTTCCAATGAGTTGCCAGCCAGTCTTAAACATTCACTGGAGGAAATGTGTACTTCATACTGACGTTACACATACTTGGAAGGTGCACATGAAAGTGTGAGCTTCAGAAAAAAATATTCAAACTGAAGGTGCAATGACCAAAGGATGCCCTCACTTAGGTTGGTTCATATTTCCAAATATAAAAAGAATGATTTTTGAGTCTCACTTGCTAGCCAATAGCAAACTGAATAATATAGGTTGGGAAAGCTACAGTTTCTCAAGGATAAGCCCACTGTAAGAAAGGAACTTGGGGTTTGTATTACTTTAGAACACTTACTTGTTTCCAAGTCAGCATTCCAATTTAAACAATTTCACAGAACGTTGCAAAAACCTCTATTCTGCTAATAACATCAGTTATCAATTCCTCATAGGCTTAAAATCCATCTAGAGACCTGTCAGAATTATTTGAATAACTCTATCTTAACAAGAAATAGACCACTTTTCAGATTCTTGGAAAGAAGAACTATCTAATGTGATTTCTTAACAAGGGAAGTGAATATATACTTCCTGGAAAAATTATTGCAATTATGATCTTTCATCTTCCCCCAGAGACTCATTCTTTATTAAACCTCTGTCATTATTTGGCACTTCTCTCTATGTATTTTGCTTCGCTTCCAGCCTGCAGGAAGTTCAGGTGCTGAGGAGAACCCCATGGAAGAGGGATGAGTAGGTGGGTGGGACCTACTCTGTTCCGTTATCTTTGTTGTAAAATTGGTGTGCAGTGATCAACAGCACAGGCAGAAACAATTTCCCAGAAGAAGCCAAAACATTCAGCCATCAGCAGACAGTTAGTTAAGAACCCAGAGGAGATGGGGTGTTTTGTTAGAGCTATTACCTCACAGGACGATGACTGAGTGCGGTAACTTGGCACGATCTTGAAGGTGATACTCCCCCGCATTTCCCGCTAGAGGAAACAGAAAGGAGAGCTCTTTGAACAAACAAATGCTGCACACAACACCACGTAAGAAACCACTGAAAACATTTTGGGGGTATTCAGTGCAAGCCAGAGGAGAGTGCAGGGGCCTAAAAATGAAACCGAGTTACAAAAGCAGGAACTGCTCACAGTAACAAAGGAAGCTGTTCCTGGGAACAGCCCTGCAGAGTCAAGGCTGACTGCCCTGTTCACACAGCAATGGTGCAACAGACCTCTGATGGTGATCTTTTCATAGATGCGGAGACAACTCTAAGTGACATGCCTTTCGAAAGTGAATACAAGTTGAAATGGACTACAGAACACGTAATTATGTAAGAATTATATTTGGGAGGCTACATGATGATGGTGTACTCCATAAAATCTGCTTTTTATTTCATAATTTATGCCTTAGTTTTGACTGTCAGTGACTCTGGTGTTTACTGTACCTTCAGTAGATATAAATAGCTCAGGAGGCTGCTACACTGTGGTGGGAAGAAGGTGCAGGACCAGAGGTCTAAACATCTCCCTCTGCTCGCCAGGACCTGTCATTCTGCAGCCCCTAGCCCGCCCCAATCTAAAGCCTAATTTGAACACCAATTTTGGATATATATGGTAAAATATGGCCTGGTCTACCATGACTTTCCTTTCCCCTGCTCTATAGAGAAATCCCATATAGCTGGCTATGACTCAGCTACACAGGAAAGAGACTTCTGACACTGCTGATGTCAGCAGAGTTGAGGTCAGTGAGAAACTAATTCACAAGTATGCACAACTGCAAAGGTTTTCTTTAAACATCTTCTCACTAAGAACCAGGAGACAAAGGACTGAAAGGAGAATGTTTAAGCCCCTACTGCTGAAAATGGGCAAAGTGTTTCTAAGCTCTGCTGCATGTAAACATTTTTCTAGTTCTCAGTTTCTATGAATGTTGCACAAGTCCACAAAGATGATGGTACCAGATTACAAAAAAAACCAACCTTATTTAATAAACAAGTTAATGAACTGAAAGTCGATTTCAGGAAAAGAGACTTTCATTTACTCACAAGCATTTTTTGCAGCTGTTCCACTGTTTGGTTGGCTACACTGATGCCATTGATTTCTCGAATTTCATCTCCGACATGAAGTGTACCTAAGAAATTACACAAAATTATAAACATGAAATGATATATACTTTTATAATAATAAAATCCAAAGTCAGCAAGGTAAGTAATTTTTAAAAATTAAGCTAAATACTGAAGGCTAATATTCCAGAACCAGGTATGAGTTAGGCTCATACAGTAAACTCGCCAAAACAGATACACCTAACTAATGGAGGACAGTTTTGAAAGATGACTGTAAAAACCTGCTTGTTTTTCTGAGAGAGTCCTTATGTATATAGCTGTTTAAAACTATGACTTCTAGATGTGGCCTGTCTGGGTTCATATCTCTGCTTCATCATGTACTAGCTTCAAGATCTTGGGTAACTTACTGAAAATTTCCCTGAAAACTCATATTTATAAAATGGAGATGAAACTAGTATCTATCTCATAGGATTGTTGTAAGGATTAAATGAGTTTAATAGATGCAGAGGACTTAGAACTGTTCTTGGTGCATAGTGCCATTTAAGTATTTGCTGTTATCATCATTATTATCTACCAAATATGGTTACAGAGGTTGTTGATTTTTCAAAGAATTGTGGTGATAATATCTATATATCAATAAATTTATATTAGACATACTGCAACTTTTTAATAAAAATTTGGTAGGCAGGCATTTCAGGGTTCTGTCACACTTCAACTCGAAAAAGTGAGAAACAATGGTTAAATAGTGTTATGTAAATTTTTGCTTTATTTATGAATTGCTCACACGTTTATAGTTATTGACCTGACTTCATTATGAAAAGCTCATGGTATCTTTAAGACATACACACTAAAATGCAGATAAATAAAGAGCCTTGTATTTGCTTCAAAGTAATCCAGGGGCAGTAGGGCAAATACAGGTGAAATCAGTATGGTCATGAATCAACAATAATTCTACCTGGGTTATGGGTACGTAGGTGATCATTGCACTATTCTTTCCACTTTTCTCTACTTGAACTCACTGCACTGTTCTCTCTAACCATGTTTGAAAGTTAACATAATAAAACATAAAACAAAAATTTGGGGACTTTTGTCTACAATATGGTGGATTAGGCACTCAGAGACTCTCTTACAACTATATCCTGTGTAGGGCTCACCCCTTAAAGTGTTACTGGTCTCAAAAAATAAATGTGAATCCCCAAGAATACTTCCCATTTCCATCTCCACTCTCCCGTCCACAGATAAGAACCCAGTGAGCTGGATCCAGAGTGGTGGCAAAATCAAGATGGAATGAAACCAGTGGGAGGGGTAGATGCCATTGCTGCACTGTCTGCTGGCTGCCTTCTGAGTCTTGGGCCAATAGCGAGTTAGAGAAGCTAAGCCCAGGATTCTGCAGGGAGCCAAGACCCAGTTCAGTGGCACTCTGTGGCAGCTGGTAAAACACAGAACAGACCATTTTTGGAGGAAAGTATTCCCAGTTTAGGCTCCCAGGACTTCTACTAATTTGAGCAAGCAATAAGCTTATAATCAAAGATCACCAAACATACAATAAGGCAAACTATTATGTGAGTCATCAGAAAGAGAAGAGATAGATTTAGATCCTCAAGGAGGATAGATGCTGGAATGGTCAGATATAGACTACAGGAATACCTCATTTTCTTGTGCTTTGCTTTACTGTGCCTCAAAGATAACCACATTTTTCATAGATTGAAGGTTTGTGGCAACCCTGTGTTGAGCAAGTCTGTCTGCGCCATTTTCCCAACAGCGTTTGCTCACTTCCTGTCTCTGTATCACAGTTTGATAATTCTCACAATATTTCAAACTTTTTCATCATTATTATATTTGTTATGGTGATCTGTGATGAGTGATCTCTGCTGTTTTGGGGGTGTTATGAACCACGCTTACATAAGATGGCAAACGAAATTGCACCAAAGGAGTTAGAATATTACATAAACTTAAGTTAATAAAGCAGTGGCAGGGTTTGAGAGGATTTACTCCTGTTTTGAATGAGGTTCTACCATGGGTAAAATGCTATCAAGCAGCAGTGCATGCTACAAAGAAACCATTTGTGAAAGGCAGAGTGATCAATGAGGCAAACTTCATTGTTGTCTTATTTTAAGAAACTGCCACAGCCACCTCAGCCTTCAGCAACCACTACCCTAACCAATTAGCAGCCATCAACATCTAGATGATACCCTCCACCAGGAGCAAAGAATATGATTTGCTGAGGCTTAGATGATGGTTGGCATTTTTTAGTAATAAAGTAATTTTAAATTATATACATTTTAAAAGACATAATGCTACTGTACACTTAGTAGATGATAGCATAGTACAAACATAACTTTTATGTGCACTGGGAAACAAAAAAATTCATGTGACTCATTTTATTGCAGGGGTCTGAAACCAAGTCTGTAATATCTCTAAGGTATGCCTGTATAAAATAGCTATATGTTAAAGAAAAGGGACCTTTTTTGCAAGGATGAGCATGCAACAAGACATCAGATGTGAACAGACAGATCTGAAAATAAGAATAAGAACAAGTGACTAGTACTTCTAGAAAGGAAAAATATAATCAGTAGCATAAGTCAGTGAATGGATGAGTTGAACAGGAGTTCAGATATGGCTGAAGAGTTTCACCTAATTGGAAGACATAACCAAATAAATTAACTAGAATGCAGGGCAGAGAAATAAGGAGATAAGGAAGATGGGAAACAAGAAATAAAGCATGAAAAAGATATTAAGAGATATGGAGGGAATGTCTAACACACATCTACCTAGAGTTCAGAAGGAGATGATGGAAAGAATGAAGAGGCAATATTTTAAGAAATATGGTTTCAACCTGGGCTGGTGATCTGTTTCACCCTTGATAGTATCCTTGTTTCAATGCTGTTCTCTCTGAACATCCTACCCTTGCCTTCTCCCACAGAGTCTAAAAGTCTGTTCTATACATCTGTGTCTCTTTCTGTTTTGCATATAGGGTTATCGTTACCATCTTTTTAAATTCCATATATATGCATTAGTATACTGTATTGGTCTTTATCTTTCTGGCTTACTTCACTCTGTATAATGGGCTCCAATTTCATCCATCTCATTAGAACTGATTCAAATGTATTCTTTTTAATGGCTGAGTAATATTCCATAGTGTATATGTACCACAGCTTCCTTAAGACCCAGAGGGATGGGATGGAGAGGGAGGTGGGAGGGGGGATCGGGATGGGGAACACATGTAAATCCATGGCTGATTCATGTCAATGTATGGCAAAAACCACTACAATATTATAAAATAATTAGCCTCCAACGAATAAAAATAAATGGAAAAAAAAAAGAAATTGGTTTCAAATTTTCTTGAATGATGCAGTTATGATCACACAGCTCCAGGAAGAATAATGTATCCCAAATAGGATAAATAAAAAGAAAGCCATGCCAGGAGGTTGTAAAACTACAGAACATCGACGACAAAGAGCTTAAAAAGTCCTGGGGAAAGGAGAGATCACCTACAAAGCAAGGACAATTGTAGTGACACCAGACTTCTCAAGATCAAACAACAGATGCCAAAAGAAAAATGGAATGGTAACCATTAACCTAAAATTGTGCTCTCAGCAAAAGTAATCAAGATTGAGGTGGAAATGAAATATTTACAGATAACACCACCTGAGGGAGTTTATCAACAAGAGACTATCACTAAAGGAACTATAAAGGATGTAGTTTAGGAAGAACGAAAAATGCTCACCAAAGGATGGTCTGCAATGCAAAAGGAATAATGAACAAATAAAACCATAAACATTTATGTAAATTCAAACAACAATGGTCATGTATTTTAGTACAATTTCAAATTTGTGGATTTAAAATAGGACAGAATAAAAATGCTGGGCATCTGCGTACATAAGCAGTCATCTCTAAAGAGGACAAGAAGGCACTAAAAGGCTGATGGTGTTACCTCTTGCTCTCCAGGGAGAAGGAAAGAGGTGTTAAGCACATGTACAACACGATCTCAAAGAAAGGAAGTCTAATTTTTGGACAGGAGAATCACTTTTGGATCAGGCTCTAAATACTAATGCATATAACACAGTTGCTTCAAAGAGGAACCTAAACCTACATGTCCAAATCTTATCCACTGGAGTGTTACAGTAGTTCCACTTTCTCAAAAAATCATTTTTTGTCTACTTCAGTCCTTAGTGAATTCCCTTCTCAACTGCATTTACTGTAGCAGGTGTTAAGAACTTAATCACAGATTTGATCTTTCTTATTTTATCACTGAAATATTATATTGTTATTTATCAAACTCTAATTTCCTAATTTATAAATAGTATATCACATTCCTGAATGAATTAGAGTAGTCAACTGTCATTTAACTTTGCAAGTATATATACATATATCTTATATCCCATGGTAGATGTCTTCCATATATCCTGGGACCCATATGATACTTCAGTTCATCTCCCATGGCCTCTAATAAGTCAGGATCTAAAGAGTAACTCAGAGATGCTCCAGCAACAGAACTGTATAGTATAACTGAAGCATGTGGAAATGAATACAAGTGAGTGGAGGCCAACAGTGATTAAAACCAAAGACAGATAAATCATTTATATAAACCATCAATCAAACTGATTTTTTTCATATTCATAACATAATTTATTTATTCATTTATTTTTATTAGTTGGAGGCTAATTACTTTACAATATTGTAGTGGTTTTTGCCATACATTGACATGAATCAGCCATGGATTTACATGTGTTTCCCGTCCTGATTCCCCCTCCCACTATTTTTTATATGGATCATAAAACACTATACTATATGAAAAAAAATCTAAGGTAGGAAAGAAAGAATTATATATGAAACTTACCTTGCCTGTGAATCATGCCCCCATGCATGATTCTTGCAACAATACAGTGATTTAGTTCATTCATTTTTAAAGTGATTCCCTGTAAAAAGTTAAGCAAAAATAGAATTACTATGAGAGGGCATTCTTTTTATATCTGTGATCATGCTGTAGATAACCTTAACTATAAAAGTAGGAAAACATTAAAGAAAATATGGAAAATGGAGGAGAAAACTCCACTATGCCATGACAGAAATATTAATTTTGATATTTTGGTTACTCTAACAATAGCATACATATATATTTAAAAAAAATCTTTTTTAGCTTTTTTTGTTCTTTTTTATCTATTTTAAAATCTTTAAAAAATTTTTTTATTCCTTTTTTCTTTTTTAATTTTTAAAATTTTTTATACTTTTTAAAGCATTCATATATTTTATATAATGCTTTTTAATCTTTTTTTTTTCCCAGCTTTTTAATCTTATAAGTATTTTCCATGTTGCTAATTCTCCACTTGGTCATGATGTATTTTTCTTTTTTGAGGTATGGATTTGTTTAGAATTTGTGCATCTAAATACAGAAGGGTTACTGGTCTGTAGTTTTCTTTACTTGCAAAATGTCTGGTTTTGGTATCAGGGTAATGCTAGTAGCTATTATACCTCTTCCTCCTCCTTTTCATCAAAAATAGTAAGTTGAGAAGAATTCTTTCCTTTTCAATGTTTTGGGAGGGGTCTGTGTACAATTGGTACTGTTTCTTTATTAAATGTTTGGTAGAATTTACCAGTAAAGCCATTTTGGCCTGGAGTTTTCTTTGAGGGATTTTTTAAAAAACTAACTTCAATTTTTAAATAGTATAGGGCAATTCAGTTTATTCCAAAGTGAGTTTTGGTAGTTTGTCTCCCAAAAAATGTGTCTATTTAATTTAGGTTGTTGAATTTATTGACATAAAGTTGTTTACCATATTTCCTTATTATTCTTTTTATATCTGTAGGATCTGTAGTAATGTCACTTCTCTTATGCATGATACTGGTAATTAGTGTCTTCACCCCCACACCTGATTGATCTGATCTTGTCAACGGAAAAGCTGGTTTTATTGATTTTTTTATTGTTTCACTTTCTATTTCATTGATTTCCACTTTGATCTTTATTATTTTTTTTCTTTTACTCACTTTGGGTTTGATTTGCTCTTTTTTTTTGGTTCTAGTTTCTTCAGGTAGAAGCTGAGGTCATTGTTTTGGTATTTAGTGCTACACTTTTCTCCCTAAGTACTGTTTTAGCAGTATTCCACAAGTTCTGGTATGTTGTGATTTCATTTTCATTCACTTCAAAATACTTTAAAATTTCTCTTTTGATTTCTTCTTTCATCCATGGGTTATTTGGAATTGTATAATTTAGTTTTCAAGTGCTTGGGGATTTCTCCTGACATCTTTCTGTTATTCATTTCTAATTTAATTCCATTGTGGCCTGAGAATATACTTTGATATTAATATAGTCATTCCAGCTTCCTTCTGATTAATGTCATCATAGTGTATCTTTTTCTAGTCTTTTCCTTTAAAATGATTTGTTTTTATTTATAAAGCATTTCTTGTGGGCAATATATAATTTGGTCTTGCTTCCCTCCTATACCCCAATCTGACAATCTCTACTTTTTAATTTGGGAGAATTTAGACAATTTATATTTAATATGATTACCAATTACTGATAAACATATCTTCTTGCTATTTGATTTCTATTTGTCCCATCTCTCCTATACTCCCCTTGTCTGCATTCTTTTGGATTATTTATTTTCATTCTATTTTCCCCTCCTGTTTTATTAGCTATAATTGTTTTGTTGTTTTAGTGGTTGCTTTAGGGTTTATAGCATACATCTTTAACTTACCAGTCTACCTTCAAGTGATATTATGCCATGTGAAATGTATTATAAGAATCTTACAACAGTATACTTCCACTTCCTTCCTCCTGACTTTTGTGCTGTTATATATTTTACTTTTACATGTTAAAAAATCCCAAACACATTGCTACTATTTTTGTTTAGACTTCCATTTACCTTTCAGAGAGATTTAAATGATAAGGATATCCTTTAACATTTATTACACTGTAAGTCTTTTTTCAGTCTTTATTACACTGAATTCTTTTTGTTTGATAAGTCTGAAAATGTCTTTATTTTGCTTTTCTTAAATTAGTGTTTTTTAAAATACTATTTTATATTTTAAATTAATTTTTATTGGAGTATAGTTGCTTTACAATGTTGTGTTAGTTCCTTGCTGTACAGCAAAGCGAATCATATATATATATATATATATGTGTATATATATATATATATATATATATAATATGCATATCACATACATATATCCACTCTTTTTAAGATCTCCTTCCTATTTAGGTCACCACAGAGCATCAAGTAGAGTTCCTTGTGCTAAATGGTAGGTTCTCATTAATTATTTTATACATATTAATGTACATATGTCAGTTCCAATTTCCCAATTCATCCTGCTCTCCCCCTTGGTAACCATAAGTTTGTTCTCTACATCTGTGACTCTGTTTCTGCTCTGCCAGTAAGTTCATCTTTACCATTTTTCTAGACTCCACATATAAGTGATACTATATTTGTTTTTCTCTGACTTCACTCTGTATGACAATCTCTAGGTCCATCCACATCTCTGCAAATGGCATCATTTCATTCCTTTTTGTGGCTGAATAATATTTCAAAATTCCAACAATATTCTAGCACACACACACACACACATTGTATATCACATCTTCTTTATACATTCCTCTGTTGATGGACATTTATGTCGCTTCCATGACTTGGCTATTGTAAATAGTGCTACAATGAACACTGGAGTGCATGCATCTTTTCAAAATATGGTTTTCTCCAGGTATATGTCTAGGAGTGGGATTGCTGGGTCATACCGCAGCTCTATATTTTAGTTTTTTTTGAAACTCCATACTGTTCTATATAGTTTGCCTTTATTTTATGATAGATAATTATACTGGGTTTAGAATTCTAAGTTGAGAGGTTTTTTCTCCCCCCAGTACTTTAAAATTATTGTTTTCTTGATTATACTATTTCTCATAAGAGATCTGATATCACTCTTATCTTTGCCCCCCTGTATGTAACATTTCCTTTTTATCTCTGTTTTTAAGATCTTCCTGTTTATCACAGGTTCTAAACAGCTTGATTATGATGTACCTTGGTGTTGTTTTCTTCATGTGTCTTGTGCTTGGGGTTCACTGTGGTTCTTGTATCTGCAGATTTATAGTTTTCATCAAATTTGGAATGTTTTCAGCCATTATTTCTTCAAAAACATTTTGTTTCTTCCTCACCCTCTTCTCCCTCATAGATTCCAATGGACCAAATATTAGGTTGCTTGAAGTTGTCCCACAGCTCAGTGATATTCTTTTCATTTCTCAAAGTTCTTTTTTCTTTCTGTGTTTTGTTTTGGGTAGTTTCTATTGCTATGTCTTTTGAGTTCACTAATCTAATTTTATTCTTCTGAAATGTCTAAACTGCCATTAATCCCATAGTGCAATTTTCCTGCTAATTCTAATACTACTGTCAGTAATTTTTTTATTTCTATATTCTTAAGCTTTGTCCTGGGATGTAGTTCAGTTATTTGGAAACAGTGATCCTTTGGGCCTTGCTTTCAGGATTTGTTAAGGTGGGTCTGGAGCAATTCTCTGTCTAGGGCTAATAAATCCTTGTTACTGAGGCAAGACCTTCCTAAGCACTCCACACAATGCTCCTTGAATTGGTTTTTCTAGTCTGGGTGGTGGGAACAGACAGTGAGGGTCGGGCACTGTTCCCTCTCATCCTTTTGGATGGCCTTTCCTTGGCTCTGAGTAGGTTCCTGTCATAAACGTGCAGATCATTATTCAGATAAATACATGAGGGGGACCCTCTAGAGTTTTTTGTCTCTGCAGCTCTCTCCACTTCAGCACTCTGTCCTATGAGTGTTATTGCTTTGGTCTTCCCAGGCTCTCAGCTCTGTGTCCTCAGGGAGTCTGCCTGCTCTGCCTCAGTTTCCCCACACCATGCTGTGGCCTGGAAACTCTCTCATGTCAGTAAGGTGGGACAATCACTGGGCTCACCTTATTTGCTTCCTGTTTCTTAGGGATCACTGTCCTTTGCTGCCAGATGCCCAATATCTTGAAAACAGTTCTTTCATTGTTGCGTGTGTTCTTTTATGTTGTTGTTGTTGTTTCAGGTGAGAAGGCAAATCTGTTCCCTGCTACTCCGTCTTTTTCAGAAGTGGAACCTCTGTATACTTAATGCCAGAATACTATTCTATGGAATAGATTACAACTTTTTGTCTTTAATTACAAGCCTTCTGGACTGGTCTTTTTAAAAAATATTTATTTATTTATTGGCTGTGCTGGGTCTTCATTGCTACATGCAGGCTTTCTCTAGTTGTGGTGAGTGGGGATTATGCTTTAGATGTGGTGTGTGGGCTTCTCGCTGTGGTGGCTTCTCTTGTTGTGGAGCACGGGCTTTATAGAGCAGGGCTTCAGTAGTTGCGGCTCGCAGGCTCTTGAGTGCGGGCTCAGTAGTTGGGGTGCATGGACTTAGTTGCCCCATGGCGTGTGGAATCTTCTTGGATTAGGGATCAAACCCATGTCCCCTGCATTGGCAGGCAGATTCCCAACCACTGGACCACTGGGGAAGTCCGATTACAACTCTTACTTTCCAGTTATTCACCATTATAAGACAAGCTTTCATAAACATATCTTTGTACTAGACTTGGTTGATTCGAAGAATCACATGGAGACCTTTTAGATAATACTGGTTTTTAATTTCACTCTTTGGATTAGTCTGGAATAGAGCCCAGATCTATATTTTTAACAAGCTCCCTCAGTGAAAACTGGTCTTGAATTTGAGATGATTGGGGGTATCAGGACTCTGTCTTATCTTCTTCACTGGAAAATAACACTCTGTTAGAAAGTTTCATGAAAATATTTGAGACTTTATAATCTAGACCCTGCCTGAATTTGTACAATTCTACAACATATAACTTTGCACAGTTTCTATTTTGTGGTTCTTAGAAGTGGTAAGCAAGCAATTAAAAAGAAACTGGTTTCCCAAATGTTTCTAGTCCCACATTAAACTGTACTGCTCAAGTTTCATTTCCAACTTGTACATTCAATCAGCACATATGGTTACCAAGAGAGGTGGCTCCTGGAAAAATGCTGTAAATTAATGTGTAAGTCAAATCTAATTTCATAAGGGAAATGATAGTACAATGAGGGTTCCATTCTTGAATTACCAAATTAGCATATTCATTCAACCAATATTACTGTGAACCTGTTATATGGCAGATACTCTGCTAGGCATGGAAGTGAATGAGATAGACAGACCAAAAAAAAAGTAGGCAGCCCTATGAAAACTGAGCTTCAGGAAGGGGCAATGTCTTGTCTGCCACTACATATTTGGCATGCAGTGCAGTCACCTGCATATCGTTGTTCAGCTGCTCAGTCATCTCTGACTCTTTGCAGCCCCATTGTCTCCTCTCATGGCCAGGGAAAGTTCACCTCAAATCAACCGAAGTTAATATTTATTATTTTGTCTGCTTCAAACGTTTCTCTGCAGAGAAGAACTGACTCATGTTTTCTCTGTTCACCAGTTCCCAAATTCCAGGGAAAGGCTTGGCCCAGCTACTGCTGAACCTAGCCCAGCTTGCTATAAACTCCTGGCTTTTCCTTGTTTACATAAGCCTCTTCCCAATTGTCTATGCTATTTGAAGTTCAGTGTTTAACACATGCAACTATGGGAGTTTCCCAGTCAATAGCGAAATAATTAAAAGTGTGATGTTAAAAATGGGAAAACAAGGGTGTAATGTGAATATATCACCTTTGGGGGATGGACCTAGCATACATAGTTGGATATATTTTAGAAGGTCCAAAAAGCAAAAGAAATCATCCAAGTATATGCTGCATGATACTATGTTTTTTAACAGGACAAATAAGCAAATGAAGTTGTGTTAAATGTAAAACTATAGAAAACTATATTCCTGAAAATATATTTCAGATAAAATAATTTCCATTTTTATGGCAACCAGTTAAAGGGAGAAGAACTACACACCTTCACTAGGATCACAGAAGATGGAAGAGACAAGTGCTTCTTTAAGGAGACTTTTGGGGAAGACTCAAGGCTATTTTATGCGTGCAGAAAATGTAACTCAGGGGTACAGATTTATGCTTTTACTCAGTCTATGTTTCTAATGTAGTTAACCTTTATATAGAACATCAAGCAACTGTCACTGGATTGCTTTAGAACATGACGATCACAAGACACTTCTGGGCCTCCTCCTCCTCCTTCTTTTTTTAAAGTCTTTATTGAATCCATTACAATACTCTTGTTTTGCTTTGTTTTTTTTGGCCATGAGGCATGTGGGATCCCAGCTCCCAGACCAGGGATCGAACCTGCACCCTTTCTATTAGAAGGCAAAGACTTAACCACTGGACCACCAGGGAAATCCCTGGGCCTCCTTCTTGTGGTCCCTTCCACTTTCTTATCTACTCTAATTGGCTGAACATCACCCCTTCTCCTGCTTCTCTGACACAGCCTTTCCTTCCCTATAGTTCTGTCATAATCACACCTGTTAAACAAACTGTGCTAAAGTACATATCTACTTGTTTAATGTAGGGAGCCCTGGGACTTTCTGGTGGTCCAGTGGTTAAGTCTCTGTGCCTCCTGTGTAGGGGGGGCAGGTTCTATCCCTGGCTGGGGAACTAACAGCCTGCATGCTGCACAGAGTGGCCAAAAAAAAAGTAGGTAGCCCTATGGAAACTGAGCTCCAGGAAGGGGCAATGTCTTGTCTGCCACTACGTCACTAGCATGCAGTCATCTGCACATTTTTGTTGTTCAGCTGCTGTCTTCTCTGATTCTTCGCAATCCCATGGACTGCAGCATACCAGGCTTGCCTGTCCTTCACTATCTCCCAGAGTTTGCTCAGACTCATGTCCATTGAATCGATGATGCCATCCAATCATCTCACTCTCTGCCACCCCCTTCTCCTCCTGCCCTCAATCTTTCCCAGCACCAGGGTCTTTTCTGCACATAGTAGGTACTTAATAACATTTGCTAAATGAGTGAACGAATATATGAAATGAATGAGGGGAGTGTTAGACTTTCAGAGCTGGGTAGGATCTGGGTAGGTAGAAATCAAGCACACTTTTGGTCATACTTGCTAAGAAAAGTATGAGCAAAATGAGGCCTCCACAGACACGAAGTGATTTGCCTGAGGGACCCAAAGCTGCTACTGCCTGGGCTTTTAAGTCAAAGAGTTGCTTGGCGAGCACCAGAGGGGTGAGGTGACTTGCATGTCCCATGTCTGCTGTAAGTACTGAGATAATACAGTCTAACCGGCAAAGAACAATAAGTGAGAATTACAACCTGAATGTCTAGGGTTGAGGGCTTTCTGGAAATTGCCATCATAGGATCACTGCTCTGTAATTCTTCCTTTAACCTGGAAAGCAACTGGGCAACTTTCCTAAGTAATCAGTTTTCCTATATCCCAGTATCCCTTTTCTATGTTCTGAGGAGCAGATAGGAATACATACATTTGAATGTTTTCCTAAAGAAATCATTCCTCCTAAAAACTGGAACTTCCCCAATACTCCCTGTCCCAGTGGGTAGCATCACTGTTCATCTGGCTGTGAAAAACCTAAAGCTTAGGGTCATTTTAGACACTTGCTTCTGGCTCAGTCCCCATTGTCAATCCATTCTCAAGGTCTCCTGAATTACTCTTTTATTGAATCTATTCCCTTCTTTCCACTTGACATCCATCCCTCTAGTTCAGAGCTTCATCATCTCTCCCATGTATTACTGCAGTTACAGTCTCTTAACTGGTCTCCCCCTAGCCACTCTGGTCCCCCTCTAATCCATCTTCCAGAGTGCTTATTTCTAAGATGAAAATCTGATTTTATCTCCCGCTTAAAACTCTTTAATAGCCTCTGTTTTTAAAATAGATAACAAAATCAATACTTATGAGGTCCCCTTCCTGACACACATCTTGTTTTCTACAGTCTAGCTGTGGTGCCTTCTTTCCATTTTGAAACTGGGCTAACAGCCTTTTCACTAGCAAGTTTCTGCATATGCTACTTGGTTTGGCTGGATGGTCTCCCTTCTCACTGCCCCCTCTGTGCAGTTAACATCAAGGAGTCTTTCCTTGATCTTCCCAGTCTATGTAAATTCTATGAGGATGAAGCAGGGTTCAGCATCAGTTCTATTCCAATGCTACACTTAAGAACTGAGAAGGTGAATTCATACTAAACAGGTAGGTGTGAATGGAAGGAACTTTAACAATGGCACTCAATTCTTTGAATGTCTTCCCAATTAGTCTTCCTCTAATTCTGTTGAAGGCAAAAGATCTGGACACCACTCGACTTGTAAAAGGAATTTGAGACGTTCACCTTCTCAACACTAATTCCGGTATTTCACACTGGACCCTTTCTCTGCTGTCCCAGAGGTCTTTACACGCTAGACTAATATATCAGGTCTGCCCTTTTTTTGTTGATGTTGAAGAGCAACTGTGTAAGGAGAGCTGGGAAGGAAAGCCAACACACCTTAGGCATGGTGTCAGGCAGGACAATTTTAGGTGGGGGTAGTGGGGGCGGGGGTATGGTGGTGGCCTTGAAATGAGGATCTGGAAACTGATTTCTTGAAAATTCTCTGCACCCTCCTTTCTTCCCCACCTCTACTAGGATAGGTTGAAGGTAGCTGCTCGAACTCATGCTGGGATTTTATGAGAATACAGGAGATTTTTTTTTCCCCCCACTTACCATTGGTTCATCTGTGTTCTTTTGGAACTGGACCAGGCGAACTCTGGTCACATTCTCCATATCCATGTCTCCGTTTGCGCTTTCTGGAGAATCACCATTTAAATAGGGAGAAGTGGGAGGAGGTGTAACCCTCAACGCTTCATCACTGTAAACTTCATGAGCCACTACATCGTGAGTCTGAAGTAAGGCCTGATAATTTATGAGGGAAATAAAATATTAATAATAGAACTGTTTCAGTAGGAGTCTATTACATAAACACATATAAAATTATTCTTTGCCTCTCAAAGGTATCTCTCATCTAAAGAGAATTCAAAGCACATTACACCTAGATAGAACCATGCCATAATTTCTTTCTGACACATAATCATGACAGATGGAGCTTCCCAGGTGGCACTAGTGGTGAAGAACCTGCTTGCCAAAGCAGGAGACATAAGAGACGGGGATTCATTTTCTGGATCAAGAAGATGCCCTGGAGGAGAGCACGGCAATCCACTCCCGTATTCTTGTCTGAAGAATCCTAAAGACAGAGGAGCCTGGCGGGCCACAGTCTCTTGGGTCACCAAGAGTTGGACATGACTGAAGCAGCTGAGCATGCACAATCATGATAGATGGAATTTTAAAAATGAAGGAACAAAGGAAAGAATGAGTGAGCCAATCAATGAATGGATGTGTTTGTTCATTATCTGGGTAAGAGGTATTGTCTGATGCTCTAAAGAAATGTCCAACTAACTTGCTCAATTAAAGGCTGACATAACACAATTTGAAATAATTAAGCAGAAAGAATCTTTTGTACACAGAGCTGGCAAATTTGTGCTGGGGCTTAAAATGAAAACAAATTTAAAGAGAAACAGTGCAATAATTGGTGCCTTGAGCAAACATCTTTTACCAGTGGTATTAACAATAACTGCTATATAATGCAAAAGATAATTTATAATGTACGACTTAGTAAAAGAAATAAAACCACACACAAATGTATCTGAAGAAATGTAATTTCCCCAAATATCACATGATATGGAGCTCAAAATCTTAAACCTAGTTACTGTTTTTGCTCATTTCTACTTTTTGGAGCACTAAACAAAAAATAAGCTGACAGTTATTATCATGACTTCTTTTTGCAAAGTGATTTCTTTGTGTTGATATCTCCATATATCCTCTTGGTGAAACTGGGTAATAAATATCCTTTGTTTCCCTGAAAAGGCTATTCTTCCACTTACTGTACATTTCATGCCATCATAAGAAAGTTTTTAATAAGAATAAATATTTTAGCATTTCTACTTCAAAGAGAATTTTACAGCTGAGTATCAACATATTTGGCACTTTATACATTATGTTTTCTTGTGAGCTAACTATAAATTCAGTTCTTTTTTAATCTGTGATCTGTAGGGTAATGAAATATCTGAGATAATGAAACATAATTAAAATTACCTTAACAGCATAACCTGTAGCATCTCAAGTTATTTAATTAAAAGATTCACCAAAGTCATGACTCGGCTATTTTCACTTTTCAGTTATATACACGAGGCAAAAATAAGGTAACAATGTGGTAAAATCATAAAGATGATGGTGTTGATTAGTCATCAATAGACCGTATGCTCTATTCAATACCCATCTGAATTTATAATAGAAATGGCAGATATTTGCAAGATCTCAGAGGGCTGGTATAGGCACCGAGGGACAGTAAGTAGCACAGTTTGAAAGCCAGCCTCCACAATGGCCCTGGGGACCTGGGCTTCCTGACCTGTGTCCTGGCTACACCCTACATGAATACCCCTGGCCAAAGTGGTCGTGGCTGTGCTATGTGGGGAAATCCTTCTTTGGCTGGTTTAATTATAGCCTCTTAAGAGACTAAGATTTAAGGCAGAAAGCAAAAATTAATTATAGGTGAACTGAAAAACTTCATCTGTTAAAATTAGGTTCGTTGTATTAATTATAGGGCTTCCCAGGTGGCGCTTGTGGTAAAGAACCCACCTGCCAATGTGAGAGACATAAGAGACGCGGGTTCTATCCCTGGATTGGGAAGATCCCCTGGAGGAGGGAATGGCTACCCACTCCAGTATTCTTGCCTGGAGAATCCCATGAACAGAGGAGTCTGGCGGGCTACAGTCCATAGAGTTGCAAAGAGTTGGATATGACTGAAGCAACTTAGCACGCATGCATTAATTATAGATGTGTTTTCTATAAACAGTGAATTTTAAAAAATATGCCTTGTATGACTGGAGGATATATGCCTAGGTAAGCAGAGAACCAAGTTTCATTAGGAAAATGCTAGTTACATGGGTTGGAGAAAGTGTTTATACTGTTTTTTGCAAACAGTTTCTATCCATCCTTTTAAATTATATAAGCAAACACTTGTATTAATGTTTTATTTATAAGGAAGGATAAGCCCACAATCACAAAAATACCAAATTTGAACTGTAAGAGAAAAATCCTTAAATTATATCACCAAATGAGGTCATACTTGATACTAACTTTTATTTGCTACTGTAAAAGACTGCTACCACAAAATGAAACTTTTATCCAACACACATACAAACAAAAAAAGGGGCCACTTACAGATTGTCAAAAAAGTCATTAAAAGAGTATGCCAAATAAAAAATAGAGAAATTAGAGTCTGAATATTTTTCTTCAAGTATGTTATGAGGTGATTCAGCAATTGTTACTAAGCTGAAATAGCTATTATATTTAATTACATAAGAAGAATCATGTAAAAGGAAAAAGACAATTTTATGTTTTGTATGTAAAAGGGACATGGACAAGACAACTAAGAACTTCAGACTAGAGTGGGAAAAATTCATTTAAAATTTACAGGAAAAAGAAATTTTAGGTTTGAAAGTGGTTCTTCTGGCTTCTTAATTACAAATCATAAAATTTATCACTCAATAATGAAACTTTCAAGTCAACCTAAGGTGATTATAACCACCTTGTTTTTATTGAGAAAGTAAGATACAAATTTCAAAAAATAAGATTTAGGACATAAAATTTTAAAGGAAAAAAAATCAAAGCACAGACATTCAGTTCTGTTTATTGTCTTTATCCTTAATGTTTTATATTTTACAAATGCAATAAGCAAAGGATCTTTTTAAAAAAAGCAAAGGATCTCTTTAAAAAAAAAAAACCATGTCTTTAAAATGGAATAACTGAAAAAGGATAGTGTGCTAATATTTTTTATCATGACCTTTTGCGTACAGAATTTAAAAAATCATTTAAACCTACACTTTCTTCTTTTAATTACTATAAATATTTGTAAGTATCTGTATTTTTAAATGTAAGGTAACCCAATATTAAATCCTCATGTTTTAATGATTAGAAAGCAAAGAAAAAGTCAAATAATTGAAGAAATAAGTACAAAATTATATGCTAAGAACAACTCCCAAACTTTGGTATAATAAAAACTATAAATTAAATTTTTTCCTTTATTATTATTTAACAATACCAAAAATTTGAAATCATGATCTTAAATGCTTTTAAAATAGAAAGCTCTAGCATTTAAAAGTTTAGCACAGTATATACAGCTCAGAATTATACTTCCCACACAGGACATTATCCAAACATATGCTTATTTGGGAATGACCACTGAGTTCAAATTAAGTTTATAGGAAAATCAATCCTTGTTACAAGTCATTTAAGAGCACAGCCTTTGGAGTCAGAAAGATCTGGGTTTTGAACCTCCATGAGGCCACTTACTAGGTAGGTGACCTAAAGCAAGCCTCTTAGCCTTTCTAGGGTACAGTTTCCTCTCTGAACTGTAAAATGTAATTAATCACATCACCTCACATCTCAGCCATCAACAAGTCCGTGTTCAACCATCTCTAAAGCAGAATCCCAGTCTGCTCATTTTCCATCAGCCCCATCCTTCTCCAAGCCTCTACCACCTCACAGAAGCCTCTGAATTGGTCTCCCTCTCTTAACTCTTATCCTCACCACAGTCCATTCTCTACACAACAGCTCTAGCAATCTCTAAAAGAGCACAGGTCTAACAATATTTTCCTGCTTGCAGTCACTGTCACCTGTGCAATCAGGAGAAAATCCAGATTCCTTACCATGGCCCCGAAGGCCCTTTGTGGTCTGGCCTCTGCCACTCTCCCCTTTGTTTACAATATCCCAGCCACAATGGCCTTTCTTCTGTACTCTGACCCTATGAAGCTCTTTCCTGCTTCCAGGCCTTTGCATTTGCTCTTCCCCATGCTTGGACATTCAGAAAGCTGATTCTTTCATAAAACAAGTCTCAGCCCACATGTTAACTCCTCAGAAGGCCTTTCTCCCGACTCTCTGAAATAGCTTCTCCTTTACTATCATCTCTGCCCCATTGTCCTGTCTTTTTTTCATAGTTATTATCACTATATGAACTTATCTTGTTTGTTCACTGGCTCTTTCTGTCTCTAGTTCACCTATCCATGCCCCACCTAGAATGGAAGTATATTGATCCTATTCACCACTACCCTTAGTGCCCAGCACGGTGTCTGGCATACAGTAGGCATTTACATATTTGATGAGTAAATGAAAATGTCTTTTAAGAATCTAGCTGGGTGTTCAGAAATTACAAGTGAAAGTGAAAGTCACTCAGTTGTGTCCAACTCTTTGTGATCCCACATACTATATAGTCCATGGAATTCTCCAGGTCAGAATACTGGAGTGGGTAGCCTTTCCCTTTTCCAGGGAGTCTTCCAAACCCAGGGATCGAACCCATATCTCCCACATTGCAGGCAGATTCTTTACCAGCTGAGCCACCAGGGAAGCCCAAGAATACTGGAGTGGGTAGCCTATCCCTTCTCCAGCAGATTCTCCTGAGCCAGGAAATTACAAGAACTATTTACTATTTCTGAAAATGCTTACTAATAGCAATGCACATATTAATTTCTCTCTGATGTCAGAAAAGCAAAATAAACCAAGGCTTTGAAGTTAGGTAAGTTGTGAGAGATGGGGCTGTCTTAGCTTTAATGGTTTTGGGAAAAAAAAAAACCTTAACCTTAAAAAAATGATTTTATTTGGGTATATATTATTTTCTTTATTTAGCTTACTTCGAATCTGAAAGATTTACTGATATCAATGGTCCTACATCATTCTCGGAATTGAGCTGAGGGTTACTTATCAATTTATAGACAGACCCATCTGTCCAGAATGTACAGGCTTCTATCTACAGAAAACACACTGCACAGAACAGTCACTTGACTAACTTATCTGCAAATGGGCAAGTTCCTAATCTATTCAATGTTTTACTGAGTACTGTGCCCTAGACATGACAGATACTATGAAGTAACTAATAATATTCATTAGCTAACAATTATTAGGCATCAAGGATATATCAGACACTGCGCAAAGCACAGTAGATGTATCATCTACTTAATTCTTATTCCAACTCCATGAGGTTGGCAAATAGCATCTTTACAATTTGGTATTATCTGGTATTGTAATCTTAACACTCTGACATATGGCTGAAAGCACATTTGATGAAGATGGCTGTATTTCATAAGAATTAGTAAAACCCTCTTTTGAAAGTGAGGTTTTATTTCTACAGAAGTTTAACTGTTACTCACCATGAAATGAGGTTGTGTTAAAATACGCTTTAGTTCCTTTGCATCATTATTCTCAGGGTAACATGAAATTTCTTCCAATACCTAAAAAAACAAGCAAGATATAAAATAGTGTGAAGAAGATGCTAGATTGAGAAAATACAGAATTCTTTTTAAATTAAAAAGTATGAATGGATTTTTATGGCAGGCAAAATAATTATTCTAGAAAAAATTTCATCATTTTATTCAAAGTTATTAATACATAAGAACTACATTGGTGGTAATAAAAAATAAAACAAATGGCTGTAATAGTCTCTGCCTTCATTACCCAACTATAACTCAAAAGATTATTGAAAAATACAAAACAAAATGACAAGCCTGTAGTACATATTTATTACAGGCCTAGGTAACTTAATTAAACTTAATGGGAAAATGTCTCCACAAATCTTTTTCCAAACTTACCATCAAGATGAATCTGTAGTACAAGTTGATAACAGATTTCTTTTATAATTAACAAAATTGTCCATTCCTTTCAGAAAGATTAAAATTGCAAAGGCTCAAACAATAATGAAGAAGAGAAACACAAATACTTTCCCTTGTAGCCTGACAGAATCAATGTTATTCTCCATACTCATCTCCTCACATAGATAAAACCACGTCTTGGCAATGGTTCCTAGAATTAATTGCCAGGGCATGAAAGAGCTCTCAGTGGGCTCAATGTTAAAGAATCAACCTGCCAATGCAGGAGACCCAGGTTTGATCCCTGGGTCGAGAAGATCCCCTGGAGAAGGGAATGGCTACCCACTCCAGTATTCTGACCTGGGAAATCCTATGGACAGAGAAGCCTGGCAGGCTACGGCCTGTAGGCCAGGCTACAGTCTGTAGCGTAGCAGAGTTGGACCTGACTGAACAACTAAACCACCACCACCAATAGTTGGAAAAAAAAGACACACAATCAAAAACTTTCCTCTTTTCACTCACATTTTCTTCACTAATTAGTTGCTAACATTTTCTCTGTACAGGTTTAAATGGTTTTCAAATGAAATTGTTCTTCAAAAGAGATCCTTTACCAGTAGAATGGAGTTTACCCATTTAAAATTTGATTATGTGACACAAGCCCCGGGGAAGTCCTCTGTTCCTTTTCAGAGTAAACCCATTACTGCAGTTCTAACTATAGATAGTTGGATTCAGAGTGGTTATACACAGTGCGCTCAATTCTAAAAGTCAAGTTGAAGGAGGTGGGAGGGGGGATCGGGATGGGGAACACATGTAAATCCATGGCTGATTTGTATCAATGTATGGCAAAAACCACTACAGTATTGTAAAGTAATTAGCCTCCAACTAATATAAATAAATGAAGAAAAAAAAAAAAAAGTCAAGCTGATCAAGGATTGCTGAAGCAGTAGTGGCTGTCAGGGGCATGCAAGTCATGTACCCACCAGGAGTCTCTTGACTTGCCTTTGAGAGTCCTACAACTGGAGTAGGAAGGGATGTTTTGAGGTCACTTAGCCTAAGACTAGATGTTAGCTAGTGCTACTCAATCACTTCCTCA
Organism: Odocoileus virginianus; assembly: GCF_023699985.2. NCBI lineage: Eukaryota > Metazoa > Chordata > Mammalia > Artiodactyla > Cervidae > Odocoileus > Odocoileus virginianus. The sequence continues at coordinate 13,954,577 of NC_069708.1, forward strand.
GGTAAGAACAAATCAATGAAAACTACAAGATCCCTTTCTTGTCGAAATGTACTCTTAACTCGTGCTGATTAGGCTGTTAATTCATATTGTTTAATGATAATAAGCCAATTCTCCTTTGGTGTATTTTATGCTTTGAGTTTTTTACCAGTCAAACAAAAGATGAAACAATATACTCTCTCTGGTTCTCTGTTAACTCTCACAGCCTACGATTTTAAGCACTGCAGTGTGGTCTCCTAATTTAGAGAGAGTCTCTTCTGACTGTTGCCACCTCTATTTCCTTGGTCTTGCTTCTCAGTGAATATATATTTTCCGGTACAGGTGTTGTGTTTAACATCTGATCGGGAAGGAATTAGGTCTTCATATTCTTTCACATAGTAATTCACTTTATAAGAAAAATAATCTTTTTCAAAGGAAAATATTTCTTTGGATAAAGACTTTTACGACATCAAAAAGTGAAAAAAAATCTCATTAGGTGTCTAACAATGGAGGCATTGTTAATTTATTATAATTTAGTAATAGCAAAGAAAAAACTATGCCAATATTAGAACTTATTTACAAAGACCAAGTAGAAGCATGGAAAAATGCTTATTAAATTACATAGGTTGAAAGAAAGATTGGGACTTCCCTGATGGCTCAGATGGTAAAGAATCTGCCTGCAATGCAGGACACTGGGGTTTGATCCCTGGGTCGGGAAGATCCCCTGGAGAAGGGAATGACTACCCACTCCAATATTCTTGCCTGGGAAATCTCATGGACAGAAGAGCCTGGTGGTCTACAGCCCATGGGGTCACAAAGAGTCGGAGACGACTGAGTGACTAACACTTTCACTTTTCAACAGAAAGATACATTTTGATTGTAACTACAAAAAATTTATATGCAAATGATAGTGAATAGAAAAGGGGAAGTGAAAATGAAAATTACTGTGTAAGGAGATGGGATTATAGGTCAATTTCTACTTTCCAAACTTTCTGCAATATCATGTTTCTATAATAAAAAAGTTAAAAGTTTGTGAAAGATGTACATTAACTGGCAATTTATAAAAATGACTTCTCTTTGAAGTTAGCTGCTGTAAATATTTAATTAACTTTCTAATATTACCACCTTAAAAAAAGCAACTCAAATTTTCATAGCACATCTATTTCCACCAAGTGTGGTAAAATAACTTTTTCCTTCTTTTTAAAAAGAGAAGTAAAATCAATATGCTAACCTGTTGAAGTTTACATAGCAGAACCAGAACTAGAAATCTAGGCAACGTTGCTGCTGAGATTTCTTTTTTCTCTTCTGTATGTAAATACTCAGTGATAAACTTAGAAATACTAAATCTGAGTATTATAGTCCAGCTGTGACTTCAAGGAAACTGCCACTTACTGTGTGGCAGAAACGTTTTCATTAAAGGTAGCACATATGAAACCCAAATACATTTACAAAATACTTATCACTTACCTCTTTGGCTCTCTGTACTGCATCGCTCGGAGGATTCCTGATTTGCGGTGAAGACTTCGTGTTAATTTTGTCATACAGCTAAAAGCAAAGGAGAATATCCAATCAACATTCATAATTCTTGGCTAAAATTCAAAGTTTCGTATTTATTATCTCACGAAACAATATTTTCCCCTTAAAAAGGCATGCTGATGACTGCAGTGGGATGTTCTTCTTAAATCTCTTATTCATTCAAATGAGACTTGTCAGGACGAGTGCTATGCCTATCTTTTAAAAAATCATCAATATTTCAGTAATCACAGCATTTTTTCCCTCTGATAGAAGCGACATTTAATAAGATGAATAGAGAGTAGAAAGAAAGAATGCTTTCTGGCCAAGACATGTCTGAAGGAATTTTCACAGAAATCTAAATCTTGGGAAAGGGCAAACCCAACTCCTTCTAGGAAGGAATGTTCTCATGAAAGGTTTATACTTGTTTTAGTAGGGCTGTTCATTAACAGTATCAGTGCTGGCATCCTTCAGCAAGAAATTAAGGACACAAACCTTTTTCATTTTTAACCTGTAAATTCATAGATTACAAGAAGACACTGAAAAGAATCGATATTTTAAAAACTCCACAAATCTAAATGATCCAAAATTTAACTTTCTGAAGAAATTTTTAAAGAGAAAAATGCCTGTAGTGTAGAAATGCAACTAAAATATTACTTTCTGCCTCAGATGAAACATCTCATTCAACAGTTTGCTTTGAAAAGTGAAAAGCTGAAAATGATCTTGGCTAGTCTGCCACTTCTATTTCCTAACTTCTCTAAAATAGGTGGGGGGTTTTGGAGGATTGGTTTTTGTTTTTTTTTTTTTCCTCTCCTTCTACGTGTACCAGTGCCAGTGCAGAGGTCAAATACTGTAAACATTCCCCAGATTACAGTTAGACTTGTTTATACTGATGCAAGATAAAACTTTACGACTTGTAAATATTTGAGCCATACCATACATAAAAATTCCCAATGACTGACAGGCAGACAGATAGGACAAATAAATAAATAAAGCCTAATGATAGCAATGTGAAGATATAGCAGTGATCATTTGAAAATGTCAGCATTAAGAAAGTACTACTAAATTAGAGCTTAAATAAATAATGTAAGAAGCACTGGGAAGACCCAGAGGGATGGGATGGAGAGGGAGGCGGGAGGGGGGATCGGGATGGGGAACACATGTAAATCCATGGCTGATTCATGTCAATGTATGGCAAAAACCACTACAATATTGTAAAATAATTAGCCTCCAACTAATAAAAATAAATGAAAAAAAAGAAGGCTAGTAAAATATTGGTCTATTTAAAGTATTATATTAACATTTAGAGAACTAGCAATATGTGGCTCATTTATAAATGTTTGCTCAAATCCCTGTAGCATACATGAGCGCAGTCTCTGTCCTCTGAATAGCTTTCATCTCTAAAGATTGTGAATTCTGAAATTTGGAACCAGTGAATATTATTTTTCAATAGAAATAATATTATATACTGTGTCAGTTCCCAGACTAGTCTATAGAGACAAATTAAATACTGTACATCTGCAATAAAAAGTAGGAGGGGAAAAGAACACAACCCTCCAAAAGTAAGGAATTGTAAGTTAAAAATAAAAAACCACATTTAAAATAGCTAACACTTAGACTTCCCTGGTAGCTCAGGCTGTAAAATAGCTAACACTTAAAATATCACCTGACATGTCATCATATTAATAATCAAACAAAATAAAAAATATACATGGATAATGAAAAGATTTTTAAAACTCTTGAATGCTGTTTAAAAACAGACCAAATTTAATTTGAAGCTTTATAAGTTGTCGGCACTGTCATTTGTAATTACAATGTCTTTATAATGCCTAATTTTACCATAAAGAGTCTTGCCTTTTTCTTGACCAACTGAAAGTCGCTCAGTCGTGTCCAACTCTTTGCGACCTCATGGACTATACAGTCCATGGAATTCTCCAGGCCAGAATACTGGAGTGGGTAGCCTTTCCCTTCTCCAGGGGATCTTCCCAACCCAGGGATCGAACCCAGGTCTCCTGCATTGCGGGAGGATTCTTTACCAGCTGAGCTACAAGGGAAGCCCCAAAAATACTGGAGTGGGTAGCCTATCCCTTCTCCAGTGGATCTTCTCAACCCAGGAATCAAACTGGGGTCTTCTGCACTGAAGGCAAATTCTTTACCAACCGAGCTATCAGGGAAGCCCTGCCTGACCAAGGACTATTACCAATGTTACTTTCAAAAATTTCAACCATGATTAATTTCTATTTACACATTTAATAGATGCACATTATAGTTTTTAACTCACAAAGCAACAAAAATTCCAAGCTCCCAGAATCACTCTATCACTGGAGGCTTTTTATTTTTGGCTTGGTCTTACAATGTGGTTCCTTGGGTGAGTGAATCTTGAGAACAAAGGCAGGCTCTCTTTGTTTATCACCCACCCTTTGTCACCTGCCCCCATCTATCATATACAAAGTATACTTAGAATGATGGGGTTTGGGGACTTGGCCTGCTGTCTTAGACTTTCAGCTAAAGCCCACAGCTAAGCTGCCAGGCCATCCCTCTAGGACTTGCTGAAAGGTAGCTAAATTGGTCCTTCCATACTCATCCCAGCACCCTATTTTGCCTGACATGTGGTGTTTGGGGTCCCAAGTATAAAGAGCCTCTTTCCTGGTTGGAGGCTGCTTGACTGGAGGCAGTCCTTGATGGCAGGGTAAGAGGTCAACAGCAGGGCAGCCCGCACTTGCAGTGTATGTTGTGGCAAGAATGTGTGTTTCCCGTTGAGTCCGGGAGCTGCCTCAGAATGTAATCTGGCTAGAGCCATCTTGGTGGAACCCTGACCTAGAGGGTTGTCTGCACAGAGCAAGGGGACCCAGAAGTGCCTGTGGGGTCACGGCTGAAGGCAGGAGCTGAGAGGGTGCTGCCGGGGCCAGCTGCAGGGTACACCAATGACGCAGAGGCAATCTGGGACTGAGACAACGTCTGGATGCCTGCCACACCCTGGGCGCTAACAGCCAAGAGAGCACTGGCTGCCTGAGGGACATGACTACAGGACCTGCTCTTTAAGTGTTTTTTTCTCTTTTCTATGATCAGACAGACTCTTGAGTCCTCTGACATTCAGTAACAGCACCTACTATGAGACTGAGTACATAGTAGATGTTTAATTAATGTTTCTAAAAAAAAAAAAAAAGAGTATTTAACTGGTGTATAGGAACTGTAAATGGATAATTTAAAAAAAAAAGAAACAGAGCAGGAATACTTATTTTAACTTCTTTAGGAACCAGATATCATCGATCATCTTTCTGACTGCACAGTTAAAAGCCTTCCCTCAAAATTAAGAAAGAAATTTTGACCACATTTAATTCTTTTAATATTTTTGCTATGCTTCAGGCCCGACTTCAAAAATTTTTCAATGTAAAAGAGATCTTGGATATTGACATGATTCAACTCCTCCATTTTAAAAAAGAGAGAGCTGACATCCGGTGACATGAAGTGAACACACAGCATCCAGGAGCCAGATAGTAGGGAAGAGACCGGCCTCCTGATGTGTGCTGTTCTTTCTCTCACACAACAGTACCATGGCTTGTATTAGAATGCAGTAACACAGTCTCATGAGAGGGAGACACCTTCAGCAAATATTTGGGGAAAGAACTGTAGAAAATGCCATTTATAGGCTGTAGGGAAAAAAAAGTAATAACTAAATGTGATTTGAAAGATATTAGGCAATCAATTGCAAGCCTTGCCCTATTAAAGAAAGTTTAGAATCCTCATCCTTGCCTAGCCAAATGATGAACATTTCAGGTTTTGTGGGCCATGTGGACTCTGTCACAACCACTCAACCCTGCTGTGTGTATGAAGGCAGCCATTAATAGTCCATAAATGAATGTGCATGGCTGGGTTCCCATAAAACTTTATTTACAAAAACAGGTGGCTGGCTGGATTTGGCCTGACAGCTGTAGTTGCTAACATGTGCCCTAGAAGCTCAAATTGAAGGTGAACTGAAATGATAAAAATACTTCCATTGGTTGGTTGCTTCCCTGCCATCTGAAGACTTCAAGTGTGTTTGTAAAGCTGAGGTGTAGAGGGTGAGGCAGAGGGAGGAAAGAATGTTAATAAATTATTCCTAGAGAGAAAACAAGAATGAATGTCTTAGGGTTTTTCTCTTTCTAATGCAATTATAGTTATGCAAGTTCAGCACTTTTTATTAAAATGCACACACGCGCACACACAGCCCAAGGCAAAACGAGGAAATGTGAACAGCTGCAAGGGGAACAGACTGTTTCACACTGTGTCACTCCCAGACAGGCTTGCTCACTGTCAGTGTCTGGCGCTGGGTCATATACGACCCCACACGGCTGCATGGACACGCTTCATCTGTCTGTCTTAAGGAGTATAAAAGCACAGTTCCGTTAAGAGGCCACATTCTATATTTGAGATGGGTTGTTTTTGTATAAAAGCAGAATAAAGCTGGTGGTCATACTAAATTGAACTCTGCTGAGATTTTACTTTCAAACATAATGATGGTGAAATAAGTTAATGTCATTTTTTAATTTACATGCAAAACAATAAATCAAGTTTCTTTTTTGTTTTTTAACCCTACTCCATGGTACCTCACTGTCTTCTGATTTCTTTCATCAAATAGAAGCTTCTGTTTTGTCCATAGTTTATACACAGCACTTAGCAGTATCAACATTTAAAATGGAATGGTTGGTGGAGAACCTATAAAATGACTATCACCAGGTTAGATGTCCCACTAACTTTCTAGCAGAGAGAAAACCAAACCTTAAGGACCAGAATATACTTTAGATGAGAAAGATTATGACTTTTGCAACTAGGCTATAGATGTGAGCCAAATAATGAATGGGTTTGTAGAATTGCTGGAACACAAAAGTTCATTAAGCTACCACCATCTTACCACCTAAATCAAAGATATCAAAGAGAGTCCCTGCTGGAAAAGAATTAAAGTTTTCAAGAGTCAAATATTTAGCTGCAAATTATGCAATGAAATGTGTCTGTAATCTTAGTAAAAAGATAATAACAGTGTTCATAAGTCTATACTGCACAACAATAATGGGAATTGAAATGACTTGCTCTGGAAACAGACTATCATATTAAGAATTTCTTAATAGTTGCTGTGAAGAAGCTAGGTGATTAGGAACAAAGTTCCAATGCTGCATCTGTTCAATGAACCCAGCAGATCAGCCATTGATATCCAACAGTATTTTAAAAAATACATTTGAGAACTGGAAAAATGTTAGGGAAAGGTGATTTAATACTAAAATACAAGGAACTGATAATTCAACTACTGTGCTGGAAGTGGTCTTCTGAAGCTAGAAATCAGAGAACATCTGAGCTCTAAAGAACTACTTTTCCTGCTCAAGTTTATGTATCAACTCACTGTCTTTAGGTTAAAAATATAAAAATGCCCTCTCAAAGATCTTTAGTGTCATTAAACATGACACAGTCACAAAATGAAAAGACAACCTACGGGATAAAATACTTGCAAATAATATGACTGATAAGGGGCTAATATCCAACATTTATAAATAACACATATACAACTCAACATCAAAAAAAAAAAAAGAAAAGAAAAAAAAATAACTACAATGTGATTAAAAAAATGGGCAGAAGAACTGAATAGGCAATTTTCCAAAGAGGAAATGCAGATGACCAACAGGCACATGAAAAGACACTCGGCATTGCTAATCATCAGGGAAATGAAAATGAAAATCACAGTGAAATATCACCTCACACCTGTCAGAATGGCTATCATCAAAAAGAACATAAATAACAAATGTTGGTGAGGATGTGGAGAAAAGGGAACCCTAGTATGCTGTTGGTAGGAATGTAAATTGGTACAGCCACTGTGGAAAATAGTATGGAGGTTCCTCAAAAAACTAAAAATACAACTACCATATGATCTAGCAATTCTATTCCTGGCTATGTTTCTTAAAAAAAAACAACACTAATTGGAAAAGATACATGCACCCCACCCAATGTTCATAGCAGCATTATCTACAAGTGCCAAACTATGGAAGCAACCCAAGTGTCCATCAATAGATGAATGGATAAAGAAGATGTGGTGTGCGTGCATGCGTGCGCACACATGGACACGCACACACACACACAATGGAATACCACACAGTCATAAAAAGTGTGAAACCTTGCCATTTGCAGCAGGCATTATGCTAAGTGAAATAAATCAGACAGAGAAAGACAAATACTGTATGATATCACTTCTAGGTGGAATCTAAAAATAAAACAAACTAGTGAATATAATAAAAAAGAAAGACACATAGAGAACAAACCAGTGATTACCAGTGAGGAGGGGATTAAGAGGGATAAACTATTAGGTATAAAGTAAGCTACAAGGATATACTGTACAACACAGGAATATAGCCAGCATTTTATAATAACTATGGGCTATAATCTTTAAAAATTGTGAATAACTAATTGTACTATGCTGTGCTATGCTTAGTTGCTCAGTCATGTCTGACAATTTTCGACCCTATGGACTATAGCCCGCCAGGCTCCTCTGTCCATGGGGATTCTCCAGGCAGGAATACTGGAGTGGGTTGCCATACCCTCCTCCAGGGGATCTTCCCAACCCAGGGATGCAACCCAGGTCTCCTGCACTGCAGGCAGATTCTTTAACATTTGAGCCACCAAGGAAGCCCCACTAATTGTACACCTGTAACATATAATATTATATGCCAACTATACTTCAGTTTAGAACAATGACATTGTTGAAACTTGGAAAATAGCAGTATATTTTACAGTGGTGTAAAGATTGTGTGATGGGAAACATTAAGTGTGAAATAAACACACTACAAAATTTAAAATGGCATTTTCAAATATTTTAGGAGCTACAATTAAACTTTGGAAAGAACTTATATAGCCTGTCTATCTTACAAACCTAAAGACGATTATGCATCATTGGGATATTATGATGTAGAAAAGGAAATTAAATCACTGAAGGCACTTTGCTCTCACAGGATTAAATAATGCCTATTCTATCAGCATAAAAAATTTCTTAACAGTTTATATTTTGTAAAATTTCTAAAAATCAATTCAATTAAAATAATTGAAGAAAGCACTCAAAGATTAGCCATGCCGATGACTCTCCATCTGAAATGGAGATAATATATTCCATTCATTTGATGAGCGTTCTTTCATTATCTGTACATGATCCTTCACAATTTGTACTATGTATTAACTTCCCCTCTAAAAGTTCAGAAAACATGCAAATAGCTAAATTTTATAAATCTTAAACTAAATTTGTTTCTCACTTGAAAAAAACATGTGTCAAATCCACAAATCTAGTGATGGTAATAAAGTAGCAAGAGTCGCACCTCGGAATTTAGATTTTTCCTAGAGAAAGATTCAGAGCTGCTACCAATATTATGGCCCAGTTTAATACTGGATAACTCAAGTTAGAAATGGATACCCAATGGAGTTTACTTAGTGGCCAATAAGAATGTTGCTGGAAACCCTTAGATCAAGTTTTAGAAAATCATGGTGGGGGTATATACCCTTTTGAGTCTTAGGACTGGCTTAGTGGCCTAGTGATATACTGCTATATCACTAGTGGCCTAGTGATATACTGCTCTACCTAAATCCATTATGAAAGTTTTCTTCTGATGGCAAACAGGAAATTAAAAATCAATATATCTGGGCCATTTTAAGATTTCCTGAAAGGGTTGCAAAATACACTGGATCTTGACAGCAAAATCCTCCCAAGGAGGCCCCTGTTTAGTTGAGGTTTTCCTTGTCTGTGTACAGAGCTGCTTGTGTTTCAATCCTATTAGAACATTGCTCTTTCAGGGATTTATCTTTGATCCAAGAAATTAAGACTTGCTTAACCTCCTAGTTCAATCTAAAAAGACTGTTGATGGCCTAACAACATAGGCCACTGTGGTGGATTTCTGTTCAGTTGGCTGCTCGCTCTGAGAAACTCAAACACTGGCCTCAGATGACCTAACTTGACTGACCTCACTTGATCTTTTTCAGTTGGCCAATAACTCTAAAATGAAGCCTTGTAAGAAACAAATCATAATGCCTATTCTTGAGCAAGCAAAAGAAGGCATGAGGAAAAATAACCAGTTAGATGATACAGGCAGGCTTTATTTTACTTTTAATTAAATCTTATGAAATAGGGCACTTTCAAATACTAGATCCAAGAGTTTTCCCAAATGTGAGAAATTTCACTATGATATACATTTCTTTTCCATAAAAAATCTACTAAAATTTTTAAAAAAGTGCTAAAACCTCATTTCCTAAGGTGTTCTTCTGAAACATCTACATTAGTAGTTAAATAATATTTAGGGTAACTGAATATCCTATTATTAATTTGCTGTTTTGAAAGAAAATATTTACATTAGGTATGTCATATGATATTTCATTCCTGAGGCAGTTCAATAAGTTTTGACTTAAGATATGAATTATTTTGTATAAGGAAACACCAAGCATTGGTACAAGTAGCTGTAGCAAAAATGAATTTCTGTTGTGGGAATTTAAAAGAGAACAAAAAAGACAGTCTGGCAGAAGTGGTTTTATGAGATAATGTTTGAAGGACCACAAAGAGAAGAAAGCAACTATGTTCTTGGATGTGAAGGCTGCAAGCCAACCACATCGAACATTCTTCAACTGAGCATACCACATTCTTTTCTGGGGGAACCCCCCCCAACCCTTCTTTTGGGAACAGCATGAAGAAGAATCAGAGCCTGTTGCACTTGGAAGGCTTTTTGAACATTCCTCTGCCTTCTGGTAAAGTGGACTATAGTGTTACAAAAATAGAAGAACACTCAGTGGGAAATACTGGTGCTGGGGACAAGCTGACTCTTGGTATTTTAGAGTAAATTCCAATCACTCTTTTAGGAAGTGATGCACCTGGACAAATAAGGGAATGAGAGGGACTGCTGTAGTTAACAACAGTTTCAGTCAAAATCACACATTCCTTTCACAGAGATGCATATCATAGGAGCTAACCTGGAGACCAGAGAGAGAGCAATTGCCTGGGGATGAAACTAAGGCTGAATTCCCCACTACTGGCCACTTTAACCTGGAGGATTTGGCTTTTCCAACTATATAATTATCTACCACAAAATATTGATATTGGATGAATGGATAAACAAAATGTGGTATACACACAAGATGGAGCATTTTTCAGTCTTTAAAAGGAAGGAGATTCTGATACATACTACAACAAGGATGAACCCTGGCGACATTACGTTTGGTGAAATAAGCTAGTCATAAAAGAACAAATAAGGTATGATTCCACTTCTCTGAGGAACCTACAGTAGTCAAATTCCTTGAGACAGAAAGTGGAATGGTGGCCTCCAGGGGCTAAGGAGAGGGGGAAATGGTTTATTTACATCTTCCTTACTTTCACCAACGGTTATAGTTTTTGGTGTATAACTCTTATATCTCTTTTATTCAATTATTTTATCCTTTAAAATAGTATTATATTTTTGAAATTTTATCTTCACTTTATTCATTGCTTTTATCTAAGAGTATAGTTAATTTTTGTATGTTGATCTTGTATCCTGCAGTTTTGCTAACCTTGCCTATTAGTTCTAGTAGATCTTTTGTAGTTTCCTTAGGATTTTCTATATACAAGAATATATCTCTATGAGAATATGGTTTTACTTCTTTTCCAGGCTGCATGTCTTGAATTTCTTTTTCTTGCTTTACTGCACTGGCCAGAAGCACCATAAAAATATTAAATAGAAGTGGTAATAGTGGAAAATCCTTGCATTGTTTCTGGTTATATTAGTTTTCTATTGCTGCTTAACAAATGACCATATTCCTAGTAGCTTTTTTTCCCCCTTTAATTTTATTGATATTTACATTAAGAATGAAGAAAAACTAATTTGAAAATATTTAGGTCAGATGATATTTCTAGTTTTCTTTATCTCAGGAATGTTGTTTTATATGACACTTTCCTATTGATACTAATATTTTGATACGTTGATGGAAACAGACATTGGAGTTTTTGCCCATCCAGTTGAAAATAGAGGAATGAGACCCCCCATGTCTAAAGCAAGCTTCAGGGTACTTCAATCTCCAGCCCCAGGAGGCAGGGGGCACACTGACTGACCACCCAGATGGTTTCATATTTGCTGAAGTTTACTCTTTAAGACTAAATGGGACCCTGGGAAGGTACCAGTAGCTCAGCCTCTAAAGGTCCTCAGGCCTTATTTTTGCAGACATGTAAGTGCAAATCGACCAGACTACAAATCCATGGGAAACTTAGCTTTGGTATTTCCTGACTGGTAACCTATTTAAACATCCAAACTCAACACTGTATCAACTTACTTCTCAGACCCCAGATTGCTCAAAAACATCAAATTATTGCAGAAGTTCCATGTTTTTCCCTATTAGGAAACTTCTGAGTTCTAAAAATACACTATTTCCAAATATGACTACCAATTTAATATCTTTAAAAAAGCAAAACAGTAAATCACGAGCTGTAGTTTTCCAGTGTTAACTCCAGGTCAGATAGAAAAACTTTCTAAATCTCCCTAAGAAGCAAAAAAAAAAAATCATAATAAAGATGTCAATAATATAAAATATGGAGGATTAAAGATATCAACTCATTTCTAGCACAATATTTTAAAATATTATTTTATTATAAAAATTGCTAATAATATAAAACTGCTAAATTGCTATTGTAGCTAGTCTTTGCATTATTAATCTAACCACTGATTTTTTTAAAGAACTTCTCAAGAAAATAATCTTAATTAAGTGGGGCATCACATTTACCATGGAAACAGCAGTCTGTAACAAATGCTAACAGCTGCTCAGAGGTATGACAGATGGTGGCTGAATGTTTAAAACTTAGTTGTCAAAGTATGGCAGAGAGAAATAAATGTGTAATTTAACAATGTTTTGTAACATTGCTGACTTACAAAATAAACATTAATTCTGTACTAGGAAAATTTCTACAAGAACTTCATAAGACTGAGAATCACCACCAAATAACGTTTGCAAAATACTTTATATCTGGAAAAAACTCTTGATTTTTCAGCCCACTGAAAATGCATCCATCATCTCACCATCCAGTGTATCATATACAAGTTCCACAACTGATTCAAAATATCAGTAAAAGAGATAATTACACTTTAACATCAATTCCCAAGAAAGAAAGCCTAATTAATGAACAACAGGGTAACACTTCATTGTTTTATATTTGATTTTTATAATCTGCACTCATACTTGAAAAATCAATTCAGGGCAAAATTAGTTTTCCATGCTGTGCTGGGCTGGAGATTCTCCCCTCAAATTCATGGCTACCTGGAATCTCAGAATGTGACCTTATTTGGAAATAAAGTCTTTGCAGATAGTAATTAATTAGGATGAGGTCACATTGGACTAGAGTGGGCCCTAAATCCAGTGACTAGTATCCTTATAAGAAGGCCCTGTGAAGACACAGAATCACACACATAGAGAGAACACCCTGTGAACACTGCAGCAGAGACTGAAGTACTGCAACTACAAGCCAAAAAACACCAAGGATTGCAGGCAACTACCAGAGCAAGGGAGGATTCTTCCCTGGAGCCTTGGAGGGAGCATGGTTCTGCTGGTACCTGACTTAAGACTTCTAGCCTCCAGAAGTGTAAGAATAATCTGTTATTTAAGTGAAAGTCACTCAGTCGTGTCCGACTCTCTGTGACCCCATGGACTATACAGTCCATGGAATTCTCCAGGCCAGAATACTGGAGTGGGTAGCCTTTCCCTTCTCCAGGGGATCTTTCCAACCCAGGGATTGAACTCAGGTCTCCCGCATGGCAGGTGGATTCTTTACCAGCTGAGCCACAAGGGAGGCCCAATTAGTTATCTTAAGCCACTCCATTTGTGGCGGCTTTAGCAAACACACGCCAAAGTGTATTTTATTAATACTGATCTATGTATTTCATATACAGAGCATCACTGTGCCAGTGCTTTAAATCTTTGAAAGCAGAAATATTGGAACAAGCTGGACCAGGCACAGTTCCTCCTCTTTATCTCTTCCTACAAAATGAGAATCAGCATATGTGTGCCAGGGTGAACTAGTTGAATAGCAAATATTTAGACATTCTGGATCTATTTCTAACTACAGATTATACTAGAATTTAAATCAGAAAGCGTTTCCTCCCTCAGTGGAACCCACAGTGTTTCTCCTTTTGTTTTAATGTAAATTTTTTCCATATGACAGATATTTTGTTTCCTTCAAACTAATTTTAAGAACCATTTCTTCAAATTCTGAGGTTGTTACTATTTTAAAGGCATGGCTAGAAAAAATAGAGTGCTACACAATCTTTTATCTTCTGCAGGAACTTAATCATGTTTCGTTTGGTCAGCTGAAAAATTATGGCTGCAGACAGCAATTGTGAGTGTTATTGAATTAGTAGAAATTATTTAAGTATAATAAAAATATTTCATGAAATGACTCAGTGTGATTAAAGTAGCAATCAAGACATGGTCCACAAAATAAGGCCACTAGGTGTCACTGCTAGGAATTCTTGAAAAGGAACCAACAAAACAATCTGATTCCAAGAACACTAGAAGGAAGGAGAATGACGGTTAAAGTTGAGAAGCTTCTTCTCAAGTGTTGGTCTGTACAATGATCCTTTTTTGTTATGCAGATCATAAGTACTGAAGTATTTAAACATTTTTCAATGACTAGACTTCTCTAAATGGTAGCCATTTGAACACTTCATGGATCTCATGATTGAAATGTCGCCTGTTAACTCTGAAACAAGAGCTTAATGAGCCATATTTAAGGGCTGTAGATCATGGGGGCATTATCTCATTCAGGATGATTGAGCTTCCGTTGAAGGATGGCTCAGTTTGGATCAAATGCATCCCAACACTGCCCAGAGCTGGCCTTACAATCAGTCATCTCAGGAGAGTTCTGGGCTTCACATGTAGTGCTTGTCTGCAAAATTCTTAAGATGTGATGTCTTTGGGGAGCACAGCTCATTTTCAGGCCACCAGCTCCTTTTCAAATAGAGATGCACTGATGGGGCAGATACTGATACAGACACTTCTCTAAGTTTATAATTAATAAAAATCCAAAAGAACTTTAAGCACATTTTTCCTCACGAAAATCTATGAATCTCTCCTGAAGTGGTGACAATGTCTACCCAAGAATGCAGCAGTTATTCAAAATAAATATTTGCAGTGAGGTCTGAGAAGTTTAGCATTGGATGGTAATGGCGGCCTGGCTCAGTTCCAAAGTCCAGTCTGTGTTTGATTATCTGCCCCTCTGTGTAGAAGCTAGCAATGTTCTCGTATTTCCTCTGCAGTCTCAAGCTTGGTATGCTCAGTTACATTAAGTAAGAAGACTACAGCTCTGAAAACTAATTTGGGCTTCTCTTAGCCTTTAAATGACAAAAAGTCCTTGATCTAAAGAAGGCCAGTAAATCTTAGCACTGACTAGCACTGAAATAAACCAAATCTCCATGATCTGCTGTAGCTTCTTTCAAACATCCTACTTACTAGTTTTAGTAAAAGCTATGACTTCTATGGAAAATTCACAACTCTCACAACTTTCTGCATCTGGGACTTCCCTGGTGGTCCAGTGGTTAAAACTCTGCACTTCCACTATAGGGGGTGTGGGTTTGATCCCTGGTTGGGAAATTCCTATATGCCTTCGCAAAACAAACAAACAAACAAAACACAAAAACCAAAACCAAAAAGAACAAAACTTTCTGCATCATATGAAACAATGATAAAGAATAGATATTTAAATAACCAAGGAAAAGAGGTCAAACTAATTCAAATAACACATTAACAAAAACAATGATGACAAAACAAAGAAAGAGAAAATAGAATGCTAGGAGCTATCCACAAAATAGAATGCATTTCAAGGGCTTTTCGGTGTCCAAAGAAAATAACAAGTTATTTGAAATAAATTTAATCTGAAATGTTCTCAAATTACTTAAGATAAATTACACTAAGGAGAAAACCCATCTCCTTATCTTCCTGGGCACATTTTTTAGCTTTACTGAAGTATAATTGACAAATAAAATTGCAATATATTTAAAGTGTACTACATGATGATTTGATAAATGTAAACATTGTGAAAGGATTCTAACAATCAAGTTAATTAATACATCCATCACTTCAAATATTTTTCATTTCTTGGGGATGAGAATACTTAAGTTCTATTCTCTTAGCAAATTTCAATTATAAAATACAGTGGTATCAACTATAGTCACCATTCTAGATCCTCTGACCTTATTTATCTTAGAACCAAAAGTCTGTACCCTTTTACCAACTTCTCCCCATTTTCCCCACTTCCCAGCCTGGGAAACCACCATTCCACTTTGCTTCTATGAGTTCGACTTTTTAAAAAAATTGATACTATGCAGTATTTGTCTTTCTCTGTCTGACTTATTTCAATTAGCACATTTAAAAACTATTTCCCTTGTATGGCTGAGTCCCTTAGCTGTTCACTTGAAACGATCACAACATTGTTAATTGGCGGTAGCCCAATCCAAAATAAAAAGTTAAAAAACAAACAAAGAAACAAACAAATAAAACCAAACCTATTCCCAAGCTCTCTTGCAGCTACTCAAGCATGTAACTAGCATTTGCCAATAGAACATAGACAACTCTGATACAGCCCACTTGCAACCCTGACCCTGCAAAATTTTCCATTTTCTCTCATCTGCTGGCTGGCTGCAAAGGACACAGTCGAAGAAGCCTGGATCCCTGAATGCCTGTGTGGAAGAGACTCTTCCTGCTTCTCTCCTCATCTACTACAGTTGACTGTGATGTGAGCAAGAAATAAACTTCTATTCTGTTAAGCCACTCAAATTTTAGGATTGCACGCTGTAGCAGTTACTCAGTCCTGAATTAATACATATACTATATTAAAATGTATAACTATTAAAAATGGTAATTAACTTGATCAAATCTATAGATAGAAGCAACTGTGAGATACTATACTTGGTGGGAAGTTGAAACATACTGTGACACTCTTAGCTTGGCTTTTCCCAAATTGGTCCTTACCAATTTGGCAGGACTGTGAATGAAAATTCTCGGCCCAAATTAGTTTGAGAAATGCTATTAGAGTTAATTGGGTTTTTTGCTATTGGACATCTTAGAGCTGCTATATACTAACACCTGTTGTGAATTCATATAAAGGGAATAAATAGCATAGCATTTCACAAACTTATATAGTCAGTAAAAAAAATTTAACCAATAAATTTTAGATCTACTCCCCCCCTCTTGAATGGCAACATCCACAACTATCTCTCAGAACAATGCTCTGTAGAATACATTCTGGGAAATTTTGCATTACTTTAATTCGTATCATATAGTCGATTAATCAGTGAGCACCACAAAGTTCTAGGCATCCCAAAGCAAATTTTATTCTTATTAAGGGAAGATTTTTCTTGTAAAAAGACTAACATGTACAAGTAGACTAATATGTGTTAAGAAAGGTATTTTATTTAAAATATGACTGAAATGAAGGCAGATGTGAACTGTCAGCTTCTGACTTGTATCTGTCAGTGCAGTCTGTCATATTTAATGATGGAATATATCCTTATGTTTTAAAGAGAGACACTGAGTTTATGAAAACCAGCAATGTTAAGTATGAGATGTGTGTGTGTGAATAGAGTCCACTGCACAATGTCTAACTTAATTCTTTCTCTCCTATACTAATGTTTGAGGTGTAATGTTTGAATACAATATTTAGAAGCAAAGAGAGGTAATCACAGCAAAGCTCAACATATTCTTCTAAAGATATACATATATACTTAATTTTTTCCACTGTGACTTGTTAGGCTCTATTGCATTTGTACCATATATAAGATACTTAATTTTAGTTATGAATCTATGATGGATGACTTCCTGCATTTCTCACAGATGGGCAGCAACTGAAAAAGGACTGTTATGATAACTATTCAGTTTACCAAAAAAAATTAATAAAGAGAAAGACTTACATCTAGTAGTGTGTGAAGATGCTGATCCTGGAAAACACTGTGTAGAAAATCTAAGTCCTTTTCACTGCAGTCTGTAAGTGCGTGAATCTCTTCCAGGCTGTCCAGCACCTGTGACACTGCTCCTAAGGGGAACAAACAGAAAAGAAAACAGCCAGTAGAGAAAGTCAATGTCAAACTCACCTTCATAACCTAAATCTGACACTTCAGAACTGTGGACTAACAAATTTCAAAGGTTCATGTCTTTACTGGAAAACAGACTTAAATGTGTTTCATATCACTTAATGATAAGAGTATTTGCAGTGAATTTATGTTTTTAACAATGTATTTGCACGTTCCTCATTTTTCAAAGTAAATTGCCTCTTGTCTTAGTTGGATTAGGGCAATTCATCAACTACAACTGAGCTACTAGAAGATCTGGGTGCAGAAAGTCATACATCAGAAAGAGACTGTGGGTTCCCAGGACTCCATGATGTTTTGAAATATGATAGAAATAATGAAGGTGGTCATTTCACACAGGGGCTTCCCAACAAGAACAGAAGGTGAACCCAGATGTAGATGTGAGAGACAAACCTTCAACTGGGAGCTCATGCTATGTAAAACAGCCTTCTAAGGATTAAAAAAAAAAGATTTATGTAACTATTTAATTTGGCTGTGCTGGGTATTAGTTGCGGCATGTGGGATCTAGTTCCCTGACTAGGGATCGAGCCCAGGCCTCCTGTACTGTGAGTGTGGAGTCTTAACTACTGGACCACCAGGGAAGTCCCCTTAGGATTTTTAAGGATCAAACTTAACTAGCAAAAATCCCACTCCATTCTTTTTCCTCCCTTTACATACAAAGTCAAGGGAAGCAAGTTGTTCTCAGTTAATTGGGCCCCCTTTTACTAAGGGTGACTTTCCCGGTGGCTCAGACGGTAAAGCATCTGCCTACAATGCGGGAGACCAGGGTTCAATCCCTGGGTTGGGAAGATCTCCTGGAGAAGGAAATGGCAACCCACTCTGGTATTCTTGCCTGGAAAATCCCATGGATGGAGGAACCTGATAGGCTACAGTCCATGGGGTCGCAAAGAGTTGGACACGACTGAGCGACTTGACTTTCACTTCACTTTACTAAGGATAGATATACTGACTGACACTTCAGAATACCATAGTAGATATTAGGGGAAATAATTTTGTAGGACAGTGTGGTCACTTTAAATTTCCTCTAATAACTGGGAATCCAGAGAGGTAGTAACAAAGTCTTAAAGTAACAAAGCCTTAAAGAAATGGTTAGCCTGTTTTACTCTGCAGATAACATGCACATATGCACTGCAGAGAAAGAAAAGCACCCTGAGAGCCTAGACTTCAGGACATTAGTGTACACAGTGTTAGAGACATTCTAACAATAAATGCCTCACTGCACATGCAAATCTTAGATCTGTAGTTTTCAACCAGCAGCAATTTTGCCCCTCAGGGGGACATTTGGCAATGTCTGGAAACACTTTTGATCGTCACAGCTGTGATTGTGGTCAGAGTGGGGAGATGGGGAATGGGGAAGAGTACTACTTTTCCAGAAAGCAATCTGATAATTTATACCAAAGAACCTCAAAAATGCTCATGCACTTTAATTCAGGATTTCTATTCACAAAAACTTACATTAAGGAAAAAATAGAAACTGTAGAAAGATTTATGTGTCAGGATATCTATCATATAAAATGGATAAATATCTAATAATTAGAGAATGATTACATAAACTATAGGACATCCACGAAATGGAATATACAGCCACATGAAATTTGTTTTTGAAGAATTTTAAAGACAGAAATCTGCGTGATATAAAATTTCAGAGAGTAGAAGGCAAAACCACATAGATTGTGTACCCCCAATTATAACTGAAAAAAATACAAATTCAGAAAAAAACCCAACAGAATGAAAACTGCCAAAAAAATAATAGTAATTATATTTATTTTTCTGCTTCTATTTCATTCTGTGTTTGTCCATATGTTCTAACATTTCTACAATAGAAAAAAAGTTGCTATACAAGCAACTGCTTTTTGTAGTATTTAATTATGTTAAAAATTTGGGGCTTAAGACACAGCAAGTGTTTATCTATGTGGAAATTACTGTAGCTAATTTTTTTAAAAATTTGACTTTTTCCCTTTCAGATAATTGTAGATCCACATGAACTTGTAAGAGATAATACAGAAAGATACCATGTACCCTTCACCCAGTTTTCCCATTGTGGTAACATCTTATAAACTGTCATATATCATAACCAGGAATATTGACATTGATATAGTCACGCTACAGAATATTTCCATCACCCCAAGGATCCTTCATGTTGCCCTCTTATAACTGCAGTAATTTCCCTCCTGCCCTTCCTACCTCCTAACCCCTGCCTGGCAACTACTAACCTGTTCTCCATTTCTATAATTTTGTCATTTCAAGGGATCTATATAAATGAAACAATATGGTGTCTAACCTTTTGGGACTGGCTTTTTTGACTCAGCATAATTCTCTGGAAATTCACCCAAGTTGTTGCATGTATCAATAGTTTAATCCTTTTTATTCCTGGGTAGTAGTCTATGGCAGGGATGTGCCACAGTTTACCATTAATCTGTTGACAGGACTGTGAATACTTTTAAATTTTGAATAATTACACCTACCAGGCTATTGGTATGCCTTCATTGAAAACATTAAGTGGACACCAAGTGGAATAAAAAAGGTACAAGGCAGAAACCAGTCCTCATTTCCCCTGCTAGTCTTATAAGTGTATTAATCTAATCCACTTCCTTCTCCCTGCTCATCTCAGGACTTCTACTTTGTTCTGAGAAGGAAAAAAACCCTGGAAATTAGTTAAAAATCAGGTCTCTTGTCATCCCTTACTAAAAGCCTTGGAAAGCAACAGGTGATGTGAAGAAATTAGTCCCAAATATTCCACTGAGTCCTTGATCCTGGTACATCACCAACAACAGAATTATATGATACCAGGTTTATAAAGTTACTAAAGCCAGTTCTAAGCTTTTGGATTAACTGCAACAACAAAAATATTAATGAAATGTGGATTTTTTTTGTATATTAAAAAACTTAACAGAGAGCAGAGAAAGCTAATTACTATTTCCACTCAGTTATCTTAGTGGAATCTTATCTAGTTTTTACTATCTCTATCCAGCATTGCTTATGCTGATTTATTCTATCTATATTGATTCTATTCTATGTAGTAGTTTATTAATATTATAAGATTAAAATAAAACAAGCTTGTATCTAGCGAATACTAAGATGGTAAGTCTAACCACTGGGAAGCAATTTTGGCTATATCAGACCAGGGACGTATCATTTCTTGGTTTGTGAATTCCCAAAGCTCTGTGCAATTCCTGTCCTACAAGCATCTCCATGAATTACCCGACATGTGCACTTGCTCACTCTTCATTTCTGTGCTGCGAGGTCCTTAAGGCAGGCTGATATTTGATTAATTTCATTATCTCCACAAAGCATGCCTTGAATTAAGTATTAAAGAAACAATGATAAGGGCAGCTCCCAATTCCTGAATGTTTGTGATGTGCCAGGCACATTCCCAGGACAACATGGTAAGGTAAATACAGTACCTGACCTTTCTATATAGGGAATTGAGGATCAGAGAGGTCAAGGAAGGTCACAGCTAGAAGTGGTAAAGCTAGGATTCAACCCCAGTGTGCCTGGATCCAAAGTGTATGAGCTTCTTGACTTTCTACGGTAACTGGCTGGATTAGGAAATGCAGGGAGAACCTTCAACAAGAAGTGACACATGGTTTATGCATGGATATGGAGGTTAGAAAAGAACTTGAATTCTACTGCGTCAGACAATAAGCAAAACTTTTATCACATGTTCTTGCTCTTTGCCAGGTATGAGGCAGGGGTTTCAAGGAAAAGAGATATGATCCCCGGTCTCAAGGAAAGGGATCTCATGCAGGTGTGTGAAGTAGGCACACTATACCCTGAAGCAAATGATTTAGAGGAGGTAAAAACTAAAGTGGCACAGAAACAGGCTGCCCAGGGAGAAGCTGGGACAGTCTCAGAGAAGAGGTGAAAGTTCAAGTCACAGTCATGTCCGACTCTTTGCGACTGAGAGTCAATTCCTAGGCAGGTTGATAAGAAGTCCGGGGTCCCGGAGGAGGAGAGAGGGGTCTGGGGCTCTCAAAGAGGAGACAGGGGTCTTGGATTCTCAAGGAGTAGGAAAGGACAAACATCTTTTTTTCCCCTCTACATTCCTTAGTCTTAGTCACATAAAACTTTTTTTTTTTAAGCCTGGCACTGATGATTACACAAAAAAACAACTTAGTTTAAACTCTATACTAAGGATTATATAACAACAATGTATCCTGCTTGAGGACAACTTCTCCTTCCTGAAAACCTTCTGACTAATCCTGTTATCTTAAAATGTATATTATGGGAGTGGGTCTGGTAAGATCTTTCTATTGTTAAGTTATAATTCTGTCATCTTAAAATGTAAATTGTAGGAGTGGGTCTGAAGTGAAGAAGTGAAAGTCGCTCAGTCATGTCTGACTCTTTGCAACCCCATGGACTATAGTCCATGGAATTCTCTAGGCCAGAATACTGGAGTGGGTAGCCTTTCCCTTCTCCAGGGGATCTTCCCAACCCAGGGGTCGAACCCAGGTCTCCTGCTTGGCAGGCAGATTCTTTATCAGCTGAGCCACAAAGGAAGTGAGTGGGTCTAGTAAGATCTTTACAACCTTGAGACATTCTTTTGATTTATCATAATAACCAATCAAAAAAGTATATAACTCCCTTTTCTAAGACTAGTGAGTGGGGCACTCTCCACCCTCCTTCTGATGTCTATGTCAGAAGCTTTCTCCGTCTCTTTTCATACTTTAATAAAACTCTGCTAAACAAAAGCTCTTGAGTGATCAAGCCTGGTCCCTAGTCACAAAGCTAAATCTTCTTTGGAGATCACGAATCCGACATCATTCACCTTAAGCTATCACGACCCCATGGACTATACAGTCCATGGAATTCTCCAGGCCAGAATACTGGAGTGGGTAGCCGTTCCCTTCTCCAGGGGATCTTCCCAACCCAGGGATCACACCCAGGTCTCCCTCACTGCAGGTGGATTCTTTACCAGTTGAGCCACCAGGGAAGCCCAAAGAGGTGGATGAGCAGGAATTCAACACTTCCACCTAGGTTTCCAATCCCCTCTGACAGACCCAGTGGATGCTTTGCTGGAAAGCACAAGGGCAACCATTAGCTTGTGTCTCTAGTAGGTAAGACCTACCAGGTCAACAGGTCTATTTAATTTCCTTGGATCTGTCACCTTTTCTGAACTGATTTATAGTCTGATCTTGTACCCAAATGTGATTAACTTTGTAGGTTTTCAATTATAAAAGGCAGTATTTCCACAGGTGTGCTCAAGTTGCCTCTTTCAAAGCTCTGAAAAGTGTCCCTAATGTAAAAGTTTCTGTCACTAGCTAGGAAACTTAATAATTCTTATTCCA
Source organism: Odocoileus virginianus (assembly GCF_023699985.2). Lineage (NCBI taxonomy): Eukaryota > Metazoa > Chordata > Mammalia > Artiodactyla > Cervidae > Odocoileus > Odocoileus virginianus. The sequence continues at coordinate 13,977,444 of NC_069708.1, forward strand.
TCCCTCCTTTGTCTTTTCATATTGAATGAACACATATTTTTGGTCTAACCTCAAGATCTTTCTTTACCTTTGATCATTTTTTCCTGACACCGCTTCTAGTCTTGTTCATTCCTTCTTTGAGTATGACCAGCAGAACCACATCTCACAGATGGGTAAACTGATATCTGCAGTTCATCACCAAGTCATGTAAAATCTCATAATTTTTCAATTCATTATAAAACATTAATATACACAAAGACATTTCTGGGGCTTCTCCATTGCTACTGTTTTACATACAGAGGCAGAAGTGGTAATTAATGTAACACAACAACACACACAGGCTTTTAAGCTGTCACTAGTATTTATTTTGTTGATCAATAACTGTCATATCTGAAAGAACTACTCACTTTTCTCAAAAACTGAAAAGGATGTTTTTTTCCTATAAAACCCCTGAATGAACTTGTGACTATCTTGAAAAAAAAAATCAATAAATAGTACGTAAGTTCACCTCAGAGGGCAATTTACCTAATGGCAGGACTGTAGGTATCTCATGCACTTTTGTTTTCTAGGCTACATTTTGCAGAGCGTTTTGTACAAAAAAATCACTATAAAATATGTTTGATTAAACTTATTGTTTTCTTCTGAAAGTAGCACCGACATACACACACTACCATGTATAAAACAGACGGCTGGTCAGAAGTTGCTAAATAACCCTGGGAGCCCAGCCTAGTGCTTTCTGACAACCTAGAGGAGTGAGATGGGGCGGGGGGGGGGGGGGGGGGGGGCGGGATTTAGAGGGGTGAGACAGACTGGGGAGGAGGGGAGGGAGGGGATACATGTATTATTATGGCTGATTTGCGTTGTGGTATGGCAGAAACCATCACAACACTGTAAAGCCATTGTCTTCCAATTAAAAATAAACTAAAAAATTACTGTTTTCTGAGCAAATTCTGAAGCATTGAAAATAAAATATTGTAATAAGAAATATATAACCACAGAGAAGTTTATTTTATGGTACTGTTTCCTCAAAGTCATGATGAAAATTATTTTACTACTTATATTTGTGTAACAGTTTGTAATTTCCAACATGTTTTTTTATGCTTATTATCTTACGCGATTCCACAATAACCCTGCCCTGAAGACAAGTCTTTCTATATTTGGAAAAATAGGAGGCTCTTTCATGTTAAATGACCCTGGGGCCACAGCAGTTGAGTTGTAGAACCCAGGCCTCTAGCACCTATTCTTTCCCCTACAGATTGATCCCTCCTGAAACCATATTTTACCCTCACCAACACACTTGAATAATCTCTTGGTCTAAACTTTTACAATGATAAATTTATTAGAAAGTAATCAAGCCTTCCCTTTGGAATAGTATTTTACTTTAGCTTCTGCCTAATTCATTTGGTCATCAAGAATGTATCTAAACAATAGGTTAATAATCATACATTTTAACTTTGAACATTTCTACCTTTCCCAGGAATCTCATGGATACAACTTTCTCAAAAGTTTTCTGCTACTGTTTTGAAATAATAATCAAGAAAGCATAAATATGTCAATCATTTTAAAAGTATGCTTTAAAAACTTTGAGTCTAGAACTGTTTTGTTACAAGTAGAAAAGTCTCATAAAAATGTTGACTGAGTAAAAATAACCTGAGAGGAGGACAGAAAAATAAATAGTAGAATGCTTAAACTGTTCTCAGTGTTAAAGTAGGTAGCTGCTACTGCTGCTGCTAAGTTGCTTTAGTCGTGTCCGACTCTGTGTGACCCCATAGACGGTAGCCCACCAGGCTCCCCCATCCCTGGGATTCTCCAGGCAAGAACACTGGAGTGGGTTGCCATTTCCTTCTCCAATGCATGAAAGTGAAAAGTGAAAGTGAAGTCATTCAGTCGTGTCCTACTCTTAGTGACCCCATGGACTGTAGCCTGCCAGGCTCCTCTGTCTATGGGATTTTCCAGGCAAAAGAGTACTTGAGTGGGGTGCCATTGCCTTCTCCATAAAGTAGGTAGGGTCTGTCTTAAAACTATTTCCCCCAGCTTTACTATGAAAAATTTCAAACATATAAAAAGTTGAAAGAATTGTATTCACTACCTAGATTATACAATTAACAGTTTGTAATATTTGCTTTATCACATATCTATCCACACATCAATTCACCTTATTTATCATTCATCTCAAAGTAAGTGGCAGAGTGGTCAACATTAGTACACTTCACCTCTAAACACATCAGCATAGATTTTAATACTCCCCTCTCTTTCTTTCTCTCAGGTAAAAGTTTATATAGAGTGAAATACACAAATCTTATGTGTACCATCCAATGAGTTTTCATAAATGTATACCTTGCATACATCTGATAAACAGTATATATCCATGTATGCAGTTATTTCAGTAACAAAGATTTATGTGTATATATTTAAAAATTATATGTGTAGCTGTAAAACCCAATATCACTGAGCAAATTCAGCAAACTCAATCTATCTCTAGTTTCACCTGAAGAGTTATCAATAACCTCTATTTCCTATTACATTAGCAGTCCTATTTTTTTTTTAGCAGTCCTATTTATATAACACTGAATCAGTATGCACACATTCATATCAACCACTCAAAGTCCTTCCTGGCAAGAACAGTAGCATTAAAAAAATCTGCTTACTAAGGTAGGATTAAGTTAAAATTTGTCAATTTAGGTGTACATTTTCATCACCCCACAAAAGCTCCTTCTTTGAAGTCAATCTCTTCCCCTTACCTTTACCCCTGGACAACAGCTTTTAATCTGGTACAAAGCAAATTTTGGTTATTAGTCAGGTTGTAAGCTATAGTGAATCCTGTAATGAAAATTGTATTTTGGACTTAAGCATCTGTGCTATATCCAATTCAAGTTATGAAAACTTACACATGGTGATAAATGCATTAGATTCTTTATGTATAGATTATAGTTGTTTTTGTTGTTGTTTCAACCCCATGGATTGTAGCCCACCAGGCTCTTCTGTCTGTGGGATCCAGGCAAGAATACTGGAGTGGGTTGCCATTTCCTTTTCCAGGGGATCTTCCCGACCCAGGGATTGAACCTGTGTCTCCTGCACTGCAGGCAGATTCTTTACTGCTGAGTCACCAGGGAAGCCCATTGATTATAGTGCAGATGACTTAAAATTTATTAGTTAAAAGAAGTAAAAACTCTGCAAATGTATTCTGTCAGAGTACAGATACCATAATTCTAATGCCATTATACTTGTTAAAGCAATCTATATTTCTAAATAGCAACATTGTTGGGCACAAATTTGTCAAAGTACTTTAAATAACATTCTGCTGGTTGTTAAGTGCCCATTTATAATAAGGCTTTTGGAGAAGGAAATGGCAACCCAATTCATTATTCTTGTCTGGGAAATCCCACAGACAGAGGAGCCTGGTGGGCTACAGTCCATGGGGTTGCAAGAGTCAGACACAACTTAGCGACTAAACCACCACCACCACCACCACCACCACCATATAAGGCTTTACAACTAAGGAAAAGCACTACTTGATACCTTTAAGATGCTTTCATTCCCAAATGACACAATAGATCTATTTGATTAAAAAAAAAAAAAGGGTACTAAATCTGGAGAAACAAAACCAGTTACAAATGGGAAAGGTCTTATATTTCAATGGTCATTAACATGTACATAGTGGGCAGCCTCTGAGATGGCCCCCAAGATCCCTGACTGCTGGTATTCATGCCCTCATATAATCAGTCCTTTCCCTGGAGTGTAATGATAATGAATTTGCTCAGTCGTGTCCGACTCCTTGTGACCCCATGGACTGTAGCCCACCAGGCTCCTCTGTCCATTGGATTTTCCAGGCAAGAATACCGGAATGGGTTGCCATTTCCTTCTCCAGGAGATCTTCCTGACCCAGGGTTTGAACCCGAGTCTCTGGCATTGTAGGCAGACGCTTTACTGTCTGAGGCACCAGGGAAGTCCCTGGAGTGTAGGCTGGACTTAATAACTCACTAGTAACAAACAGAATAGGGCAGAAGGGATAGAATGTCACTTCTGAGATTAGGCTATGAGAACGGTGGTTTCTGTCTTGGATACACTCTCTTACTTTTGCCCTCTCTCTTTGATTATCTGTGCCAGGGGAAGCAAACTTCAAGACTGTGAGCAGAACTGAAGCCTATCAACAACCAGGTGAGTGAGTGTGGAAGAGGATTCCCTCTACAGTTGGGCCTTCAGGTGAGATCACAGTTCTGGATGACATCTTGACTGCAGAGTCATAAGAGATCTTAAGCCAGGGGTACTCAGCTAAGCCATGCCCAGATTCCTGACCAACAGAAACTGTGAGATGATAAATGCTGCCTTGACATTATTCATTATTAGAGACCAACAGATAACTAACATACTGTGAGATTTTTATATTAAATTGGCTGCAATTTGAGCTACAAGTAACTAATACAAGAAAGTGTGACAATGAATTTCAATATTAGCACCCAGATTTTCTATTTATCTTTGTCTCTTATATAGATTCCCCCCAGTAAGCACAATGCTGAAGTAAAGATTTATTCTATTGCTTTAACTGAAATTATTACTGAGATAATTGTAGATTTATACACAGTTGTTAAGAAATGATATAGAGATCCCGTGTATACTTTGCTCAGTTTCCCCACTGGTAACTTTTTAAAAAACTTCTGTGTAATATCACAACCAGAATACTGACATTGATACAATCCACTCATCTTGTTTAGATTGCCTTAATTTCACTAATACTCATTTGTGTGTATGTAATATCTTACATACCTTTTACTTTACTATTCTCATTTACTCAAATTATATCTTTTTGTAATTAAAATCTAGCCATTATATTATTCTTATGTTCTTTCTGATGGTAGAAGCTGTTAAGAGACATAAATCCAGGAGTTTATTTCATAGCTCCATAGCAATACTGAAAACAGTAACAGAGTAATAAAAACTGCTTATAGATTATATAACAATTAAAGGAACATTCACTTACCCTGAAAGGTTTCTTGAAAGCAAACTATAAAATAAATTGTTAGCCTTCTCCCAGAATAATGTACTTGTGCTGGAAATTAAGATGTGAAATAATATTAAGTGCGCTTAAAATTTTAACACTGCCTCTTTTTCCTCTTATGAAAGAAGTCAGAAGTTAGTAGTATTTGTGTAACAATGCTTCAGGAAATCAGTATATCCAAGTTTTTATTCTATGGCCAGGCAGTGTTAAAATTCATACACAAACATCTAAGCAGAAACAGCTGAGGATAAAGTCAAGCTGATTATGAACCATGCAAAGCCAAACACTTTTGCATAAAAGATAAACCTTAGAGGAAAACAAAGGGATACCTACTTTCTGCTGCTAGAAGTCCTAGGAGGAAGGCAGCATATGGACAAACAACAAACAGTATGATTTTAGAGCAAGCAGGTTATCAAGCCACAGCTGGGCTCAGTAGATGAGCCACAAGAAGCAGAGTCTCTTAGCTGAGCCCCAAGTGAGCCCTTGTGTTCTGAGAGCACATTTGCTGGGTTCTGAGTCTGGTTTCTTTGATTTGAAATATGAGAACAGAATATTTCCACTTGGAATTGGTAAATAACAAAGCAACAATACACTGTTTATCTTAAGATTAAGCCTAACAATTTTTGGAGAATGTATAACTGACTTACTTCAATAATCAAAATAGGAAAAAAAACTCATATAAAAATCATTTTTCAATGCAAACAGCATACCTAAACATGTTAAACTCTTCTTTAGAGGACTGGTTGATTTGTTTTCAATTTTGTTTTCCACTGTTAATGAGAGGCTCTGTTAAATTTTTAAAAAATTATAATTTTGAATAGAACTTGCACTAACACAGGATTGCCAGCTTTTAATTTGGTCAAGCAAGGTCTTTAAGAAAAAAAATTTACCAAACTACCATTCACTATCATTTCATAGAAAGAAGAGAAAAGGCATTATCTAAAGATGAAAAACAGTCTATCTCAAGAAAGGACAGTTGGTGATCTTATACTGTTTTCTAACTCCTCTTTCTACAACCCCTCACCCCTGCCCAACAAGCACATGCCTTATCGTCACTTTTCTCTTTTTGAAATGGGTTTTCTGGAAGAACTCTCAGGTAACAATGGCAAGTGTTTTGTGTTTTGTACTGTAAAACAAACCCATGCAAATTTTGACAGAAAGACAGTAGAAAGGATAACATTGGGAACTTAAATGATGGAGAATTAAAGGACTAGAATTAAAGAGAGAAGAATTTAGGCTTAAAAATTGAGAAGAATATTAAAAATAAAAATATTTTGAAAAATTATAGATATGCTAATTTATAAAAGTATAAAGCCCTTATAATGAATCTAGATAAAATAAAGGCTTTCTGCAACCAACCATATAACCATTACTTTTACATTACAGTTGCAGAAAAAAAAATTTGCAAAGATAGATATTTGGTAAATGATGTTGACAATAATAGATACTGCCTCCCTTTAAATGGCTTAGTATTTTTTTTAAATGGCTTAGTATTAAAAGTTAAAAAACCATCACACTTCACAATATTGTAAAGTAATTATCCTCCAATTAAAAAAATAAATTTAAAAAGTTAATTTTAGGAATATATGAATAATTCCTGCTAGCCATGTGAAATTCAGGAAAACATTAGAATTTTCTTGAAAAATTTCCTTTGTTTTGACATCTGACTATATAAAAATTTCCTCTTCATTTAGGGCAGATGATCAGACATGTACATTGCATAACAATTTTATCTTTTATTGTTAGCAGCTGAACAGTGCCATTTAAAAATATTTTAGAGACATTTAGCATATCAAATAGATAGACTGCTTTTAGGATCCTTAAGATGCAGAAATTTTAAAAAAGATAGGATGAGACGACAGGAAGGGGAAGCAATAAGGAATGCAAAATTGTGAATAACTAATTTGAGGGCTTGCAAGACAGTGTAAGAAATTTCTTTTTTGCTTAAAAAGCAAGTACTGTAATCAGAAACTATTTCAACAATACCATTTAGAGATTATACTGGGAAAAAAGACATAAAAACTTGAGCAATGAAAATGTGTTTAATAGAAAATAAGGATGTTTATAACTGTAGACAATTCCTTTCCCTACAAGAAAAATCCAGCTCTTCACAGAAAGGAATACTTAAAAGCTCATTAAACTCTTGCTAAGCAGAGGTAAATATTATGGGGCAACAGTAAAGAATCAGGTCTATGAAGCTGTTGCAAGGACTGTCCTACTGTCTTCCTATTGCTAAAGATGAAAATGGTATTAGAGATCTTGGCCCCAAATCTCTAAATATATTATTCCAAGTATGTGCCTATATCACATAGTCACAATACAACATAAAACTCTTATTAGATCCACTCCCCCTAGAAAGGGTTAACTGTAATCTGAGTGTGAAGAGGGAAGGAGGAGTTTCAAGTTAAAAACAACAAAAAGTTATGAAGGGAGAGAACAAAATGGACTGGAAGAAAAAAACACAGACATGAAACAATAGGGAGCATTGGGGAACATACCAGTAACACAACTACAGCCTTTAATGTGGGAAGGACTCTGGATAGTTACCAAGTCAGCACAAGAGGAAAAGAGCAAGTCCTCCTCCTCAGAGTCTCTTCTCTAAGATTCCCATTTATAAATGTTTTTGGAAATCACCTTCACTCAGAAGAGGAAGAGTCACATCCCAATTGGTAAAGGTCAAAATGAGGAACTATATAGCTGTTGGAATGGGAAATTTGATCCTGTTATTTTGCACAAGGTATAAGTGAATACCAATTGGTTAGAAACTCTGTGTGTACGTGTGTATGTGAGCATGTATGTGCACCCATGTGTACAACAGAAGAAAGAAGAGGCATAAATATTGACAAATGCTCATGGTTCCCACATGAAAGAAGCATTAGCACATCCATTCTTCCTATAGGGCTAGCCATGAAGGACAAACAACTCATGCTTTAGGAAGGGCTCTGGGTCCTGATTCCAATGGTAATACATGAACACTGAATGAGCCAGTGCAAGAGTAAGTAATTCTAATGAAAGAAAGAAAAGCTGATGCCAGAGGACATATGATGTAGGAGTTAATAAACACACAAATAAAAATTAAAAGCTAACACACATACATGCATTTGTGTATACACACAAATGGGTCCTATGTATTTTTAGCAAAGAATCCTTGAGACTCCTCACAGTAGGATGGAAATCTGAGCATTTAAAAAAATAGCTTTGTGAACACTAGTGAGTTTTTTTCAGGAGTACCTATAGACATTTCATCAAAATAGGTAATTCTTCTACATTCCTCCCCCTTGAATGCTTGTATAGATATGCTATAGACTTTATAAAAAGAGAAGAACCTGTAAATCATTTCAAGAGATAATTCACAAGACAGTTTTACATTGAAAAATTCAATTAAAAGCAGTGTTGTTCCAAAGTCTGACCTGCTACAGTTGATATGGGGAAAATTTTACATCAAAAATTTGTGTTGAGGCAGAAGGTAATCCAAAGATTCAAGAAGGCTGACTACAACTGTTGGATTGGATGAAGTGCAATGTTGGGTCTGGAGGGAGGAAAGGGGAAGAAGTATTTCCGATGTTAAAAATAAAAAGTGAAATGTCGGCTTGGAGCAGTAGGGGAAAGCAATTTTGGTATTAAAACAAAAAAGGAATCAGATACATGGGGATGGAATCTGGCTGCTGACAAACTTCCTTAGAATTCCTTAGAGAGCAGAACTAGATTCACAGGAAAAGTTTATTCATAATGAAAGACAAAGGATGTAGACACCACATGATTCACTCTGGTGAATGAATGATTCAATTACCTGAGGAGGTAGGGTCTTCGGAGAAATCTGGCAACTCTTCAGGGGGATCCCCATAGAATGAGTTGAATTTGTGACTTGACACAGCTGCTAGTACTGCACCCTAAAGCAAAGAGAAGAAAAAAAAAATATATATATATTTAATTTTTTTCTTTTGTTTTTGGCTGTGCCATGAGGCTTGTGGGATCTTAATTCCCTGACCAGGGATTGAACAATGAAAGCAAGAAGTCTTAACCAATGGACTGCCAGGAAATTCCTGAAAATATATATTACTAAAAGAAATGCAATAAAAACCAAGGTCTTACTGTATAGCACAGAGAATTACATTCAATATCCTATGATAAACCATAATTGAATATATATAAAAAAGAATGAATCACTTTGTTGTACAGCAGAAATTAATAAAACATTGTAAATCAACTAAACTTCAATAAAAGCATTGATAAAAATACATAAATACAAAAAAGTTAATTACCAAATGGTTACTTAAGAATTATGGACATAGATGGATATGTTCGCTCAGGCGTGTCCAACTCTTTGCGACCCTATGGACTATAGCCTGCCAGGCTCCTCTGTCCAAGGGATTTTCCAGGCAAGAATACTGGAGTGGGTTGCCATTTCCTTCTCCATGGGATTTTCCCAACTCCAGGGATTGAATCCGGGTCTCCCACATTGCAGGCAGACTCTTTACTGTCTAAGCCACCACGGAAGCCCATTTAAGAATTATTCAGGAAGTCAAATATATAGGAAATGATAGCTAGAAAAGAGGTGGCTTAAAATAATTTTGAATTCCTTTAGATAAAGCACATACACATATACCAGAATAACACTGTCAGGGACTGCAGAAGTATATGAAACCATTTACATCTTGAACTTAAGCATGTACTAGACAATGAAATATTCTGCAGTCACTATAAAATGATGCAGCTGAAGAGTGTTTAATGAAATGATAAGGTACTTGTGATGAATTACACGAAGTTTTTGAAAATCTGGGTCATATGGCAGTTCTATTTCCAGTTTTTTAAATCTAAAGTATGATCTTATTTTTGAAAAAAGTTAAGATATAAGACTAAATATATATTAAAATGTTAATAGTATTAATTATTCTTGGATAGTAAGAATGAAGTCATTTTTCTTTTTAAAAATCTTTTTTCCCTTTCTTTTTGATACTAATAATGACTATGCATTACTCTTGTACAGTAATTCTCAATTAGGCTACCCAGCAGAATCAACTACATCTTGACTATTTTAAAGCACATGATGCCTCCCTTGATTCCTAGCTCAGAATCACTGTCATACTGAGTCCATGACATCTCTTAAAGACTATGGGGTAGAAAAATGTTGGGAATTATTGCTTCAGTAACAAGAATGATAATGTTTCTAAGTGTTCAATCACGTGAGTGTTAGGCATAGGTCAGAATATCCAGGTGTGTTCCTGGGTGCTGCCACTTTCCATCTGCATGACCTTACTTGAGTTAATCATTTAACCTCTTGAGGTTTTCTCATACAGTGAGGATATTAAAAGTGACGTAGCTTACCTTACATGACTGTCAAAAGTCGTAATGTTTATGAAAGTGCATTGTGAACCATAAAGCATTTTGTAAGCACAAATTATTACTGTGTTTAGAGAGCTAAATAAACAGAGTCAGACATGACTTAGTGACTTATACAACAAGTACTAATATGTAGCTAGAACCTGAGCAGAGCCTTTGCTGCTTTAGGTAGAATTGCTCACTTAGGTAGCCTGAGTATCATATCACCCTTGTAGCTGAAGTGTAAAGTAGCCTAAGTCTAAATTTTAAATACTGAACTCTTAGATTTTTTTGAAAAAAAAAAAAAAAAAAAAAAAAGATGAATCTTTTGTGAATGCAGGGATTCATTAAATATCATTGATAATCACAATCTATTTATGAGTGTGTGCTCAGCTGTGTCTGACTCTTTGCAACTCCATGGACTGTAGCTCATCAGACTCCTCTGTCCATGGGATTTTCCAGGCAAGAATACGGGAGGGGATTGCCATTTCCTTCTCCAGGGAATCTTGCTGACCCAAGGATCTAACCTGCATCTCCCTTGTCTCCCACACTGGCAGGCAGATTCTTTACCACTAGCTCCATCCGGGAAGCCCCAATAATCACAATAATGCATAATACAATTATTAATAATCATTGTGAATTATGAAGTTGCTCATTCATGTCCAACTCTTTGCGACCCCATGGACTATAGCCTACCAGGCTCCTCCGTCAATGGAATTTTCCAGGCAAGAGTACAGGAGTGGGTTGCCATTTCCTTCTCCAGGGGGTCTTCCCAACCCAGGGATTGAACCCGGGTCTCCCTCACTGCAGGCAGACGCTTTACCATCTGAGCCACCAGGGAAGCCCATTAATAATCATTAGTAATTCTAATAACATTATTAATAGAAACACATTCCTACAAGGTTCATTTTTAGGAGGGTGGTTATATAAGGTTTCTTTCTACAAATATAAATTGAAAAAGAGAGACAAACGAGGGAAGAGCAAAAAATAGAGAAGTGATCTTGATGGTGATACCATTCCAGGCAACTTTCACATTTCCAAAAGTCCAGGGTTAATGCCTGAGAGTGTCTCATGCAGAATTTTATGAAAATAATTGTACTGAATGTTGAGTTCTTCTTTCTGTAGTAGAAGCTTATTCCACTTTATATATTATATATGTTCTCTAAAAGCTGGGTGAAAATGGAATTTTTATAGATCACAGCACATGTTTCCCACACACCGAAATTAAAATTTTTGAGATGTTTTATTTTTATTTCCAAATAAAGTTCAGCTGAGTTTCTTACTACATTAGTTTTATGTTTTCAGGCCTGTTCTAGCTATTAAATACCACTGTAGCCAAAGATCTAGAAATACTTTTACTAGGAAAGCACTATTTAAAAGAGCCCTGAGAGGTAAATTCTTTTGAAACAATAGTAGCAAGTTCCTAATTTATCTCTCTTATGGTTAGCAGTTTTGTTTATTTAGCTCTCTAAACACAGTGACTGCATGTGGGCTCAAAAGTTCAATGCAAAATGGGTCCAAAACAGATTATGGATTTATAGAATTTTATTAGAGTTTGAGAGTCAACCGTAAAGACGATTCATTCTAAAAGACACATTTAGCAGATGAGGAAACAGGTCCAGAGGGGCTTACTAACCGGGTAAGGTTGCTGCCAACTTAAAGAGACAGATCAGGAGTAGACAGAATTGAGGTCTTCTGACCACTCTCCCCAGTTCAAGGGTTTTTTCTATTACAGGGGTCAAAAATACTTTCCTGTAAAGGGCTAGACAGTGAATATTTTAGGCTTGCAGAGCATATGTTCTCTGCTGCAACTATTCAACTCTGCCATTCAGCGTGAAAGCAGCTATAGACAATATGTACATGAATTTACATCTCTGTGGTCCAATTAAACTTTATATATAAAAACAGAAAGATATATGCACTAATTTATGAAAGCACAGAGCTCTTATATGGATAAGCATCTTATGGATAGCATCACTGACTCAACGGACATGAACTTGGGCGAACTCCAGGAGATAGTGAGGGACAGGGAGGCCTGGCATGCTGCAGTGCTGCAGAGAGTCAGACATAACTGAGTGATTAAACAACAACAACAAAGAACTCTTATGTGAGTGCTTTAGTTCCCAGATTGTATATTGTCAACCTCCCTATTATGCTGTTGCTATCAAAGAGCCTGTGGGTATAACAATATAAAACCAGATCTTCTACAAGTAGTTCTTCAACCTTCCCATTTTTATTCAATCCTTGATAAAGAAGCTTTTCTATCTACTTTAGAAGATATACTCCCATAAGCTTTGAGTAAAACATAACAATTTTGACTTAAGACCATTCACAACCTGATAACTAATATTAAAGATGCAATTTTCTACTAAGCAAATTAACCTAGAAACGAGAAGGAAGATTCTAAATTCAAAGAAAAAGAGAAGTACAAGTAATTAAGCACAATCATATTTGTAGTTAATATGTCAAACATGAAAATGGAATGCTCCCCGCTAGAAGATTCTGTGTCTCATTTAAGGAAGTGGGAAGCAAACAAAAAAAAAATGGTTAGCTCAGACTTCTGCTAAATTAAACTACTGTACACACTTAAGGAAGCAACAAAGTTATTGAGTAGGGAACAGGCGAGTTGAACATGGATGAATTACTGACTTGAAGACAACGTCAAAAGCCAATACTCCCTTTTAGGTGATCCATAACTGAGCTCAGGAAAAAAACACCATGAAGTTTGATAGGCACGAGGGCAAGGAGGTATATTTTTAAAAGTCAAAATACAAAGCATGAGATGTAGAATAACTCACTGGCTTTGTACCCAAGTAGTGAGGACACATCTAACCATTTTCTGATATACTGAGGGGGCAAAAGGCATCACAGGGACACACAAATAAAAGTGTGACATAAGAATTTGAGAGAGGATCATCTTACTAGGATTCAGAATACTGAACTCAAAACCTTAAAAAGGGTGGAGAACCTGGAGAGGTTGAAGCTGAAGAGAAATGACCAAAAGGCTAGAAAAATCACTTCAAGGCAGAAATGTTAAAGGACTGAGGTTGACTACATTTAAGAATTAGGTCCTAGATGATAATGAGGTAAGACCATTGATTAAATCAGAACCTCCCATCTCTCTCCATGCAGTCGCAACCCAAGTTATCATTCAGTTTAGTCAGCTTAGCCTACATGTATTTGATACTGAAGCACAGTCTAAACAAAACTCTAAAACCTAGAATTTCATAATTAAGTCAGGACACGTGATTAAAGGAGATTGTGCTATCATCTCTGAAGATTGAAAATGAGACTTGTTGGTGAGAGGGTAACAGGCAGGAAGGCCAGGGGTCTCCAAACGGAGGAAATAGGCTGCAAGTGTCAGACATTTTTCTCTCTCTTATGCGGCAGGAGGAAACAAACTAGCGATATTTTTTTCCTTCTCTATACAAATTTAAAAGGAGGTTTCTCTTAAAATACTGTGTTGCCATGACACCTGGTTTCACCTGAAGCTAACTATTCTCAAACCTTGAGTTAACCAATACATTTTTCTTATGGAAATGTTTGTCTTAAGCTATGTTAATGTGCTATGCATTTACCCCAGACTCTGTCGTCAAGTCAAGTTGGTTCTGCCAAATGGCTCAGAACCTACTTGACAAACCAGTATGTTATACTCTGATATTGTTCCCCTAATCTATATGAATGAAACTATTTGTATGGTAATCTGCCCTTCTACAAGATTCAAGTCAATCATTTTGTGGTCTGGGATGAATCATTTGGTGCCAGGATTATCACAAAATACAATTTATGGATGAGGGGCCTGGTGCCATTCTGAGTTTTAAGACATTCCTTTCTTTTCATTAACAGACTGCTAGTGACTATATAACATCCAGCTGAAGACTAGCAGGGGGCTACTCTTTCTGCCCCCTTCTGATGCCTATGTCAGAAGCTTTCTCTGTCTCCTTTATACTTTAATACAACTTTATTACATAAAAGCTCTGAGTGATCCAGCCTCGTTTCTGGCCCCAGATTGAATTCGTCTCCTCCAGAGGCCAAGAATCCTGGCGTCTTATTGTTCAGCAACAACCTTTCATTGGTATAGTCAGTATGGCTATATTTAAGAGCAATTGTGGGGATTCCTAGGTGGTGCTAGTGGTAGAGTACCTGTCTGCCAATGCAGGAGACTTAATAGATGCAGGTTCAATCCTTGGGTTGGGAAGATCCCCTGGAGAAGGACATGACAACCCACTCCAGTATTCTTGCCTGGAGAATCCCATGGGCAGAGGAGCCTGGTGGGCTACGGTCCATAGGATCGCAAAGAGTTGGTCATGACTGAAGTGACTTAGCACAGCACAAGAGCAACTGCATGGAATAAATAACTGAGGAATCCTTTTGGGTCTGTGTAAAAGTATTTTATAAAGATGATCTTTTAATGTGTATAATAACTTTCAAAAGTCAGACTAACTTTGGAAGTAATAAATTCTGCATTTCAGAATCAGAAATTCATAGAATTGCTTTGCAAAATATAGGAAGATCAAACTCATGTCAGTTATTATTTATGTAACTGTTCATACCAGAATAACAGTTTTCAGTTTTCAGAATCAAAGGTGCCCTTTGGATACCAGATTTACTGCTCTGAGTGGCTGGAGCCCACCATCTTTGTGCTCATGTGCTGTCCTCTCCGGTTGTGAGAGGACTGTGGGTATAAGTGCTGGTTTTCATTAGGGCACGAAGGTCCTTGATAAATCCTTAAGCAAGCTCTTGTTGAATTGACAGAAAGGGGAAGATTGACAAAAGTGAAAGTGAAGTCTCTCATTCATGTCTGACTCTTTGCGATCCCATGGACTGTAGCCTTCCAGGCTCCTCCATCCATGGAATTTTCCAGGCAAGAGTACTGGAGTGGGCTGCCATTTCCTTCTCTAGAGGGTCTTCCTGACCCAAGGATTGAACCTGGGTGTCCCACATTGCAGGCAGATGCTTTACCATCTGAGCCACCAGGGATAGCTCAGATTGACAAAAGGCAGCTAATTAGAGCTTCCCGGCTGACATCTCAAAGATGTTGCTTAGGGGTATCAGAACTCTGGCAGGGAGTAGTGCTGTACATCAGAACCTTCCGTGATGATGGAAAGGTCCTACGCCTGTACTGCCCCAAACTGTAGCCACCAGCCACATGTGGTATTGAGCAACTGAAATGTGGCTAGTGCAACTGAGAAATCAAACTTTAAAGTTTATTTATTAGCTAAAGTATCAGTAGCTACATATGCCTAGTGGCTATTGCACTGGACAGTGAGTACTGGAAAACAGCATTCCTCAACAATTTTTTTCTAGTTCTGCAAAGTATAGGAACCCAAGAGACCAACTGGTAAGTCAGAGAAGTAATGCAGGCTATATTTTTGTAATCTGCAAAACCAATAAAGGAAAATTATAGGAAGTTATCAGAAATCTCCCTCCCTTTCTGTATATACAAGGAATAAATGGTTTTAACCTCTAAACTGAATTATGTGGATGCAGCTCACTATTTCCTGAACTGATTACAGTCAGTTCAGTCCAGTTCAGTTGCTCAGTCATGTCCGACTCTCTGCGACCCCATGAACCGCAGCACTCCAGGCCTCCCTGTCCATCACCAACTCCCAGAGTCCATCCAAACCCATGTCCATTGAGTCAGTGATGCCATCCAACCATCTCATCCTCTGTCGTCCCCTTCTCCTCCTGCCCTCAATCTTTCCCAGCATCAGGGTCTTTTCAAATGAGTCAGCCCTTCACACTGATTGCAATAAACTTACCCAAATACAGGATATTACTTCTATTTGTACAGAATATCTTTGACATACTTCACTATAGAGAAATTTGCTTTCTAATTCATGAACCAAAGAGGATGGTTGCTAGAACAGATTCCCTCCTGAGCCTCTTCCCTAGATAGACAAGCTCAGGCACCCACAGCCCCTTCGCGCCCCCTGCCCCCCTTGCACAGTAACTCCTTCATGTAAATGGCACCCAGGGTTAGAGTACAGGAATGCCTCCTTAAGAGACACATACCCATAGAGCACAGATTTTTCAGACAGCCTGGAGCACACAGTTTGTTCCATGCATCCTAATATTCAGTCTGAGAAAATACAATCCTCATATCTAGTCCCATGCTCAGGACTATGTAGTTTATATAAGAAGCATTGCTTCTAGAGGATTTAAAAAAACTGAAGTATTAAGCTCAGTTTAATAGAGCTCAGCTGTGGTGTTCTAAATGGGAAGGAAATCCAAAAAAGAAGGGATATATGTATATGTACACATGATTCACTTTGCTGTACAATAGAAACGAACACAACTTGTAAATCAACTATACTCCAATTTAAAAAAAAAAGATTCTAGAGCTTGGTATGAAATAAAAGGAGGGGAAAAATTCAACATATGAAATGTCTGATAACCAAAATGGGGAAAAGAGTTTTTCCATTATCATTCACAGATGTAAAATAAAATAATGAAAGAAAGGAAAATAAAAAGAAATGGGTGATAATTCAAATCACATGCAGGGTTCTATAAACATTTAAAACCTACAGTTCAAATGATAGTCTGAAAATGATGTTAATGCTTTATAATTGTCCAAATAATCTTCTCATCAGGGATTTGTTGTGTCCTGTAGGCTGCTGAACAGGTTAAATGCCAAAATGAATGTATAAATGTGGAAAGGAACAATTTCTGATTGCTGAGTGTTGACATTATTATAACCAATAATGAGCGATAGTCTTGAAATTTCAGTAGAGTAAAATGAATAATGTTTTACATTCTGGCATAAAACAGTTCCATAAAATTTTCAGAATGGGAAAAAGGTTTAATTGCAAATATAATAAACTCACTACCAAAAATACATTAGAATTTATTCAAACAGGTGTAAGTCTTTTGGAAGATGAATTATTTATAGAGATCAAATATCTTATTAAATACATGTATACATTCTGATGCCAACAATTTCAGTAGCAAACTTACCCTAACAATATAATCAGAGGTGCACAAAGATTTAGTAATAAAAATAGAGCCAATGCAATAGTATTTATGGCCATGGAAAACTGGAAGTAATGCCCATGTCCAATAGCTGATTAATAAATTATGATGTGTACATATGATGGAATTTTGGAGACCCATTACAAGTTTGTGCCTCAGAGTAATGACTCTCAATAACATAAACTTATCAGAATCACCCATGAGGCTTTTTCAAAAAAAAACGCATGCCCTGCCAACCCCTTGCATGCCTGGGGCTGAGGGAGGGATGGTTAGTGTCTTGGATGAGTTGAGTGGTGTAGTGAGTTACTGTTAGTATGCGAGTGTGTCACATCTCTTAAGTGTGCAAAAGTGAAAACCAGTATTTAAGAAGAATATTTGCCACATGGTATTAAAAAAGTAGGTTATGTGAAATTCATATAACATAAAACTAACCCTTTTAAAGTGTACAATTCAGTGCTAATTAGTACAGCCACAATGTTGTGTGATGACCATTCCTGTTTCATCCCAAACCCATTAAGTAGTCTATACCCATTAAGCAGTCCATTGCATTTAGGAATTACAGCTGTTTATAAATAGAGATCAAATCAAGCATATTAAATAAATTCTAAAATAATAATGAAACAATAATAAAATATTGTATAAAATGGTATCTATGGAGCACTTATGACTGACAGGGACTATTCTAACTGCTATAATATATTAATTCATTAAATCCTTACAACCCTATGAGTTAGCTATTATCACTGTCATCCCCATTTTCTAGATAAGGAAACTGAGGCACAGAGAATTGAAATAACTTGTTCAAGGTTACACAGCTAGTGTCAGAGTCAGGATTCACCTCAGGCAATGTAGCTCCAGAGGCCATTCTTTCTCTGTATGCTGTACTCTTCTTCTTGCTACAAAATTTCCTACCTCTGACTTAGTTACAAAATCAATTTTCTACTGCTTTCTGTGAACTTCCCTTTTAATCACTTCAAAGGGAATCATAATAATTAGGTTGTTTTCACCATTTGATGAGCTTAAAAACAGTGTCTGAGTAGAAGGATGGGTACCTAGCTCTTCACTTGTGAAAATAAATTGGGCAGTGGGCTCTGAAAGCCAGGAAAGTTGCAATCTTTATTCTAGAAGCTTCTAGAAGTGGCAGAATGAGAATGAGTTTTTTTTGAGGAGAGTAGGTATAACCAGCTTTAACCAGGGTGACTGAATCACTGAATGGGATACAGCTTTACCAGAAGCTGAAAAAAACCTCAATGACAAGCCTGCTGATGTTCCTAATTCTAGGTTGTTTGGTGGGTCTTAAAATTTTAAATAGGCCTGCAAAGGGATGTGGTAAATTCACATGACCCTTCTCTGCTGTGACAGCTTGCTCCTGTCCAAATGAATCTTAGTCACCACTTTGGCTATTTTAGGCCCAAGTCTGATTTTGTGGCACTGGGAGAAATACAGCATGTATTTCTCGTGATGAGGCAAGCCTGAGCCCTGTGGTAAAAGGCTTGTACTTGGGCAGTGAGAGGTTCGGTCTCAGACAGGGTAATGTCACATAGGCCAAAGTAACATCAGAGTTAAAAAGACTTCAGGAAAGACTTGAGACAGAGGTATAGTTAATAGCTTCTTTGGGAAAGAAACTAATTTCAAAAATGACCAACCAAATTTCACTTTGGCTAAGATTTTTTCTTTTGTAGCCTACACTGGTTCAGGTGTATAGTAAAGCAAATAAACAAACAAACAAAATCCCAGAGTCTTGGGAAACTTCTCTGGGCACCATCTCAATAACGGCATGTTATCAATAACTATTTTTCTGCTGAGGATTTTTAAAGTAAATAGGGAAGAGCCAGTCTGAACCTCCTGACTGCAAAATCAACTAGGAGAAAGGCTAACTGGGACCATCAACACCAACAGCGACATGTTAGAATGGCCCTTACTCTACAGTTGCACTCTCTGGTAGAACTTTCTACAGTGATGGAAACAGGCTATATTTGCATTATCTGATACGGCACCACTAGCCACACATGGTTTTTTTTTTTTCCCTTGCTATTTTTTTTTCCTTTATTTTTATTAGTTGGAGGCTAATTACTTTACAATATTGTAGCGGTTTTTGCCATACATTGACATGAATCAGCCATGGATTTACATGTGTTCCCCATCCGAACACCCCCCCCCCCACCTCCCTTCCCATCTCATCCCTCTGGGTCATCCCAGTGCACCAGCCCTGAGCACTTGTCTCATGCATCCAACCTGGACTGGCGATCTGTTTCACACTTGATAATATACATGGTTCAATGCTATTCTCTCAGATCATCCCACCCTTGCCTTCTCCCATACAGTCCAAAAGTCTGTTCTATACATCTGTGTCTCTTTTTCTGTCTTGCATATAGGGTTATCGTTACCATCTTTATAAATTCCATATATATATGCGTTAGCATACTGTATTGGTGTTTATCTTTCTGGCTTACTTCACTCTGTATAATGGGCTCCAGTTTCATCCATCTCATTAGAACTGATTCAAATGAATTCTTTTTAATGGCTGAGCAATATTCCATTGTGTATATGTACCATAGCTTTCTTATGCATTCGTCTGCTGATGGGCATCTAGGTGGCTTCCATGTCCTGGCTATTATAAACAGTGCTGCGATGAACATTTGGGTACACGTGTCTCTTTCAGATCTGGTTTCCTTGGTGTGTATGCCCAGGAGTGGGATTGCTGGGTCATATGGCAGTTCTATTTCCAGTTTTTTAAGGAATCTCCACACTGTTCTCCATAGTGACTGTACTAGTTTGCATTCCCACCAACAGTGTAAGAGGGTTCCCTTTTCTCCACACCCTCTCCAGCATTTATTGCTTGTAGACTTTTGGAGAGCAGCCATTCTGACTGGCGTGTAATGGTACCTCATTGTGGTTTTGATTTGCATTTCTCTGCTAATGAGTGATGTTGAGCATCTCTTCATGTGTTTGTCTTCTTTGGAGAAATGTCTGTTTAGATCTTTGGCCCATTTTTTGATTGGGCCATTTATTTTTTTGGAATTGAGCTGCAGGAGTTGCTTGCATATTTTTTAGATTAATCCTTTGTCTGTTTCTTCGTTTGCTATTATTTTCTCCAATTCTGAAGGCTGTCTTTTCACCTTGCTTATAGTTTCCTTTGTTGTGCAAAAGCTTTTAAGGTTTATTAGGTCCCATTTGTTTACTTTTGCTTTTATCTCCAATATTCTGGGAGGTGGGTCATAGAGGATTGCTGTGATTTATGTCGGAGAGTGTTTTGCCTATGTTCTCCTCTAGGAGTTTTATAGTTTCTGGTCTTACATTTAGATCTTTAATCCATTTTGAGTTTATTTTTGTGTATGGTGTTAGAAAGTGTTCTAGTTTCATTCTTTTACAAGTGGTTGATCAGTTTTCCCAGCACCACTTGCTAAAAAGGTTCTCTTTTTTCCATTGTATATTCTTGCCTCCTTTGTCGAAGATGAGGTGTCCATAGGTATGTGGATTTATCTCTGGGCTTTCTATTCTGTTCCATTGATCTATATTTCTGTCTTTGTGCCAGTACCATAGTGTCTTGATGACTGTGGCTTTGTAGTAGAGCCTGAAGTCAGGCAGGTTGATTCCTCCAGTTCCAGTCTTCTTTCTCAAGATAGCTTTGGCTATTCGAGGTTTTTTGTATTTCCATACAAATTGTGAAATTATTTGTTCTATTTCTCTGAAAAATACCGTTGGTAGCTTGATAGGGATTGCATTTAATCTATAGGTTGCTTTGGTTAGTATAGTCATTTTCACAATATTGATTCTTCCAATCCATGAACACAGTATATTTCTCCATCTATTTGTGTCCTCTTTGATTTCTTTCATCAGTGTTTTATAGTTTTCTATATATAGGTCTTTTGTTTCTTTAGGTAGATATACTCCTAAGTATTTTATTCTTTTTGTTGCAATGGTGAATGGTATTTTTTCGTTAATTTCTCTTTCTGTTTTCTCATTGTTAGTGTATAAGAATGCAAGGGATTTCTGTGTGTTAATTTTATATCCTGCAACATTACTGCATTCATTTGATTAGCTCTAGTAATTTTCTGGTAGAGTCTTTAGGGTTTTCTATGTAGAGGATCATGTCATCTGCAAACAGTGAGAGTTTTACTTTTTCTTTTCCTATCTGGATTCCTTTTTTTTTTTTTCTGCTCTGATTGCTGTGGCCAACACTTCCAAAAATATGTTGAATAGTAGTGGTGAGAGGGGGCACCCTTGTCTTGTTCCTGACTTTAAGGGAAATGCTTTCAATTTTTCACCATTGAGGATAATGTTTGCTGTGGGTTTGTCAAATATAGCTTTTATTATGTTGAGGTATGTTCCTTTTATTCCTGCTTTCTGGAGAGTTTTTATCATAAATGGATGTTGAATTTTGTCAAAGGCTTTTTCTGCATCTATTGAGATAATCATATGGTTTTTATCTTTCATT
This sequence comes from Odocoileus virginianus, assembly GCF_023699985.2. Classification (NCBI taxonomy): domain Eukaryota; kingdom Metazoa; phylum Chordata; class Mammalia; order Artiodactyla; family Cervidae; genus Odocoileus; species Odocoileus virginianus. The sequence goes on from NC_069708.1 coordinate 13,999,148, forward strand.
TTGTTAATGTGGTGTATTACATTGATTTGCAGATATTAAAGAATCCTTGCATTCGTGGGATAAAGCCCACTTGGTCATGATGTATGACCTTTTTAATATGTTGTTGGATTCTGTTTGCTAGAATTTTGTAGAGGATTTTTGCATCTATGTTCATCAGTGATATTGGCCTGTAGTTTTCTTTTTTTTGTGGCATCCTTGTCTGGTTTTGATATTAGGGTGATGGTGGCTTCATAGAATGAGTTTGGAAGTTTACCTTCTTCTGCAATTTTCTGGAAGAGTGTGAGTAAGACAGGTGTTAGCTCTTCTCTAAATTTTTGGTAGAATTCAGCTGTGAAGCCATCTGGTCCTGGGCTTTTGTTTGCTGGAAGATTTCTGATTTCCATGCTTGTGATGGGTCTGTTAATATCTTTTATTTCTTCCTGGTTCAGTTTTGGAAAGTTATACTTTTCTAAGAATTTGTCCATTTCTTCCAAGCTGTCCATTTTATTGGCATAGAGCTGCTGGTAGTAGTCTCTTATGATCCTTTGTATTTCAGTATTGTCTGTTGTGATCTCCATTTTTATTTCTAATTTTGTTAATTATACAAAGAACAAATGTTCTTCTCCCTTTGTTCCTTGATGAGTCTGGCTAACAGTTTGTCAATTTTATTTACCTTTTCAAAAAACCAGCTTTTAGCTTTGTTGATTTTTGCTATGGTCTCTTTTGTTTCTTTTGCATTTATTTCTGCCCTAATTTTTAAGATTTCTTTCCTTCTACTATCCCTGGGGTTCTTCATTTCTTCCTTCTCTAATTGCTTTAGGTGTAGAGTTAGGTTATTTATTTGGCTTTTTTCTTGTTTCTTGACGTAAGCCTGTAATGCTATGAACCTTCCCCTTAGCACTGCTTTTACAGTGTCCCATAGGTTTTGGGTTGTTGTGTTTTCATTTTCATTCATTTCTATGCATATTTTGATTTCTTTTTTGATTTCTTCTATGATTTGTTGGTTATTCAGAAGCGTGTTATTTAGCCTCCATATGTTTGAATTTTTAACAATTTTTTTTCCTGTAATTGAGATCTAATCTTACTGCACTGTGGTCAGAAAAGATGACTGGAATGATTTCAATTATTTTGAATTTACCAAGGCTAGATTTATGGCCCAGGATGTGATCTATCCTTGAGAAAGTTCCATGTGCACTTGAGAAAAAGGTGAAATTGATTTTTTTTGGGTGAAACGTCCTATAGATATGAATTAGGTCTAGCTGGCCCATTATGTCATTTAAAGTTTGTGTTTCGTTAACTTTCTGTTTAGTTGATCTATCTATAGGTCTGAGTGGGGTATTAAAGTCTCCCACTATTATTGTGTTATTGTTAATTTCCCCTTTCATATTTGTTACCATTTGCCTTACATATTGCGGTGCTCCTATGTTGGGTGCATATATATTTATAATTGTTATATCTTCCTCTTGGATTGATCCTTTGATCATTATGTAGTATCCTTCTTTGTCTCTTTTCACAGCCCTTATTTTAAAGTCTATTTTATCGGATATGAGTATTGCGACTCCTGCTTTCTTTTGGTCTCCGTTTGCATGAAATATTTTTTTCCAGCCCTTCACTTTCAGTCTGTATGTGTCCCTTGGTTTGAGGTGGGTCTCTTGTAGACAGCATATATAGGGGTCTTGCTTTTGTATCCATTCAGCCAGTCTTTGTCTTTTGGGTGGGGCATTGAACCCATTTACATTTAATGTAATTATTGATAAGTATGGTCCCGCTGCTATTTACTTTATTGTTTTGGGTTTGTGTTTATACAACCTTTCTGTGTTTCCTGTCTAGAGAAGATCCTTTAGCATTTGTTGAAGAGCTGGTTTGGTGGTGCTGAATTCTCTCAGCTTTGGCTTGTATGTAAAGCTTTTGAATTCTCCTTCATATCTGAATGAGACCCTTGCTGGGTACAGTAATCTGGGTTGTAGGCTATTCTCTTTCATTACTTTAAGTATGTCCTGCCATTCCCTTCTGGCCTGAAGAGTTTCTACTGAAAGATCAGCTGTTATCCTTATGGGAATCCCCTTGTGTGTTATTTGTTGTATCTCCCTTGCTGCTTTTAATATTTGTTCTTTGTGTTTGATCTTTTAGCTGGAGTAACAGGCAAATTTGGCCTTGGAGTACGAAATGAAGCAGGGCAAAGGTTAATAGAGTTTTGCCAAGACAACGCACTGGTCATAGCAAACACCCACTTCCAACAACACAAGAGAAGACTCTACACATGGACATCACCAGATGGTCAACACCAAAATCAGATTGATTATATTCTTTGCAGCCAAAGATGGAGAAGCTTTATACAGTCAGCAAAAACAAGACCAGGAGCTGACTGTGGCTCAGATCATGAACTCCTTATTGCCAAATTCTGACTTAAACTGAAGAAGGTATGGATAACCACTAGACGATTCAGGTATGACCTAAATCAAATCCCTTATGAACATACAGTGGAAGTGAGAAATAGATTTAAGGGACTAGATCTGATAGACAGAGAGCCTGATGAACTATGGACGGAGGTTCGTAACACTGTACAGGAGACGGGGATCAAGACCATCCCCATGGAAAAGAAATGCAAAAAGGCAAAATGGTTGTCTGAGGAGGCCTTACAAGTAAGTGTGAAATGAAGAGAAGCTAAAAGCAAAGGAGAAAAGGAAAGATATTCCCATTTGAATTCAGAGTTCCAAAGAATAGCAAGGAGAGATAAGAAAGTCTTCCTCAGTGATCAATGCAAAGAAATCGAGGAAAACAACAGAATGGGAAAGACTAGAGATCTCTTCAAGAAAATTAGAGATACCAAGGGAACATTTCATGCAAAAATGGGCTCAATAAAGGACAGAAATGGTAGGGACCTAACAGAAGCAGAAGATATTAAGAAGAGGTGTCAAGAATACACAGAAGAATTGTACAAAAAAGATCCTCACAACCCAAATAATCACAATGGTGTGATCACTCACCTAGAGCCAGACATCCTGGAATGTGAAGTCAAGTGGACCTTAGAAAGCATCACTACGAACAAAGCTAGTGGAGGTGATGGAATTCCAGTTGAGCTATTTCAAATCCTGAAAGATGATGCTGTGAAAGTGCTGCACTCAATATGCCAGCAAATTTGGAAAACTCAGCCGTGGCCACAGGACTGGAAAAGGTCAGTTTTCATTCCAATCCCAAAGAAAGGCAATACCAAAGAACGCTCAAACTACTGCACAATTGCACTCATCTCACAGGCTAGTAAAGTAATGCTCAAAATTCTCCAAGCCAGGCTTCAGCAATACATGAACTGAGCACTCCCAGATGTTCAAGCTGGTTTTAGAAAAGGCAGAGGAGCCAGAGATCAAATTGCCAACACCCACTGGATCATCGAAAAAGCAAGAGAGTTCCAGACAAACATCTATTTCTGCTTTATTGACTGCACCAAAGCCTTTGACTGTGTGGATCACAATAAACTGTGGAAAATTCTGAAGAAGAAGGGAATACCAGACCACCTGACCTGCCTCTTGAGAAACCTGTATGCAGGTCAGGAAGCAACAGTTAGAACTGGACATGGAACAACAGACTGGTTCCAAATAGGAAAAGGAGTACGTCAAGGCTGTATATTGTCACCCTGCTTATTTAACTTATATGCAGAGTACATCATGAGAAACGCTGGGCTGGAAGAAGCACAAGCTGGAATCAAGGTTGCCGGGAGAAATATCAATAACCTCAGATATGCAGATGACACCACCTTTATGGCAGAGAGTGAAGAGGAATTAAAAAGCCTCTTGATGAAAGTGAAAGAGGAGAGTGAAAAAGATGGCTTAAAGCTCAACATTCAGAAAACGAAGATCATGGCATCTGGTCCCATCACTTCATAGGAAATAGATGAGGAAACAGTGGAAACAGTGTCAGACTTTATTTTTTTGGGCTCCAAAATCACGGCAGATGGTGACTGCAGCCATGATATTGAAAGACGCTTACTCCTTGGTAGGAAAGTTATGACCAACCTAGATAGCATATTAAAAAGCAGAGACATTACTTTGCCAACAAAGGTCTCTCTAGTCAAGGCTATGTTTTTTCCAGTGGTCATGTATGGATGTGAGAGTTGGACTGTGAAGAAAGCTGAGCACCGAAGAATTGATGCTTTTGAACTGTGGTGTTGGAGAAGACTCTTGAGAGTCCCTTGAACTGCAAGGAGATGCAACCAGTCCATCCTGAAGGAGATCAGTCCTGGGTGTTCATTGGAAGGACTGATGCTGAAGCTGAAACTCCAATATTTTGGCCACCTCATGCGAAGAGTTGACTCATTGGAAAAGACCCTGATGCTGGGAGGGATTGGGGGCAGGAGGAGAAGGGGACGACAGAGGATGAGATGGCTGGATGGCATCACTGACTCAATGGGCATGAGGCCTGGCGTGCTGCAATTCATGGGGTCGCAAAGAGTCAGACATGACTGAGCGACTGAACTGAACTGAATTTGATTAATATGTGTCTTGGGGTGTTTCGCCTTGGGTTTATCCTGTTTGGGACTCTCTGGGTTTCTTGGACTTGTGTGACTATTTCCTTCCCCATTTTGGGGACGTTTTCAGCTATTATCTCCTCCAGTATTTTCTCATCGCCTTTCTTTTTATCTTCTTCTTCTGGGACTCCTATGATTCGAATGTTGGGGCGTTTCACATTGCCCCAGAGGTCCCTGAGGTTGTCCTCATTTCTTTTCTTTTTTTTTTCCTCTCTGCTCCATTTATTTCCACCATTTTATCTTCTACCTCACTTATCCTATCTTCTGCCCCCGTTATTCTATTGCTGGTTCCCTCCAGAGTGTTTTTGATCTCATTTATTGCATTATTCATTTTTACGTGACTCTTTTTTATTTCTTCTAAGTCCTTGTTAAACATTTCTTGCATCTTCTCAATCCTTGTCTCCAGGCTATTTATCTGTAACTCCATTTTGTTTTCAAGATTTTGGATCATTTTTATTATCATTATTCTAAATTCTTTTTCAGGTAGATTCCCTATCTCCTCCTCTTTTGTTTGGCTTGGTGGGCATTTTTCATGTTCCTTTACCTGCTGGATATTTCTCTGCCTTTTCATCTTACTTAGATTGTTGTGTTTGGGGTGGCCTTTCTGTATTCTGGCAGTCTGTGGTTCCTTTTTATTGTGGAGGTTTCTTCCAGTGGGTGGGGTTGGGCGATTGGTTTGTCAAGGTTTCCTGGTTAGGGAAGCTTGCGTCGGTGTTCTGGTGGGTGGAGCTGGTTTCTTCTCTCTGGAGTGCAATGGGGTGTCCAGTAGTGAGTTTTGAGATGGGTCTATGGGTTTGGTGTGGCTTTGGGCAGCCTGTACATTGACGCTCAGGGCTATGTTCCTGCATTGCTAGAGAATTTGCATGGTATGTCTTGCTCTGGAACTTATTGGCTCTTGGGTGGTGGTTGGTTTCAGTGTAGGTATGGAGGCTTTTGGATGATCTCTTATTAATTAATGTTCCCTGGAGTCTGGAATTCTCTGGTTTTCTCAGGTTTTGGGCTTAAGCCTCCTGCCTCTGGATTTCAGTCTTATTCTTCCAGTAGCCTCAAGACTTCTCCATCCATACAGCACTGATAATAAAACTTCTAGGTTAATGGTGAAAAGATTCTCCACAGTGAGGGACACCCAGAGAGGTTCACAGAGTTACATGAAGAAGAGTGGAGGGAGGAAGGAGATAGAGGTGAGCAGGAGGAGAAAAAGGGGGACTCAAGAGGAGAGAGACAGATCTAGGCAGTACTCTGTTCCCTAAGTGTTCTCTGCAGCCCAGAACACCCACAGAGGTTCACAGAATTGGACTGAAAAGGGGGGGGGGGAGGAAATAGAGGTGATCTGAGGGAGAAAAAGGAGAGTCAAAAGGTGGAGAGAGTAATCAAACCAGTAATCACACTCCTGAGTAAAACTGGGTACTGAAGGTTGGATTCTTAAATGTCCAAAATTGATATCAAATACCGAAAAACAAAGATTAAAAATCTAGAGTAGAGGTTAGACTCTTAAAAATACAGTATTAAAAAAAAACAAAAACACAAAAATTTAAGAAATATATATGAAGTTCTCTTTAAAAATAGGGTCCCTTTTTTTTGCAAGGTTATAGTGGATTATAAAAATGAAAATTAAGGAGTAATAGAGGACTTTAAAAAAAGAAAAAAAATTTTTTAAATTAAAAACAATTAAAAAATAATAGTAAAAATATATCTAGGAATTTCTCTGGAGCTGTTGCAGGCAGTGTGGGTTCTGTTCAGTTTCAGATAGTTCCTTTTTCCAGCTTATACTTCTCAATATCTATAAGCCCCTTTCAGTGTAGTCGGTGTTAACTACAGGGACTTTAACCTGGTGCACCTGTCACTTCTAAAGCTGTTCCCTTTGTTTATTCGGCTTCTGTTTGCAGGTCTCTTCAGTGTCTAATTTCCGTCCTGAAACAAGTGGGCAGAGGTGGTCTCTTGTTTACCTTCGCTTGCTCAGTGGTGCTGTGGGGAGGGAGGGGCCCTGCAGACAAATGTCACTGGCGTGTGTGGGGAGTACTCGCAGTGTTCCGGGTTTGCCCCCGCTCACGGCATGTGTGCTTTCCCCGTCTACACTGCTCAGGCTCCAGGCTGCTCTACAGGGAGCGGGCTGGAGTTGCATGTACTTCCCACGTCTAAGCTGCTCAGTTTCAGGTTCTCAGGTACTCCACAAAGGCACAGACTCAGTTGGGCCTGCGTTTTGTGCCTTCCCCGGTCGGAGCAGCTCAGGCAACCAGGTGCTTGACGAGCGCACTCTCTTCAGGTGCAGCGCGACTTCTCCCCTCCCCGGTCCCAGCCTCAGTTTCCGGGTGCGCCGGGTCCGGTGTGCCTTGTGTCTCTTCTGGGGAGCTGATCTCTGGCTGCGACCCTCCCGGCGGATATCAACCATCCAGAATCTCAGGAAGTCTTTGGTTAGAAACTGGAAGCCTGTTTCCACTTTGGTAGGGGATGCTGTCTCTAGGGCCGAGTTTGCCCCTTTCCGGCTCTGGCTGGCGCCTGCCTCCCTCCCTGCCTCCTCCGCAGCCGGCTAGCTCTTCTCTGGTATTGCTCAGTCCTTTGTTCTGCGGAATGGGCTGGCTGTGCCTTAGGTTAGGGCTTTTCGCAGGTTAATTCTCTCTCTCTCTCTTGCTATCCCAGTTTAAGTTCCTAACTCACGTTAGCTCCCTCAGATTGCCCTCAGAGCATTCAGGTCCGGTCCTTACCCTAAGCAATGCCACCCGCTCCTCTCTGTTTAGCCCCCACTTGCTGGTGGCGGATGTGAGCGTCTGGGGTACTTTTCTGCAGGGAGTTGCTTTTAGGCATGTAATCTGTGGGTTTTATTTATTTCTCCTCCTGGTTAGGTTGCCCTCCAAGATTCGAAAACTTCCCCCAGACCCACCGGTGAGAGGGTTTCCTGGTGTTTGGAAACTTCCTCTATTAAAATAGACTCCCTTCCTGGGACGGATCTCTGTCCCTAACTCTTTTGTCTCTCTTTTTATCTCTTATATTTTGTCCTACCTCCTTTCGAAGACAATGGGCTGCTTTTCTGGGTGCCTGATGTCTTCTGCAAGTGATCAGAAGTTGTTTTGTGTAGTTTGCTCAGTGTTCAAACGTTCTTTCGATGAGTTTGTGGGGGAGAAAGTGGTCTCCCCGTCCTATTCCTCCGCCATCTTAGCTCCTCCCACATATGGTTATTGAATGCTTGGAATGTTCTAGTATGACTGAGGAACTGACTTTTTACTTTTATTTATTAATAATTTAAATAATTTAATGATTAATAATCTCCCTTGGACAGCAAGGAGATCTAACCAGTCCATCCTAAAGGACATCAGTCCTGGGTGTTCACTGGAAGGACTGATGCTGAAGCTGAAACTCCAATACTTTGGCCACCTGAAGTGAAGAGCTGCCTCACTGGAAAAGACCCTGATGCTGGGAAAGATTGAGGGCAGGAGGAGAAAAGGATTACAGAGGACAAGATGGTTGGAGAGGACGAGATGGTTGGATTGCATCATTGACTCAGTGGACATGAGTTTGAGCAAACTCTGGGAGATAGTGAAGGACAGGGAAGTCTGGCATGGGGTCACGAAGAGTCAGACATGACTGAGTGATTGAACAACAACAAATTAATAATTTTAACTAATTTAGGGGACTTCCCTGGTAGTCCAGTGGTTAAGAATCTGCCTGCCAATTCAGGGGACGGAGGTTCAATCCCTGATCAGGTAACTAAGATTCCACATGCTGCAGGGCATCTAAGTCTGCACACCACAACTACTGAGCCCATGCACCACAACTAGGGAGAAGCCTGTGTGCTGCAACTAAGACCTGATGCAGCCAAATAAATAAATAAATAAATATTAAAAAATAATCATTTTAATTCACTTAGATTTTAACAGTTACATGCAGCTAGTGGCGAATATGTTGGCCAGTTCATCTCTGTATGATAATATTGTCGCTTACACAGTTTTCCAAAAATTCATAAAAACATTCTTAAAAATCTAGAGTTGAAGACAATCATTCACAACATATTTCAAGGGTCGACTACTAGTGAATGAATAATTATTATTGCAACTTATGATGTATCTGAAAATAGTTATGAAGAAAACTTTTACAGCTTGCAGGAGTCACATGGCTAAGGAGGACTCTTATCTAATCAACCACTTAGAGGACAGAGTTAAGTTTTTTAATAGCAATCAAAGTAAGTCAAACCTGAGTTAATTTTAAGACCATAATATAATCGTTTCCTCTGTTGCAGGGAGGAGGGAAATGCTGTCCCTTAAGATTTTTGTCCAGTGCTGTAAAGATTCCATTATCTTATTCTGGGTCTTTTTCAAAAACCTCAAAAACCATTTAAAGTCAAATGGGATGTCCAAATGAAGTAATAGTGCTTTTTTTCCATTTCCAGTGGGTTGGAGGATAGGGAGTATGGTAAATGGGAGAAAGCTATCCTAGGAAGAATAAAGAAAAAGTGAGAAAAGTGATCTGGAACTATTTTCTAGTAGACCAAAGCTGTGGGGATTTTTACTGCTTTGTGATGGTTGTTCAATCCTAGTTCCAATTCTAATTTTGTGTTGTTTTCATTGAACTAAACTTAATGTTTTCTGTCAAAATATTTAAGTTTGAGAAAATGTGGCCTAGATTAAAAGTCAACAATAGTGGATAATAGCAAGTTCCTATTTTTAAAGTAATTATATCTCTGCTATGAATTTTTAAAGATAACATAAATCTAAAATGTGATTCATCTTCCATTTATTATAACTTATTGCTGGGATTTGTACTTAGATATTACCTTACATGATTTAAAAACCCCAAATCTTATTGAAATAATGGTAACTTTTGGCACTGAGAATTTGGCTGTAAGAAAACCACAGCCAACACCAGTATAATATTTATGGGCACTGAAACAGAATAAAAATATCAGCAAATGCCTCTGTCTGGCTTTTTGCTGATTTCTTTAATTTACCTTTAGTTTCCTCCGTGCATTGAATTTCCGCAGTTGCTCTACTGTTTCTGGAAGATGAATCTTGTAGGCATAACGATCCCGCTCCTAAAAAAAGATGAAAGATAATGAACACACATAGTTCTTTATAAAAGTGAAGAAGCTAAATTTAAAATAAACAACAAGCCCAATTGGGTATGAAGGTCAAAACTGATAGTAAAATAGTATTTTATCTTCATCAATAACAAAGGGCTAAAATAATGGTCCACGTACTTTTTCAGATACATGGCTATGTGACTAAAATAATTCATCATAATTATTATGAAGGCATGAAGTTAACTTTGACACAATCTTGTCAGGTAAAATGAGCCTTTAGGAAATTAACTCACAACTAATTCAGCATTCTGAGTTGTCAAGAATAACTGGATTTTAAAAGAAAAGTCACAGTATCTTCAAACTAGGACAAACTTATCAAGTCCATTCTAATCCAACCATTTCTCCATGTGGGATCTTCAATATCTGATGGATGACCACTCTGTTTGACTTCATACAATAGGAGAGTATCACTTTATGGCAGCCCACTACAATTTTAGTGAAAAATTCTTGAACGTGAAAAAATTCTTACTCAGCCCACCTGTGGCTTGTCTGGACTAGCTCTTCTCTTACTCTCACAGAGTAAACACAATCCCTCTTCCATATAATACCCCTTTAGTAGTTATGAGGGGGTTCATGCTTCCACTGAATCTACTCTTCTCTGTGATAACATCTCCAGTTGCCAACTTCTCATGTGTATTTCAAATCTCCTGTCATTCTCCTTATTGCCCTCTTTGGTTCTAATTTGTCAATGTATCTTGAAGATTTTATGCCACAGGTACTTATTTTAGAAATATTTCTTGAGTATCTACTATGTGCCAGGCATTGTTCTATGCACTTGGGATTAACAAGTAAACAAAACCTTAACAAAGATTCTGGCCCTCATGTAGTTCATATTTTAATGGGACAAGATAAGAAAACACAAAGAAGGGAAATTATAGAGTATGTTAAGAGTGCTATGGAATAAAGCAAAAAGAAAGGCAGGGTGAAGGTACATTGCAATTTAAAGTAGGGTGGTCAAAGTACAACCCAACTGAGAAAGTGACATCCAAGAGGTAAGGAGAGTGGTCTAGGCAGATAGAACAACTAAGTGCAAAGGCCTTTCAAAGGAGACAGTGTGCCTGAAATTTTCAATAAATAGCAAGGAGACCCATGTGTGTGGAGTAAATAGTAGATCAGATTAGAGAAGTGGCAAGGCTGGTGCAGGCCATCAGGGGCCTTTGGTTTTATTTTACACTTGATCTTAGCCAAAAGGCCGAGAAGCGATCTTTGGCTTTTATTTTGAGTGGGAGATGGAGCAACTGGGAGGTTAGAAGCTGGAGTGATGTGATCTGACAATGTAGAGGAATACTCTGGCTGTTGTGTTGAGACTAGATTGGAAAGGGGAGAGAATTAAAAAAATAAAAGCATGGTGACCAGTTAGGAGGTTATTGTAGTAATCCAGGGGGGAAATGATGGTGGATAAAACCAGATGGAAACAATAAAGAGAGTGAAAGGGAGATAGACTCTGAATGTAGTTTGTCTTCCTGAAAAAGTTTTACTGAGGTATAATTAGCATACAATTAACTGCACATATACGATGGGATAAGTTTTGACATATGTATACAAAAATAAAACCATCCCCACAACCATAATGAACATATCCAACACTCTCAAAAGCTTTCTTGTGTCTCTTTTGTCACCCCCTTCTCCATCCCCAGGCAATCACTGATCTATTCTGTTACTTTAGATTAGTTTGCATTTCCTAGAATTTTATATAAATGGGATAATACAGTATATATTAATTATTATCCAACTTTATTCACTCTGCTTAAATATTTTAGCTTCACCCACATTGTTGCATGTATCAATAGTTCATTCTGTTTTATTGCTGGGGTTATTTCATTGAATGTGCTGCGCTTAGTCGCTCAGTCGTGTCTGACTCTTTGCAACCCCATGGACTGTAGCCCACCAGGATCCTCTGTCCATGGGCATTCTCCAGGCAAGAATACTGGAGTGGGCTGCCATGCCCTCCACCAGGGGATCTTCCTAACCCGGGGATCGAACCTAGGTCTCCTGCACTGCAGGCAGATTCTTTACCATCTGAGCCACCAGAGAAGCCCATTCTATTGAATAGATGTACCATAACTTGTTTATCCATTCACCTGTTAATGCACCCTGGGTTGTTTCCAATTTTTTCCTGTTATGTATAGGGATGCTATGAATATTAATGTACAAGTCTCTGTATGGACCTAAGTTTCATTTCTCTTAGGCAAACATGTAGGAGTAGAATGGCTAGGTCATTTTATAAGAATATGTTAAACTTTTTAGGAAACTATGAAACAGTTTTCCAAAGTGGCTGTACCATTTTATGTTCCCACAATAGGTATGAGTTCCAGTTGTTCAACATCCTCACCAACACTTGGTGAGCCCCTGGGTAGCATACAAGAAGGACAGACTAGATGAGTACTGCAAAGGCATTGAAAATGAAACTGGCATTTGAACCATAGTGCGTAAAAAAGAGCTAGGACGTGTGTTCTGAATCTAACTGGGTTAACTGCCTACCAAAATAGAAGATTTAAATAAGAATCATAGTCTTATAACATAATAATACCAGAAATGCCCAGCACACTATCCAAAATTACTCTTCATACTAAGAACCAGGAAAATCTTAACTAAATTAAATTTAAACACTTCTACTCTACAGGCTTTAACCCTTCTATAGGCTTCCTAATTCTGAATATCTCAAATCACTCACCAAGCCTCATCAATTTTCCTTAATCGCTCTCAGTTTGGATACTTCTTTCCCATTCCCACTATGACTCCCTGGTTCAGGCCCTGTCACTTCCTGACTGGACAGACCAGCTTCTATAGGACCTTTTTGTCTCTACTGCTTGTATCCTGACAGGACACCTACCTGTGCACAGTGTCCAAAGGAATTACATGAGCATGCTGCTCATACAATTTTGCATCACTCAAAAGCTTGCAGTAGCTTTTTACTCTCTATACCCTAATATCTAAAGTACCAAATTTGGCATTCTAGATAAATTCTTCCCTCAAACCAAATTTTCAGTCTACTGCAACCCTACTTAAATAGCTGACATTTTGTACTATACCAGTGTTTCCTGACCCCTTCCCTGAATACCCTGAACACTTAAAATGCTGTGCCTCCTCTGTGCCTCCCACATGGGGTATATGGCCCCTTTAGTCGTATTAACATGTGCAGCCTCCCTCCCCACTAGCTAGTGTGTAGCACTAGCCTACAGTGACTTCTCATGCTCCCCGTTAGTCTCCCAGGGACCATACTTCCATATTCTTGTGAGATGCCTCTCACGTGTAACTTCTTTGAGGTTATCTTTCTGTGTCTTTATATCAACAGCATTTGAAATTTCATTTCATGGTCTCACCATGCCTTTCTCTCTTTAATATGTTGGGAAGTTTAGAAGATAACAGACAGTGAAGTGAAAAGGGAGAGAATGATACACTCAAACATTTTTTAAAAATAAAATTATGCTTATATTATGATTCCTGATATTTTCTAAGCAGATGAAATCATAAGATTAAAAAAGTCTATTAACGTACTTCTTACCACAAAACAAGTAAATATTAACTCCACAGCATTATAAAATTAAGACAAAAGAATAAAAATAATATTTTCCAGATTAAATAGTCCTACCTGAAACTAACAGTACTGTGATATGAATTCAGAAAAATGTCATTAGCAATGTGTCTTGCATTTAAAGAAGTGTTGGATTCACTATCCATTGTGCACACGAGATGTTAAATACACATTTAATTAATGTCTTGATTGATTCTTCCAAAATTCAAATTGATTAGGTTAATATAAATACCCTTTTCATCTTTATTATAGTCAATACACTTGGAATCTACATATTAAGGCTACAAAGGGTGTGAAAAGAGCTTAACTGCCTGTGAGAAAATTATAATCTTAGTTGGTCTTACTTTTGTTGGAATGAATATTTACAGCAAACAGCACTAATTTAGATAAAAGTATTAAACAGGTGTAATTTAACAACTTCAAGACATTCACATATTAATTGGTCTATTTACTCAAATTCCCATTTTATATGTCATGATTGAATAGGACTTTTTTTGTGGTCTTGCCAAAGAAATAATATTTTTTTTTGACACAAAACAGTGGTATCATGACTATGGGTACTCCTTACTACAAGGATTTTCATAATTTTACTTCTTTACATTGCAGTTACTCAGGAGTTTTTAATATTTAAACTTTGGCTGGAATTTTAGCCATTGCTACATTACCACCACTTCTATGCACAGCAATGATTTAAAAGTATACATGGAAAAGTACTGAAATGTAACAAGCCTGTTCTCATCAGCTTGATAACATTCTCAATGAATTTTTCCATCTTCAGATAATATACTGTAGTGAAAAGTCTTCAGGAATTTTTTTCATTTAAGTTACTGGCACTTTTGTCTTTTGTCTTTGTGGTGCCAGAAATCTGTTGTCTATTAAACTCAGATTATTTGGCAAAAGAACTATAATCATTGCAGGGATAAGAGTTTCCAAAAATAAATATTATTAGTCAACATATGCAAGATAATGAAAGCCAACTTTTCTAAAGGATATTAAAAATGACTAATATGGCTGCCATTTTTACTGTTACTTGGCATTTAAACTAGCTGCAAACAAAAAAAAAGATTCTCACGATAAGAAACTGAGAAAAGCAAAGGAAAATCAGGAGGTTCCCTTGAACTGTTTATTTCTGGGAGAAAATAAGTACTAAGAAAGTATCTCAGAACTGTTCACTCTTTTCTGGAGGAAGTCAGGAATAACTATAGCTGGGGAATTCAAGTCAAGAATAGCTAGAGCTGAGTATCAGAGGATTGAATGCTGATGTGAAAAGTAATATTCTTAAGGAGAATCAAGATCTACTGGAATTTCAACATTGTTCAGTCATACTATTATCCCATGTCATCTTAAGGTACACTATTAATCTATGTTTAAATATTATTATTTTATATAATTTCTGCGGAGCTAGCATGGTATAGTAGTGTGAACACATTTATACATTCACTCATTAAATCATGAACTGATATTTATGAGCACCTACTAAATGTCAGGGGCTTCTCAGGTGGCGCTAGTGGTAAAGAACCCATCTGCCAATGTAGGAGATATAAGAGAAACAGGTTTGATTCCTGGGTGGGGAAGATCCCTTGGAGGAGGGTATGGCAACCCACTCCAGTCTTCTTGCCTGGAGAATTCCATGGACAGAGGAGCCTGGCAGGCTACAGTTCATAAGGTCGCAATGAGTCAGATACAACTGAAGCGACTTAGCATGCACACACTACATGTCAGACACTTTCAAAGGTTCTATACAGAAGTGAACCAAGAGACAAAAATTCTTGCTCTGTATGCAGCTTATATTTTATGGAAGTAGAGAAACAAATAAATAAAATGTAAATATGTCTCATGGTGACCAAGGCTATGGAAAAAAAGTAAGGCAGAAAAGGGGGGTAGGGAATACTGGTGGCAGGGGACATTTCTTCCCTCATATTTTAAATTGGGTGGTCAGGGAAGATCTCACTAAGAAGCTGCTATCTAAGCAAAGACTGAAGATGGTGAGGGAATAAGCCATGAAGATAGCTTGGGGAATAGTATTCTAGGGAAAGGCATTACTAACACAGGCACTGAGGCAAGTGTGGGCCTGCTGTTTGAGGAAAAGTGAGGAGGCTGACATGAGGGCACAAAGTGAGAAGAGGAGAGTAGGAAGGGGTGAAGTCAGAGAGGTATCAGGGAGTGAAATGGTAAACTAAATTAATAATACTTCAGGGGACAGGTCTAGCCTAAAGGTATAAACTCAGGGTGTACAGATAGCATTTGAAGCCATTAAAACTACTGGTAGACGAGGTCTCCAAGGGTCTGGGGCTTCCCTGGTGGCTCAGCTGGTAAAGAATCCACCTGCAATGCAGGAGACCTGGGTTTGGACCCTGGGTTGGGGAGATCTCCTGGAGAAGGGAATGGCTACCCACTCTAGTATTCTGGCCTGGAGAACTGCATGGACTGTATAGTCCATGGGGTCACAAAGAGTCAGACATGACTGAACAACTTTCACTCTCACTTTCCAAGGGTCTGAGTGTAGACAGGAAGAGGAAGAGCAAGGGGCTGTAGCACTCCATTGGGAAGACATGGTGCAGGGAGACGAGGAAGAATCAGCAGGATCTGGAAGGGGCTGCCACAGAGGTAGAAGGGAAACCAGGAAGAGAGGTGCCCTGAGGCCAAGGGAAGACAGAGTTCCAGAAGTATGGATGTCCGATTGTTGATATGCCAAGAGGGAGAATCATGAGATCTGACCACTAGACTCAGCAACATGAAGGTCACTGGTGACTTGATGACTTGACAAGAGCTATTTTAGTGGAGTTGGTAGGATTGCAACACTGACTAGGGTGGGTTCAAGAGAAAGAGATGGGAGAAACTGGGGAAAGTGAGTAGAAATAACACTTTCTAGGAGTTTTGCTGTCAAGGGGAGCAGAGAACAGAGGGAGTCTGGAGCGGGTTGTAGGGTTAGGAGAACATGCGTGTGTGTGTGTAATGAAAATAAATGGTAGCTTGTTAGATCCCGCAGAGATAGGAAGGTGCTGATGCAGGGAAGGGCTCACAAGTGGGAGTGCTGACCTTGAGTAAGTGAATGGGATAGGATCTTGAGTACAAGGGAAAGGGGTGTGGTAGGCTGAATCCTGGTTCTAACATCAACAACTTTTGTGACTTGGGGCAAGATTTTTAACCTGAGGCTTAGTTTTCTCACACGTAAAGTGAGAATTTCCTGGAACTGTTGAACACTATAATGTCTTCATCAAATAGTACTATCTCACTGAAGTCCCAAGTTATAATTTTCTTTAATAGCAATACTTCATTGGCAGGATAGACTATAAAAAGAACTTTTAAAATCTGCTTTTTCTAGAGCCTGGGAGCCACAACTACTGAAGCCCACACACCCTGGAGCTCCTGCTCCACAACAGAAGAAGTCCCTGTGATGAGAAGCCTGCACACCACAACTAGACAGAAGTTCCCTCTTGCTGCAATTAGAGAAAGCCAGCATGTAGCAATGGAGACCCAAGTGAAAGTTAAGTCGCTTAGTCGTGTCTGACTCTTTGCGACTTCATGGACTACAGCCTACCAGGCTCCTCCATCCCTGGGATTTTCCAGGCAAGAGTACTGGAGTGGTTGTCATTTCAGTCTCCAGGGGATCTTCCCAACCCAGGTCTTCCATATTGCAGGAAGATGCCTTACCATCTGAGCCACCAGGGAAGCACCCAGCACAGCCATAAATAAATAAATAAAATTTAAAAAATCTTTTTCTTAAGAAAATAAATCTGTATCTAGTATCTATTGAAATAAAAATAATGCTATAAAGTATACAGTCACAACCAAAGCAATGATAATCGCTTTTTCAATATCACACACTAAGTGCGCTTTCTGTTGTTCATGTTGTGCATCCTTGGAAGATGTGTTGGTAGAGAACAAACAAGCCTTCCTCTGAGATGGATTTTGCCTTAATCCTCTTCTTTACCCTCTTGTGATGAAGCCGAATGTCATTCAAATGGTACATCCTCTTAGATGTTTACAGAGAATGCACAGAAACAGTAAATAAGGTGAACAAAACTAATTTTAAAAATGCTCAGAAAAAAAAGGGTGGAAAGGGGCACCTTACAGAGTAATGCATTCTTGTCACTGGAACTGTCTAAATAAAGTGCAGATGGCCACCTAAGAACTCACATACCTTAAGCCATGGGTGATTCAGTGCTTCATAAACAGTGATCCTCTCGGCGGGATCCAGCATCAGCATTCGGCGTACGAGGTCTTTGGCACTTTCAGAGATATGGCTCCACTGCCTTGGATTCATCTGAAGAGGGGGAAAGGAAAATTACACAGTTAGGTTCAGTGAGACGTTAATGTTCACTGTTAATATTCCTACACTGTTTTAATGCAAATAAGATTCAGGTAGCAAAGTAGAGAAATCAGATTCTAAAGACTTGCTTTCTAAGGAAGAAGAGGACTGAGGTCATGCATTTCCTGTTGCTCAACACATGAGAATTTGCATCAGTAAACATTCTTTATACATACTCTGGTTAGATATATAAAAATATTTTTAATAATTGAAGAACAGAATGTTCACGATTCCAGGTTCTATCTCAGGTAAAATAAAGAGTCTAGCATCTAGACTCTAAGGAGATAAGAATACTTTGATCTAGAAAGGACTAAAATAAAATTTAAAAATTTTAAAGAAGTATTTTTAATATTTTGTTTTTAAAACTGGGAATTAGTGGTAACTGTGAAGCCACACAAAGTAGCTTTTATTAATAGGATACTTTGGTCACTGTATGTCATTTTCAGCATTTAGGAAAAAATATATTACTATAGGCCTTACAAAAAACCCAATTTACTTGTATATTATTCTTAGTGAAGACATTTTTTCCTCTTTTAGAGATGAGACAACTAAGCCACAAGGTAAGTTGGCTAAAGCCAAACAAAATAATAAATTATGAGCTGTTCCTAAGACACAGGACTCATGAGCAAGGCTGTGGATCTCTGAGGAAAAGAGCTGGAAGACTCCTGGGGAAAGAGGTATATCTGAGACCAAGAACCAGGAAGAAATGGAAAGGAATGCTTGGGGCTTGGAGTTGGGAAGGCAAGTAGGGACATAAGGGAAGAGGCGGAGCCGGGTCTCACTCCCTATTTAATATCAGGAAACTGACTGAGTGAGTGAGCGCGTAGGAGCTGTCTGTTGCCAGGAGCTTTAAGCAATGCCATGGCTTTAACCGGCAGAGACCCATGTCACTTTCTGTGGGAGAAAGATGCAGAATAAAGTCCCAACACTTTAAAGCCAAATGAAATCACTGCTTGCATTGTAGTATACACGAATCATTATAATCTGGCCAAGGTTTAGCATCAGGCATTTTGCTCTGGCTAATGTGAAGCTTTGTTCTAGTAGATAGAGAGTGGAAAATGTTCCATCTTCTTTGTATAACAGGCAGAATTCTAAGCGGTAGTCACTTCTCTTGTCAGATCCCTTAATTAAAAGTGAATGCCGTGAAACTGTTGAAATACTGTCATCCTACTGAAACTGTGATCGGTTGACGAGTTTGAAATAGGGAGGCGAGTGATTAGACGGGGCTTAGACAGCCTTGCTTCCTCTTCACCATCCTGGAGATGATGTTCTCTTTCATGTCTGAATGATCTGTTCTCAGGAAAGGTGTTGAGAAACCATCTGAAAATGGTCATAAGATTTCTGAAGTGAACAGAGGTTGAGAAGTATACTTCCTGGTCCTTTTCATGAGGGAGCCCAATCCAGGGTTTTCTCTTTGGCAGAGAAGAGTAGCTGATATTAATTTGGGAGGTTGAGTATATCTTTACCATCTGAGCCATCAGGGAAGCCCTTGAATATATAAGGGAGAACAAAACAGGGCTATAAAGCAGTCAATTATTTGAATATGAAAGCGAGGCAACTGAGAACTCCTGCTGTGTAGACACCAATTGGATATCCAGAAACAAGTGATATAAGGTGACATTGTATCTTTTATAGACTTTGGGAAATATATTTTTGTCCTTTATGAAAAATTAATTGAAATTAAATGTCAGCATATATTTTAGCTAAAGTATTCTCTCCTATCGACCTTAAAAGATTAATAAGTTAGTAAACGAGAATAAAAAGTTAAAATTATTTAAGACCAGTAGCAGTTTATAAACTATGACATTTTGTCATCAAAATTTTCTTGAAAATACTCCTAGAGATCAAGGATTTTTAATTTTTGTTGTTGTTAAGAACTACCAGGGTGGCAAAATATTTTTGAGATCTGCTCCAAAATAATCTAGTAGCATGTAGAATATAGATAAAACAAGATTGGCTGGATGTTGATAAATATTAAAACTGCGGGTTCATTATACTATTATCTCTACTATTTTGTTAGAAATTTTCAGTAATAAAAAATTTAAAAATGAATGCTGACACAATCATAGTATTTTTTCTAAAGGCCCAGTAGAGTCATCACTAATAGTAAAGATGGATCTGTACTTCAAACTAAGCTACTGAAAACCTAGGGCCTTTGTAAGGAAAGCCATGAGTATAAGCGAGAGGTGAGGTTAGCCAAGTAAGAGTAAATATATTATTAACTTTAAACCCCCAGGTACAGAAATTATAGTATAGCTGCCACCATCCACCTGACTTATTATACTAGAATACTAAGAATAGGAAATTTTAAAACAATGAATCTTTTGGACATATTTGACTAGTCCAAATTTTTTTCTAAACAAAGAAACAAAGATAACTATTCAATGTTTTAAAAATAGACAAAATCAAATACCAAGAAGCCATTGGAATGAAGCACATTGCCTTGGAAACCAGGAAGTTAGCAACTGAACAAACACAAAGGAAGAATTCTATTATTAGCAAATGCTTATAGCTCAAGAAGGCAGGTGGGAGATTTTATTATATGGTACCTACGTCATAAGTTGCTGTGAGGATGAAAAGAGTTAATATAAGTAAAGTGCTTAGAACAGTTCCTGGAACATAGTAAGCACTATATATGAGTTAGCTATCATTATTGCTAGTATTATTATTACACAGATAGATTACTGTGTTTATTTTCACATGTTAGTATCTGATTTCACTTGGCAAAATTCAACGAGAAAGCCATAACCGTGCATTCCTGATAGCCACCCACAATTTCCAGGGATTGAAGGGAGATGATTACTTACAAGCAGTTTCCTGAGACTTTTAGTTACCTTGAAAGGATTGATTTTATTCCCCAATGGTCAACTGACTCTAAGAGAAGCAGAAAAACCTATACGTAAAATGTCTTTCTCTGTTAACAGAGTTTTCCCATAGATCTTCATCTAAATAAAGACAAACCTGTGTACCTTTATATGTAAGCTGATGGTATACAAGGAAAAAAGTACAAACCATTCTCACCAACTCACTTCCACAAGCTTCAGTTGTGATTTACAGAATAAGGCCACAACTCTGAAATTACTTTACCTTCATTTCTTTTTTTTTCTCTTAAGTTTTGTCAAGTCCCCTATAAAATTCTAACATTACTGAGGAACAGGAAAAAAAAACTTTAGGGGTCTCAGAGTTTTGGAGTGTAGTGTTATATGAATATAAACCTGTGTGTTTGGTTTTTATGTTGCCAGGCATGGCTGAAAACGAAAACAGTGATTTTGCTGAATAGAAAGTGCATGTGTTAGGGAGAAGGCGAGGGTGGGATGTTTCGAGAGAACAGCATTGAAACATGTATATTATCTAGGGTGAAACAGATCCCAGCCCAGGCTGGATGCATGGGACAAGTGCTCGGGCCTGGTGCACTGGGAAGACCCAGAGGAATTGGGTGGAGAGGGAGGTGGGAGGGGGGATCGGGATGGGGAATACATGTAAATCCATGGCTGATTCATGTCAATGTATGACAAAAACCACTATAATATTATAAAGTAATTAGCCTCCAACTAATAAAAATAAATGAAAAAAAAAAAAAGAAAGTGCATGTGTTAATAATAACAGGAGAAAGGAGAACTTCCTCAAAATAAACTGCCCTGATTTGATAGCCAGACACATACTCCTCTGTGCTTCCCATACAGAGCATCGTATTCCATCAGCCATACAAGGTGGCACAGGGCAATAAAGTGTAAAAGCTAGGGTAGTGAAACCAACCCCAAGCTTATTTCCAAGAACCTCCTAGGTCTTTTTGGTATAGCCACTCATGACGTCAGTAATGGCTTCTTAAATTATTTAGTAATGAAAGTAATAATGTACTAATCAAAAGTCTGGGAATAGTACATGTAGTTTCCAATTCACAGGAGCCAAAGATGAATATAAATATTTAAATCACACCAAAATGGCTCTAAATTACATTATGAAAAACAGTTGTGATACTAGCATTTCAGTTTATCCTGGAAGGTAAATGGCAATTTTTTTAGCTGTGTTGGCTGACTACATAAAATGCAATAAAATAACATGCATACTAAAGCAAAAACAAAGAAAGGATAATAGACACTAAACCTAAAAGTAAGATAAAGAATTACTAAAATTACCTGGATGAAATTTCCATTTTAACTTTAGAAATGAAGTAATAAAAATAAAGCCCTTTTCTCAAATTACACAAAGAAGGGCCAAAGAAGTTTATGCTCCAGCTCAGCCTGAATAAATGGGTTCGATCACCAGACAGCTAATGAATATTTTAAAATCTGGGCTCGGGTCTGTCACAGACACCTTACCCAGGGTAAAATAAAAGCTCACATTCTCTCACAGTAAATTCCAAGGAGTATTCCAAATTCTTTCCCTGAATTAGAATTTTATTTGAAATAAGTGGGGCACAAACGAATTACTATGAATTTGAGTTAGCTAAACAGGCAGTTTTGCTAGAATGTATTTGTGGTCAAAGATTTTGACTTGTAGTGTGGCTCTGTGACTCTGAGGGCCCAGAATGTGGAGGAAAATGGGAACATCCATGGGGTCTCTGGTCTTTATACTGTATCAAAGACAAGTTGGGTCCCTATTTTCTGGACTAAACATAGAGTTGGAATCCAAATACATGGGATAGACTAGAGGCAGCACAGAGGGAATGAGAAGGGAGGAGTGAGGCAATGGTTTTTTTTAAAGTCAGTCATCTGGATGATAATTTGGCTGAGAGCGACTCTGAAATTTACTTGAGAGCTTTGTTGCCTAACAAGGCTAGTGGATCAAAGATGCAAGCAAAATAGTTTTCTTGGACTCGGTAACTACGTTGACATCAATAAACAATCCAAAGAGAGACAATAACTTAAAACATTTTTTTTTCAGAATAATTTAATCTCAATGGAAAGATAAAACATTCATATTACCTTATATTTTCCTTTAATAATGCCTTCAAACAATCTTTCCTTGGTTCCATAAAAAGGCAAACAACCGCTTAGCAGGATAAAAAGGATCACGCCACAACCCCAGACATCTACAGGTTTTCCATAAGGCTCTCTCTTGACAACTTCTGGGGCCATAAAATGAGGTGTTCCAACACGCCCTATATTTAAAATGACAACATCAAGGAAAAAGTGTTTACATAAAATGGGCTTCCTCTCCATTTGAAAACTGAAAATAACAGTGTGAATAACAAGTTTAACAATGTAAATATTACCACCTTTTCCCTCCTCTATAAAATCAAGGGAAAAAAAGGCAGAAAGAAAAAAATTATTTATCTAATCACCTCTTGAAAATACTGAGTCCAGGAGAGAGAGGTACTCTGTCTTCTAACTCTGCTACTTCCTATTGAATTCTGCAGAGTGCATGGTAAATATTTACCTATTTCTTACATCATGAAGAAGTTGTTTAAATTTTATAATTTTCACATGTTTGAAAAAAATTACTAAAAATACAGAGCAGAGACAGTGGTAGGGAGAGGGGGGAACAAGTGAGAAAATACCCGTGGAGAAAAAGATTACTTTTGATTGCCAAACAGAAATTCTCAAATTAAACATAATGCTGAGAACTTTTGCTTGGAATATGAATCTGAAATCCTGTTCAGTAGATTTTAGGAATTAATTGCAGCAATTAACAATGGTTAACAATATTTTGTTATAATAGGATTTTAGCTTCCTTCAAATATTAATACTAGAAGAGAATGAGAGCAAATATATGACATAAGCCAAAGCAAAATCAGGAGGCTCTTCCCATTAGATTCTCTTTGATTTCTACCTTCTCTAAAGTGTTTTTCTTTTTCCCTATCAAAATTAGGTTTCAGGAAGGAATCTGAAAGCAGTTGTTTGCACACCAGTAGCCATCTTTAAGTCAGCACCCCCTTTTCTTCTGTAGAACAAAAGATTTGTATCCTAGGGAAATTCCTGTGGGAGGGGACGGCCTGCCAGATTTGATAGCTCTTCTAGCTCTAGGCGGGCCCAGTGCCCTCCTCTCCTCCTTTCCCCCTACACCCCCCACCTCGTCATCCAGAGTCCAAGATCATTTTTATTTCGAAGACAGCACAAAACTTTATGGAGAGCTCGGAACAGTGTTCAGAGTTTAGAAAAAGACCTCAGAGATCTTCTAATCCAGCTAGAGAGAAAGCCTGTATCATAAAGTCTTGGTGGTGGTTGTCAAACCTGGTTAGGATGGAAATGGTTGGGAACAGCTCTGAGCTTGTGCACTGGGAATGTTCCTTTGTTGCAAATTGTGGGTCCCCTTCTTCCCCCATAACAGAGGAGATTATGTTCAGGGTTCAGAGAGTGAAAATATTTTTATTTAAAATGTATGGTAGATCAGAGGAAACTCTGCCGGTTAGAAGGAAAGATTTTTATTTTCATTTTGCCCCATTTGGTTTCCTCAAGTAACATAAAGAAGCTTGAAATGATGAGAACTAAGCCTCCTACTTCATTAACAGCTGGGACAGGGCAGTGCCCTTGGAGAAATGTGCCTTGGTCTGATGGACAGGAGCTGGTAAAAATAGGGAGAAGCAGGGTAAGAGATCAGAGTACTCATACCAGGGCACCAGCCAGGTTATCTGCTGGTGGTTGCGATACTGCTTGGAAATGCAACTTGACTCTTACTACAAGACAGGGCCAAGCAACTCAAAATGCAGGTCTCAATCTGGGACTAGTCAAGAGCCCCCATGGCCAGCCCTGGCCACCCTCAGGGAGGTTCTCTCCATTTATCTAGATTGAAGACTACCATGGTACTGGAGAATCAGTGTTCATCCTTAAGGAAAATACATGTCCTTTGGTTAAGGAATTTGCTCATAAATGAAAAAGTGAAAGACCATTGTGTGTTCCAGTCACTCAGTCGTGTCTGACTCTTTGTGACTCCATGGACTGTTAGCCCGCCAGGCTCCACTGTCAGTGGAGTTCTCCAGTCAAGAATACTGGACTGGGTTGCCATTCCCTTCTTCAAGGGATCTTCCTGACCCAGGGACTAAACCTGGGTCTCCTGCATTGCAGGAGGATTCTTTACCACCTGATCCACCAGGGGAGTGAAAGAATTTATAGGAGTGGATTTAAAAAAAATTTATTTCATGCAGAATGGTAGAATGTGAAAGGACTGGAGTTACCCTTTAACATATACTGACCTCCCCAATTTCCTGGTTTGTGATCACTTGACTTTTCCTTCTTTGTGGTCACTTGATTTTTATGACGCTGACCACAGAATTCTAAGAACGGGAAGCCAAATTACCAAACCAAATTAAATGTCACTGTATATGAGACACTTCAGATGTGCATTTAAAAATTTAAATGTTAGTTTTTTTGATAATATAATAAAACCTTATTATCCAGAACCTCAGGGAAGGGGGAGTTGATCTGAATAGGTACATATTCATTATACTTTAGGACTTGAATCTTTACACACCCACCCCTTTTTACTTTAAGAATTTTGGATGGCTCTCTTTCTATAATTTCCTCACTTCTTTTATACAAGATGCTGTAAATAATTCAACCGTTTCTTGATGACTCAGAATTATTATTGTGATACCAATGAAAGAAATCTGGCATAGAACCAAAAATGCATTGCATACCCCAGAGAATAAAGGTTGATTTTTTTCAGTATAAAAGGCAGCTGTGCTTTCCAACTTTTGGTATCTGCTCAACGTACTTTTTTTTTGGTCAGGCTTTCATTTCTTTTCTTTCACTATGCTTACTCTAGCCTTGTCTTCTCCTCATTTGTTGCATAAAATTTGCTATAAACTGTAAACTCATTAGAAACCAGATTCTTTCACTTAGTAAAAATTTCCCAAGTGCCTGCTGGATCCTAGACACAGTGGTCTAGGACCACTGGGGACATACAAGGGATCAGCCATGGTCCCCCTTTGCCCTCACAAGGCTCAGTCTTTGATATAATTACAAACCCCCACACGAAATGCTACATGAAGGCATGTATGCCAGACAGCTATGGGAACATGGGAGAGAAGGAACAGGGTTACCTAACTTGGGATGGTGAAAATCAGCCTGCTTCTAAGACTATTTCATTAACTAGATACACAAAATGACAAAAGGCATTCTAACCGGAGAGAAAGGCAGGTGTAAGCTATGAAGGAACGTCAATCCACAAAACTTTCTGAAAAATGGAAGCATGTCAGCCTCAGAGTGTGTCTTCATATGCTCACTTGAGAGAACCATGAACAGGTATTAAGGGCAGGAAATGTCTTGCTGCTATTACATTTATTTTCTAGGTTCCTAGTTATATTCTGGGTAAGTGAGTTTTCCAAACAGCTGAGTTTCTGATAGGGAACGTGTAAATATCTGTAAATGGCTTTTTACTATATAGAACATATAATGGACAGAACTACTTTTGATTTGGAGGACTGAGTGATCAAAGATTCCAATCTAAGAGGAAAATAGCTTTCTTTTAGATATTAGCAAATGAGCTGATACATTTTCAGAAGTGTCTTAAACAACATGAAAACTTTTTATAAGAGAAATCATTTATCCTCTATCTATATATGTAGATTGCATTTTAAAGACATTGTAATGCTTGAATTAGTAATGCAAGCAAATGTATGTTTAAGAAATGACAGTATTTTGACCACCACAAAGTATTTTAACTCTATAAGGACTGAGAAAAATAAATTTTGCACAACTGATACACTGTGGATTAAAAATCAGCTTTAAAAATACAAGCTTGATGGAAAAGATTCATGGACTTTAGGAAACTAGATTAACATGTAAAAAATGTCTGGATAAGTCATGAATCTGTTTTTCCCCTTCAGCCAAGGTACATAGTAAAATGAAGCCCATACTATCTTTAATGCTAACAGGATGCAAATTGAGATCAAGAGAAACAAAGTCACTCGAAATGGCCAATATATATATAACAGCATATAGAAGGAATTCATTTTATATCATATCATCCCATCAACCTTGAGGATGTAATCGTCAGAATTCGTATTTAATTGTGTAGTCTTAACACGGGGGTGCTCTGTACAAATAGTGGATGTGAGAGAGTTAAACAGCAGTGTTTGTTTAGAAACAATTTGGGATTTGTAGTTGACTGCAAGATTAATATGAGCCACCAGTGTTACAACAGGGTTGTCTAAAAAGCTCATGCAATTTGGGGAGGCTAATAGGAATGTAAGATCCACAGCAAAAGCAGTGATAGCTTCAAGTTTCTATGAGTTGGAAGTGCCTGGAGATGTGCTCGGTTTTGGCTCCATACTTGGTGCAATCATAAAGCAGTTTATGTGAGGAAAGATGGCTAAATCAACCTAGGCGAGTTAACTTGGATAAAAAGGCGGATATGATGGCAGTTTTAAAGCAGCTGAATGACTATTGTGTGGAATGATTAAAATTGCTCACTGTGGCTCCAAAGGCCAGAAGTAGGACTCCTGGGTGGAAGTTACAGGAAGACAGACCTCTGTTTAATGCAAGTATGGATGTTTCAATAGTTACGGAGCTTTTAAAAAATGGAATGACCTGTTCTGGGACATAATGAATTCTTTGCCACCTGAGGAATTAAACTAGAGCTCAGTCTTTTGCAGGGAATTTTATGAGAGAATTCAATCATTGGTTTACAAGACTGGAGAAGTTAAGGACTCTTTGAATTCTGATTCAGTGATTCTATGATTAAGCTGCATGTTGCTACCTGACCCTATGGTCAGTCTTCTGATTGCAGATGGTAAGTTTCAAACTTTTCATTGGTTTTGAATTCACTAGTTCATTAGAATTAGAAGAAAAAATAATCAAGTTTTCAAAACTATACTCAACCTGCAATTTCTCATATTCCTGGAAATGATTAACTAGAAGAAAACACAAAACTAGAAGAAAATCTAAATACAATTTAATTTTGGAGGGCAATGTGGTAAAATAATGATTTAAAGACTACAACTATGACTCATAGCTCATTTTTCAGAAGATGGCCTATGTAATACTGCTTTGATGTTTTAGTAACAGTAAATGAAATGAAACATTCTGTGTAAAAGATTATTATTTTGATATTTATCATTTGTCAGGTATTCAAATTTAATATAAGCATTCTTGAAAGATGACAGGTTTAAAAAGGTTCTGTTGATATTTTTCCTCTTTGTGAAAGCCGGCAGTACTTGGAGATGAAAAATAGAAAGCAATGGCTAGAAGATTGGTAGTTGGTAGAATGGAGAACTAAGCAATTTCAAAACTAAAGAACAAAACTAAAAACAGGGCAGCATTCTGAGCTGGAATCTACTGAAAGGAATAAATAAAACCAAATACCTGAATCTGTAATTAGCATCCACCTCTGCATACTGGTGAAGAAAGTTTGTTTTAACTTTTCTTCCTTTTTTATTCTGGCATGGGAATTTTCTAGTTATGTTTGCTTTGGCTAATAATAAAATCAGTCTGTGCTCATATCTGCTTGCTCTTCCCAAACACACAGACTGATGGCCTGAGTGTGACTCTTTCACAAACGGAAAGAAGAAAGCAGTGTGAAATTAAAAATCAGCCACAGATATAACCTGAAAGGAGTGAATCCACACACTTTAGATTTGACTTCATTTGGCCAATTCAACTTTAAAAGTCACTTTGCCTCAAAACCACTACAATATTGTAAAGTAACTAGCCTCCAACTAATAAAAATAAATTAAAAAAAATAAAAATAAAAAATAAAAAAGGAAAAAAAAAGTCACTTTGCCTCAAATATTACCTTCTTCCAATACTTTTTTAACTCTGTATGTTGGGTCTCTTCCCTGTTAAATGTTGAGGATACAAAGAGTAAAAAGATGGAGTCTATTCTTAAGGGACTAAAATTCTAATTATGATTATAGAATTATTAAATTCAAAACTATATTATGGCACTTTTTTGGGGTAGGGGTGGAACGTGCTATGAAACACTGAGGATAAACTAATATTGAAAATTTTACACCAGCCTAAAAAGTGATGCGGTTTTGAAGGAAATTTTTTTAAAAAAACATTCTTACCTCCAGCTACAAGTCCAGACTCCCCTAATTGAATAGCTACCCCAAAGCCCCCAAGTTTAACAGGTGCTGAATTTTCCTTTGAGGCAAGGAGAACACAGTGGGGCTGAAAAGAAAAACAAACAAACCAGAGAAAATGATTAATTGTCAATGAACAATTTACACAAAGCCAAATAACATGACCATATTTGTTGTTGTTCAGTTGCTAAGTTGCGTCTGAGTCTTTGTGACCCCATGGACTGTAGCCTGTTAGGCTCCTCTGTCCATAGGATTTCCCAGGCATGAATACTAGAGTGGGTTGCCATTTCCTTCTCCAGGGGATCTTCCCAGACCAAGGATCAAACCTGCGTCTCCTGCATTGGCAGGTGGATTCTTAACCACTGAGGCATCAAGGAAGCCCATATAGTAAAATAAAAACTCTTGGAATTAGTTTGGATGCTTGAATTATTTGTCTATTCTCATGTCTGGCTGATTTCTCCAAAGACTTACCTGTTTTTTCCAACATTTTTCAGGAATTATTTACTTCCAAGATTAGGGTATGGTGCTTGGAACTACTCAGGAAGAATGGATGTTCAAGACAGACAGATGTGTTTTCTGCCTTTTCATGCAATATTTTCTCTCAGTGAGTGAGAGCCTACATTTGTTTAAGGAAAAGTATATTTTACACCTAAGTTTCTTGAAATCTGACTTGATCTACAGAGCCACTGTATCTTGGCCCTTGGGGGATACTGATGACCCTTTCTCTGCCCCCTCTCCCACCATCCTATTTTTCTTTATTTGTTTGATTCCCAAGTAAGATTTAATGACTTTAATTGAGCCCTTCTCCTCGGGAATTCAATGCTCTTCCTTGCTGGGGTCTCTTCTCTGGATGTGCCCTTCCTCTCCGTGGGAAGGGGAAGTGAGAAAAGAGAAGGGGGGAAGGAGACTACTGGGCTGGCCTCTAGTCCAGGGTAAAGACACCCCCCCCCACCCCCCGCCTGAGGAGCAGCTGCTTGACCAGGGCTATCTAAGAATCACATGATTTTTGGTTATGTGAGAGTCTCTTTATAGAACCTAGTCCTCCTGCATCTGCCTTTTTCTGGGACCGAGTTGGGGCTGGTGTCAGGAAGGCATTTAATTGTAGGGAACTTTGGTCTCTGCTCAAATACTACGCTCCTCTCTGTGACTAACATTACATATGCTATGACCTGCTCTTAAAATATCAGTTTAGTGAAAAAGGCAAGCCTCTTCAGGCTTGGAAGATAAAGGTACTTTTTATTCTCTCCCACACTTGATCAGATGTAAAATGACCCAGTTTTAGTTCAGGTTTAGCCCAGATGATAGTGGGCATGAAGAGACCCATGCAATAAAATTCTGAGCTGGTACACCCAGAGTGATGTTTAATGATGGATACGCAAAAGTGGGAAGGATTCTTTTATACTTTAGAAGTTATTTTTTGTCCAAGGGTATTTAAAGACCTTTACAATAGAGTGTAGCACAAAGAAAAACGAGCCCTTGAGTATAAATGTGTGTATGAGTGTGTATGAGTGAGAGAAAGAGGAGAGAAAAAGCAAGCGTACATGGATGGTGAGCAAACTGCAGGAAGACACAAAGTAGCTGGTAGGGTCTACAGAAAGACAGGCAAACCTCTACAGAAACCAACTGACAAGAGTGCTCTCTCTCAATGCGAACTCTCAGTTGGTTCAAACAGAGATCAATGATAAGAGATCTAGTGTGGGGCATGTCAAATGAACAAGCTTAGAAAAGGATGGGCCTGATGCAGAAGAAGAAAACACAGAATAGACCCAGAAAGGGTCTCCCCGCCAGTGTCATCATTACCTTCTTTGGAAGGAGTAGTAGAAGCTTAAATTGGAATCCCAGAGTATACACTTTATAGTTTGTTGACTATATCTACCTTGGACGTGGGATAGCTCCTCTCAGCCACTCCTGCACCATTGCAGCCTGGTGCTCTCGGTTGCCGCCCCTGACCTTGGGCATGGGGTAGCTCCTCTCAGCCTCGCTTCTGCGCGCTGCGTCGCAGCCGCCGCGCTTCTGCGCGCTGCGTCGCAGCCGCCGCGCTTCTGCGCGCTGCGTCGCAGCCGCCGCGCTTCTGCGCGCTGCGTCGCAGCCGCCGCGCTTCTGCGCGCTGCGTCGCAGCCGCCGCGCTTCTGCGCGCTGCGTCGCAGCCGCCGCGCTTCTGCGCCGCCCTTCTGCGTGCTGCGTCACAGCCGACGCACTTCTGCGTGCTGCGTCACAGCCACTGCGCTTCTGGCGGAGAGGAGCTACCCCACGTCCGAGGTCAGGGGCGGCGGCCGAGAGGAGCTACCCCAAGGAGCACAGGCTGCGCAGGCGCAGGAGGGCAGAGAGGAGCTACTCCACGTGCAAGGTCAGGAGGGGCAACCACGTCTAAGCGGCTGCGCTTTGCTGGAGCAGCCGTTAAGAGCTACCCCACGTCCAAGGTAAGAGAAATCCAAGTAAGAAGGTAGGTGTTGCAAGAGGGCATCAGAGGGAAGACACACTGAAACCATACTCACAGAAAACTAGCCAGTCTAATCACACGGACCACAGCCTTGTCTAACTCAGTGAAACTAAGCCATGCCGTGTGGGGCCACTCAAGACGGATGGGTCATGGTGGAGAGGTCTGACAGAATGTGGTCCACTGGAGAAGGGAATGGCAAACCACTTCAGTATTCTTGCCTTGAGAACCCCATGGACAGTATGAAAAGGCAAAATGATAGGATACTGAAAGAGGAACTCCCCAGGTTGGTAGATGCCCAATATGCTACTGGAGATCAGTGGAGAAATAACTCCAGAAAGAATGAAGGGATGGAGCCAAAACAAAAACAATACCCAGTTGTGAATGTGACTGGTGATAGAAGCAAGGTCTGATGCTGTAAAGAGCAATATTGCATAGGAACCTGGAATGTTAGGTCCATGAATCAAGGCAAATTGGAAGTGGTCAAACAGGAGATGGCAAGAGTGGACTGGAATGGGTGAACTTAACTCAGATGATCATTTTATCTACTACTGTGGGCAGGAATCCCTTAGAAGAAATGGAGTAGCCATCATGGTCAACAAAAGAATCTGAAATACACTACTTGGCTGCAGTCTCAAAAACGAAAGAATGATCTCTGTTCATTTCCAAGGCAAACCATGCAATATCACAGTTATCCAAGCATATGTCCCAACCAGTAACGCTGAAGAAGCTGAAGTTGAATGGCTCTATGAAGACCTACAAGACCTTTTAGAACTAACACCCCCCAAAAATGTCCTTTTCATTATAGGGGACTGGAATGCAAAAGTAGGAAGTCAAGAAACACCTGGAGTAACAGGAAAATTTGGCCTTGGAGTATGGAATGAAGCAGGGCAAAGGCTAATAGAGTTTTGCCAAGAGAACACACTCGTCATAGCAAACACCCTCTTCCAACAACACAAGAGAAGACTGTACACATGGACATCACCAGATGGTCAACACTGAAATCAGATTGATTATATTCTTTGCAACCAAAGATGGAAAAGCTCTATACAGTTAGCAAAAACAAGACTGGGAACGGACTGTGGCTCAGATCATGAACTCCTTATTGCCAAATTCTGACTTAAATTGAAGAAAGTAGGGAAAATCACTAGACCATTCAGGTATGACCTATATCAAATCCCTTATGATTATTCAGTGGAAGTGAGAAATAGATTTAAGGGACTAGATCTGATAGAGTGCCTGATGAACTATGGACGGAGGTTCCTGACATTGTACAGGAGACAGGGATCAAGACCATCCCCATGGAAAAGAAATGCAAAAAAGCAAAATGGCTGTCTGAGGAGGCCTTACAAATAGCTGTGAAAAGAAG
Organism: Odocoileus virginianus; assembly: GCF_023699985.2. Taxonomy (NCBI): domain Eukaryota; kingdom Metazoa; phylum Chordata; class Mammalia; order Artiodactyla; family Cervidae; genus Odocoileus; species Odocoileus virginianus. Next base: position 14,031,336 of record NC_069708.1, read on the forward strand.
AGAAGTGAAAAGCAAAGGAGAAAAGGAAAGATATTCCCATTTGAATGGAGAGTTCCAAAGAATAGCAAGGACAGATATGAAAGCCTTCCTCAGCGATCAATGCAAAGAGATAGAGGAAAACAACAGAATGGGAAAGACTAGAGATCTCTTTAAGAAAATTAGAGATACCAAGGGAGCATTTCATGCAAAGATAGATTCGATAAAGGACAGAAATGGTAGGGACTTAACAGAAGCAGAAGATATTAAGAAGAGGTGGCAAGAATAAACAGAAGAACTGTCCAAAAAAGATCTTCACGACCCAGATAATGATGGTGTGATCATTCACCTAGAGCCAGACATCCTGGAATGTGAAGTCAAGTGGGTCTTAGGAAGCATCACTATGAACAAAGCTAGTGGAGGTGATGGAATTCCAGTTGAGCTATTTCAAATTCTGAAAGATGATGCTGTGAAAGTGCTGCACTCAATATGCCAGCAAATTTGGAAAACTCAGCAGTGGCCATAGCACTGGAAAAAGGTCAGTTTTCATTCCAATCCCTAAGAAAGGCAATGCCAAAGAATGCTCAAACTACCACACAATTGCACTCATGTCACACACTAGTAAAGTAATGCTCAAATATCTCCAAGCCAGGCTTCAGCAAATATGTGAACCGTGAACTTCCAGATGGTCAAGCTAGTTTTAGAAAAGGCAGAGGAACCAGAGATCAAATTGCCAACATCCACTGGATCATCAAAAAAGCAAGAGAGTTCCAGACAAACATCTATTTCTGCTTTATTGACTGCACCAAAGCCTCTGACTGTGTGGATCACAATAAACTGTGGAAAATTCTGCAGGAGATGGGAATACCAGACCACCTGACCTGCCTCTTGAGAAACCTATAAGCAGGTCAGGAAGCAACAGTTAGAACTGGACATGGAACAACAGACTGGTTCCAAATAGGAAAAGGAGTACGTCAAGGCTGTATATTGTCACCCTGCTTATTTAACTTATATGCAGAGTACATCATGAGAAACGCTGGGCTGGATGAAACACAAGCTGCAATCAAGATTGCCGGGAGAAATATCAATAACCTCAGCTATGCAGATGACACCACCCTTATGGCAGAAAGTGAAGAAGCACTAAAGAGCCTCTTGATGAAAGTGAAAGAGGAGAGTGAAAAAGATGGCTTAAAGCTCAACATTCAGAAAACTAAGATCATGGCATCTGGTCCCATCACTTCATGGGAAATAGATGAGGAAACAGTGGAAACAGTGTCAGACTTTATTTTTTGGGGCTCCAAAATCACTGCAGATGGTGACTGCAGCCATGATATTAAAAGATGCTTACTCCTTGGTAGGAAAGTTATGACCAACCTAGATAGCATATTAAAAAGCAGAGACATTACTTTGCCAACAAAGGTCTGTCTAGTCAAGACTATGTTTTTTCCAGTGGTCATGTATGGATGTGAGAGTTGGACTGTGAAGAAAGCTGAGCACTAAAGAATTGATGCTTTTGAACTGTGGTGTTGGAGAAGACTCTTGAGAGTCCCTTGGACTGCAAGGAGATCCAACCAGTCCATCCTGAAGGAGATCAGTCCTGGGTGTTCATTGGAAGGGCTGATGCTGAAACTGAAACTCCAATACTTTGGCCACCTGATGCAAAGAACTGACTCATTGGAAAAGACCCTGATGCTGGGAGGGATTGGGGGCAGGAGGAGAAGGGGAGGACAGAGGATGAGATGGCTGGATAGCATCACCGACTCGATGGACATGAGTTTGGGTAAACTCCAGGAGTTGGTGATGGACAGGGAGGCCAGGTGTGCTGTGATTCGTGGGGTCGCAAAGAGTCGGACACGACTGAGTGACTGAACTGAACTGACTATATTTACGCTTAAGTTAATGTTACAGTGAGATTTATCCAACAGGGTGTGGATTCAGTTACTCTCAACAAATCCTTGAGTGAGATAAGTCATAAAATTGGAACTTAAAAGAATAAACAAAGAAACCACCATACATAAATGGATAGAAGACTCTAGTAATGTTAAGTAATGTTAAGTGTTTGGGAGGGAAAATTAAGCTGGTATGGAGGTAGGTGTTACAGGTTTGGAGACTAGGGAGCTGCTATTTAATAATACAAGGAGTGTCAGAGAAGACCTCTCTAATAGGGGTAATAGATGAAGACACACCAAAATGAAGCAGCAGAAAGTCACAGGGAGGTAAGATCTTGGTGTGGAGCAGACTACGTAGAAAAGCTCAGAGGCACGAAGGGGGTTGCTATGTTTGGAGAAGAGTGAGGAAGCCAATGTGTTGGGAAAGGAATGAACAAAGGTAAGAGTGGTAGGAAATGAGATTCAGATGATCAACCACCCTACTGTCTAGGGTTTTGAAGTCAAGGACAGAGCTCTGGGTTTTAGGCTGAGCAAGATGGGAAACCATTGGGAAGTTTTGAGCAGGAGAGCATGAAGATCAGTTTTAGGTTTGGAAAGGATCACTTGAGCTGCTGTGGGGAGAAGAAATGGCAAGGGCGCAAGAATGAATGAAAGGAGACCAGGTAGGAGGCTTCCGCGGGTGTTCAGGCAAGAGAAGATGGTGATTTGGACTAGACCAGAGTGATAGAGGCCAGGAGGGTAAAAAGTGGTCAGATTCAGGATATGTTCTGAAGGTAAATTTGACAAGAACTGCTGCTGGATATGGGGTGTGAAAGAGAGAAATAGGTCAAGTATGGTAATTAGGTTTTTGTCCTGAGCAACTGAGTGAAAATGAGGATGTCATTTACTGAATTTGGGAAACACAGGAGAAGAAATATGAAAGAGGGATCGAGAATTTGGTTTCACACAAATTGAGTGTGAGGTCATGTAAGACAGGAGAGGGAAGGCTGGGACTAGAGAGATAAATTTGGGATCAAAAGCATGTACATAATATTTATAACCAAGATAATGAATGAAATCACTTAGGGAGTGAACTACTAATAGAGAAGATGAGGTCACAGAATTGAGACCTGGTACACACCAGTATTTGAGGCAAGGAAGATGAGAACAATCTAGCAAAGGAAACAAAGTGTCTGGACAGTGAAGCAGGGGGAAAATCAGAAGACACTGGTGTACTGAGAGGCTACTAAGAAGTCATTAAAGATGAGAATTGATCATGATATCTGGCAACTTGAAATTCACTGATGACCTCGTTAAGAAGGATTTTGGTGGTAAGAAAGTGAAAGTGAAGTTGCTCAGTTGTGTCCAACTCTTTGTGACACCATGGACTGTAGCCTGCCAGACTCCTCCATCCATGGGATTCTACAGGCAACAATACTGGAGTGGGTTGCCATTTGGTGGTATAACAGAGACAAAAATCCCCACTGAACTATGTTCAAGAGAGAATAGGAAGAGATGATGTGAAAATAGTAAATTCAGATATCTTTCAAAACTTAGCTGTAGTAGGGTTAGAAAAATGGGATGTAGCTATAAGAGAAGGTGAAGCCAAGGAAGTTTCTTTAACTTTTTAATATTTACAACTGGAGAAACCAAATTAACAAAGCCTTCATGTACCAATCACCCAGTTTCACAATTATTGACATTCTATCATTATTGTTTTATCTATCTCCAACCATTTATTGTTATTATATTTTTGCTGAAGTCTTTTAAAACAAACCACATTATTTCACCAGTAAAATGTTCACGTATGGACAATCTGCATGAAAGGTGCCTGCAATTCCTTGTATAATACTTTACCTGTAACCCTATTTTAAAGTCACTTAAAAGAATTCTCTTGTGGTTATACTTTCAATTTGTTACATACTGAGGTCAATTCGTTTTAACTAGATTTTGACTTAATTTGGTGTTCTGATTATACAAAACATGTTCATAAAGTTTCAAAGGCAACTGTTAGTTGCTCAGCCCTGTCTGAATTGACTCTTTGGGACTCTATGGACTGTAGGCCGCCAGACTCCTCTGTCCATGGGATTCTCCAGGCAAGAATACTGGAGTGGGTTGCCATTCCCTTCTCCAGGGATCAAACCTGGGTCTCCTGTATCACAGGCAGATCCTTTACTGTCTGAGCCACTAGGGAAGCCCAAGCATATACAAACACCTTTCAGAGAGGCCTACCTTTTGTTCCCTCTCCTCAGGCCCAGTCTCTCCCTCCTCATTGGCAACTGTGTGTATCAGTTTTTGCTTTATCCTTGCATTGTTTTGTTTTGAAAATGAGACAATGCATACAAATACTTAAAATTTTCACATAACAACATATGCATTAGGTCACTCCATCAACATCTTCAGGGAAGTTTTGTTTTTTAAAGACAGACATTTGCATGCTGGTGGGAAAGAGCCTATAGAAAGGAAAAAAATGACCTCAGAAAAGAAAGGGGATGGGATGTAGTGTACAAGTAGGAAGGGGGTTGGCCCTAGTGACAGCGAGGGAGGCACCTGTAGATGCAGACAGATGTGAATGTTAGAAGATGAGGAAGTTCTCTTCTGAGCACTTCTATTTTCCATTTACTTGAAATAAAGTGATCAGCAATTGGCAGTAGGGAAGGAGGAGGGGGCTGTTGGCAGCGTGAGAAGAGTGAAGGTGTGAAAAAGTATTTTCAAAGGATACGAAAATGAACTAAGACAGTGGTTCTCAAACTTTACATCATACAGAGTTTCTGGCCTACATCCCCCCAAGTTTCTGACTCATAAGGTCTGGGATGAGGTTAAGAACATGCATTTCTAACAAGTTCCTGAGTGACGTTGATGCTGCTAGTCTGGGAACCCATGCTTTGAGAAGCCCCAGACTAAGGAAGTAGGGCAGGACTGCTGGCAGCATAGGAGCCCACTCAAGGTGTGTGGTCGTGAGTTTAAAGCGAGACCCATCAACACTATTCTGTGTTTACACCCAGTGGTCCTTATTTTAGCTGGTGGGGTTCAGGCCTGGAATGGGAGGTCAGCTGAATTTAACCAGGGTTGGGATTTAGATAAAGAGAGGCGGGTGATATCAGTAAGAGCACGAAACCAGCATATCCGTTTATTTCTTCTTTTCTACTTTTATCTTTTGTATAAAGAGCTAAGATAGCAACAAAGTTCAAGGAAGGGGAAGGGTGAGCGGAAGAGGATGTATGGGAATAAGCTAAGAACACTGAGACAAAAAGCAGAAAGCTCAGAATGAACAGGAAAAAGGCTCATACAAAGGAAGAACTAAGAAAAGCTTATACTCAAAATTGGTTCACAGTAGGGTCATTAGGGAACTGAAGATTGAAACAGAATTAGTGTTTTGAAAAGGGGATGGCTTATGTGTGGAAAAATAGCTACCATGATAAAAAAATTTATATTAGATTTTATGAAATAGAACATTAATAAACACTAGTCATTAAAAAATTCCTGCCAGGATTCTGAAAAGCTATTTGCACACCTGTGTTTATTGCAGCATTATTCACAATAGTCAAGAGGTGGAAGCAATGCAAATGTTCACTGACAGATGAATGGATAAAGAAAATGTGGTCTATACATACAGTGGAATATTATGTATCTTTAAAAAGTAGGAAATTCTGTCATATGGTACAACATGGGTGAACCTCAAGGATATTATGCTAAACAAAATAAGCCAGGCATAAAAAGCCAAATACTGTATGATTTGACTCAGATGAATTATCTAGAGTATTGAAAATCACAGAAAGTAGAAAGGTAGTTGCCAAGAGTAGGGGTAGAGAGAGGAGGGGTTCTTGTTTAGTGGACACAGAACTTCAGTTTTGCAAGATGAAAAATTTCTAGATACAAACACAACAATAAGTATATTTAGCCCCACTGAAGAATATAAATATATTTACAAAGCATAAATATAACAATAAAAGTATATTTGCACAATATAAATATACTTAACACCACTAAACTATACATTTAAAAATAGTTAAGGTAGTTAATTTAATTTATGTGCTTTTTCACACCCCCCTCCACGAAATTCCTCCCAGACCAATACAGTAATGATCTTCCTTCTCAGAAGTTCTAGGAGGAAGCAAGAGCTACAAAATGTTTTTATTCTAGCAATTTAAAAATATTCCGTCCCATGTGTCAAATTTATAACAAACTAAGAGCACTGGATAATATGATGTTTAGGAGAAAGAATGTACTCCAAGATAATTAGAATTGTTAGATAAAGCCCAATGAGTTAAATATTATTTAGTGCAAAATAAACAGAGTTGCAGGGCAATAATTATGGGGAGGATAAGAACTAACTTTTCTTCATTTCAGATGACAACAAAAAAAGGGGAAATGCGATTAAACTGCAGGGCCAGCAGTTACATAGATGGACATATAGTGGTTAAACATTGGACTAGGACCAAAAACACTCCCTGCAGAGTAACTTCACTATTTTCTTTAAAATATAGGAGGTATTTCAATCTACTTGGGAGAGTTTATCAAGGAGAGAATACTATCACAAATTTCATCTAATCCTAAAATTATAAGATTCTGTTAGAAAATAAATCCAAGGTCTTAATTAAGGGAATACATGAAATACACTAAGTAACACTTTAAAACTAAATAATAAAACGATTCATTACTCATGTTACTATAATGCAATACAAGAATGCCATTTTATGTTTATTGCCAGTTTCTAAAATGAATCCAGAAAGAGAAATTAAATGCTTATGCTTTAAAAGTTGAGACAGCGTATTACGTATCATTATTTAGGAAAAATAGAAAATGGATATTTTAGCTTAGAATTTATAGACTTCTTTATTTGGGGGGAAGGAGGGAAAACTTTTCATAATTGTCATGGGGGAAGGTATTCATGTAAAAGATATAAGCAATTTCCTAAAGTTAAGTGTTGACTGAGCTTAAAGATAAAAGTTTTGCATAGTGGTGAAGTTTTTGATATTTTCACAGGGAGTCTAAGGGTTGTCATATTGAAAAAAGAAAGGAGAAAAAATACACCTATTACCACATTCAAATATATTAAAAAAGACAAACCCAACCAATTGCACCACAACCGGATGGAGGAACCCAGCTGACACACCAAGACAAGTCTGTGTGTAGGGAAGCTTGGGGATCAGGTCCTTTTACTTCAGGAGAGCCTGAACTGTGAGTATGTCTTGATTTCAACTGCATAAATGATCCTTTCTGAAGTTACATTTTGATGATCTGAATAATAAAAATGAAACCTGCTTCATGGGTGACTAGCAACGCTTTGCTTCCAGAACTCTGAGTAAACTGCTTTGAAGGATACCACTGCCTTGACTTGACTTAAAATGAGGCTGTCTTCTTTAGGATATGCGATGTTTAAGATCACACTATCAATACGGTCATGTTGTTTGTACTGTTTTGTATCCTGGACAAAGACTTGCAGATCTACTTGAATTGATTAAAAGTTATTTTCATATGCAACACACTTTATTTCCAGTGTATTATAAGTATCTTTTAAGTTATGTTGACTCCCTACTTTTAATGATAGTATTTTCTTTATTATATGGCTTCTATTTTATGGTCATTACTGGACCAATTAAAATTTAAATTTCATGTTTCAGAGGTTACTATGGTGAATATTAGAGAAAAGAAAAAGCAAAATACACTTCAGTCAATGCACTTAAATTTTAAAAAATGTTTTAAAAAAAAGAAAAAAAAATGTTTTAACCACAGTTAAATTGATAACAAAACCTTACGTACTACTAATAGTATTCTTTCCAAAATGACATGCTTTTTAATTTTCATTTTGTATGCAGCAATTAGTGCAATTTTTAAAGCATGGCCTGAATGATTCAGTGGATATCACGTCAAACTACAAATGTGAAAGGCTAATAGCACTGCCAAATAGGTATGTATTTTCTATGTGATTTTTCACAAACATAACCAAACTGCATTTTTATACGTGAATTTATTATATGGAAAATAATTTTCACTGATAATTTTGTTAGCTATAAATTCTGAAAAGCTTCAACTATTTTTTAACATTTATTTTTGGTTGTGCTGGGTCTTCGTTGTTTTGTGTGGGCTTTCTCTAATTGTGGTGTGTGGGCTTCTCATTGCAGTGGCTTCTGTAGTTGCAGAGAACAGTCTCTAGGAACATGGGCTTCAGTAGTTGCAGCATGCAGTACTTGCGGCTTGCGGGCCCTAGAATGGGCAGGCTTCAGTAGTTGTGGCATACAGGCTCAGGAGTTGCGGCTCGGGGGCGCTAGAGCGTGGGCTCAGTAGCTGTGGGGCATGAGTTTAGTTGCTCCGTGGCATGTGGAATCCTCTTGGACCAGGGATTGAACCTATGTCGCCTGCAATGGCAGGTGGATTCTTATCCCCTGTGCTACCAGAGAAGTCCCCCAAAACTGCATTTAAAAAGCTTTTGTACACTGGAGGCCACAGTGGAATCTTGGGTCCTGCCCTCCAGTACAGAAGTTCCTACAGCAGCCAGTTGAAAAATTACTGGCACGGAAAGGTGGTGCTAGTGGGTACAATGCAGCACTAATAACAGGGTTGCAAACGTCAGGATTTGTCAAGTAATACCACTAAAAGCCATTAACCATCTACTATCAAAAAACCACAGTGACCACTTCACACAAGTCACAACTCATATCCACTGGGAAATTGGTCCACTCTGTGAATGTAGTGATTTGTTTCTTATCGTCACTGGCCATTCTTAATAAATCAAGTAAGTAGTTTTGAAAACATCAGTAAATGGCCTTGGGAACAGAAAGTGACTGGCACATTGTAAAGGAAATAGAAATCAGCCATTAAGTTCAAAATGGAATCTAATCTGTTAATTCATTAATAAATGACAACACTAGCCATTCAATATGGGCTTCTAAATGATGGATATTACTACTATTTTAAAAAATACATTGTTCTCTTTGAGCTTGAAATGCAGCAAAACAAGGAAGGTTTATTGCTGATCTTAACCAACTATTATTTATTTTATCTGAAGATTGGAGCTGAGGCAAATGGTTTCAGGCTTTGTGCTAAATGGCCTTCTAGAAACATCTTGATCATGGCTATCAGGCCTAGAAATAAGTTTGAAAAGATATACTTTTGGGGAAAATCTGCTCAGCATTCTGAGAATTTTAGCAAACTCTGGACTGACTGACTTATTTTCATGAACATAGCAAACAAAAAGATTAGTACCTTTTTCAAAGAGGTAAATTTAGGTGACATATTTTTCCTTAAAATCGCTAGTGTGGATAATGTTAAAGGAATCATATCAAAGTATTGTTGACAGAACTCATCATTAATAAAGAAAACTCTGATCATATGGGATTAGGAGGAGCGAGGTTTGGTGAAACGGATCACTGGCTCTGAAAGTCAGACGGATCTGTGGTCATGGGTAGCAATCATGAACATCTTTATTTTTCATTAATACCTCCATCACAAAGTTATAAGGATTATGTAAATGAAATAATATAAATGTGCTTATTAACACACTGCCTGATACACAGCAAATGCTAAATAAATATTACTTACTGATTCAGTCATCTAGCTCAAGGGTTCAATTCTGACTGTACATTAGAATGCCCTGAGCAGCTTTGAAAGAAAACCATTGCTTGGAGTCTGTTCCAGACCAATTAAATCAGAAGATCTAGGGAAGGGGGCCAGGCATTGGTATCTTTAAAAAGCCATCAAGAGGATTCTAATATGTAGCCAGGATTGATAGTTACTGAGAGTCTCTTCTACAAAGTACCCGAGCATGGTAGTCTCAAAAAATCTGTGGTGCTAAGACCCTTACTACTTCCTAAGATAGACGGTTTCATTCTAAAAAAGTATTTCCTTAAAAGGAGACAACATCTGTTTTGGCATTTTCACTCACTGGTCCTTGTTCTGCTTTCGGGAGAGATACAACACAAGGCGAAATCCTTTTCTCTGCGGCCTTGAACGCATTCCCATCTCCAGATGCCTGTTTCCTTCCACTTGCTCCTTGCTCTTCCCCACCCCACCCCCCACTGGCTCTGTGGCCTTTTCTTAATGTGCTGCGGAGGATGAAACCCTGTACTCAGGGGCAAACCTTACCAGCTGAGGACAGAACTGGATTAGTAGGACAGTCTTCATTTAAGACACTCCATAGGCATGAAGTCAACCAAGGACAGGTTAGTTTTTGTTGCAGCCATATCACACAATGGATATGGCAACTGCAGTCAACAGCGACTGTGTTTCTGTTAGTGGAGGTAACACCCTTCCTGTACTTGAACAGTTGATTTTAATATCCACATGTAGGACTTCACAAACTTTTTGAATAAATCCCCTCTTTCATTCAACAGCATTTATTGTGCTAAGCACTTGGTACACAGAGGCAAATTAAGCAGACTTGTTTCCTAACTCTGTTGTTCAGCTGCTCAGTCGTGTCCGACTCTTTGCAACTCCATGGACTGCAGCATGCTAGGCTTCCCTGTTCCCTCACCGTCTCCTGGAGTCTGCCCAAGTTCATGGCCATCCAACGATCTCATCCTCTGTCGCCCTCTAATGGAGTTTAAAATATAGCAATGGAGAAAAGAAAAGAAAAAACAAAAACAAAAAACAAACCCCTCTACAGTTTTCAAAGTTAATTCAGCTATCTGAGCTCTCAAAATCACGTCACCTGTCATGCCTCAGCTCACTTTCAACAGTGGCCATGAGCTGTTTCTACCTGAGCGTCAGTCATCTCCCTATATGACCACATAATACAGGTCCCTTTCCAGGGCCCCTTCTCCTCTTCCTGGTAATCTACATTGCATGCTCAGCTCCATTTTTGGCAGCCTGCCATTCTTCCTAGATTGCCTTTTCCTTTTTAGGGTTTCAGATGACCAGAAACACGCCTGTAAGTTTCTAACAACTTTGTGAAATCTGGCTCCCTGCAGTTGAGACACACAAAAGACTGGACTCAGTCCTCTTGCCTCCCTCCCTCTGTTGTTCTGAGCCCCACACTCTGGGGACAGGCTGTCACCGGGGATTACATAACTTCCTCTTCACCAGTCAGTTCCCCTTCCGAGGATTCAATTTCCCTCTTTACAAAAATTTAAACTGGAATTTCATGCTCTACTAAAATGGTTTCTTCTGGATGAAATTATGGGTAGAATTTTAAGAAGGGCTAAGTTTTTTCAAATGTTTTTCTCAAGTCAGGAAATGAATTATGGTAATTAAAATCTACAGCATTCAAAGTTTGAATGCACACTCCTGCAAAGATATTTTCCGAGAGCAGGGTCTCTGTCATATTCACCTTCATTTTACAAGCAGTATTTAGGAGGTGCTAGGGCTTCCCTGGTGGCTCAGAGGTTAAAGCATCTGCCTCCAATGTGGGAGACTGGGGTTCGATCCCTAGGTCGGGAAGATACCCTGGAGAAGGAAATGGCAACCCACTCCAGTATTCTTGCCTGGAGAATCCCATGGACGGAGGAGCCTGGTAGGCTACAATCTACGGGGTTGCAAAGAGTCGGATGTGACTGAGCGACTTCACTTCACTTCAGGGGTAAAGAAACATCAACAACTTCAGATATGCGGATGATACCACCCTAGTGGCAGAAAGCGAAGAGGAACTAAAGAGTCTCTGGAAGAGGGTAAAGAAGGAGAGTAAAAAAGCTGGCTTAAAACTAAATATTAAAAAAACTAAGATCATGGCATACGGCCCCATTACTTCATGGCAAATAGAGGGTGAAAAGGTGGAAGCAGTGACAGATTTCCTCTTCTTGGGCTCTAAAATCACTGTGGATGGTGACTGCAGCCATGAAATCAGAAGACATTTGCTTCTTGGCAGGAAAGCTCTGACAAACCTAGACAGTGTGTTGAAAAGCAGAGACATAATTCTGATGACAAAGGTCCATAAAGTCTATGGTCTTCCCACTGGTAATGTACCATTGTGAGAGTTGGATTGTAAAGAAGGCAGAGTGCAAAAGAATTAATGCCTTTGAACTGTGGTGCTGGAGTCCCTTGGATAGCAAGGAGATCAAACCAGTCAATCTTAAGGGAGATCAACTCTGAATACTCACTGGAAGGACTGATGGTGAAGCTGAAACTCCAGTATTTTGGTCATCTGATGTGAACAGCTGACTCAAAGTCCCTGATACTGGGAAAGATTGATGGCAGAAGGAGAAGAGGGTGTCAGAGGATGAGATGGCTGGATGGCATCACTGATGCAATGGACATGAACTCCCAGAGGGGAGATGGTGAGGGACAGAGGGGCCTGATCCATGCTGCAGTCCATGGGGTCACAAAGAATCAGACATGACTGGGCAACTGAACAACAACAGTGGTAAACAACCTGCCTGCCAATGAAGGAGAGATAAAAGATGCAGGTTTGATCCCCGGGTTGGGAAGATCCCCTGGAGAAGGTAATGGCTACCCACTCCAGTCTTCTTGCCTGGAGAAACCTATGGATAGAGGAGACTGGCAGACTACAGTCCATAGGGATGTAAGGAATCAGACATGACTGAAGCGACTTAGCACTAGATATTCACCAAAACGAAAACAATCAAAAGGTGGTGTTTTAAATCTGTCACTGAACACTTGTATGTGCCAGGGTAAACAAAAGAACAGTTTTGTTGTTTGTAGAATGCATTTCTTTCATTTCTACAAACAAAAATACTAAGGCTTAGAAAAGGTTATTTTACTGACTGAAGGTCACAGAGTTAGTTAGGTCTCATTTTGATATGAGACCCTGAATGTCTGTTGCACCTGCTAAGAAGCTTCTGTAATGAAGTATGGCAGTCATTCTAAGAAAGAGATGCAATGAGACCCCCTAGAATCCTATCCTCCCATCTTCTCTTTATGATGACCTCTCAGACTGAGCTCTTCAGAGCTGCTGATGCCCAACAAAGAGCAGGTAACAAATAGCATTGCTAACATTGTCTGCTGCCACAGACACGTGGAATTCACACACTACCAACAGTCCCAAATGCCCTAGCCCACAGACTATGTCAGCTGCAGGTACTTGCTTTCAAAATCTTGGATTGCACGTCCTCTTTCCTATTTACATTACCACTCTATGCTTCTAGGTCAGCGGACTCTCCAATCTGACTCTCTGGCGGCCATCATCACCTGTCTTGGTTTTGTTTGGTTACTTTGCTCTCCTGTGCAAATGTTGCGAGTCTACCTAATCAGGCAAGTGTTGTGCTCTATCGGTCTGTTACATTAATTGCACACCCCTGTAGGCTAGTGATTTTAATACCTTCAGTGAGGTGTTAGATTGAAAAAGAAATTTACGACCCTTTCCTCTATTCCTTGGAGAAGGGGATGGCAACCAACTCCAGTATTCTTGTCTGGAGAATTCCTTGGACAGAGGAGCCTCGTGGGCTACAGTCCATGGGTCACAGTCAGACATTTTTCACAATGTCTGAAAAATCAATCATCTACTATTTGTGCAAAGTCAGACACGACTGAGCAACTAACACACCTCTATTCCCACTGTGGAATGAGAGGCTGCCACAGTCTGTCACATACTACATGGCAATAGCTGCCAAAATGAATGAATGAATGCCATCTATGAGGGAAAGAGTCAAGGCAGGAAACTGGACAGGGGTCAGCAGTGGGTTCAGTTCACTTATGTCTTACTCATGTCTCACTCATGTCTTCACTTTAGGGAAACTGACAACTCATCTTTGAAAAATATGAGCTGTCGTCTCTATCTTCATTTCTATTCCTATCCCAGCTTCCCCAAGAAAAGACAATTCCATAGTTTAGTTGATTTTAATATAATAACAGACCTTGAACACCGACCATAGGATAGAAAAGGTTCATGCAGGATGCTCCAACAGCTTCTACACTATGTGCTGCTTGTCTTGTGATACCATAATGCTCTCACATACATTGTGCAGATATCCACATGGTCCAAAGTAGGATAAAAGAAAAGTTTCTCACAATGTCTGAAAAATCAGTCATTTACTATTTGTGCTTTGAGCTAAATTAATTGTTACAAATGTAACAAACGACTCACTCAATGTTTGGCATTCTGTTGTAGGAGACATCTGAGGACATAAAAGCTACACTCAAGGAACATGTCCTTTTAGCACCTTCACTTTTTGATCCCTACAGAAGAGAATGAGAAATCAGATGGTGACGATGATGACAACTTCAGTCAGCAGCTGGTCTTGCTCCTCCAAAGGAGTGCACTTTAATCATAGCGTCCAATCGCCATACAACTTCTCAGGAGCATCAAATTTTACTGCCTGCTCCATGGATGAGAAATTACTCTCTAGTGTGTTAATAACATTTTACTCTGTTATTTTCATCATGGGGCTGGTTGGAAACATAATTGCCCTCTATGTATTTCTGGGTATCCACCGCAAAAGAAATTCCATTCAGATTTACCTACTCAATGTAGCCATTGCAGACCTCTTACTTATCTTCTGCCTCCCTTTCCGAATAATGTATCACATTAATCAAAACAAGTGGACACTAGGTGTGATTCTTTGCAAGGTTGTGGGAACACTATTTTATATGAACATGTATATTAGCATTATTTTGCTTGGCTTCATCAGTTTGGATCGTTACATCAAAATTAATCGGTCTATCCAACAACGGAAGGCATTAACAACCAAGCAGAGTATTTATGTTTGCTGTATAGTATGGATAGTTGCTGTTGCTGGATTTTTAACTATGATTATTTTAACCCTTAAGAAAGGAGGTCATAATTCCACAATGTGCTTCCATTACAGAGATAAGCTCAATGCAAAAGGAGAAGCAATTTTTAACTACGTTCTTGTGGTAATGTTCTGGCTAATTTTCCTACTAATCATCCTTTCATATATTAAGATTGGCAAGAATCTATTGAGGATTTCTAAAAGGAGGTCAAAATTTCCGAATTCTGGTAAATATGCCACTACCGCCCGGAATTCCTTCATTGTGCTTATCATTTTTACTGTATGTTTTGTTCCCTACCACGCCTTCCGATTTGTCTATATTTCTTCACAGCTAAATGTGTCGTCTTGCTATTGGAAGGAAATCGTTCACAAAACCAATGAGATCATGCTGGTTTTCTCATCTTTTAACAGCTGTTTAGATCCAGTCATGTATTTCCTGATGTCCAGTAATATTCGCACGATAATGTGCCAGCTTCTTTCTAGACGATTTCAAGGGGAAGCGAGCAGGAGTGAAAGTACTTCAGAATTTAAACCAGGATACTCCCTACATGATACATCTGCCATGGCTAAAATTCAGACTACTTCTTAAAGCACTTATGTTGAACATATGAAAAAGTGATAAAATGCAGCCTAATTCCCTGAAGAACAAAAAATCATGAAACAAAGTACAGGTCTTCCTGAAGTTCTTTGCTTATCTGTGATATTTCATTTGCTTAATTGTAATATATTTCAAGAGTAACCGTACAGTCATCACTGGAGTACATCTGTATATAAAATCTTTTACAAATATACTGTTAGGCTAATGCTGTTAACATAGATTATAAAATTAACTGAAATTTATGATTTTGACTATAGAATAATGAAAGAAAATGTCATAGTTTCTCAAGTCACTAAAGTAATTATTCAAAATCAAGTACCGAATACTAAGTTAAAGTGTGTTTAACAGTTAACTGATTTGAGGACTGACTTAAAATGTCAGAAAATACATGTTCATTGTCATTTGAAAAGCTTGTATAATTTGCCACTGTATTCATTTATGTCTAAGCCTATCAACAGATAAAATGATAATTAATAAAATTCTAACAAAAATGAAATCATTTTTGTTATCACTCCTTTATCACTCCATTATCTATCACTCCTTAGATAAAATGGAAAGAATTTAAATGCTGTACAGTAAAAATCAAACAATAGATGAGCTAAAATTCAATAACCTAGCTACAGGACTTAAGACTGCAACTTACTTAAAACAGATTTATTAGCAATTTAGCCATCTTGAACCTCACAGTTTGGTAAAGTACAATTAAAGATGCGTATACCCTATGAGCCAGCAAGTTCACTGCTAGGTATACATCTTACAGAAGCACTCAAAACATATACATAAAACACATGTAAAGATGCTCACTGACCTACTGCTTGTAATATTAAACAAATGGAAACAACCTAAGTATGAGTATGCATCAGCAAAGGAATGGAGAAATAAACTACATCTACATGCATCAACATGGAGAATTCTCAAAAATAACACTGAATAAAAACCAAAAACTGCAAAGGGTATGTACCATATGAAATGATTTATGTAAAATACAAAATTATGTTCATATTCTTTACAGATCTGTACATATGCAATAAAAATATAAAACATATGTGGTAGCCTGTGTGGTGGTACATGAGTGTTATATTATTTCTTGTATATATCTCAGTGTTTGAAATATTTCGTAACAGTACAGAAAACCTGTAGAACACAATTAAAAGGAGCAAATTCTGAAATTTTCATGTACATTAAAAAATAGCTAGAGAGTAAACTAAGAGGGCCCTTATGTTCTTTTTAAAAAAATTTATTTTATTGAAGTATACTTGTACATTCTTTTTCATATTCTTTTGCATTATGGTTTATCATAGGATACTGAATATAGTTCCCAGTGCTATGTAGTAGGACCTTATAAATTTTTTATTACTTTGCTTTGACAACATCAACAAATATCAAACTGAAATTAAGTATGACAATACCGATTTCCTTTCATGTTCTCAAAATAAATTTTTTTACATTGTTAGTAAACATTTATATCCCTATGTGTCTCTATTGTAAACATACAGTTTGAATGGTTAAATTACATTATCTATTATCATTACTAGTTAAGGAACATTAAAAGTAACATATACGTACTCATAATTCTAGAAGCTTTCTCATTATTTATATTAAATGTGACAATTCCTATAAAGCCTTGCACAATGGCAATCTCAAAGAATAAAAAAGTATACCAAGTCAATTCTTGCTATAATATTTGTGTCAAAATAAATCTTGATAAAAGTCAACCTATCTATAAGCTCGTAACAACAGATGTTATAGTAACCTGAATCCTTATAGTAACCTATACACCTTACAGTAACCTGAGTCTTGTAGAATGTTTCTACATTTTTAGAAAAACTTGCTAAAGTTACCAAATTTGAAGCTATTTATTATATATAACCTTCTATTTCTTATTGAAATGCTGTCCCTAGCTCCCCCAAGCCAAGGTTTAGTTCTAGAAGCATACAGAAGAGGGAAATGCAGAAGTATATACTTATCCTCACCTTGCAACAGATCTTCAGAACAAGTCTCTAAATAACATCTCACATATGCAAAACCAAACAAAGGCAAAATTAACTGCTTGGTTGCAAGAGTAAGACCTAAATGCTGAGTATTGCAGTTAGCTTTGGAAAAGTTATTCTGTGCAGAGCTGGGTTTGATGGCAGTTGAATTTCTAAGATCAGGTCAATAGAAGAAGAAAATGATGTTCTAGTACAGAAGGTTTTATTTTCAATTTCTTTTTAAAATAGATTCTTCAGTCCTGCTGATATGAAAGTAGAACTAATATAATTACAGCTCTGTGAAGGAAAGCATTACTGAAAGTTATCCACAAGAGAAAAACAGCATGAAATAGAATTTTCTCAACAGGCAGCCTGGATTCTGCAGAAACATATTAACAGGCTAATTATTTTCTAGTTTTTTGAAATATGAATGGAGACTTCTTTTACCAGATATTAAAATTGATTCTTATCCTTTATTAATGATGGCACTGCATGGAGCACATGCAAGGATGAACTTAACAGTGGAGCAGAGCTCACATCTCTATGCAGACCCTCAATGATAACATAAGATTACATGCCAAATTAATCTCTCAAAAGGGTAGAAGCAGGAACAAATCAGAGGGCAACCCAAGATTCTCGATGTGCAAGAATCTTGTAAGGTGGGTTTAAAATTTTTCTGGGTGACTTTGATACACCTGCCTCCTTCAGAGAGAATCCCTGCAGATAAAGATGACATCATAAAAAGCATTGGGGAAGGAAGAAATCATAAATAGTGCTGCACTTATTGAAAATAGTGCTGTGCTTATTTAAAAGAAAATAAAAAGCCAATTTAGAGATGGTTGGATGGCATTGACAATGGACATGATTTTGAGCAAACTCATGGATGGTGATGGAGAGGGAAGCCTGGCGTGCTGCAGTCCATGAGGTTGCAAAGAGTCAGACACGACTGAGCAACTGAAAAAAAACAACTTGTATCACATTCCCTCAAAATTCCAAGTGGATCAGAGTTAAATGTAAATAATGAATGCATTAAAACACTAACTCATCTGTGGAAGGGAGAGGACTCCCTATTAATAAAACAGAAGTAACAATAGGGAAAGATGCATAGTTTTGACTTTAAAAAGTAAAAAAAAAAAAAAAAAAAAAAAAAAAAGTAGACTAGTTTTTGGGGGGTGTCAAAAACTGTAAACAAAAATAAAAGCTAAAGCACAAAGTGGGAAAAATATTCACAACAGATATGACATTTACTGGAGAGTCTTTTATGTCAGGCACCAAAGGACACCATAAACTTCTAAAGAAACTTGTATTTTTGATCAGAACAAAGTGATTGAATCTCAGCATACAATCTGAATTATGTCAACTCTGTTGAGATAGAAACTCTCACAATGGACGATACAGTATCCTTTATCATGGCTACTTGACCCAGCTGAGAACACAGTTCCTCTAAGTGCCTGCTATTGTGCCTCAGTTCAGTCGTGATTTTCAAATTTAAGATGTGGAGGGCTGGTTTCATGGTGGCTTCACAATAGACCCTATGGTAAAAAGGAAGTGCTAGGTTTGTTCTAAACTTCTACTTTGCCCCTTCAAGTTCACATACAAGGGAGTAGGAAGCAAGGTACTGAGTAAAATATATTTGCTGATGTGCCTTTTACTGTGCTGGGTGCTTGACATGCATTAATATAATTTAATCCTAATTGCATTGTGATGGAAGTATCAACTGTATTCTTTATATGAGGCGATGCAAGTTGGTAGACTTTTATTCCATAGGCACTGTCTCTGCTAAAACACTGCTTTTCATTTTGCATTTTATTTTGCCCAAGCAAAACGGTAATGACTGAGATGTTTTCTGTTATTAAAAAAACACATCATACACGGGCATTACCATGCAGTTAGGGCAAAAATTCTGCTATTACTCATCAAAAGTATGTGATATAAAAAAACCAACATCTTAAAAAAAACTAGTTTTCTAGCTATCACACATTCATACACTCTGTAAAAGCTCTGCCTGAAATATGGATGATAAAACAGTACAAAAGCAGGTTGAATAGAAGGAGAAAAAAAGAAATCAAATTAAAGCATCTCACCCTTATTAATTTTGCTTCTAGCCCAGGAAATGCACAAAGAACCATCCTAAGATGAGCTTTGGAAAAGCTTTCTAATTATGGTTTGGATGCAGGTATTGATGATATACAGAATCTCTTTTTTGCTTTATAAGCCATACAAGCTATTCCAGGGGCAACAGTGAACTGTTAGTTATACTCTGGTTTAGTAATTCCACATATACTCTTCTTTTAGGTATAAAATAGTTCAAACATACAACAAAGCAAAAATACAATGTAACAGGCAGCTAAGCACCCATTAGCTAAATTGTGCAGATGTCAAATGTTTGGGCTGTATTCACTTAATTGTTTTCTTGTACCTATACATAATCTAAGAAGATATACTAGAGCTCATCTCGAGGTAGCTGCTTGCCTAAAATTAGTGTATATCTCTCTGGTGTACGTTTGCCCTATTATAACATACGTAAGTGGTACAAATAACAATGTACATTAGTTTTTGTTTTAAAAATTTACACAAACAGGATCTTACTAATACACCCTTTTGGAACTTTTTTCACTCAAATTGTGTTTATGTGGATATATGAAGGTCCCCCTCATTCATCTTCACAGATGCATAGTGTTCACTGTGAGAACAAACAACAGTTTGATTCTCCGTTTCTCCTAACAATGGGTCTTTAGGTGGTTTCCACAGTTTCGTTATTAGAAACCACGTTCAAGTGAAGTCTCCTGCGCGCATGTGTGGACATTTTCTATGGCTGACACCTAGAAGTAGAAATGCTTGGTTGTAAAGGTTATACACATTTTCATTTTATTTCATTTGTGACGAACTGCTCTCCAAAGTGATGTTTATCAGTTTATACACCTATACCACCACTAGCAAGATGAGAGTGCCTCTACCCACATCCTCACCAATAGTTGGTTTTATCAGATTTACTAACTTTTGCCAATCTGAGAGGTGTGAAATGGCATCTCCCCAGGGTTTTAATTTGCATTTCCTTGATTACAAGTGAAAAGGAGCAGCAGTATCTCACGATTTTCTTTGCCCATTCATGTTTCTTCTTGGGTGAATGATCTATTCATATCTACACCTCTTTCCCTTTTCCCTATAATGAGTTGCCTGTATTCTTTTTTTCTTTCAAATCATTGACCTAATTCTTTAGATATTCTGTATACTAATCTTTGGTTCTTTATATGGGTTGCAAATAACTTCTACCAGTCTGAGACTTGTCTTTTACTTTGCTTATGTTTCTTCTGCCAGTCACCACAAGGAAAGGAAGACATTTTCTAATCAATAAATCTAGAGGAACCCTGGCCTTCTGGAATACAGACACCCTCCAAGGACCAAGCTAAAGAATTTGTAGATGAAATGATCTTATAATCAGACAGCTTAGCATTTCATTCAGATATAGTACACAGGAGTGCAAATGAAGTGTCTTTTGAGAAGAAAAATGTTTCCTGAGTGTTAACCTACAAAATTCAAAAATGTTAGTATAGACATGCAAATTATTTTAGGGGGATACAAAGTCTCCTAGACCAGGAGTAGGTCTGTTAAATGTATCAACATATTTAAAGAAAGAACTGGCCATTCACTAGCAGGTGAGAGACACTTGGAAGAAAAAGTGAGGTGGAGACTATGAAGATGTTGGTATTGCCCATCCAGACAGAGTCCAGGAGAAGAGTCTTAATCAATGGACCAGGAATATTATCACCCCACTGGTAAGGCCACAGCAAGGATTATGGTGGGGCTGGATCCAATTGATCTTCTTAGCCTAGCGACATTAAATATTAGATAATGAACTAGGAGGCAGCATAACAGGTTCATAGGGCAGCTGCTGCAACCAGACTGACTGAGTTCAATTTCTTGCTTCACCACTTACTATATAACCTTGAACAAGCTCTCTTTCCTCTACTGAGAAAACAAGAATAATAGGAATACCTAACTCATAGTGTTATGAAGGCTAAATGAATGAATACATGTTCCTGGCCACTAAGAAACAGTCAATGTATGTTACTGAAATACTCAAATGCCAAAAGAAAGACAGGGGAAATATACAAAATGGAATGGTCAGAAGCTTAAGATAAACATCAGAACTAGGAAGATACACAGTGGAAGCTGACTTGGACCAAATGAGGTGGGGAAAGCACTCAGAAAGGGCGAATGAGCTTTCACCAATAACAGCAAAGTCCACAAGAGCTGTGCAGACCCATGCTATTTTGTGCTGGTCAGAACCATATTCTGAAACTTGAGCAAGTAGCAGAACAGAGGATGCCAGAAAAGGGGTGGTTTGAAAGAATGTGATTATTAAGCCTTAAAGCAGAAGACTAAAGGACTAAAAGACTAAAGGACTAAAAGACTAAAGGAAAGACAGAACAAAACTGTGTGTGTGCGGGCACGGTGTGTGTGTGGCCTCAGAGAGCAAGCAGAAAGAGGACCAGTGAAGGACAGGAGCTGCAAAAGCAGCATGTTTCACCTGCAGTGACTTATCTGCTAATAGAACTATTTCATTATAGCATGGATCCTCAGCAGGCTGGGAAGGCAGCATTTTGAGCATTTAGTAAGGTTTGGATCTGATGTTCCTAAGATCTCTTTGACAGAAGTTTTGGGTTTTGCTTCATAATGAGTGGTAACCAGGGGCCACTGGTGATCTTTGTTGGTCCATCAGGCTGTGCCTGTATAGTCATGCCCTCGGGCTCTTCAGATTGTGCGGCTGAGGCGGGGCGGTGCAGAGGAAGGAGGCTGCTTGCTGTATGGTCAGTGGTCCCCAAGCAGTTTTCCAGAACTTTCTTTTGTAGCAGATTTGTTCATTCATTCGTTAATACTCACTGCTAGAGACTGCTTAAACTCTATCTAAAATAAATTGCTGGATTCTGGGAGTTTTGTGACATTTGCTATGTTAGCTGCTCATTGTAGGGTAAGGGAATTAGAGAAGGCGAGGTTCGGAAAAAGAACGAGACCGGCACTTTACAGCAACAGATCACCTTTAATGAGGTGAGAAGGGGCAGCAGTCAGATTAGTGAGCACTAATCCAAGAAAAGAGTAAGTATATATAGGCATATAGGTGGAAATCTACTGTCTTAAGGAGGCCTGTTCTTCTCCAAGGTTGTTCAGGTTAGTTATCTCTTAAATGGCTGGGGCAAGGAATTCTGGAGATTGGCCAGAGGCTGGGACCGGCTGGGAGCTTGGCATAATCAACCTTAAGGTCCATTTTTTTCTTGGGGTGAGAGAGTTCTTTGTTTTGCATAGAATGGTGGGGAGCACGGGGGGGGGGGGGCAGTTTTAACTCCAGGCTATTTTTAGCCGTGTAACTTTCCTTCACTGGGGTCTTTGCTTTGTTACTGTCATTTGGCTTTGTTATGTGTAATCAGAGTGGTTGAACAGGTTACCACCTTGCATCCTGAACTGGAGGACAAGGCACCTTCACTGTACAACTGGCTCAATGGTATAAACTCAGGTGGGAATGGTAATCACTCTGATATGTGACTATTTTTAAATATTATCCAGTGGCAAACTTCTGGACTAAAAGATCTAAATGCCTTCCTTTAACATGGCTGGTGATGCTGTTACAGGCCCTTTTCTGTTAGACAAATTTCCTTTCTATGTTTCTTACCTCTTCTCACGTTCTATCCCCTACCAGGACCTTCTAGCACCCCCAATACCCTCAACTCTAATTCTTTCCTCTCCTATACTCAGCAGCACCTCTTTCTCTTCCCCAGTTGAGTTTTATCTATTTTCTGACTTTCTCTTTGAATCGCCTTTCTCACAATGTAGTGTCCTCTTATGTGTCCCCTGATCTGTCGGAAGCAGAAATGTTTCATTATTTGGGTGGAAATTTGGTTTGTACTCAAAAGAAAAACACTGTTTCCGCTATATTAAAAACAACTTTCAGCTGGTTGCAAAGGGAACTGATGAGGTTTGCATGCATGTTCATATTCAGTTCCCCTTTGTGGCCAGTGAGACTTGAAAAACACTGGAACACACAGGGTCAGCTCTTGTGCAGACTGATTATAGAGTTCCAAATATATGTGGCAAGTGGTGAGAGGAGTCAGCTAAATAAGTAAATGAGGGTCTCATGCTCTGTCAGCTGGCATTTGTGATCCTGCAAATAACTAAACCTCCAGTAATAAGTACAACCTAGCATGGTGGAGAGAACGCTATGAGAGGGGTCAGCTAGACTAATCATCTTTCTATATCCTTTTAGGCTCTAGTATTGGAGATATCCGGGGCTTCCCCCATGGTTCAGATGGTAAAGAATCTGCCAGCAATGCAGGAGACAGGGGTTCGATCCCTGGGTTGGGAAACCCCCTGGAGCAGGGTGTGGCAACCCACTCCAGTATTCTTGTCTGGAGAATCCCATGGACAGAAGAGCCTGATGGGCTATAGTCCATAGGGTCGCAAAGAGTCAGACACGGCTGAAGTAACTTAGCAGGCAGGCAGGCATTGGAGATATCATGTCCACTTTACTTTACTGATTCCTAAGATGTTGATGCTCACTCTTGCCATCTCCTGCTTGACCATGTCTAATTTACCTTGATTCATGTATATAACATTCCAGGTTCCTATGCAGTATTATTCCCTAAAGTCCATTGGACTTTACTTTAACCACCAGACACAGCCACAAATGAACGTTGTTTCTGCTTTGGCCCAGCCGCTTCATTCTTTCTGGGAGCTTTTAGTAATTGCCCTCCACTCTTAGGATCCACTTCTTACAATCAGGTTAGCAGAAACAGACTTTTCCTCTAGTTTTACGGAAAAGCTAGATTAGTTCTAGAAATAGAAAGGGGCTATTTACAGAGGATAAAAAGTACAAAGGAAAGAGTATGGATACTTTCAATACACCTCTTCATAGAAGAAATGAGCAAAAGAAAATGACAGCTCAGACTGAAGCAAGGCACAGTGGGTATGTCTTTGCAAAGTAAAGTTTTCTTTTTGGATGTTATCCAAGAAACGATGGACTCAGAGGTACGCATACTATATTAATCCTTAAGGAAGAGCCACTGTATTGTACTTTGAGGGAAAAAATATAAAAATCTAGTTAGAACGTTGCTGTTGCAAGTGCATTAAAGAAAAAATGGTAGATTAAAATTCTCTGCAGCTCTTCCCACCCAGAAGTGGAGTCTTTGCCCATCTCTTGAGTCTGAGCAGGTACTGTGACTTGCTTTGACCAATAAAATGTAGCGGACATTGTATGGCATCTGAGCAAAGCCTTAAGAGGCCTCGCAGATTCCAGTTTCGTGCTCCTGGAACCCCGAGACCACCACAGGGTAAATAAACCCAGGATAAAAAATTACATGGAGAGAGATACTTAGCCTGTACCACCATCTCAGCTGAGGCTCCAGACATGAGTGAGGCCATCGTGGACCACTGAGGCTCAGATGAGCTACCTGATAACGAAGAAGCTGCATGAATGACCCCAGAACAAATTGCAGGATTGAGAGTGAACCAATGGTTGTTGTCAGAAGTCACCAAGTCTAGGCGTGGTTTGGTATGTAGCAGTAGATAAATGATGCACATAACATTAAAAGTATGTATGCCATTAGACAACAAATATAGTAATTTCATTGACAAAAAAGACAATGCCTTGAATTATTTTGCTTAAAAGCTGTGTGTGTGTGTGTATCTGGGTATGAAAGAGACAGGGAGAGAAATTTATTTTCCAAACCACTGAAGAGGGGATTGGAAGGGCTATTGAAGATTTAGTAATGAACAATGTGTTGACAGAGATAAAAACAAGCATATGCTGCGTGATGAGGCAACTGGTTAGGTGATCTCTTAAGAGGAAGGGATCTACAGAGTTTGTTAAGTAGACAGGAAGAAGTGACTACAGGGGAGGGTCAAGGTAATTTCTCCTCTGCTTTCTTCATTGGGTAAAAGACCTTTTAAATGACATCGGTTAATAACATGACGTGACATGCTGTTTTCATTACAAGCCTTTTAGTATTATTTGAGTTTACAAAACTATGTCCATGAATTGCTATGACTAAAAAAAAGTTAAGAAAAGCTACAGATATGAGAAAAACTTTCATATAAAATGTCAGACTTTCTTTCTACCACTACGGTAATTGTAGTTGTGAATGACTTTACGAAGGTAACGCTTGTGGTAATCACTAGTATAAAGCAAAACAAAATCTCCAAAGGACATAGCCTATTAAAGATAGATGAGTGTCAATGGGTTTTCAGCTTAAGGACAGAAATCCATTGTCCTTACAATGACTTTTATCTTACCATGTTTAAAGTGTTTTCCAGCTACGAAAATAAAGAAGCTTATCATTTTCTCAGAGCTTAAAAAAAACCCTAAACTTTTAAATTGTTCTAATTTTCTAGTTAGAAGATAGTGCAAAGCAGGGAGTTATACTTCAACCTTCAACAGTAAAAGAGGTTTAACTAGGGCTGGTAGTAGATTGCCCTCTACTGGTCAAAGCATCACCAAAGAAATGATTCTCTACAGACTTTTTCTGGGTTAAAATTTAGGGCGGAGAGGGAGGTGGGAGGGGGGATCGGGATGGGGAATACATGTAAATCCATGGCTGATTCATGTCAATGTATGACAAAAACCACTACAATATTGTAAAGTAATTAGCCTCCAACTAATAAAAATAAATGGGAAAAAAAATTTAACTGTGGTTGCTTCTTTTCAATTTTTTCTACCAAATACTTCCGGCGATATGGAATTCCAGAGAACTTATATTTCCTGCCTTCAATATTTATGTGTAGGTTTATTAAAACAATACATTTTAGACTGGCTTTTGATGGAGGAAGAACAAGACACTACATTGTAATATTAGAAACTATACCATACATAGTACAATTTGAGAAATATCTAATGAAACACCAACACTTGCTTAGAGTGATACCTTCAAATGACTACTTCAAGTCTAATATATCTCTGCCAGTCAAAACATTATGAAGACACAACCACCAATATAAGAAATGATTCAGACAAGGATCACCAATGAATGCTAAAATCCACTGGGTAAAATGGGGAAAAATATATTTAGAGAGTCTCAAAATATGACACTCTCAGATTACTTATCAATTGCAAAGGGCAAAAGCACCAGTATAACGGAGAGTTGGCAGCAATTAATAAATGTCCAGATTGAAACCTGATACAGTTTTGGTCACCAGGGATATTTGGTCACCTTTACCTAAACAGTCCAGATTCTGGTAGCAGTGAAGAATATGGGATCTGAAGTCACACCACCAGTGACTTCAGTAATAGCCCTAC
Organism: Odocoileus virginianus; assembly: GCF_023699985.2. NCBI lineage: Eukaryota > Metazoa > Chordata > Mammalia > Artiodactyla > Cervidae > Odocoileus > Odocoileus virginianus. The sequence goes on from NC_069708.1 coordinate 14,057,654, forward strand.
AATATACCAGTTGTAGTACCATCAACAAGTTATTTATCTTCTATGGACCTAAGTCTCCTCACCTAGGAAATGACAGTAATAATGGTACCCATCTCAGAGATACTTTAATTAAATATAGCATAAAAATTAAATGAATTAGTATAGATAAAAGCACTTCAGTGGTTATCATTTGTTATTATTTTAAATTTCCTAAAAGTGGTTCTCAGGAAAGCTTGTTACTGCAATACTTGGGGCTCTTAATAAGAGAAAATAAATATAGACACTAATAGGTATAGGATGTAAGACCTTAGATACTCAACTCTTACTCATCTTCCTTTGACATCTTTTTTCCCCTTGAATAAAGATAGTGATACAGAGCAGCAGACTTACCCTCCAGACAATCTTATCTA